>NC_061522.1:24247819-24870479 GCF_022379125.1 Scophthalmus maximus
GCATTTTAAGACAGAGCCTTTGATGAAAATTAAATAAGAATTAGAAGAAGCTGACTGTTGCTTGATTTACATTGATGATGAGTAATATTGTAAATAATAGTTTTAAAATGGCCTGTAATGTCAGTATGTGCTGCATGAATGATCACTGCACTTCTGACAGAATGAACTACCTGTTTTCTTTTATTACTTGTCTTGTGTTTAACCGTCATAACTTATCTTGAGGAACACA
The DNA here is from genome assembly GCF_022379125.1 of Scophthalmus maximus. NCBI lineage: Eukaryota > Metazoa > Chordata > Actinopteri > Pleuronectiformes > Scophthalmidae > Scophthalmus > Scophthalmus maximus. Next base: position 24,248,049 of record NC_061522.1, read on the forward strand.
TGAATGTTGAGATTAATGTTACGGCAACCCAGTCTAACAGTTGGCTAATAGCTTAGAATGTTCACTCAAAACCACATTAGTCAGCCTCAAGGTGGCATCAGTAATTGGGATTCCATTCCATGAACCTCGGATGTCTATTGAGATATTTTCAGTCTGGACCATACTTTTGAACAACCAACTGACTTTTAGCCTGGCGCAGCTAGACTAATACTCTAATTAATATTAGTCTGGGACCTCTCGGTTCATTTTTTGATTTCCAAGAGGCGTTACCAATGGATGCGGAGCCATGCTAAAATTTCAACAGACTAGACATACCGAGAGGTGATGCCTGTGGTGATGATTCCACAATGTCTGTGAGCCAGTGTTGCCGTTATTGTGGGAGAAATTAGAAAATATGGGGTACTTTGAGTCAAAATTTGGTCTTGCCACTAGGGATGGGTAGCGAGTACTGGTCATTTTTGTTACCGGTACATAATTGGGTCAGTACCGGAGTACCGATAAGCTCCAGGACAAATGGTCCCGCCATCGGTATTTACGTTATTTCACCGCCCCCTAATGACGACGAGGGAGCCGCTGACGCTCAGCGTAAAGTGTGGGCTCACTTTACTAGATGCAACGACAATGCAGCTAAATGGTACATTGGCAAAAAACTGTAGTCGCGAGCAAAGCGGGCGACACCAGCAGCATCACGAAACACCTGCAAATCAAACATAGTAGCTTTAGCAAAGCGGCTAGCGTTACCATCGTTTATACGTCCTCAGTGCAGCCTCCCGGCTCCGACTCTGAAAATGCGGCTGTCTTCAGCCTCGTCAACTCAAGATAACACTTGTCGTTATTGAACGGTCTTTAGTTATTTACTGAAATTTAAGACATGTTGATAGAACTTCGATAGAACTAATTCCGTCCATGTTTTGACAGACAACACGAACAACCAATGAGAATGAGAATAGCGCCGCGCCGAGCCAATCATGTGGCTGGAGCAGAGAGTGTAGCCGGCGTTTGGGCTTCTGCAGCCCATCAGTCCGTCAGGAGTGAGAGCGAGATAAGAGAGAAAATGACAACGGGAAATGTTAATGAAAAAGACGTCCCGACGGACACGAGGAAAATATCGACCAATATGAAAAAAATATATCGAGATAAGATTTTGTTCCATATCGCCCAGGCAAGGCGTGAGTACTGCGAGCTGTCATGACAAGCTTGCTTCATCCCCCCCTCTCTCCCTCACCCCCTTCTTGAGGCTTAAAAGTCAGATATTTCTCAGAAGAGAAGCAACCAAGATTTCCCTGTGACAATGACTTGTTTCATGATGTTACCCCTCTAGCAGTAATACAATAACAGTTGAATCACTAAGCATCGTTTCATGTCATCATGTCTTTAATTTTTGCACCAAATTATAGTAGTATCGATAATAGTATCGTTAAGTATCGGTATCGATAAGCAGTATCGATATCGGTATGGGTATCGATAAAATCCTAACGATATCCATCCGTACTTGCCACAGTTTCATAATGAACCAAGATAGTTTTACACAATCATATTGACATTGTTGTTGTATTTGCTCTGCTGCTCTCTCTCCCATATCTGTCTTTGTCTTCCTCCGTCCCTCTCCATCGGCAGCACCGGGAGAAACCCTGCGCTGGGGGGCCATCGAAACTGTTCTGCAAAGTTTTAAGTGTCCTCGCAGACGGACAGAAACTGTCTGGCTTGAATTTTTTACAGCAGGGCAGAAGAGCCAAATCGCAATGTGACGCTAACCGTTAAAATGAAAACAACAGCATGAATGTAATACAATTCACCTCATCCCGAGCACTCAAGAAAATGAGTATGACTCAATTATCGCTCGCAAAATTCCTTCCTTTTTGTGTACACACATTTTCACAAAGTCCTCAGTAGACCAGTGAGCGTGGCTTCAACACACAAACGAGCGTTTCTTTCATGATCGTATCAAAAGGCTTTCATTGGAGACCGACTTTCCTCTATAACTTGACATTAATAAGAATGCACTTTGTGCGCTTTGGGTTGACTTGGAGTAAAGTATAAATTGCTTTAATTCAAGAGGGTCAATAAAAGCATGGTGTGTACATTTGTGCCCTCTGAATTTGATATTATGTTTTGAAGTTTGCGATAATAAAGGCACCGTGCTTAGTCAGTGAGCTGAAAGAAAACCAACGTGTATAAAAGGCAGTGTTTCATTTTCTCTTCATCCTGCCTTGACTTTTTTTCCTTTATTTTTTGCTCTAAGAAGCTTCCCTTCGCTGTCAAGCTTTTATGCTTTCTTTTTGCTTGGGCCTTGGCAAAGCAAGAAAGAATGATCAATAAAAAACTCAAACATTATAGTTAGCCTTGTGGCAAATTTTGAGACACATGTCGACGTGAACACTCACTACACCTACACGTGGCTCTCTGTACTCCCTCTGTACACTGGAGATATGTGCCATTTGTGCTTCTTTTCCAAAGGTTTTTTTGCAAAATAGAGTCCAAAAAAGCATGCCAAAACTGGCTTCACTCAGTTGTATTAATCTCTCTTTCATGTGAGACATGCACAAACATGGTGACGCTATAGCAAGTTAACAGGTTTGCATTGGTACAAGAATAAAGAGGGGACAGAGAGTTCTGTGTGTTTACACTGTGGCACTGGACTCGTCCACCTCCGCAAATGTGTGGGAAAGAACCATCTAATCTTGGAATACTATTTGCATATATTATTAAATATACACATGGTATTAAATATACACACAAAGATTTGATTCGTGTTAAGAAACCTTTATTTGCGGCCTATTGTCAATGCCGCGACCCGAGAGCTCTCTGTTTGGCAGATGTTACCCATGTAACCCATTGTGGATTACCCTTATATGAACAAATCCTTGATTTGTGAGTGAGGAAGTGAACAGAATAATTAATGAATCACACTAAATGTGATTCGAGGGAGAACATTGTCAGAGGTAACAGTTATTGCCAAAGAGTGTGTTTCCATGGAGACCCTTCTTTGTTAGCTATTTTGCAATAAGTGTTCCATGGCAATGCCTTGTGCGTGCGTGCGTGTGTGCGCGCCTGTGTGGTGATGACAGGGTTAAAGGTGCATGCTGCTACAAGTTCACAGCGAGCCTTCCGAGATTGCGCCGTTCAACATAAAAAGATCGCTGTTGCATATTCAGATGATCTGTCCCATGGGGGTCATTAAAAATCATGTTTCGAAAAGAGCCAGCCATCTCACACTGTTGTTAATGAGCTATGGCTATGGCTTTATTAAAACTAACACTTGTTAGCTGCATGGTCCTTATGTGGACATCCTAATTGTGGGGGGCGGGGGTGTTTACATTACTCTGCTCTTTGTAAATTTATGGTTATGCACTCACCCCAATGCCAATCAATTTTGAACATGCAGTGTGCATTAAAGGGGCCATATTATGCTCCAGGCACCTTTTCAGCCTGCCTCCACGTATATTTGGTCATCTGGGGTGTCTGCCAGCCCACGGAGAATGAAAAGAAAACAATGAGTCGTTGATTCGTGGTTTGGGTTGATCGTGCAGACGGTCTGTAAACGAGCCATTCACAGCCCGGGCGTCAAGTGACGTAAGTTGACTCCTGCTACTGGGGCGACCACGCCCCAAACCTGAGCAGCACCTCCCCCCTTGAAGTGCGGAAAAACAGATTCGCAGCTCCCGGCGGTCGGTCGCGGCTGCCAGCGGTCGGTCGCGGCTGCCGGCTTGCGGCGGTCGGTCGCGGCTCCCGGCTTGCGGCGGAGCTCGCGGCCGGGATGTCGTTAACGTTCTATCGCCCAGCCCCTTGTGCTCTGTGTGTAATTATGGAGAACGTGTTCGCTGGGCCTCCCGGGTCTCTACGTCGTGTATGTGCCTTGTTACCTGCGACTGTTGTCATGGCGGCAGACCCGGGGAGGAGCGAGGCGGAGCTTTGCGGAACACGAAGGGAGGGGGGCGAGGAGTGAGCAGGAAAGCGCTGGAATCGACCATAGTCTCACAGGGCTGTTTATACAGAAAGAGGAGGGTGCTGTGTGGCTTGATCCTTGAGGTGTTTTGACATGGAATGGCAAAGACATGTAGTTCACACACCTGAAAACCAATGTAAGTTGTGTAAAAGGGGGCATAATATGGGCCCTTTAACTGCTCTGTGTGAGTACAACCCCCCCATGATGGCTGCCAACCTCATAAGTGATACGCACGACCAGTGACGAGCTCTCATTGTGGTGCAGCTGCTGAAAGCCTGTTGACAACCATTTCCATGCATTAGTGAGAACCACTGTACTTTAGTTCCATTAAAACAAATGTCTCTGCAGCCACTGCTGAGCTAACAGCAGGGCACTGTGTTCTATAGCCGAGAGAGCAATTATGAAACCCAGCAGCCCGATGCAGTAACATGCAGGTATGAGAAAAGCACATCCAAAGTATCAGGTAAATTGCACTCAAATTTTGCTGCTTTAGTGAAATCAAATTTCAAGCACCGAGGTGACTTCACGGCACAATGAAACATGGTGTTGAACTCATAGATCTTTTTTGTGTTTTTTTGTTGGAATGTTGGAATGTAACCATGCGTGAATCTCTTTACCAGCTGCACGTTCCTTTTTGATCTCACCCCGCTCTTCCCATCAGTGTGTGCATGTGTCTGTGCGCTGACATTCTGGGCGTCCTCCTGGGGGATATGAGAACGAGCAAGGAACATCTGGTGGGGTCATCTCAACCTGTTGTGCGGCCTCCAGTCTGTTCTCTCATTGGTACATTTTCCCCACAACCTACTTCTCCCCTAAACCAAATCAATGCCGACAAATTACAGTGAACTTTATTCGTCCGAGTCATCATTTTTGTCTTAATTTATGTACTCAGTTGTCTCAGTTTATTCATCCCCTTTGTTCATATTCACTGTGTAATTACCATCAATGGACCCATCAGCCTGAGTAAGCAGACTACACACTGTTTGCTTTGGCTGAATTTTTAACTAGAGACAGTACAGAGACAATCATTTGACATGTATAATTCAAAAGATTCAGACTTTGAATGAGAATAACTTGGCATGTATACGATATTCCCTGGTTGATTATATAGTTTAACCTGATTTATGGGACCATAAAAAAAACTGTACACATGAGAGACACCGAGGAGATGCGGATGTCTTTAGCAGTGGATTTTCCCGATACCAGGATGTCCTGCCTCGGCCTGCCTCGGTGACAAGGAAAAGCAGGATCACAGAAGCATAAGCGCTCTCATCCCGGCCCCGGCATGTTTTCCTCATTGTCTGGGGGCAGCTTCGGGTTGGGTTCGGGGTCAGTTGGACTAGAGCTTGGTAGAGAATCGCGCCATGATGGTCTCATCTGCAGGTTATGGACATCCACTGAAGGACGGCCTTGACAGAGCTCTCGCTGGCGTTCCACGAATGCCGACGGTGCCTCTATGCCAGAGGCAGCGTTCTCCACACGGAGGCAGATAAAACCCATCCTGGTGCCGCGCCACCACTGTGAATATGCCAGGACAAGAGAGGCAGAGGGAAGCGCAGTCCAGCAGAGAAAAACAAAGCGGAAGAGGCTTTTATTTACCAAAACTCCTGAGAGAAGCCAGACCTTTATTTGAAACAGGTTCATATAAGCAAAAGACTTTACCATTCCACATTCCCCTGAATTGATATATTTCTTACTTTTCCAAGTTTGACTTGCTCCTGATGATCTGTTGCTATAAAATCCAACACTTCCTCCATGTTTACCTGTTGTCTTGATGAAATTCACATGTCTACAGCACTAATTCTACCAAAACAAGTTTCTCTCCCAAACAGAAATATGTTTAATTAATTCATTATAGTGTTGTGCTATTTTTTTTAAATTCTGTTTACCATTTTATTTCTTTTTGGGGTTTTAAGCTGCTGCACATATTTTTGAAATTAAAAGTCTTCTAGTGGCTCATTATACATACTCAATCCCACTTCCCAAAGAAATGGTGTCATTAAATCTTAAATGTGATGTGAAAACAGGACAGTGAGGGCTCAATATTAAGAATAAACCAACAGGCTTTTAAGTAGTCAGAGTTTGGTTTTTAAAATAACCCGAAAAGTGAAATTAATTCGGTGAAATTTTTTACACTGAACATTAAGTGTTTAACATGAATGTGTGGGATATTTTATTTGAAAAATACCCAGTTTTACTGAAAAGAGAACACAAGATTATCAAAGTAGAATACATCGGAATTAATCTGTGAACTAGACCAGCGTTTTTGGTAGCAATACGCTGCCAAGTATTGTATGATTATATTGTACTGCTTTAATTAGTCATTTAGAAATATGAAATAAAATGTAACAATAATAGTTCGGGTATTTCCATCAATGTTTTATGAACACACCTTTGGTGTTGCTCTGCATGGCAGTGTCAGAGGTCAATCAGTCAGTCACGTTGGTCTGGACTGAAATATTTCAAAAAGATTTGATTGACTCCAATTAGATTTTGCGCAACCATTCATGGTCCCCAGAGGATGAGCGCTTTCACGCCATACGCCATAACTTTTACACTTGTGCAATATCTTGACAACTATTGGATGGACCTCCATATGATTCGATACATGAGTTCGTTGCCCTCAAGATGAACTGTAGTAAGTTTGGGGATCCCCTGACTTTTCCTTTAGCAGGTCAGTTGTACGTGGCGTTTGTTGTGTTAGTAGCCTAAGTAACGTTCTGTATCGTTGACCACTTTTTATGGGTCCAGAACTTTATTTATTTTTGTAAAATGTTTAATTTGCTTCTTTTTGGGTAAATAAAACCCCTTCTTTTTGAAACTTACCTGTGACTCCTCCTGCATAACTGCTTGGTCCCTAACACAGACCAACCTACCGATCTACCAACCAACACCCGTTGCAGTAGTCAAAAGAGAGTCACAACTATCTATCTATCCATTTTTTCCCCACAGAAAACTGATCTGAATTATGTTTGTTTACTTATCACTTGCTAATATGTATTCATCCGTATGCACAAGTTTGAATGACTTCATATTCATCCTCACGCCATACGGGCTGAAAAACAGGTATTTTTCTTTTGAAGAAAACAACTCAGACTGTCACTGTTCATAATTGGATGTGTGGAAAAAAAATGCTCAGTGGAATCAGAGAGGCATAATTATTTATCTTTATTTATTAATATGCTTTGGTTCATATCTGATTGCTACTTAATAGAAAAGTTCCATTAAGATTGCACTGGGTGTGTTTTTATTCTTTCCACTGCCTCCCATTATAAATTTCACGCCCAAACACTGCTTGGCATTATGCAAAGCAGAATCCGGTCTTTAGCTTGCATTACTTTGAATTACCGCCATAATGAAAGGTACATTGATATGTATTCACTTTGCTGGTCTTCCTGCACCTCAGGCTCCATTTGAAGGGAAATTGGACCATTGCCTCCCTCATTGCTTGACTCGCCTCCCTCTCTCATGTGGAAAATCAGTGGCTGAGACTCCGCTGTCAATCATACGGAGAGTGAGTTATGCCTGTGATGCTTATCAATAATGAAATGGGCAATTTAACAGCCTCTAGGTCTCTCTCTTTGACTCTGAAATTGAACAATTTGCTGTATCGCTGACATATATTGTGCTGTTTATATCGCCATCCAAAGACTTTGTTTGATTCCTACACCAGCCCATGCTTTATCCCCCATATGTGAACACGTCATGTATTGCATTGGGGCTACCCCCTCGTCTTAGGTTGAACACCCCTCATGCGATGTGTGAATTACCCTTGTCATAATGCGAAAGCCTGTTTAAGACTAGCGGCTCTGCCGTGATAGATGCCAGCACATGAAGATCAAGCATTCGTGTGCCATGGGAGAAACAAATAGCGCTGCTGCGTTCAGTGATGACGGATACGACCATTAACTGTAATAGCGCCAACGTTTTTACTTTTTCCTATACTTTGCTCCCTATGGTGAATTATTGATGTTATAGTTCTACCATTTTCCTGTTTAAATCAGCCTGATGTTGTGTATTACATTTCCTCTGGCTCCTTATTGATACGTCACCGTGACACGTCACCATGCTCTATAATGTCCTGCACCCGTCAACAGCTCATGGAATGGTGATAAATAAGTTTTCTTGAAGATTGGGTTTGCATAACCATGTCATTGTTATATATTCAGTGTTTGGATGAGCCTTGTCAAGTGTCGATATTGAAGCCACATACAGTAAAGGTGTCAGCCTAACAGCCTAATATGTTTTCTGGTCACAGCTGCCGAGTGACTTGTTCATTTGCAACTTCGGGGGGCACATTTGTAAACTCCGGGACTTAACAAATGTTTGGCGAACTCACTGAGCAGCATCGCTTCCTTTTCACTTAGTGTCTATTAGCGTTTACAAATGACCTGCAATGCTCGGCGATGTGAAATGCCTCCTCAATTTCCTTTTGAACTGATTTGAATATGAAATGACTTCAAGGGCAAACAGGAGATAACAGTGAGAAAGAGTTCGAGATATCCAGAGAGAGACAAAGATAGACGTTTCTTTCATGGTATCCTTCACTCCGGCTCGCAGGTCCCCATGGGTGATTAAGGCACCTGGCGGGAGAGATGATAATTTGAGTCCTGGCTGAATACATATGTCAGCAGTCTGAGCTGTTCAAACTAGCGGGGGCTTTACTGGAATGTGTGGCTGGGAGGGAGGGTGTGAATTCCTGAGTGTATTGGCCGCAGCATTAAAAAAAAGAAAGAAAAGCCCATCCTTTTGTGTTAAGCATGCCTGGCCTGGCTGGTTAGTGTTTGCTATGCATTAGCCGACCTCACTCTGGAGACTGGCATCGTCTGCGCACAATGTCTCGCTCTGCCAAGTGAGACAGCGCAAGGACGTGCAGAGAGCGAGCGATGGGGGAAACAGTGAGAAAGGCAGGATAGGAAGGAGGAGATTGGAAATGAAAGTTGCTAAATTAAAAAAAAAAAACTATTGGGAAAGAAAGGAATAATAAATGATGTACGGAGTGAGATAAAGAAATGACTAGAGAGAGAGCAGCTTCAGAACAACCAAGAAAGAGACAAAAAGCAGCTCAAGTGTATGCCGTAGAGATTCGCTACGGACTCACATCAGAGTCCAGCGCTATCAGAGCAACTCTGCACTTGCCGTCGCAGGGACAGGGGTTCGTGCTTGATAGAGAGCTACATTGGCCCGTCCGAGTGTGTGTGACAACAGACTCATTGCAACAGCATCATATTCCCATGTCGTTTTTTTCTTTATTTTTTTTAACTTTGGGATTGTCTTTTTATTTGGGTCAACGGAGTGGAAGCTGAGTCTGAGTAAGGGGGTAAGAAAGTGCCACCGGAACTTCAAAGAGGTTCAACATGATGCAAGTGGCCGCAATTTTATACCAAACTGCAGCAACTGGGCCTCAAGAAGCAGGTATTTTAACAGAGGGCAACACATTCTGCTTAACAGTGTGGGCAAAAAAAAAGAAAAAAACGCCCGGCACTCTCTCCAACCGATCCTGCTGATGTTCAGAATCAGGCTCGAGGAACGTGGCTTGATTTAAATTCCATTACGATCACTCCTCCTTGCAAGAGGGTCCGTGTTGTAAGACTAACATTTGAATGAGCTGAAATTGGGGTGCAATCGTGTGACACCAAATAAATTGGTTCCGCAGATGAGGAATGGAATGATAACATGAACTTTTTGTGATTAGAACCACGGCAAGGAAAGAGCCCTTATATCTTTCTTAGGAGTACAGTTCTAAGAATATAAAAAAAGCACTTAAACAAAGAGGGAATAGCGTGTTTTCGCCTGCTCAAAATACTGATGTATATTTTCAGCACGCTTCCTTATTTCCCCTTGCGATTGTGTCCAGAGGTTAGAACTTCACAGGCAAAAAGGCTTTAAGTCATTTAAACATCATCTGAAGGAGTGTTGTTTAATTATAACTGAAACCCCTTTTTCTACAAACTGCCTCTAGTTATTAAGTTCAGGAATTAATTTGAAACATGAAAAAGCCAGTGTCATTGATGCGGCCTGCAAGAGGTCCGCTTTCCTCAGAGATTAGCCATCTATCATTAGTTGTCGGAATTTATTAGTTTCTCCATCTGCAACTGATTAGTATTAAAGCAAAGCGAGGGAACGGCTCAGAGAAAAGAAAAAAAGAACAGAAAATTCACAGGTCTGCGCTATTTATTTTTCCCGCATGCATCGCAGCGTTTTGTTGTTTGTCATTGTAGGCCAGCATTTTGAAGAAGGCTGACCTGCATATGCACACGGAGAAGCTTTTGTACACTAATTTACCATAATTTGCTGCGAGCTGTTTTCAAAGGCTGGGGTAAGAAACCCAGGCCTTTGAGATAAGCAGCCCTTTGTTTTTAATCAAAGCCCTGGTTTGAATGAGAAAATGCTCATTTGACAAAAAGAAAAAGGGGGGTGGGGGGTGGGGGGGGGGATTTAGGCAGTCGCAGCACTTCAAACCTCAGAACCACGCTGTAGGAGAACGCTGTGAAAACCCAAAGAAATGTTCAATGCATTTTGCAAGTTTTTGCCTTTTATTCCTTCTTCCCCATCCTGAAGTGCAGTTTATTAATAACATCTTTTGCATGAACTGACCTGAAACAGCCTGCCTGAACCATCACTCAGACTGGTTATATGAAGCTACTGATAAAAAATATAAATAAAAAAATTCCACACCGACTTTGTCAATTGTTGACCTTGACGGCAGCCTGAAGTGCAGCAGCTAAAAGCACTGTTTCACAAGGTGTGAAGGTCTGTGGATCTGCAGCCTACACTTTGGTAACTTGCATGTTTCAACTTTTAATGCGTTTTCTTTTTTTTCTCTGCTGGTTTTGGTGAATGAAAGAGATTTCTGACAGCTGCAGTGAAACTGCAATATGAGCGACAAGCAGCTGACATAGGGAGCGTCATGTCATTTCTGAAACATTACAAATACAGTGCTTGTTTAGGCTTACTTGGTGTATTTGAATATGTCGCGTAGAGGCCTTTTCCCAAAGAGATCAGCATTCATTAATTTAAAATTAGCGTGAATTAGATTACCTCGTTTTTTTCCAAATGTGAACCATAAGAGTATGCCAAATTAGCTATTAGCTGTTACTCGTTTCCGCACCCGCATCATTCATCATCATTTATCAGACAATTATCAAGGAATTACTTTGATGCTGAAAAAAACCACAAAAAAAACCATAATGACTCGCTGGTAAGATCTGGAGTTTTAAAGATTTGAGTTATGACTGAGATTCACAGAATATCTCACCTAATGTAGTGCTCTTGTGCAGAGCACTTGCTGATATTTCACAAGAAAACGTTTTATTTCACTGAGGACAGGGGTAGTAATAAATAAAAATGTGTACGTGGTACATCACCTTGGTTGCCCAAGTAACAGTTTGGGGCATTCACAGCGTAGCGCTTCACAAAATGGAGTACCTGATCATTTGGTCCTTTGTTCCAAAAACAAAGGAACAGACTGGAAAACTCTGATGCCCAGAATGCTTCACTTATCACACCTTGGTGTGAGCTGCCATTGGCCACTGTGTGCCCCAGACCCCAGGGGGTCATCAGGCCTATAAAACCCCAGTTCACGCATCTTTTCACTCTCTTTCTGCCTCTAACTTCAAGGAGACAACACTCTCTTCTCCAACCTCTCAACGGAGAGCAAAGACCTCTCTTTCTCCTCTGGGAGAAACCACTGATGTTGGACCCTGGCCTGCCGAAGCAGACTGCGGCAACTTCCACAGGCAGCGACGCGAGAGCCTGCCAAAGGACAGGGAAAGGCTGGTTTTACATCAGTGGCAGACACAAAGTCTGGTCAACTGATCAAGCTCAGGAACCACCAAGCAGAGTTAGTGTTGAGGATCTAACTCTGTGGAGGACACAAAAAGGACACTGAAACCACACAGCACGACTGCTGCATCTTTCTGGACACACAAACAGCATCCCAAAAGGACTATTCTTTTCCATGGACTTGGTAACGTAACTTGGGCATACAGCATAGCATAACGCAACACGGCTAAGCATAGGAGTGTTAAACCTTAAAAGTGTACTGTATTGATTTGACTCAATGTGTTCACTTAATTTTGTTGTTGTATCTATCAATAAGTTATTTGGATGTTAGGACCCTTTGACTAACTCTCTCTTAACCTGAAACTCTTTGTCCTGCAACAAATGGCCTTATCAGAGAAGCACAGCATGTGGCCGAGCCGACACCTCTGATGCCGCCATTTTGTAGTTTCTTTGTTCACCGCCATCTTGTTTGTAGTACTTCTTAGACCTTTGACCTTTACGGCCACCTAGTCTGTGTACTCACACAGACACACATTCATACACACACACACACACACAATCTCAGACTTGTATATATTTCGTTTGTTAGATTATATATTGTTGTTTCAACTTGTCTTTCAAATAAATGTCATTAAATATGCAGTCTGGTCTATGTAATGTTGCATAAGTGTGAGTATTGCCAACCTCTGACCGGTAGAACTCCAAATCCTTCAACCTCTGCTAACTACCAAGGTGGTGATTCTGGTGGTAATTATTAATTTATTTATCAATCAGAATTCCAAATTGATAGTTAGCATATTGTAAATGAGACTGAATCAATTGATTGGCTATCATTTCCCTTCCTTTGAAGGGGGTTGCCCCGAGGAACTTTGATATTAATTAAAGTTATTATGATTTAATATTAACATTTTTTATATTAATATTTTATTATTTTGATAGCCATAACTGATCAATTATATTGCTTAGAAAAAATGGTACTTTCACCAATGTCGAGGCACAACAACAGTCTCGAGGATCTACTTTTCAAATATCAGACTTCTTTTCTCTTGCATTGGAGGGATAAAATACCGAATGATGTTGCACCGGTTAAAGCGACTGGTGTGGATAAGGGCTGAAAGACCAACATTTTAGAAAGAAAACAAAAACATCTAAGGGTTTGGAGTGGAGGCCAGTTCATACTGCTGTGCCATGCTGGTACCCTATGAAATTTAAGATAGTTGGTGTTGGGGGTTTTGTGCTACTGTGCCGAGCTTCTGCCTGTACTTCAAACAATGGCAACTAAAAGAGAGTGTTATGTTATGTTGCAGTCGAAGCAAATTCTGTTAAACAACATAAAATATGGAGAAAAGAAAATGCGAATTACGTGCGTTTCCATCAACTGGTTTGGAGCGAATTAACTAGAGCAGTTTTGTCAGAAGATGGCGGCATAGGCTACGTAGGCGTACCGTAACACGGCTGTAGCTCGAAGAAGCAAACAACAGTTGCCTTGGCAACATGCCCATACGACATGCTGTATGCTTGGCAACGGAGAGAGGAAACATGGAGAAAGGTTAATTTCAACTAAGCAACTTACACTAATACCAACAATACTTCCAAGGGATAGTTCAGTGATTTTGAAGAGGGGTTGTATGAGTTACCTATGCATGGTTTATGTTACCTTATGGAGATGGTGATCAGCGATGTCATTTAACAGAGTTTGGAGGAGAAGTGGAAGTAGCGAAAGTTTGAGTCCCACTGTTGCAGAGGGGACCACCGAAAAACATCCCTTTCGACACATTTTTAAATGCTTAACTAAACCAAAAATAATCTGTTCAATTGTACATAAAAGGATGTATTTTTTTCCGGCCATGTATTTACTGTGTCTACTCGCGCCGGCAGAGCATCACTCCGTAAATCAGTTATTTGTCTCAAAGCTACCGCGGCGAGTTGGCACAGTAAAACATGGCCGAAGTACGCAGTGAAAAAATACATCCCTCAGTGTAAAATTGAACGTATATTTTTATTTTTTAGGTAATCCCTTTAAATTCTGTTAGTATTGCCAATGTGTAACGCTGTCCGGAGACGAAGACAGAGAAATGTTATTCTGATGCACGAAGTGGCAGCATGGAGGATAACACGACGGGTCTTCTGCAACCATAGCTCTCCGGAAGACTCAGCTCAACTTACTTCAAACCTCTCTTTTTGCGCATTAATTGTTTTTCCATCAACTTTTTCGAAAGGGATACCTCAAAATGCGCATAAAAATAGGGTGATGGAAAAATAGCTACTGAGAGACATGCTAGGAGGAAACATGAGGCTACCAATACAGTTTCTGCGGTCTGCATTGTGACAATGTGTAGTTTCTAGGGAGGGGCATGTCAGGCGAATGTGTTTATTGTATACAGATGTTTAAAGGGGCAGTAAGCGATTTCGGACAACGCTTGTTTCTCTCTTTGTTGTTGTTGTGATTTTCCTGCGATGGCCAGGCCGCGAACCCGCGACCTCGGGCAGGGGAGTCTGGCGCACTAACCACTGAGTTGCAGCGCCACCCGCTAGCACGTCTTTTAACGTGTCAACGAATGATGTTTGCAAACTGCACTCACGTTGTGTGGTTCGGTCCGCACCATTTTTTTTCCAATTTACAGAGCCAGGGCTGAGCCGAAATCCGACAGCGAGCAGACAAAAGGTGTATTGCTTTAGAATCGCTTACTGAACCTTTAAGCTGAGAGAAGTAAGCTTACCTGACCTCTGCGGCCTGCTCCCTACCTCTGCCTGACGTTTACTGCTCTGGGCTACATCAGCTGTTACTAGCATGACGCATCCCAATCTTTGACGAAACTGTCAGCAGTTAACTTGTATTGTGGGTAAAGGTATAGGTGCCAGGTTTTGAAAAGGAGGAAAAAAATGTGTGGATTAAAAAATAATATATCGGTTCTGCTGCAACTGCTGGTGGACCCTGGTGAAAACATTCCCCCGGCTTGGTTGGACACGTCTAGATCATTCTAGCTGTCAAAGCTTTTGAGATAACAATATATATATATATATTTTTTAAAGAAGCTTTTTTGAAGCAAATTGGCTGCTTTGCAAGCAGAGCAGTACTAGGTTCAATAAACCCTTCTACACTGGAGTAATCGTCATGCTGAAGAAGTCCTATCTCCTCAGAGTGAGTCTGCGACCAGTCTCCACCTCAGCACTCATTGAGTCTGGCAGGATGATGTATAGCTGTGCTAACTAGTGGACCACTTCAAACAGTACTGCAAATTAATAATATCCCTGTTGTCCCGTAGGAGCGATTCAATCCGTGTTGACTGGACTGAGCTCTGATACGAAAAGCTTTCCCCTTTCTTTTTGTCAACTCTCTAAACCCGAACCACATCTATGTCATGTATCAGGGCACGGGCAGCACGAACCACATCTATGTCATGTATCAGGGCACGGACAGCACGAACCACATCCATGTCATGTATCAGGGCACGGACAGCACGAACCACATCTATGTCATGTACCAGGGCACGGGCAGCACGAACCACATCTATGTCATGTACCAGGGCACGGGCAGCACGAACCACATCTATGTCATGTACCAGGGCACGGGCAGCACGATCCCTTTGAACTTTGCCTTCATTGTCCTGTGGCTCATGTGTAAAAGGTCTGCAGCCCCACCAGTGTATCCATTGCTATCTCTCCCTGTATCTGTGAAGGTCTTTTAGAAGTCACCACTAACTAGGAGCTGGGGAATAGACTGTCTGGGCTGACGGAGTAGAGAGGGGGGTCCCACCCCCAAGAGGCTCCGTCAGTCCCTGACGCTCACACCTCATACAGATTCTCTTTCATGTGGACTATTAGCATCAGGTAACGCTGCAGCCCACCGCTTTGAAGTCGACGCAGATATCAAAGGATCGGGGAAGAGACAGGGAAAGAGGACGTAGAGTGTATTTGGATATGACTGGTACATCGCATATGAATGAGCAGACTATAGAGTAAAACCTGCATGCCCGCAGCATTATTATCACCACTGACAGCAGTAACTACTCAGCGCAATCCACTCATTAAAATTGTGCGAACAAAATACATAGCCCGGTCCTTGTGGTTGGGTGTATAAGTGAGAGAACGAGTCAAGATGGCGAAAGTAGCTGCCGTTACAGAACTGGCAGAAGGGCTTTTTCAAGAGTGTCAAATTGGGAAAGGGAGTGTCGAGGGAAAGTTTGCGAATAAATGTCAGATATGCCGCTGTCACCGGGAAAGTTGATCTGCGGGTATTAAATGCTCCAGATGTGTTTCTCACACGCCACTTTGTGCTAAGACTCGTCTCTGAGTGGTGAGCTACGATCCGGAGCAGGCCAAGCAGCACGGGCGCTGCAGGGGAGGGGAGATTTAGCTGAAGTTCTCCCACCCTGCTTTTCCTTAATCCGGTGGCTGCTAGGAGAGAGAGAATAATACAAAGAGAGCGAGAGAGAGAGAGAGAGAGGGCGCAGGGGTCCTGCAGTTTCGGCCACGTGTGGAGCTCTGGAAGTGAGCTTGATACCTGCGTAGCCAGAGTCTGTGGCACAAACTGGACTGCACAATCATTGGCAATCATGCATGACACATGCACAAGCACACACAAACATACATTTTCAAATGTTTGTATAGGCAGGTGACCAGTCCAAATCTTATTTGAGCCTGAGGCACAATGTGTCACCCCTCATGTAGCCAATTTTTATAAATATATATATATATATATATATATATATATAAAGTAGGTGTGGTCAAGTTGTAATTATTAATCTTAGCCTTACATAGTGTCCTCTGAAATTCCTGCAATGCTACAGAGAAGAAAAAAAAGTTCCCACGGCATGAGCATTCCTCGGCGTAACAAAATTTTTGAGCATTGAATTAACACATGAAAGGTACAATTAATATAATCCAACCTTGACAGCAGTTAATGTCCATGAAGAGGTCATGTGGGTAATTTAACTTTGTGTTGCTTGAATTACATGTTTTGTGATACGGGGCTGGTGAAGATTGACTTTGCTGATTTGCTGTTGTTGCGGTTTTTGTAAAGACGTGAGGGGGTCGACCCATTCCCGTAATGCTTCTGCGATGATGTTCAACTTGTGACTCGGTCAGATTGCATGTCAGATTGTGGATCCATCCTATAATGTCTGAACCGCTCTGCTGAGAGATTGCACTGAAGCTGTGCCATAGACTCAACTTCAATCCACTAATCGCCTCGGTTAATAAAGATGATTGAGGTCACGAGTTCTCTCCTAGGCCACTGGATGTGAGTGAGCCTGAGAACGACCATGATTGTGTGCGTGCGCGCGCGGTGTGTGTGTGTTGCTTGTTGTGCTGCGTTCTGTCTGTCGCTTTGCATAAAAAAAGAAGACAAATCATTTTGATGATTGTGACGTTAACCACAGCTGCATTAAAACAATGAGTCATTCACCAAAAGCTGCAATTATGGGTATTAAAACCGAGTGCAGCCGAACCTTCCACAGAGTGGTTCAGCGTGTCAACCATTCATCCGGCGTGTGCTCACACACAGCGCGTATAGTGCGGTGGCCCACTTGTTGTACTCAAAAACCAACAAAAAGTGGCGAATTAAAAAAAAGAAAAGAAAACAGAATATTCCTGGGGGGGGGGGGGGCAGCTTTGAGTGTGTGGCAGTACAAATGAAATGGATTTCAAGCTACGCCCTTTGCTCTCTACTTCTCTGTTACCCTCCTGCCCTCCAGCCCCCGCCCCACTCCGAAAAATGTTTTAGTTAAAGTGATATTAGGCGAGAAGCAAGTGTGGGCGGTGATTTTTGGTTAAATGCGGGGGTAATCAGCTTAATGCAGAGTTAAAGGGCTGATGGGACGCCTGCCAAATCTCTGGGCTATTAAAGTCACACCATGTCCCCAGCAGTGACCTCATCCTCGGCTTTAATTATAGCAATAGTGTCTCTCTCCTTTGGCTCCTCTCATTCACCCTCTCTCTTCTTTTTTTCCGCCCTGCTCCGACTCACTTCATCTCTCACTGGCCCCCTTTCATTTCAGAGGTCCCGCGAATTACTGTCGGGCGACCCCTCGTTATGCCGCCTTCGCTCGTTCACACTGAGCCACACAGAGTCAGAAGGGAAGGCGTGCCGTGCGGCACGGCAGTCGCTGCCCCGCCGTTCAGCCTCTCCCTTTCACACGGGCGTCGGTCCGGCTCTGTGACCACGTGTTCTGCCACGGTGACAACAATGCCCTCCCCGAATCCATCCTTCATGCAGCAGAGCGAGGCAAGATTCCCGCCTTGAGCAGGCTCTTAGAGCAACTGTTTCTCTCACTTCCTTTGCAGCCCTCTGCTGTTCAATATCCCTCCGAGTTCCAAACTGTCATAAAAAGTCATTCAAACATCCGCTGCGCTCCCTTTCTCGGCTTCGCTTCACGCAGATGTTGCTTCTCCTCCTCCACTCTGCCATCTTCCTCCAGACTCGTGTTACTTCTGATCCTCCCTTCCTTCTCCCACCTCGCCACCGCACGCTCTCTCCCCCACTGTTCCAACATATCCTCCCTTCCCTTTTTGAGTGTACAGCATCTCCCCTCACCCAACTCCTTTTAGCTCTCATCTCTTCCGTCAAGTCGTCTTTCTTGTTTTTCTTCTTCTTTTTTTCTTATGGGCTTCTTTTCTCCCCTCCCTCCCCATATGTGCACTACTGTGCCTGACATTTTTGTCAGTGAATGACAGCGCTGAGGTGAACATTTGTGCTGCTGATTTGATTATAAGGAGAGAGGCCAGTGGGTGGTCCCGTGCTACGTGCTGTTCAGAGGAAAGTTTAAATAATTGCACATTAAAAAACTAGAGTATAGGAATAAATGCTCAGACTTGCCCCATGGGAACCATCGGTTAGTGTTTTTTAGCTTCTAAAGACTGCGTTTATGCTCCTTTTTTTCTTCTTCTAATGTCTCTTGACATTTCTGTGACTCCTCCCCTGTATGCCTGATATAGCTCGGTCTTCATCTATGTCTCCTCCATCCAGATTCAGCCTCATCCCTTTTTCTTTGTCAGGAAAAAAACACAGTCAAATTATTATATAACCTGCCTGTCTAATTCTTTCTGCGTTATGAGTCCACCTCTCCGCACCGTTGTGGCTCTTTACCCCCTTCATTTTCATCCTCTTTGACCCCTCTGTCCAACTCTCGCCTCTTTTTGACCGCCTCTGCTTTCTTTCTTCTTTTTTTTTCCTTTTCCTAATCACCTCCTTATTTATCTTTATTCTATTCCCCGTTCTGTTTTTATTCCGCCGAATGCTTCGCTTGCCTCCTGGTACAATGCACTATCAATATTGCAAAGGGAGCCACTGCTGGCTGCTCATGTTCAACCACTCGCATGAATTCTAAATTCCTCTAACACATCTCTATGCGTGACACATGGACATACACACACAGGAAAAAAACCCCACCCAAATCAAACTCAGCATTTGCAAAATTCACGCAAACAAAAGCAAGTGTGCATACAAGCGCTCGCTGGAACACATACGCAAGTGAACATACGCACAGTGGCACACACCCATGACATCACTGCCAAACATCTGTTGGTACATCTATAATTTCAACAGAACCCCGGTATGCCATTGAGATGCACACATTGCCAGCTGGGCTAACACTTCTGCCAGCATCACAGCTGCACAGTGTGTGCATTTGCGTGTGTGTGTTGGGTAAAAACAAAACAAAAAAAACCTCAAAGAAGCAAACGCCCACTCTTTCTGCTTGTCTCTATATGATGGTATCCATGGCATGCCACTGTATGAGTCAACTGGGCTCCGGAGCTTGACTTGTTAGCACAGTATTCTCTCTTCCGCCGAAACGCTCTGATCTGCAGCCAATCACCATGCATCAGTTCAACATGACACTAGTTGTCAACCCTGACATGAATCTCACATAATCAAAGGCAGATGCCTAAACTCTGCATGCAGTATGTATGTACTGGTGAAAAAAAGAAGAATATGAAACCTCCATGTGTAACATTTGCCAACTTTGCACGGCTGCATTAATCTTTGTCTGGTCTATTTCAACCTGTCCACTTTAAGACCGCATCTAATCTTAGCTAAATTTGATTTTACTGAAAAAGAACCTGATCTTTGAATAAAAAAATAAACAAATAAAGACTGTATATTTATGACAGTTGTGGACCAAAATTATATTTATACGTTTTTGAATATATAAATGTATATAATACATAAATATGATCACAGTCAAAGCCACATGACTGAAGTGTCAATATATTTGCCATACATGTTTAAATGTAAGTGCTGTATGTGTCTGAGTTATGAGTGTATCAGCAATTTAAAGTTCCACTGACTTTTTTCTTGTTTTTTCCCGCATCTTGTGGTCTTCAGCTCAAATTGACCTTGATATTGCTTGACACCAAGTATTCAACTTCAGTCATCTGATATCAGGTGTTTGTGACCTCCATGCAGGGAAACTGTGTCTCCATCCATCCTGTGATTGTGTCTCGAATCTGGCACCAAGGAAGATGATTAGATGGGGTTTCAAGCTTGGGAAAAAAAGCTAGTGAGAGGACTGTTGAGTTGAGAGTATGTTCTGAAACACACTGCTTCAACTTCAAAAATCTACAGCATGGCACAGTTCCATGCTGTTTTCTTTAGCTGATCAGATTTAAGATTTGACACAGACCGTAAATAAAGATGAACGACATGACAGGTCTCCGAAAGTGAAGCAAAGTTGGCGTTTGGTCGAGCACTTGTATCGCTTAGACCTCAATACCGCTGCTCTACACCCACGATCACTACCAGGTAGACTCTGTCTCCAACTGATGTCAAAAGATTATGGCACCATCACATTTTATATTTTAGCTTCGTTTCAATGGAAAAGATGTGGATACACGTTGTCCATCTTTATACCAACAAGTCCTGCAATGAACTCATACGACGAACTCTGTCGTATGTGGTAAAAACGACCAACGTCGACCGTCTCCTAAAATAGCGCCCCTACTGGTGTCAGGCGGTACGCCCCAAATACTTTAAATGCATAGTTAATCATGGTTCGGGTTAGGGTGACATGGCAGGGAATCAGCACGATTACTATTTACATACACAAACTTGACGGACTTACCAGGTCCACTGCTGACATCTTGCGTCCGGGTACATAACTACCGCTAGAGGTCTGTGGTCTCGTTGTAAGAGTTGGAGGACAGGCTCCTTTATACAGTCTATGATTAGATATAACAACTCCAAGAGTAGAGGAAAACTATTTTATTAAAATTCTGCAAGAACCTTGATCGATTTCATGTTATTGCTTTGCTTATACTTAACATTTGGAGATGAGCTGGGTGGGCTCAAGAAGACGTGAGTGTGAGGACTACCGTTGACCATCGGCGTCCAAATAAAAAAAAATTACGTTGGCAGCTGAGGATAAAAGTAATCTCTTGTAGTGATAGTGTACAGGCTTGATCAGTTATGTATGTATGATATTATGCAGCCTTAGATATTCTGCCAATGTGTTTCCTTGTGGTATACTGAATAAGGTAAGGTATTGATTTGCGTGAAGTACACAGCCCCAGCCATCAAATCTAAAGGGTGTCTGTGAGATTGGATGGGTATTTTCAGAGATAGAGGTATCGACTTAATATCTCAGCATTCATACCTTGTGGTCCTCTCAAAGATTGGCAGGCTCAATTTCATTTTAATTATGCCTTTAGGTGCTGCTGTCGGTACTTAATTGCAAAACAGCTGAAATATTACATGCTGCAATTTGATCTCAAGAGACCATGTCTTGTGTTTGGTGCGCTTTCTACTGTCATGAGGGAGAATTGTTCACCTTTTTCCAGGTTACCAAAATGACCACCAAGGTTATGAAGACCTTGTCTCAGTGCAACTTATGGCGTTTTAGTTTCTGTGTGGGCATGGACCAAAGGAGGAGCATTTACAGGGGGGGGGATGTCTAAGAGAAGCTGTGAAGTCTGGGCAAGACAAAAGACGATGGAGAAAGGAGGGAGGGAGAGAAACGCACCATTGGTGGAATATGAGAAAGATAATGGAGGGGAAAGGGATAATTACACTGTTTCTTTTTTCAAAGCTATTTTTAACGCTTGTTAGTTTACTATGAAGAAATATACCACTGCCGATAAATAGTTCTACCGGCATCAGGCGAACAGGCCTTAACTAGGACACCAAAAGAGCATTTTCGATTTTTGGAAGCCATCTTGATGTCAAAAGTCGAGCAGGATATGCCCCCTTCCATGTGAGTCCTGCGACGTTACATCACACACATCCTCATCCGCGTGGAGAGCTGCCTGAATAGAGTGGGAGAGAAAGAGAGAGACGAAAGCAAAAATGTTGAGAGATACAAACAGCATTAAGCCACATTAAAGAAGATTAGGGCAAGCAATCAAGTGCTGGTCGTCATGGAAACGCCAAGCCTAAACTGTCATTAGGTGGAGCTGGCTGGCGAGCGAGTCTATGATTCCACAATGGGGATAAGCTAAACGTTATCTACCTCCCAACCCTCCTTCCCTCGGCTTTCTGTCTGTAATTCGGGATAACATGACAATCTACATCCCAGATAATCTTTGTCCTCTAAATGTATTTATGCTTGTTCTGCTTATTTATTGCCACATGGGTTGGATGGGGGGAAAACAAATCAGTGGTTTATATTCAGGAACACTTCAAAATATTAAGGGGTCAAAGGTCAAGTTAAGTGTAACACTAAGGCTGGCCACGTGTTTTGAATGTGATACCATACCTTATGTTTCAGTCAAATTGTGATCCGCCCTCTAGGTTCTCACTGTGGTGAGTAACCCTTTATTTTGCATGCCTGTGTGCCCCACCACCGTGACAAGAACTGCCCCAATTCCTACTGAGCCAAACAAAAAAGAGAGCGAGATGCTTTCCAGCCCTCCTATTGGGCTCTTGATAGGCAGTCGGCTTAAATGGGAGCGCTAAGCCAGAGAGCGTCACGAGTTGACTCGCTAGCACAGAGAGAAAGAGAGCAAGGGAACACAAGGACACCACTTTGTGTAACTGTATCATTTAGATTTAAAAAAAGTCATTTCAAGCTATGTACTCGAGAACATATACATTATAGACCAATTAAACAACAATTCAGTGCCTCAGCTGGGAGATAAATTATACGCTGTATGGCAAAACACAGATTTCTTATATCGTTTGTATATAAATTGGTTGTTTATTGTCTAAGATGATGAAATGATTACATGTACTAGTAACATATTTGAAATAATTCAATGGTTCACATTAGACATTAGCGTAGATACAATTAAACAACAATAAAAAAGCGAAGGACAAAGAACTGTTAGTTTAAACGTAATTAATATAATCTGCTAAAGTAAGCCTTGGTATGCATTAGTGCCGGTTAGATCTTAAGGATCAAATCTTTCTTACAGTCAGACCTTTAAGTTTTGAGTATAAGAAGGTTATTATTTTCTTGTTTGTTTTTGTTCCATGCTGTGCAACCCTAAAGTTGTTCGTGTTTTGGGAGCAAATTGTGGTCTATTATCACCACAAAAAGTTTAGCCGTTTGCTAAATGGAAAGTATCCATAGGCAAACAAGCACTGAGAGTAAAGTCTGCCACTGATACAGGACTAAATCAGATAAAGTGTTAAGGGCAGTGACTATTTGTTCCACAGACTACTGTTTGTTGTGAAAGGTGTCAGTCATAGTGACAATCGCACTGAAAATTAGAACCCAACGCGACAATTTTTTCACGTCACTCTTTTGTTTTCAGGACCCCTCAACTTTATTGTGTGATTAGGTCTTACCAAGAAAAACACTGTCTTTTACCTACTCATCGTCAAACTGCAGACAGTTACTGTGACCAACGAGCTGGTGAACACAGCGAAGCGATGAGCACTAAACGAGTTGAATAGCTTTGGTAGCCGTTAAACCAAATACGGCAGAGAGGAGGGCAAATATTGGAGTCACATTCATCATGATAGACAGGAATCCAGATGCATGCTAATGTCGCTACGTATCTGCTAGGTGTGCAAATAAGCAGATGTTTGCTAACAAGTTTGCCAAATTGACTTTAGAGGGATGATAATGTGTCGGGTTTGTGTGAATGCAGGAATTTAGTTCCAGTACATTTTGTCATAGCACTGGAGTGATTCTCTGTTGGAGGTTTTAATGTTCAGTTGCTGGCAGTTGGTAATAGCCCATACAAAGGAGGGGGCAGGACAACACGAGAGCCGTTGTGTGGAACTCAGGTTGCGAGGCTTCGGACATGCCAGTGTAGACCTAGTACACGTTGATCTTAATCCATCGGAGAAAAAAAAGTAAAATTAATGTCAAATTGAGAGGCAACAGCCCTTAATTTTTTTTCAGCACAAACACAAGAGGGCATAAGGTGCAACAGCTCCACGGGTCACGGTTCAGCCTTGCTCACATTTTCTTTCATTCTCCTACATCGTTACTAGGTCAACAAACCACAGTCCCTGCATGCTCTTCATGCATTACACAGAAGTGTCGACACTGCTCATCCAGGACGTAGCTTTGGCTCGGACAAATTGAATTGGGAACATTAATATTCCGCTCGGGCCCCCTTGCGCTTGAGCTGCGCTGTACGCGGGGAAGTGGAGAGAGACGGATACTGTTCTGTCAGCACATGTGCTGGGCCCCGGTCCGTCTGCGTGATGGGGCCCCACAGCAGCATTTATACCCCTCTCCGCCTCCCCCCAGTACAGTGAAGGGCCTCAGTGAGAGGAAAAGTTCCCAGTGCAGTACTTGTTTGCGGCATCCATGTGTATTCCATCCATGCGTGCATCTCCGACCTGTGTTTGTGTACAAACGTGTGAATGTGTCTGTATTGCAAAAGCAAACACATGCAAATCCTGCCCTTTTCATGACCACATGAGTTTGGCAGCAAGTACTACAACAACCTGACTGCCATATTGAGACAGAGGTCGCCTTTCTGCAATCTGGGGACTGTTCCGTCATTCTGTCTCCTCCCTTCCCTATTACCCCATTAGCTGTTTCCCCAGAGGCACCCTATCCTTACTGCCATCTGCTGGCACAATGTGTACCCAAACATGGCTAAAAACAGGCTGGGCACTCGTTAAAACACTCGTTATATAGCACATCCAGGGCGGTGAGAGTCAGAAGTCTGTTGCGGGATTCCTTATGCCCTCGTCCTATGATACCATTAAAAGCTGAGGATTTGGATGTCCTTCTCCAATAGGGGCCAACAAGGAGGGGGTGAGCAGGCAACATGGGACTCAAAGAAAAGTGGAAGACTTGAGATTCACTCTGAAATATTGCGGCAATATTTAGAGCAGCATTTTAATGAATAAACACTTTGCCATCTGTTGACTATGAGGGCGGAAGAATTCTGCTTTGAGGTCATACGGCAACCAGTGGCACGTGAATTTTATTATTTCAATCTCCAGAGGGATAGTGAAGCAAACGAGTGTCTGTGTGTGTGTGTGTGTGTGTGTGTGTGTGTGTGTGTGTGTGTGTGCGTGCGTGTGTGTGTGTGTTTGTTTCCGGACAGGAGTGGGTGTACAAATGTGAGTGCACACATTGTTAAAGGGTAACACCTCATACCCCCTGCCGCTCCTAGAGATTGAGATCGGGGTTAAGTACTCATCGCTGTCTTTCGTTTACACACACACACACACACACGCACACACACACACAGTGGGATAAACCCCCTCTCCTTAATGTAAGATCACTGGCTCAGCAATGAGAAAGGATGGATTAATTGCAACTGATGTGACCTGGGGCCATGAAGGAAGATGTAAAATAAGACAGAAAAAAAAGGGGAAAAAAATACACAGTGGGAGTAGGTCTAAAACCAGCCTGATAGCATCATCCCCTCACACACACACACACACACACACACACACACACACACAGAGACATAAACCATTATCATGAACCATCTGTCCGCCCTGTTGACCCCCCTGAGCTCAGGTCAAATAAGGCCGATTACTCTGCAGTGAGATGGATGGGAAGATACAGAAAGATGTGAGCGTGTGTTGGTAACCCTGTCTGTTTTTTTTATGTAGCGTAGTGTGATGTGTGTAGTGGGCCAGAGGGCTGAAGGAGTATAATCCGGATAGTCACATATCTGCCACAGTAATGCACATACCAACAGGAGGATTCCTCACATTTATTTAAAAAAACTGTGTCGCACCATAGCTGTGGGGCCATGAGCAAAATAAGAAGCTGTGCCCAAAATTGAATTCTAATTATAATGACAAATCGGGTAGTTCTGACACAAACGTTATCAACTATGCATTATAGTTGAAGCTATTTATAATAATCCCTTGTTTGTGATAGGCATACATGACGGATCTGAGCTAGGTTGATTGATTGCACACTTTTTTTGTATCCATATTCAGTAATTGATATCTGGGTGCATTGACATCCAGATGTGTGCCAGGATCGAGGCAAGTTGGCGCATAACCAGACCATAGGTACAGATTTTTCAACTCTAGCCCCTGAATGTTTGACTTACCAGACCCATAAATAGTCATAAAGCTACTATAGAACAAGAGTACTGGTGAAGTCACAGCCACAAAAGAGGCCAAGATCCTCAGCCCTGTTGAACTAATTCCACTTTCTATCTAAATAGTCTCAATCCAGATACTGCTGGTGGGTACCACAAGGCAACCAAACCTCTAGAAACTAAGGGAATATTCCCAAGACAATGGGCCGTATTCTTACCCTAAATTTCTCACATATTTGTTCGTACCGTGAGTTCATAAAAACAGGCCATGTTGGATTCATCGAAAGCTTGACACCTGTGCGTATTTAGGCGAACTTTAAAGGGGATAACAAATTAGAATAATGACCTCCCCAGTAACACCATATGAGGCTGCGCTTCCTGCCTCGCGTGTCAGAAGTATTCATTCACGAAAATGGCATTCAGACAAGACAAAAAATCTTCACGAGATCGGAGATTGAGGTCCTGCTTTCGGAGATACAGTGTAAGCAGGTGGAGTTGAGGGAACTGCTAGAGCCAAATAATGGGGAAAAAATAACGGAATGCGGTAAATACTGTGTCACCTGTGGGTCGTTTTGTTACTGAGATAAAAAAAACCAAATGGTTTGACATGAAAATGGCTTAAAATTGTCTTGCCACAGCAAGGAGATGGATGACTACAATGTGGGGAGGCCAAGGGGATGTCTCCATCTCCGAGATGGATGAACAAGTATTGAATTGAATCAAATAATCAACTCACAGAAGACAGAAAAAATTGGTTTGACTAACAGCAGACTAATTAACATGTCTGGACCGTAAATTTAGTTTGTAACTAGAACAAATCTCAAAATATGTAGGAACGCAGGAAGTTCTCCTAAATCACCGGAATGCACGATTTAAGAACCAATCTGTTAGTACAAACAGTTCTTGCACGAGGCCCATTGTCTTAACCCACATTTTCCTCCACACTAACGTGAAAAAAAACAAACAGGTTGATCTTATGTTGAAATCAACAACCTCAGCCTACAATGGGTAAAGTGTCGCCGCTAAAACCCAAATGTGGCCAGTCCAGCCCAAAATATATCCATAATAAATTGCCAGTAAGTTTGCAAACCAGACTAATTTGGGAGAAATGCTGCTCTAGTCCAACATCCACCAAAACTACCACTACAAAACCCGTCCAAACAACTATTTGTATCTTAAAACAAGAAAGTGCTCAGTCCTATAGTTGTTGTGGGGCAAATCACAGGGTAAATCCGCTAAACAGTCTAAATTTGATCAAAGGTTTGAACAGGTTGACAAAATAAAACCTGCTACAAATCTTGACTTGCTAATTACAATCAGCTTGACACATCTGCTTTCAATGATACTTGTTGCGTAATTGCCTGGGACAAAGGGTCACTAGAACATTAGGACAATCTACTCATAAGTTCCGTCGTTATTTTTGGTCCAGTTATTTGCATGAATTAGAAATGAAAGTTGGTCTATAGTTATATAGCGCTATTCTAGTCTGATTGACCACTCAAAGCACTCACATTCACCCATTCACACACATTCATTTCTTTATCAGTCACGTTCATACACGGCCAGAGGCAAATTTGAGGGTAAAGGTGACATATTATGCAATAATCACTTTTTCAGTGTTTGTGCACATACATGTTGTGAAAAAAGACCACCTTGTGTCTTTGCTTTTTGTTTGTGAGCTTGCTAAACCCTGAATTACAACTGAATGGGCCAGCTGGCCAATCAGAGCAGACTGGGGTTTATCAATGCCTTTTCTGAACATTAGAGCATGTAAACCTTTTCAAGTGGTAACCCACATTAAAAGTATGAACCTGAATATGAGCATTATATGTCACCTTTAAGTGTCTTGCCCAAGGACTGGGGGAAGCTGGGATCGAACCATCTAACCTTCGGGCTAGTGGACGACCAACTCTACCTCCTGAGCCCCAGCCCTTTGGAGATTTGTCAGAATGAAAACAATTTTTGCATTGTATTTGCACAAGACTTCAAACAATACTGTACGTAGTAATTTTGGTCTGTTTGTGCAGGAAAATTGCTTCAGGCCTAGTTGTGTATGCTTCATCGAAGGGACATAAAAAGTCAAGTGGTTGTGGACTAGATTGTCAAAGAATATCTATCGAATTTAATTTGTTCGGGTAAAAGGGAGGCTGTGTCTTTAGTCCTGTTTGCTGGCATGAAACCTTGAACATGTGTTAACAGACTCCAATTAAATTTGGTGAAAAGTTTGGCCATTGGCCAAGGAACAAAATATTTGTCTTTTTTCATTGTTTTGTTTTTTTCATGTGTTTTTTACACCCAGCATTGTGAGATTCTGGGCCTTTTTATCTCACCAAACAAGTCCAGTTAAAATCATCTGACGATTGGTCACTTGTAATTTCTTGTGTAATCCTTTCAGCTGCATATTAAGCATTTCTTGCGAGTTCCAAATTGTGGCAGTCAATATGATGCTTACATGGGATGTAACTATGTGTAATATATATTTATAGCGTTGGCGATTTGCCATACGCTGAGCAGCACAACCTCTCGTGTGTCCCTGAATTGATGGGTTTGTTAGTTTAGACCAAAGACGGTGGAAAACTTCCACCTTCTCTGGTGATAATACACTGTTGCTGTTTTTGTTAACACCTCAGCGACAAATTCTACACCAATGAAGCTAAACCACATGCTGTGCCACTTGAATTCTGGCTTTAATGGTTTTCATAAAAATTTACATGGATTATTGCTTCAGCAGCTATCCATCAGAGATGTCAAATGCGCCTTGCAGAGTTCCCCTGGGGCTCACTGTTCTGGTGCTCTGTGTTGCCAATACCATATACCGTGATTGCGTGGTCTGACTACCAGCTCCGGTTGTGCACTCACATCTGTCTTTATTACTCTCTTTCCTGTCAACCCCCTTACCGCTGCTAGCATGAAACACTTATAAAAATAACAAGGAGAGCCGAATTGTTTCAAACTGAATCCCTGTTCAGACCTTGCATGTGTCTCGGAAGGTCCGATCGCAAGTGGACAGCTTTTGGTACAGGTGTGAACGCACCCAAGACGCATTGAGGTCGCAATGGGATTTGATAGCTCAGACCACATTCTGGCCACATTCATTTAGCAGTGTGGACGAAAATGTGTCCTGGGCCAAAGTGAAGGAATGCCTACTCAAATGATGGTCCAATACATTTTCATAAAGAAATTAAAAAATACGCTCGTCACAATATCATTATTGACCGCTAGATATTGTTTTGTTTTTTACTATTACAAATGAGTAAAATCTGACAGAGCTGTGCGCAGTAAATTGATTCACACACACACACACACACACACCTTATCTCTCTCTCCCACACACATTGACAATGTGACAAAGGACACGTATGGCAGCAACGGCGCATTTGATCTTTGCATATTTACTTGTATATAGAGCGGGGAAGTGAGAGCCTGTTGGTCACTGGAGACACGTGGAGATGCATTCTAATGCCAGGTGTGAAAAGGACCTCAGTGTTCATGCCATAGAGAAATACACTGGAGCAGAGACTGGAGTGCATGGAATCCACCGAGCCTCCTGCTGCACTTGCCTCCTTGATCGTTCTTCATTTGAGTATCATGGTATGTGAGCAGTAACCCCCTTCAGGCTCAAAGCTGTGCATTCAGAACGTTCGGCTAAGTGACTGCTACAAACTAAGCGGCAGTCACGTCTTTGCCGATAGAAATTAATGAGATTAAAGCATAAACAAGATATTAAGTGTGTTGTCTGTGTTCATTCGCATCAACTTTGTCACAGCCCAAACACTTTTAATACCGAAGGTCGAGAATCGCGTCAGTAACAAAGGTTCAATTTCATATGAAACCCATTGCATCATGCACGGCATTGATTTTGTTTGAAAGCAGATGAATTTACTCTGAATGGGCATCGTTGCACAAACTGCTCTTGATATGGCCACAAATGTAGGATTCTGCAGTTCTGCACTTTTCATGTCCTAAGTCCTTCTAAAGAGTGAAGTCAGCTATTCAGTCAATAAAAGCTGATGGATCCAGTCAAAGGGTTTGAGGAAGAAAAGAACAAAGAGACAAAGATCTTTTTTCATTATATATTTTAAAAGGCCAATTGAGCAGAACCAAATTATTACTCGTAGTCTCAAACCTTATGGAGGCTGACACCTGCAGCCGCAACATTTTATCACTTCAATTTACAGTAGAGCTTTTTTGATAATCTCGTAAGAAATAATTTATCAAATGTTTTGACCTCTTTTTCCCCAGGTCAGATTCACCTTTGAACATAGATAAAGAAAAAAAGGTTTGAACATACCCACCCACCCAAAGGAACACTCTTAATGAGGACATCTCGTGCCTCGTCTGCCAAATCCACATTAATATTTCATATTTACCATACTATTTATCCACTTCGTTCATCATTTATGAATGTTATTTATCGTGTCACAGTGTGCATACGGAGGATTTCTGTGTGTGTGTATACATCTTTTGTAAGTGTGCCATTTAGATAATGTCACAGCAGGCCATAAGCTCCTCTGGCATCTCTGTAACACTGGTATGCAGGCATCAACAAGGCTATTCTCTCTGAATAAACAAGTGTCCACTCTTCCCAACACTCGACCTTTAATTATTCATATGGAGCTGAATGGGACATTGTTTATCAGGTCTACGGCACCAGGGGACCTTGTGCTCTGGGCTATACACCTATGTGTGTGTGTGTGTGTGTGTGTGTGTGTGTGTGTGTGTGTGTGTGTGTGTGCAGTACGAGAAAGCAAGAAGGAGAGTGGAAAAAAAGGCATTGAACTAGCTCATGCAGAGGGAGCCAACTTTCTGATTGGTAATTAAAATACCTTTGACAAACTAGCTTTAGCTGTCTGCTCACTATTGGTATGGTAATGAGGGTTGAAGAGGTAAACTGCGTTCCCACCAGAAGGAAAGAGAGGGTGAGAGTCTGTGTTTGTCATGACGTGCACTACTTATTTTAGCATGTATGAGTGGATGTCAACATACGTTCACAGAAAAAAAATCTAGCAGAAAATAAGCCCCAAACAATTAACATTTATAAATGTAACACAAGGTAATATGTGTTTGAGTTAATCCTAAATCTACATTTTTATAATAACAGGAAGAAACAGCATATTTACACGTCACTCAGTATGCTGCTTCCTGAAATTGTGTAAGTGTGTGTGTGATTCAGGGCTAAGGGTCGAACCACCACCATATCCATCACAGAGCTGCAGTATGCAGACGATAATGCTATTGTAGCCCTCTAAAAAGAGGACCTACAATGCACTTTGACTGGTTTCACGAAAGCGTACAAACAGCTTGGTCTGGCCATCAATATAAAAAACACTCAAATCCTCCATCAGCCACCACCAAACAGCAGCATTCCCCCAAACATCTCCATTGACAACACCAGGTTGGAAAATGTTGACCATTTTCCATACCTAGGCAGTCTCTTGTCATCTAAAGCCACCATTGATGAAGAGGTACACCATTTTCTTAGCTGTGCCAGCGGGGCATACTCAAGACTGAAAAAAAGGGTCTTTGAGGACCGCGACCTCCAGTCAAAGACCAAAATTCTGGTCTACAAAACCGGTATTG
Organism: Scophthalmus maximus; assembly: GCF_022379125.1. Classification (NCBI taxonomy): domain Eukaryota; kingdom Metazoa; phylum Chordata; class Actinopteri; order Pleuronectiformes; family Scophthalmidae; genus Scophthalmus; species Scophthalmus maximus. Next base: position 24,279,772 of record NC_061522.1, read on the forward strand.
CTCCCCACTCTCCTGTATGGGTCAGAAGCCTGGACCACATACAGCAGGCATTTGAGAGCACTTGAGGCTTTCCATCAGAGGTACCTCTAGAGAATTCTCAGGATAACCTGGGAGGATCGACGGACTAACATCAGTGTCCTGGAGGAGGCTGGCATCTCCACCATCACTGCCAACGTTGCCCAACACCAGCTCAGATGGACTGGGCACGTGATTCGGATGCCTGACTCTCATCTTCCCAAGCAAGCCCTCTACTCCCAGCTTATTCTGGGAAAGCGTGCTCCAGGAGGCCAAAAGAAAAGGTACAAGGACAACATCAAAGCAAACCTCAAGAAGTGCCACATTGGCCTTAAGACCTGGGAGGCCACAGCAACAAACAGAGCGACCTGGAGAAAACTTGTTCGAGATGGAGCTTCGCAGTATAATGGTGATCTCAATAGTGCTGCAGAAGACAAGCGCAGATGTAGAAAGGAGATTGCTGCCACCAAAATGGTTCCACCCAAACCCACAACCATCACTACCCAGCCATGCCCACACTGCCCCAAAATATGCGGGTCCAGGATTGGCCTCTTCGCCCAGCTGAAGACCCATAAAGACCAAAAAGGAGGACAGACATACACAAACTCGAGTGTCCACCGATGATGATGATGATGATGGTGTGTGTGACTGAGTGCAGATAGAGTATAAACTAGGTTCTCTAATATTTATAGATTGTGAACACTGACTTATTCTTGTCAGATAGAACTGGATACAAAAGTCAACAAATTACAACCTGTAACTCGACTATATTTGGCATTTTGTTTGTAAAAAATGATTGAAACATTATTATTCAAATAATTGCAGATTTTATTTCGGTCTGATGAATTCTAGCTTCAGTTCATTATTCTTTATTTTAAATATGAATACAAGGATGGGGCAACTAACCATAATATCCATGTTGATAAATCTGACAATTACTTTCTCAATGTATTGATTAATTGTTTGATCCATCCACACACACACACACACGTCAGTCTTCTCTTACAAAGGTAGCTGGAGGAATCAGGTTTGACTTAAGAGTATGAAAAGTAGTTTTTCATCAAATTGACAACAGCAGTGTCATAGCATTGGACTTACAGTTGTTGCATAGTGCTGGAAACTTGATTTAAGACTGAAGAGAAGATGCAAAAAAAAAAAAAATGACAACACTCAGTGTGAAAAGATTGGAATGAGGTTAGGGTTGAATTATTCCTAACACAAAGTTCTAATATGACTTCTGTTCTGTCATTTTTTGTTGTTAATGTCATCCCAAAACGCATGGCATTTCGAGTCTAATAACATGCCATCATGATTGAGCAAGGTAAAGGCCACATTAGCAATATCAAAGGAAATGGCAATGCTTTTATGCCACAGGTGCATCTTTAGATTGCATGCACTGTATTCCACCATTCCACCATAATTGTGGTGTCAGTTTGAACCAAATGAAGACTGAAGTCTTTGCATGGTGTTTGAGGTGACATTTCAGGAGGAACTGCCTTCGTGCACCAAGAAACCTTTTTTTTTTTATGCAGTTTTTAGACACCTTGAAAATTATTAAGAATTGGAATAAACAACTGCAAACAATAATTGTACAAAAATATCAGGTCCCTGGCACGTCAAGAGAAAAAAAAAATATTGCCTCCATGTTCCATTTTGGAGCCTGTTCTAATCACTGTGTGACATGTGACACTGGACAGATTGTGTTTGTTGCATCCGGTTCATTTGTTTTTCTCTGTGTATTTTATATTTGCTGACATGTCTCCTCTGCTTCCCCATCAAGGTTCTCAACTCTGCTGCTTCAACCTTTCTTCCACAAAATGTAACCCCACCCCCCATGCCATTCTGATCTGTGTGCTCCTCACTTCTTCTCCCAACCTTCTCTTCTGCATCTCACTTTTTACTCCAATTACAAAGCACTGTCAGCGGGGTTGTCAGTGTTGCACTGTGGAATGCAGGGCATAGGCAGGCGCATGGCTCTTTGATCATTCTCTGCACATCCATGCAGAAAGCCACCCTGGATAAGCACACACTTTAGAGATAACGTTCTTGTATCATTTAAATGTTAATGGGCTTTTTATGGGCTCAAACCCACATTTATTATTGTGCAAATTAGCCAATTTCCCCATATCTGTGCTGTCGTTAGAGCTGGCATGTTTAGTTGTCTGAACATAATTAGAATTATTGTACTGTAAGGAAGACAGAAGGGGATGGGGGAGAGAAGTAAAAGAGAGCAGGGGGAGGCTCATCGTCTGTTCTATGTAGAGTGGAACAAGCTCTTTGTGAAAGTTTCCTTTGAGAAAGAGAGAAACATTCTCGCTTTCTATTTCATCCCACAGATTTATGGATCATCCCAATTTTCCTCTATTGGCACATTTTACTTCTCAGAGGGAGTTGCTTTGCTGCAGGCGAGGGTAGAGGAGTGAGTGAAAAAGTGAGACACAATAGCAAATAATGTATAATGGATATACAGTTTTTGCAGGAAGCACAATCAATGTGAGACAAATCAATTTTAATATCCGGGATCTATTGGTGGGCCCTCAAGCCCTTAGCGAACCCAAGGGCACTCTGATGTATGTTCCTCCGTGAGACTAAGCTGTCTAAGCTAAGTGTGTTCATGTGTGTGTGTGTGTGTGTGTGTGTGTGCGCGCGTGTGTTTGAACTGTAGATGTGAACATTAACATGTCATTTAAGGGCTGTCAGTGTTACTAGCCATCATCGTTGGTTTCTCCAGTCAGGCCGCAATTTTCTGAATAGAAGCTGTTACAATACATGTCTGTTTACATTAATTCTAGGGAAGGACTGCAATCCATAAGGCATCGGTTACAGTATGTCGATGATCACACTGCTGTACAATTTAAGCTATCCCTTGAAAGCAGGACATCCAGATTCAATGCAAATACAATATTGTGAAGTCTGCAGAGCTACATTCCACATTTATTGTTAAGAAAAAATGTGTTAATGTCCAATATATCCTCAACATATCTGAGGTTCTTTGTTTATGTTTATTCATTATTATTATTTACATTAAGTATCATGTCGAATCTACATCTAAATTAAATATAGATTAGAGCATTATATATTTATGTGTTGCCAACATCAGTAACCCACTCTGATGGAAGGCAGCTCCCACAAAAGACGGCTGCAGTATAGGTTGATTTTAGCCTTAGTGTTGCTATGCTAGCATGTTTCTTGAAGTCCTTGTACAGTGTTTATTTAAAGGTTCAAGTTTAATCCAGAACTCACTGTTGGATTGTTTGGACAACTTTGAGCGTGGCTCTTCTGATTAATTAGTCAACCTCGAAAATAAAACAAATTAAAAAATCTTAATTCATAGTATCTTTAGCTAGATACTTCAAAAACAGCAACTGGAAACCTGAGAGTTGTATTTTTACTGGTGTTGTTCCATATTCCAGCCAATAGTACAACGTCAAAGTTGACATCTTCCGACAGCTTGTTTTGCCTGATGAGTCCAAATTACAAATTTTTATTTAAATTCATGTAGGTCAGGGATACTTGGGATTGTTTTCACTTGCGTTGGTAAGATGTAGTGTGAGATTTAGATGCATATTTGGGGGGCAGCATCTGCAGTGATGATGGTATGGACTGACGTAGCTAAGAGCGAGCTGAGCCTCAAAGCAAAGCTCCTGATTTAACAGTTCGAAAATGATGAAATTGTTGGTACAAGCTGTCCGTTCAACAAGATGCCTGGACTCTCCCTTAGAGATGAAAAAGGACCTTGGATATTCAGAAGGAGGTTGGACTAGAACTGCTGTTCTTTCAAATTAGAAAGGCACATTTGAGTTGGATTGGGCATCAGACCAACAGGAGACCCAGGGGCAGACCCTGAACTACTGGTTGAGATTATATATCACATCCAGGTCTGGATTACCCTGAGGAACTCAGCAAGGACTGGAATACAAGGTTCAGCAGATGGGCGTCTGACTGCCACAGGGATCCAAGCCTGGATACAGGCCTATAAATTTCACAAATGCCCATCTCCAGTGAAAATGGTACCCAAGAAGTTACATGAACATGTACGTGTATATACGGAAAGATGATCAGTGGACATACAGGCTATGCCAGTGGCCCTTTAAGATATGACATCTCAAGTACACATTTCTCCTGTCCATAGAAAGAGCATGTCAGTTGCAGTAGGCTGCAGCTAAGACGACAGTATCAGATTCTGCCGTCAAAGCTCACAATCCACAGAGATGTCAATCCTCCCTCTCCCTAGCGACAGATGACCTGTACAACATACTCCCTTTCTTCTTTATATCTGCACTGCACTTCTCTCTCCTCTTTTGTTGCTGTCACGCTCTCCGTTTACCTGTCTAACCGCCCCCTGTATATTTCTATCTTTACATACTATCCCCCCCCCCCCCCCACACACACACACACACACACACACACACACACAAACACACATTCTCACTGTTCCTTTTTGCCATCACTACATGTGGCACCACTCCCACTCGGCTGTCCCTGCATGTTTAAGTTTCCATCACTTGTCATTGCATTTCTTCTCGTTTTGGATGCGCTCAGGCGCAAGCCAACCCGTTGAAGGCCATCTGTTAGCCGATCTGACGGGGCTTAGTGCGGCTGTAACACTGGCAGTGGCCACTGGCACTGGCACAGTCCAATGTCTGGCTATGACAGTGCAACCAGACCGCCAAAAAGACGGACAGCTTTCACACTGTGTTTATAAACAGGGCGATTGTTCATTTGCAGGCACCTGGCAAAGACGAGCAAGATGTCTTGTGATTTGGCGCAAGGATAAAGTGAATGGATACGGGACAAGTCCATAGCCCCTGTACACGTTTGATCCTCACTTCACTTCATCCTTCTTCACCCTTCTTCTGTCTCTACCACCTTAGGCCTGCCCTCCAGGGGAGAACTACCTCCACAACAAAGTATTACACACTGACACAGTGTCCGTTTCGCCCTCCTTTGCAATCAGGTTAGCCACGCGTAAAGGTGTGAAATTGCTTACTGCTTTGTGAACCAAATCTGTGGTCTTGTGTTAATCCTGGTTTCTACAGCTAAAGCCTGCGAGAACCTTCGTAACGCATGGAGCGTGCAAATATGCATATGGCTGCAAATGAAGAGCACAAAGATAAAACAACACATATGCACTCATTGTAGGCAAAGTACATTTAGTCAAACAACAATTTAAATGCTTTTTCTAATAGACAACTTTTTATCAGTTATTATCACACAATAACTTTGATAACTTACATCAAAGTTACTTACTTGTCAAGAGTACTACTCGTAGCTGTGGAAGTAGCTTCTCAAAGTCAAAGAAAATAACCCAATCCACACAAGGTCAACTTCTAATCCTGAAAACAGAAATACTTGCTTACAGTTTGAAAGGCATGTGTAGCAAGTTTGCCTATTTCATAGAGTGTATGTACTTGCATGATTTCTGCACTTTTCGTGTAAAATCTTTGTGGCTGAATGCACTTATTGTAAGTTGCTTTGGAAAAATGCGTCAGCTAAATGAATGCAATGTCATGTAATGTACGAAGTATAGAGTCTGAAGTATGTTATAGAGTTATATAATATGTTTGCCATGGCTTGAGCCCCGACAAAGATCTAAAAGTCAGGATATTTCAACGGATGAATGATGTGGCTCAAACTGTTGTTTACCCCACCCCATCCTGTTATGTGAAACATCTTAAAAGGTGCAAAAATATCTAGCAGTATACAACATTACATTACAGTAATTTAGCTGACGCTTTTGGCCAAAGCGACTTACAATAAGTGTACTAAAGCATGAAGATATTACCCAAAACCCAACAATCATGCAAGAGTTGTCAGACTGCTGCCAATAGTTCAGAGGATTCCTGCTGTCCTGATCAGTGATGAGCTTGTTCCACCATTGAGGAACCAGGACAGAAAACAGACAGGATTTGGATGAGCGGTGGCTGCCCACCCCTCGCAGTGAGGCAGTTGCAGAGCAGAGTGGACGGGCTGGGGTGTAAAGTTTTACCATGTTCTGGATGTAGGAAGGGCCTGAACCATTCGCAGCACGGTAGGCGAGTACCAGGGTCTTGAATCTGATTCGAGCCACCACCGGAGCCAGTGCAGGGTGCATAGGAGCGGTGTAGTGTGGGAGAACTCGGGTAGGTTGAAGACAAGTCGGGCCATTGCATTCTGGATGAGCTGCAGAGGTCGGATGGCCAGCTAGGAGGGAGTTGCAACAAACCTTAGCTTCTTATCCTCAATTACAAAAATAATATTCTCACTATCCATTCTCCTTTTGCGATATCACACTTTTGGCGGACCATTCGGTCAAAAAATGTAAAACATGAAATGAAACAGTGACAGTGAAGTGTGCCAGCTTCATGCTTTGAAAGGGCAGTCATGCTGCCGCTGCTCTCTTAATGTGCTTCTCACCCTTTATCTTGGATGTAGACACTTTGTTACAATTTTTTCTGACAGCCATTCAGTGTTACATCCATTCGTGCAAAGATAATTGTAACTTCCACACTTGTGCTATGACTCTCTTTCAGCTAGTTTTTATAACATCTGACAAGCACTTTGCTTGAGGCATACTGACACCTTTAGTCTCACTGTAAAAAAAAATATATAAAAAATTCCATTACAGACGTGTGATCGGTTGAAGGATTTCATGACCCAAAATGTAGACACACGACAAAGGCAGGTAGGTGCAGTGTAGATAATTTGCTATGAAACAAAAAGGCTTACAGAGGATGTGGCTGGCAGTCAGGCTGGCAGGTGCAAACAGAAAATCCAAATCGGAAAAAAAACTATAGACACTGAGGAACGCGAGGGAACAGAAGCCCAAGCAAACTCCGGGGAACAGAACAGCAGCGCGAGGTAACGTTGGGAAGCTGAACAGACAAACTGACAGAGAGGACTGGGAGCACAGAGAGAATACACGGGGGAGGCTCTGGATAATTGGACATAAGTGAAACATATCAGAGCGGGAAATGAGACAGAGACATGGAATAAAACAACCAGCAGACACACAATGTAAGTAATATAAAAATAAAACTGGAAAAAGTAAATTGTCCAAAGAGTTCAAATACTCACTTTGGAGTCACTTAAAAGGGCAGATCATGACAAAACCATAAGCTTCTGAACAACAGTCCTCTATTTCAAGTGAGTCACTTGAGAGGGTAACAGAAGACATTTGTATTCTTCCTATGCTCTTCTAACCAATTAAGTTTGACCAGATTTTATTATTCAGATTAGAGCCTATATAATGTGATTAGGATACTGATTAAGCATTTACTTTTGGTCCTCATTGGTAGCTTGTTAACAAAGCAGGTTTGGTTTCAGAAAAGAGAAATTGAATTTTACCTCTGTGGGACGCCCACCTCTACTGCCACAACCACAGACACTAACTAACCATAAACTAGCTGTTGGACATCAGCTCATTCAGCAGTTAATATGGCCGAGTGACCAAGGAGCTGCTTATTGCTTTGCTTTTATGTGACATTGGAATTCACGTCACAAAAGATTATAATCAGTACTTCCACGATGTATGATTTGCAAGTAATGGCCTGCAATTACAACTCAAACCAAAATACAGATGGTATATGTGTGCGTATGTGGTAAACTAAAACAGCTTCCAACTACATAATAAACTTCCATGCATCACTTTCTGCCGGAGGTGAATTTTGATTAAGAGAGGATATATTCTCACCTCCTTATGAAACATGTTGACATTTAAGATGCAGTTTCCATCTTAACATAATTAGCTTCGGTGTCTTAAAGCTCTTAAGGCAATACCTCATCCTGTGTCTATTACTAAACCTGGCCTTGCATGTACTTCTGTGACACAGAATCCAATTTAGTGGAGGGAATAGACTCACTCGTTCTACCTAATCTTTAATAACAAAACATATTTTAATGCGCAGTGCTATTGCAAGTTATTCTAGGAAAGAGCTGGGATTAACTGTCGCAGGTGTTCTCACAAGAAAAACAGAGCAAACGTGCGTGTTGATCTCATCACAAGCAGATAACCATGAGAAATTCCATAAGGACACGGTGCCAACAATTATCCGAGCTCCCATGTTGTTTCAATCATCTGATTTATCCACCAGTTAATACACACGAAAGTGAACAGTGGCAGAATAAAGTGATTCTCCCTTTTATTTAGGATCAAACGGGCTTTTATTGAATTTGTTTACTCCCCAGGTTAAATTATGTTATCAGTGTGCCAGAAGAAACAACATGGCCTTGGCGACAGAAAGTAATGCTATTGTAAGGGTTGGTAACTGAATAAAAAATATCCAGTAATTGCACGTTTTTTTCTCAAAATGATAAAGAATTTCTTGTGGTAGCTCACGTGGATGGTTCTCCTTTTTTTCCGATTGTGCTGCTATTGAATTGAATTGAATTATACGAGTGTTTTTCAGCTCTTTAGCCCACCCTCATTGATAGAGATGTGATGGACAAAAATAATAGCAACAACAATCCATGCACCACAGACTGCAGCCTCCAAAATGGCCCTAAAGCTCAATCAGGACCGCTTTAAAACGTTTACAATAGTTATCAATGTCAAGGTTTACTGCATAACCTCTGTTTTAGACTGCTTAAATTTAGCTTGGTGTACCTAACAAACTGAGGGTACACTTTTGATTGAAGCATAAATATCAGATTCATGAGCTGCTGGTTGATTGAATCTAGATTTTATACAATTAACCTTGTTTGAATAGCATCTAATCAATGCACATATCTACAGACAGAGTAGGACACAAACTTGTATATGTCGTATTGACGGACCTGGGTTTGTTTGAAATGAATTTACTCGTTTGCAAACAAGGACAAAATACTAAATAATGTTATTAACGTATGAGTCAATCAAGCCATGGCTCTATAGGAAAATGAAGTGTCACACCTCCTCTCTGAACTGCCGCAAGTGCATGAAGCGTGGATGAGAGACAGAGAACAGAAGAGGGATAGGGGGAAAGGCTGTGGGTGGATTTTCGGCTTGATGCTCTGGCTGGTGACAACGGTTCACACTGAGGCTGTAGCACCCTGAACACATTTACAGCTCAGTACCCTTCAATCAAACTAAAGCTGGTGTTATATCTTGGCTTTGGGTCTGAGCTAACAACATCAGACACACAACCGCACTAAGAGCTATGCTTGTGTTGCTTGCATGCATCACATTTTGTTTTATTTCAAATCACAATGAATTAGTACTGTGATTTTCCTTCAACGTATTGCAATATGTCCCTAACCAAGTGGTATTACTTTGCGTTTAATCTGGGTTAGGTACTTTAAACTTACACGTTAGAACTGAACTTTGACCGGGTTTACTGAGCTCTATCTGCTTTCTGCACATTACATTTCGCTAAAAGCCTGGATCAAACACTGACAGATAGATCACTCCCCTAAATATGCCAGAATCTTTTTTTTTCCAGATAAAGACCTATGCTTTATTCCCTCTGAAATTGGTGAAAATGTTAAAAAAAGAAGAAAAAAAACAAGCCCTATCTCGTAATGTTAAAGAGGGGGATAAAGAAATCCACGCCAGATTCAAATGTTGTTGTTGTTGTTTTTTTACCTTGGGCCATGTCCCATTAAGTTTCAAGGAAATCAGTCCTATAGTTTATCCTGCTGACCTACCAACAAACAAACACACAGACAGGGATGGAAACATAACCTCCTTGGCAGAGGTAATAGTGCTGAAGAGAATCGAAAAGGACCCCTCCAGTCACGTTTTTAAAGTATATAAATTATAGATGTGTTTACCCTCTGAAATGGGACTGGCAACCATCCACTCTCTCTCCCTCATTGAGGAATTCTGAGACTATGAACATTCATGATTTGCAAATGACACAGGCCCCGCCCACCACAGCTGCTCGCGCTGGGTTGACCGATGGAAGAATGTGAGCAACAAGATGGCTACTAGCGGCAACATCGGCGAAATTCCGCCATAAAACTTTCACGAAGTGCCAATGATAACTCTGACCGTCTGCTGACACACCTGCCGTCCCCTCGTGGATGCGCCGCCTCTGCGCGCGCCGGACGTTTCCCGTTTCGTTGCCTACATTTGCATGTTCGACGGCGATTGGTTTTCTGTATGTGTGATGTACTTAATCCAGCTTGCCAGGATCCGTTTGCAGTTCAAATTTCAGAGAAGTGACACAGAAATCTCCTCCTCCAGGAGGGGAATGTGAAAAAAAACCCAGATGCAAGTCCCTATAGTCAATGACAGACATTTCAGAGGATAGGAACAGAAGAAAAAAAACTTTTTTGACTGGAGGGAGACTTTAAATGTCTTAAATTGAGTATGACTGACCTTAGCAAAGAAATACACTGCCATGTTCATACTGGGCTCTGTCGGCACAGGGCGTGTTATCGTAGGAACTTTTGAACAAAGTGCTTTGATGGAGTTTTCTTTTTAGTTAGTTGTTATTTAAAGTACGAGAAAATATAAGGATAATATATTAATTTGACCAAACCACATTTCAGTAGTGAAGTTTAAACTGCAACAGTAAAACTATACAAATTACTATAGATTAAATATATATATATATATATATATACTGCATTTGCATCGCTTTTGACTATGAGACACATATAGTGTCTCGACATGAACAAGGACGGACACATTGGCTGTTGTTTGCTTCCAAAACAAGTCAGCTATGCTTATACATGAAGAAGAAAACCGAAATCCCCATCGCCCCCATGTGTCACTGAGAGTGAAAAATGAATAGATAAATGTACACATTCCCAGCACTTTTCTTGTCGACCACCTCTTCCAGGGTTCAATTTGAGTGCAGCCGTGTAAACATTCTGCCTTGACCCCTGCACATCCTTGTTTGTCCATGTGGCAACGGGGAGAAGGTCGGCGACGACAAGAGGAAAGAGGGATAGTGTCTCAGCTGACGAGCGTGCTCTGTGGCTGCGTCTGTGCTCCTCTAACCTCACATGCTCGGCTTGTGATATCTGGCTCTTGAGTGGCAAGCGTAAGCCTTTGATTCCAAGATGTTCCTCCCCTCCGGGCGGTGGGCCGCCCTACAAAGTCATAACACAAGCACAATGGGCTCCTTGTTGTCAGATGATTAGGTGTGTGTGTGTGTGTGTGTGTGTGTGTGTGTGTGTGTGTGTGTGTGTGTGTGTGTGTGTGTGTGTGAGAGAGAGAGAGAGCGTGAGTGTGTGTGTTGTCTAGTTTGTCTGACAGCGGTTTCAAATAACAATACATGTCAGAGCCGTTGAATAAGCAGTCTGACTGGCAGAGTCTTTTGTCTTCCAGACCTTTTCAGAATTGTGTGAGAATGTCAGTGTGTTGATTGGGGATTTGCCGGAAGGACCACATATTGAAAGAAAGTGAGCTTCAGTCAGTAAAAGAAAAAGCTTTTCACATTTTCGCCTCTCATCTAAAATGACTTTGCTTTATCACGTATGTAGCGAGTGTGTGTGTGTGTGTGTGTGTGTGTGTGTGTGTGTGTGTGTGAATGTTCTCACACGCTGAGTGACGGGTTATTGTGAACGACAGTGTGTGGCCATCAAAGACAAACAGATGGATGGTTATCTCTCTCTTTCACACACACACACACACACACACACACACACACACACACACAAACACACACACTGTGTCTTTGCCTCCATCAGCATCTTGCCAAACTCTGTTAACACGTCCTTGCTGCGGCTGATTTCTCTTTCTTTTCTTGCTCTCTCCTTGTCATCTGTAAAGAAAAAGAAGAAGAAACGAAAACAAGAAAAAAGAACAAATGCCTAGAAATGAGAACGTACTCAACAGCTAATAACTGTCTCAACACTAATTTGCATGCGATTGTTTTTAGCATACTCCTCTGGCATTATTACAGCTCAGGCGGCAGCAAATTAGGCTGGCGAAGGGCAGGGGAGCCGCTGCGTGGAGGCGAACTTCTTTGCCGAGACAAAAGGGAAGCAGAGACAGAGAAGTGAGAGAAAAAGGTGAATGTGACTCATTAAATTAGACACGGCTCGGCTTGAGGGCGGCTACAAGGGGAGGAGGCGCGGCAGGACAGGAAGTGCGGGGAGGGGGTGGGCTAGGGAGTAAAGGCAGGATATTTAACCGCATATCAGGTCATAGAAATCAAAGCCCCGGGGCACAGCCGAAGCAAACATGTCTCACTCAATGAGGTGCGAGCGCGGAGACGGGCTCTGACCTCTGACATTCGACCCCACCGTGTCTCAGAAAAGGTCGGGGAGTCACATCTACCTCTCTCTGGCGTGCCTAGCCCTGAGGGGGAGCGCTTTTTTTTTTAAGCCGACAAGGATGCACTGGCAGGCTGGGAGATAATGGCTGATAACACATTTGTTATTGTGTGTAGTTTTTAAAATGTAGCCGTTTAGGCAGGTTCTTCAGCTCTGACGGTGGCCTATTTTGCATATGACGAGGTGGGTGGGGTTTGTGCCTGGGTTGTATAATGAGCCTTAATAAAGAAAAGGTGGAGGGTTCTGGTAAATGTGATTTACGTTCATTTCAACGCGCTCACGCCTCGCATTGTTCCCGCTCGTGCGCATTGGTTATTACTGTTGCCACGTCAAAATCACTTGATGTATAATGGAGGCCACTTAACCAGCTTCACTTTCAAATCACTGACTTTGTCAATGTTCCCACTGGACATAGAATAGATGGTTAGCTCGCAAAATGTGAAGTCTCATAGGACCCACGCCTTTAAGTAGAAATCCCACAACATGTAAAGCTCCATGCTAAAATAATTTTCTACTTTTGCGTTTTTTTTTCCTTTGTTTCAACAATGACCCTCACCCTCCTTGATCATTTACATCCTGGCTTTGGTTCTATCGCCCTTTGGGTCTCACTCCACTGTCTCATCACACAATATCAGACCCCCCCCCCTGTATGTCCAAAACAATAACATTCTCTGATTCTTTTTCCTTGAAAAAGCAAGTGCAATTAGGTCCGCTGGATTTCACTATTCGGCAGCACTGTCTACTCAAGCCTCGGGGCTTTTCTTGATATGAATGGGATTATTATAGGATTGACGTGAAGCCACTCGGTCCCTGCAGAAACATGCACAACCCCAAAACAAAGAGGCATCTGACTGTTTTGTTGTTGTTGTTCATTAATGTTTATTGCCATGGTGCTACCTTTTTATGGCACAATCAATTAGCCCATCAGTGAGGTGGGCTCAGTGGGGTTTAAGTGGGCCGCAAGAGACAGGCTTCTGTGAACGTGCCATCAACACAGGTCGCAGGCCTAAAGCCATGTTTAAGTGTCCTACTTAGTAAAAATTCACTGAGCTCACTGCATGACATCTGACCTGAAACATGGCTGGGAATCAATGGAGGCAGATGATTGAGGAACTGAGTAAGTTAAGATAATGCGGTGAAGTATCTGCACTGGAATTACTGAGAAAAAGTCGAACATGTAAGAAATGTAAAGACAATCCTTCAACCTGGCGTACACATTCAGTAAGCACTGTGATTTACACGTCAAAAGAAGTCTGCACGTGCGGGTTAAAACTGAGCTGGACTTTCTCGAGCCCGTATACAGATGGATTCATTTCATCTTCACTGTGCTCCTGTGAATTACAGAATCTGGTCAACAATAACACATGGATATTCAGTCGGACGAGGCCAAGAGTTTGCAGGGGGTAGGGGTAAAAAAAAACCTCTATGTCAGAGTCATAACTCAAATCTGAAAAATCACATGTTGATGTTATCCTGTGTAACTAATGGCTTATACCACATTCTTTGTGCCAAATGGAGCTCCGAAGGAAAAAAACACAACAACAATCGTGGCTGACATCATTTATTCTCCTTTCGGCTTCGTTTTCTTTTGTGGTCATATTGGTTCCACAAGGTCGATTATGTTGGTCTAGGTATGTTTCCAGATAAGAAAAAAACAAACAAACATAAAACAATTTTTGACGTACTCTATTCCACACAATGGTAACAAAATAAAAGATAAAAAAATTTAAAAAGCCATCTGCTTTAGAAAGGGGAGCAAGGACATTTAGCCACATATGTTTGCACTCTGGATGAACTTAAAAGAGCAGGACATGTAATAATCGCCATACCTCTGGCAGAGAGCTCTATCCAGGCCGATATGTTGAGCATCATAAATAGTTACATACAACTGTTATGATGTTTCAACAGTATTTCATTGCCTGCATATCGACATGCAAGGCCTGCTCTACTTTGAAATGTCATTTGCGATCACTGCGGGTCAAAAGACAGCCAAACCTTGATTAAGTTACGATTCATTTTACAGTGGGTAAACCCAAATTTGTTACACAGAAATGATGATGTTTTTTGTTAAGAAACATCTGATTTGGTACTTAGAATGTGTAAAATATAGAGCAATCAGTTAGTTATTTTCTAAATGCTAAGCTATCACATCTTGAGCCTTTTATATTCAGACAATAGCAGATGAACTGAACATGGAGCATGGGAAGCTGTTCCACAAAAAAAAACCCAATTCAAAATAAATGAAGAATAAAGTTTCCTGTCTTTGATGGAAACTTTACTTATGATAACAATATTGATAATATCCACAAACAATTTAATAACATTCCTGTCTAATTTCAGGAACATAGAGACAATCTACGAATCTCGTCGTTCTTTCCAGGAAACCCCCAAGAAATTATAGGATATAATGGACCATACCTTATTGGACCATTCCCACTTTTAAACAAATTCCATGTATTCCCAGCGGCTCTTGACCTGCAATTCAACACATGCATGCTTAAAGGGATTTTTTAATGACTCTAACTAAAGTACTTTACTAGAACAACAGCCAATGATTTTCCGTTGACACAGCACTTTAACCCTTTAACTACCCCACTAAGAAAAAAGCAATGGAAAATAATTTTTCTTGCATTTCTTAGTCCATTGGGGCAATAATAACAAAAATCGAAAAAGTTTTTTAACAAACCTCACAGTTTTTTGGTAAAAATGTAGTCAAAGCCTGACAATCGGACATCTTTTCTTGTACAAATCAAGGTTAGCAAGGTATGTGCAAGTAAATTCACATGTGGTCTTTGACAGACAATATCCATATGTGCAGACACACCAATGCCCCCCCCCCCCCCCCCCATCATTTGGTATGTCTCAAATCTCTGACATTCCTACGATTTCCCCGTGTTCATAAATTTGAAACTCAGAGCTGATCGCAACTTGGCATGTGCAGCAATCGCCAGTAACGATTGGAATAATGAGTAGTCGAGGCTGAAATGCCAGGGCGAGAAAGATAAAGTAAAGAGGGAAAAAAGATCTTAGCTGAATCAAATTGTAATTCTCAGGTCCTCTCTCTCTTTCCCTCTCTAATGTGTCAGTCCCTTTTAACGCACTTCTCACCGCACGTCCGCCTCATCCCTCATCTCTTTTATCTGCCTCTTTCACCCGCTCATCTTCACATCTTCCTCATTTACAATTGCTCCTCTCCTCCGGGGAGCGTTAACCTCGGTCGTCCGTTCACCAGGCCCCGAGGCCATGATTAGAGAGAGGGGAGCGAGAGAGAGATGGATAGACAGAGGAAGTGAGTGTTGCTGAAAAGGTGGGTGGGGAGGGGCTCGGCATGTCTGCAATGCGCACAAGCCAGACGCAGCTAGTGACCCACCAATCAACCCTAAAACTGTGGTAAACACACACACACACACACACACACACACACACACACATTTCACTGTGGGGCTCTGCATAAGCCTCACAGCTCTCCGAGACGCCCACAGGGTCTGTAATTTCACGAAATGTTGACTCAAAAAAGTGAATTAAAAGCACCTTGTCAGCAGTAACACGGCTTCAAATAGCTGTGACAGAACAATTATTGTAAAACGTCCCAGGTTGTAATAGTCAATCCCATGCATTGAGTGCAAGCTTCCCCGCTCCTGAGCTGGCTGCGGAGTTTCGAGTCAGACAGCATCTACAGCCAGAAGCACTCTCCAGTTTCAGATGGTGGATAATCAGGAAATCGAATGTGGGCTGGTCCCAGTGCAGCGTGGGCATAGTGGTGTCAACAGTGCTTCATGTTCTGCTTGGGATTGACTGTCAGAATGCGCAGTGGGTGTGTGATGGACAGCGACGCTCCCACAGGCCAAAGAGGAAAGATTGAGGTTTTCAGCAAAATGAGAAATAGCAACGGCGAAGACCGGGGAAACAAATCCAGGATGAGTCATTAACAGTTATGGTGTCCCATAACAGAGAAAGTGTCTTACCAGACACTTCAAAGTCTCTCCGACGGTTTTCCATTCGGGTATTTGAAAGTTGCTGACTGCTTGAGCTGAAAAAGAAAAAGTAGTCGATTTTTGAGCTATGTTTTCAGTCGGATTCCAGGGCAAGAGCGTATGAGTCCAGTAAATATGAAACAGATTACAGATTTGTTGAACACATTTCAGATTTTGTAATGAACTAAACCAAGTTGCAATTCTTTTAGCCTAAACAGACAGTGAGGAATGACAGAGAATTACAGTGAAGAAGAAAAAAAGATTTAAAATAAGAAAAACAAAACAGTGCATCTATGAACAAACTCCGTTCTGACCATGCAAGTTAGATTCTTTGCATGTTCCTGGGTACCGTGTTCTCTTCAGCAGACATGCAGTACCTTTTTTGTTAAGCCCCTGCTTTGTGCATACACTTCAATTTGGGATTACATCATACAAATTAAAAAAATGTGAGTGGGGGGGGGATGCTCTTTGAGTATTGGGGAAAGTTTTCCTGAAGTAAAGCCTTCATGGTTTAAAGATTCACGGTACTACGAGTGATGATTGGCCTTGTTCGCAGTTGAGCGTGTCCTCTCAAACACACACACACACACACACACACACACAAAATGCCACCTCTTGCTCGTCTTATACAGTGTGGCCTCACACACCTCCATTTCATAGCTCTCAACAAACTGAATTCAAAAAAAAGATAGATAGATAGATAGATAGTAATATTATCCCTTTTATCATACGGATTATATCATACTTTCCTCCTTGTAACATCCCTTTTCTCTTTAGCTCTGCTTTCTTCACCCCTCCTGTCTGCCTGCGGACCTCTCGCCCTTTCCTCTGATCCCCCTGTTTCTTTCCAAATGCCAATCCTCATTTCAAACCTCCTTACATCTCCTTTTCTTGCCATCAGGCCACCCTGATCATTCCTTCTAGACCCCGTTACCCCTCCCCCCGTCTTCTCCCTCCCTCCCTCCCTCCTCTGGTTCCTGACCTCCATCCTCCCCGTGATCATCCCTCCAGAGTTGAGGCCATCTGTTCCTGCAGGAGAACCAAGTGCATCCCAACACCCGGCGGCAGCCAGGATGGTGTGTGTTTATGCATGTGTGTGCCAATTCATCGGTGTGTGCGTGTGTTAAAGTGTGACCACGTATTCCTCTATGGTGGTTGCATATTCATGACACTAAGGGTGGAGTGCCATTTATACCTTTTATGAAATTATCCTTCAGGCATGTCCCATCAGTGATGGATTGCTTACCATCTAATGCATGATGGATGCATATGGATTGCATTGAGATGATTATGGCTAATGAAGCTGATACCAGTGTGTGCTCTTCCTCTAAGTATGTGTCTGTGTATGTGTGTATTATTGTGTTTGCATGCATATGTGCATGTGAGTGTGAGTGTGTGTGTGTGTGTGTGTGTGTGTGTGTGTGTGTGTGTGTGTGTGTGGATGTGGTAACAGTGAGAGTTCAGGCCCTCAGTGCGCTCTGTGCTCGATTAGGAAGTAAACAATGTTTATTCAGAATGTTTATTCAGGAGCAGCTGTCTAAGGGAGATGGCCGTGTGCACATGCACCAACACACGCGCACGTTCAGAAAGACCAAGATGAAGGCTTGTAGAAGGGAGACTGATTAGTGGCTCGGTGAAGCCGAGGAGGGGAGCCCCCAGTGGACTACACACACAAACACACACAAACACACACACAAACACACAAAGAAAGAAATGAATGCAGTAAGTTCACATGTAGCTGCTTCTGCACAGACAGCACTAGTACTTTGGATGACCATTGTGAATGAATTTAAATTCTGCAGCATTGAGAACCTATGGGTGTCAGTGAAAAGAAAGGTGCACTGAGCCCACAGACTCTACAGCCCTTGACAGGATGTGCATCTCAAAGTTTACAATTCCCAAAACATAAAGACCTCGCAGTGACTTTAACTCTTCACGGAATAACATGGGGAACGACTTTTATCCCGTAAGCCTCCAAAAACGGCCATAGGTTTCTTTTTACTACCTCCGCCAATAAGTTTGTGTTTTCAGTCGTCTGGTTGTGTGTTGGTTGGTTGGTTTGTTTGCCGCAAAAACTCCGGAACAGATTTCCCCAAAACTTGGACGAAGGATGGGGCATGGGCCAGGAAAGACTTTCATTTTGCTGTGGAAACAATAATAAAAAAAAGGTTGACAATTTTTGTATCTAACAGATGTCAGACAGGAGGTGCAAAAAGGAACCTTGCTGGTTTCTATTCTCAGCCACAGCATGGTCTTTCTCACAAAAAAAAGGAAAAAAATACACAAGCTTCATAAATCTGCCAAAACTACCATGATTTGTCCACCCACTGCTTCTCTCCCAGAGCATTCCTCATCCTTCCCTCTTGTCTCAGCAACAGCTGTGCGCGTTTCTCCTCGGGGTGAATCCTCCACGAGCAAGAAGGCCCGCTTTACGAGAATGACCCAATTTATCAGAGACAGTGCTCGCACTGTTGATGGATGTAATTAAAATCTGTGTACAAATCTCATAAAGGCCAGTGGTAATCATATTTACGGTGTGAGCTTTCAGTCATTCGCTCACAATGCTAAAGCAGGATAATTCGCCACATACAGTATACCGCAAGTTTGATCTTGTCACTTGCTTTCTGCTCTTGTATATGTTTTCTTTGCTCTGACATTATTGTTCTCCTTTATATTCATTTTCACGGCGCTCTAATAACTAAACATTGATTCAGGCATTTCTAAGAGCGCAGGAGCGTAAATAAAAGCACTGAAAATATGAAGCATTAAAACATGAACATTAACAGTGTAGCGGAAAAAGCACTATAAAAAGCTGTCATTATATAGTGTTCATTAGAGTCGCTGGGAATAATCCAACACTGTGCTCAAAGTAAATACCTGATTTGATTCAAAGGCACTGCGTGTTTGTCTCCCCGCGAGCCTCGTATCAGAGAATAGTCAGGCAGCCACGACCAATGCTACTTCCTGGCCTTAATGTATTTTCAAGACAAGGAGTTGTTTAAACTGCGCACAACTCCCTCACCGCACCCTTGCTAATAGCACATTTTATTTTGCCACAGCATTATAAACAGACAGTTAAAGCCTCTCTCGTGCTATTGTCATTGTCAACACATTATGTGTGTGGGTGAGTGTGTGTATGAGATATTTGTCTGTTCAGACCAGACATTCTTGCTTCATGTGGAAATGAGCTTATTTCGTTATACCCAGTGTTGATTGGATTGTTTCTATGGACTCTGAAACACGCTCCCCAAGCTTCAAATAAAAGTCAGCCCCTCTGCTGGATCTGTCGGAAAATATCCACTTCACTAGTTGGTGAAATATCCACCACTTGGGAAACCAATGAAATCCAATGTTGACAATGCGAATGAGGCTAGGCACACGTTTCTACAGCACAGGGCAATTCAAAGAGTCAAGAACTGAAATGAAGGTGCATTTTACAAAATTACAGTCATATTGAAGAGGAAACAATAGTTTTAACGTTGATTTGACAACGCCTAAAGTTAGTGTTCATCGGAGATCATCAGTAGGTTGGCTCTGTTGGGTCTAGCTGCAATATTTCACAAAATTAATATTTAAACCTGTATGCATTGATTTATTTTCCACTTGGGGGCAGTAAAACCAACAGCACTGTTTTGTCTGAGGTAAATATCAGGCTCTTTAGCTGTTAAATGCTCCACTATGTTCACCAGCTTACCATTAATGGCCCCGTTCAGATCTGGTGTTAACATCTGTCTCGGGTGATCCAATCACAAATGGACAGCTCTTAGAACATCAGTTCATTGCCCCGTCAGCACATATCTTCACTCGAGTGAATCAATGTGCTACGTGCAGCTCTGCAAAATAAGATTTTACTTATTTGAAGTATCAAAAATAACTAAAAAACAGAAAATCTCTATGTGGCGGTCAATGCTGATATTTTAGCGATGGCAAAGGTTGCCGCGTTAGTCCGTGTCACTGATGTTATGATGCGTTCACACCAAAGGTGACATGCATTATTCGTGCGAGTGGATTACATACAAAGTCAATGGAAAGCTGGGGCGACGCGAATCTCGCGTCTTTCCTCGAGTTGAAATATTTGCAAATCAAGCAACATATCTGCATGACATGTCGCGAAAAGCCATTTAGCGTTGAGATCCCCCCTACGTCACTGTCGTCACAGGTCCTGGCGTTGTTTCAGAAATGGACGGAGAAGGAGAGGGCTTGGCAGAGAGTGAGCGAGGACGCCGGACAGTAGCTTAGCCCCAGTTAGCACAACCACTTTGTGTGGCTTTCCCATCGGCACTCCTGTCTGCCATTTTTACATTCAAACAGTTCATGTTCACGTGTGTGTGTAATTGCACAGATATCTTCATGAGGACCATTCTGAGTCCATATCTAATAGAGTGAGGACGTTTGGGCCGGTCCTCACTCTGACCCACCTTCAAAGGATTGTTTGAGGGTTAAGACTTGGTTTTGAGGTTATGGTTTAAAGTGGGTTGAGGTTAGGCATTAAGTCGTGATGGTTAAGGTGAGGGTAAGGGGCTAGGGAAGGCATTATACCAATGAGTGTCCTCACTAAGATCGAAGTACAAGGTTCTGTGTGTGTATGTGTGTACGTGCGTATTCAGAGGAGGTTTGTTGGAGAAAGTGGAAGGAAGAACAGTTGAATATTTGCGGGGTTGTGTTCACGCGAATAACGTGAATGACTCAAATTAGGACAAATAACCACTAAAATGATCCTGCGACCAAACTCACCAAAACACTGCCCACACATAAAAGGGTCAGTAAGCGATTCTTAAGCAACACACGTTTTGTAAAAATCGGAGGATGTTCCGTCACCGTCCGTTGGCTGTCGCTTTTGTGTGTGCGGCGAGAAAAAAAAAATCGGTGTTTTCGGTGCAACACCATGCTGCCATACAGCAACTACCCTCCGCTGCACCGAAAACACAGATTTTTTTTTTCTCGCCGCACACACAAAAGCGACAGCCAACGGACGGTGACGGAACATCCACCGATTTTTACAAAACGTGCGTTGCTTAAGAATCGCTTACTGACCCTTTTAGGTGTGGGCAGTGTTTTGGTGAGTTTGGTCGCAACACCAAGGTTTGACCTAGCAACACCTAAGCAACACGTAGGATTTTGTTATGAAAACTAAAACATTTTTTTGTAAAAAACCCATCTCATCATTTTGATCATTTAATGATTATTGATTATTTTCATTGACTATCTATAACATAAAACCCAATTGGTATTCTCGCAACAGCGTGTGAAGGGTCCTGCCATAAGGAAATGGCCTTGGATGTAAAAGAGCTGGCATTTGACACAATTAGCTCTGAATTCAGCTCCTACCCAGTGAAAACACAGAGGCAACAGCTCTAACATGGGGACGTTTCTTGTATATCAGTGTATACGACCGCAAAGTAACTGCCCGCATAGCGACACCCCATCCTTCCGGAGCTGCCCTGTCGGGGCCACTCTGCCTGGGCACAGTCGGGCACGAACTCGGTATCACTCCCCGGTTTCTCAGCGTTTCACCTTGTCCACTAGCCCGCTTCTGTCCTCTGGGGCGTCCACGGCCCGGCAGACCGCAGCCTCGTAAAACGCTAAGCATCTCTTAAAACGGGAGCGGGCACTACGGCCCCCCGTGCCTCGGCGGGCCGTACCACAGCCCGGACACCGCCTACATGGACCCGAACATGGGTGGAACGTGGCTGGCGTCGCCCTTCAATAGCCTGGTCTGAGCATCCAAAAAATTGGTTGTTGGCCAACAGAAAAAAACACTGCTTCTTATCATTTGCCACACACAGTACATTATGACTCCCTGGGAGTTTGAATTTCTGCTCTGTAGATAGAGGGTTTGCTGGCCCATAACGGATCTTCTCTTCGGCTGACACAAAATCAAAACATCATTCTTGTAGGAAGCTAATGTCTCATGTAGATAGCTCGACTTATTTCAGCTAGATAGTTTTATGTACAGGATTTGTGCTGCTCTTTTCACCAAGAAGAGATTTACAGCTCAATGAGCACACTCAACAAAGAAGATGCTCCTTCTACACACATGCATCTACACTCATCAACTCTTTAAACTTTCTCTGCCCTGTTTTATTCAGCGCACACAGTGACATACCCGAGCAAACCCGCCTTCTTGAGACAGGCCCCGGACAAAGCTTTGATTTTAAGCACAGTCCTGCTCCTGGCGGTCGAGAAGTAACCTTTGCTAGTGTTTGTCTGTACCTTTACACTTATGACTTATATGTGTCACTTACATTAATTATATTGACTTCTCTAAAAAAGGGGCCCAGTGTCGTCATCACACAAACCATTGAAATGCGCATAGCTAGCTTGTTGTACACTATTTTGTTTTTATTCATTGATTTTTTTTTTCAGATTAAGCAGCAGCATGGTAGTCTGCACACTCACTTTATGGTTACTGTTTGTTTCAGTCTTGGACGACTCTCATGACTTTTTATTGTGGGGACTCCATATGGCCAGATGGTGTTGTCAATCGAGGTTTTGTGTGCATAATTAAAGTCTTTATTTTTTTTAAGTAAACTGATTGCAAATATTCTTTTCAATTTATATATTTTTTTTTTTTATTTTTTTGTTGCTGCTGTCTGATATTCTTTTGGTTACAAACTATTTGCCTTTTAGCATTGCTCGGTCTGTACTGCAGTTGTTTTTTGCTTTTGGCTTGTTCTTTCATGCAGTCTATTTCACCCCCACCCAGATCCCTGTGCAAATGAGCTTGCAGCACAACTGAACAGTCTTAATTAAAAGGGGTTGTTGGCACAAAGGCTAAACGTCCTGATAACACAATGTTTTCCCTCCGTTTAAAATTAATGTTGCTCAGTGTGATAGCATAGCTCAGGCTGAAATTATACACTGAAAGACATAAAGCATAGCCCTAAACAGAAGCCAACTACCAACCAACTCACATTTCTTGTAGATTATCCCCACACGCACGCACACGCACGCACACACACACACACACACACAAACACACTGATCAAACTCTGCTAACTGGCAGCTCTATTTTCAGGAATGTGGAATTAGTGACTCCAGCGACTTCAGTTAAATGCATTCCAGAGCTGGAGACATTGGGTGATATTTGAAACTGCTGGCTAAGGCTAATCTTGTACAGCCAAAATGTGTTTAACGTCTGTGGTAATGACACTGGATCATGGTTATCAGAGGTCATCAGTCATTTTAACATGATCGTGATGATGATGACACCCTTATGCTGCGTTCACACCGGACACAACTTATAATTTGCGCGAGAAGATTACATACAAGGTTAATGCAAAGAAGCGACTAGACACAAATTTTGCATCACTCACATCCGGCAACGCTTGGCATGAATGGGGTAACAGGAAGGCGCAAAATTTGCATCATTCGCTTCACTCGCTCCAGTTGAAATATTTGACCTCAACGGAAATACACGTTGTCGCAAAAGCCATTTAGCGTTGAGATCCCCCCTACATCACTGTCGCCAGATATCCTGATGTTGTATCAGAAATAGAGGATAACATGAGTGTTGCTGTGTGTGGGCACCCTAAGCTTCTGGACACGATGTTGCTATTTGTATTGTGACCGGGCTCACAAGGAGAAGGCTTACTTCACTATTAGACTCAAAGGAATTTTCTCAAACGGTAAATTAACATTCAGTTTTTTTTTTTTTAATTTGATCTGGTTCTGAAATAGGGCACATCAATTTTCCCACAAAACCTCATTTGTTTTTTCCCCGAATGTAGGGAATGGACTACGCAGAATTTCACAAAAATGCACTTTAAATTGCATGTCATAAATTGGACAGTAGGCCAGCTCCCACCAAGAATATTGCCGAACATTGAAAGATAGTCTTAAAGCATATGCTAAAAATGCCATGTCACCCTGACTGTGCGGCTCTGTCCAGGGTTTCTTCCTGTTAAAAGGGAGTTTTTCTATTCCACTGTTGTTGAGCGCTTTCTCATCGTGGGAACTGTTGGGTTTCTCTCTATAATATTGTCTTAATCTTACTTTTTCAAGTGCCTCGTTTTATGTTATTTGGAGCCAGGGTCTGCACACTGATTGTGGAGTGGAGCTGTGGTATTGAGGTCCCGCCGATACACATGCTCAACCAATTGCGAGTCAGTCGCAGGATTAGGGTAAGGCAAGGTTTTTGTTCCATTCAGCGTGTTTAGGGTCTGCCCCATTGGTCTCATCCCAGGTATGTGCCTCTGTAGGAAAACGCGCAGGAGGGATTCTGACCAGATGCCCAAACTACTTACAAATGGTTCCTTTCCAAGCAATGGAGCAGTGGATCCACTTCTGGACATGTTGTCTGAGCCTCATCCTCATCCCCACTCCCAAGAGATGATGCCAAAATGTCCTTGAGAGAGGAATTAATGCAGCTGCCTGTTCAGCCTTGGGGGAGCCCAACAGTCAGAAGAAGCTGCAGGAGCATGTGGCCTCCCCAGACTCCCCATGCTCCTGCAGTTCCTACCAGAAGATACCAACAGTGTTTAGTAATGATCTTTATGTATGCATCGTGTATGGTATATGACCTCCAGTACATTGGCATGGTTGAGAAGTGGGTTCCCTCCTCCAGTATCACCATGGCCAGGTCAGAACTAGAATAGTTCCCTCTGAATAGAAGCTTTGTCATCAGTATGAGTCTTTGTTCCGGTTTTAATCACCTTGCGGAGAGATGCTGTGAAGCTCTGATGGAGCATCCTTGTATGTATCATCTTTGTACAGGTAAGCCAGGTGAGAAACATTTTTTTGTCCCTGATAACAGCCGCGGCAAGGCTCTACCTTTCTTTCCTTGCTTGTGTAACGCCTTGCCAGATGTCAATATATATGTAGACATGCAGTATTTCTGCCTCCTTCTTTAAACCAAAGCTTCTGCACACCCCTACAGTTACCACAACTGGCACGCCGGTTTATTTTCCAACCACATCAAACATCGACTGGGAACCTCATTAAACATAATGTACCTCCCTCCCCCGTCTCTTCTCTTTTCCTCCCTCGCACACACAGTCTACAATTGATCACTAATAAAGTCACTAAGAAAGAGTGATTTGGTTTTCCACATAGGACCAATTTACTTCTGTTGTTCTCAAATTCTCCCCCCTTCCCCCTCCCAGCTTTTGCTTTCTCTTTCTATGTTACTCATGAGCGCCGTTTCTCTCTTCTTTCTCTATCTCTCTCTCTCTCTCTCTCTCTCACACACACACACACACACACACACACACACACACACACACACATGAACACATAGTTCCCCAACAAAATCGGTGATCATTGTCTCTTCCTTCAGCGAAGATTCGCCTGTGTACTGAAGTATGTACGTGCTGGCATGATGGCTGGAACAACAGATGGGAACATTTCTCCCAGGTGAAGGAACTATGAGAGGCCCTCTCTAGCAGAACATCAGAGGAATAAAATTGGCAGAGGATTGCATTACCAGACACACATACAGAAGTAGTACAGTACGTCTTGACAGAAACCTAATCTTACCTACATGGAGTTGTAGTGTTTTATTCGACCAAAATTTAGAAACCTCAGGAATTTTTTTTAATGCACCGTAGCTGTGCACCTAGTACAAAGATAAGTCACGTTTGTTAAGTGTTATTTAAAGCTGTTTTCAAGCATGCATAAGTCATAATACTTTTACGTATTTTTATAAAGTAAGGTAAACAAGATTCACAATATAAAAAAAAAATACATTTAGTCCTCAAGGTCAAAAATATATGTACAAGTATATACAACAAAGTATGTCCAGAATAAAATCTACAATCCCGTTACCAGGTCTTTACCTTAGCTAGAAAATTGTGCTTAGTACTGCAGATAAAGCATGTACAAACAAATATGGGGATTTGGAAGCATAACATTATCTGTCCAATAGCAGACTCCTCAGCTGGTATTCCCCAGAGGGACACAAATACACAGCAGGATCCCCCAGCTTTTCAACACTGACAATAAGTTATTCCCTAAGCTTGTAGGATTCAGGAATATGAATCCTCTGTGAAGTAAGCTCATGGCTGCGATGCCTTAGCCCTAAACTGCAGTGAATTCAAACATAAAAATACAGTAATAAAATCAGCTGTTACATGTGTTGGCCATGTTGGCATTAAGGGATGCACATTTAGCTTTAAATCAACGTCATTTTCCTATAGCACTGAATGTCACACCATCCCACACTGAGTATTTTTTATGTTTTAATAACTGTGACCTTTTCCTTTTGCCACTTGGAAGCAATGCACAAATCAAAAGGCTGGTTCTCGTACAGCAGCTACTGATTTATAGATTTTGTAAGATGGTAATGGCCAGATGGTCTCCTTGGTCACCACATAGGAAAGCCTGTTGGTTGGTGCTGCTCTGCGTTTGAACAACTAACGCTGACCTTGGATTATTAGCAATAAGGAAGGTCTCACTGCTGACTCCCCACGATGGCAGATCAGACGTAATCATCCTTGTGCAAGCATAGCTGCCTTCCACAACTCTGAGCACCAGACAAAATGAGATGATACAAAGCCTTAACGGATAACCATTGGTTGATCGCTGCTTGTACATGTCAACGGAATGTTGTTTAAGTTGGTTTGCTTCTTGTTAGCCTTAATGATTTCAACAGTCACTCGTCTTGTCAAGCGCTACGTGACCAGATCCATGCCATTCTTGGCCAGTCACAGTCAATGTCGGAACTCTCTGCTGGCTGCACAGTCAGGCCGGTAGCATCCCTAAAAACCACAAGCTGTTTGGATTTAACAGACGGACAACGTTTAATGTGATCATTTGTGAGTTATACTGTATGATCACTGGGGTTAAGCACTGGTTGGACAGGTAATTAGAGGTTACAATGAGATTTCACACAATGAATGAATCAATCTCGTACAATCTTCTTTTGAAGAAACCCAATGATCCAGTAATTTTGGAACATTTGTTTTTCTTTCAGTGAGCCATCTACTTCTACCTGGTCTAGTTTTAGTACCTGCATGTTGTCTTGTTTGAAGAAAAAAAACACATCTGTATCTTTGGTATTAGACTAAGAGCTCCAGACGTTTTTTGTCACTGACAATCTTACGAGTGTCTATTTTAGTAAATTTTAGCATAAAAAATGAATATTAACTACATGGGGCGCAAACTGTGAGTCAAATTGTGACATCACAGATATTAATAAATGTAGGGGTTGAGAGTTGATTCCTCATTAACAAATTTAGCAAAAACATTTTTTAAAGATAAATAATTATAAATACAACAAAAACAAAGGGCAAAATATAAAAGATGCTGCTTGATTTATTGACAGCCGAGTCAAACAGCTTAAGTAAGAACCCCAAAAACAACCACCCACTGTCGAGCTGAAATCAGATGTTGACATCATTAAAATGCAAACACAACTTTATTTCATTTCTCCGTTTCATCGCAGAATGTTATTGCGATTTATCTTTCACCTTGCCTCGCCTCGCTCAAATGTTTGTCTTTTTCAGCCTTTAGTCGACTCACTCAGGTCGCAAGTAAGATTGTTTTTATGATGTCCCTGAGATGGGATATTTAGTCTTTGCATATTTAGGCACTTTATTCAAATGTGGAATTGACTTTGTTGGGAAAACAGGGCAACTACAAATAAAAACAAATCTCCAGATGTCATTTTCATTTACCACTGCACGAATCGAGCGATATACTGTACAGCGGGGAAACAAACTGTTATGACTCCGTTCGGAAGAACCATTTGATTAGTGAGCACTCCAGTCAGCTAGTTATATAAATACTTCAAGGTTAGTGTATGTGTATAGAAGTGTATGAAAAGAACAAATCAGTGATTTTAATGGGAAATGCGGCTGCTGCAGAAGTGCAGCTGGGTTTTCCATCTCTACATATTGCCAGCTGTTTTTGAATGGCATCAGTGACACAAAAAAAGAAGTGGGCATACTAAGGTTTACTGATGCGGAGTTTATCTTGTAATGAATTTGAAATAACACAATCAAAAGCCTTTAGCTGTTGAAGAAACAAATTAATTTGTATTGTTTTTTCTGTCAACAGCCTTTGGATTTAAACTCCTTCTTTGGAAAATGCACAGTGTAAAGATCCTCTCCTTGCCATGAAACAGACACTGAGATATTTGGAGTCTAGGCCACTGAGGGAGAAGGGGTCTGTGGCTGACAACTGAAGCATTTTGTATCGAGCAGACTGATACACATACATAAAGACACACAAATGTGGTCTAATAGACACACTCAACGACACCGGCGCTCGCTTGCAAACAAACAAATGGAAAGACGGTGACAGGTGAGGTCATGTGTATGCAGACACACCCTCACACGCTCACACCTCCCCAGCTCCTGAGTTGATCAGAGACTGTTACAGTGTCACCTCGCTCCCCAGCTCAAACCCCCCAGGAGATCGCTCTCTGTCACTGACGCCACTCTGTAGACAGCCTCACACAGCCCCCGTCTGCAACCCTGTGTGTGTGTGTGTGTGTTTGTGTGTGTGTGTGTGTGTGTGTCTGGGGAAGAGAGAGAAATGTTCCTCCTCGTGGAACATGTTTACTGTTCTGTCAAATCTCCTCCAGCAAGAATTTAGAAGTGTTCACAGTATGAATCCGGCAAGTAGCGAAGTGTTAATCACATTGACATCAGTTTAAACTGCCTATGAAATGAAAATATATAGTTAACAGTTCAAATCTAGTTAGCATTGGTCCTTACAAAGTCAACTTTAATTGAAGGAGAAAAAAAATTAACTTTTACGAGCTACAGTTCAAAGTGTCTAATTTTACATCTTGTTTTACAGCTTTGGCTACATAGACCCCCCAAAAAAGGCACGCTGCAGTTAGTATTTAATTGTTTCCCAGCTGAGAAGGACATAATTCTTTTAATCTCTCACTAGGCCCAGGGAAATGTGGATTCTACACACAGAGCAACAAAGAAATAGTGCAGACTGTAGTAGTCCCTCTGTTTTGACATCTCCAGGCAGAATGCCACAGCAGAGCTAATGGTGTGGTACATGATAAAATGTAGGTTTATGAGGGATTAGCCGGCTGTGTGTGTGCGCAACAGACACACAAACGCATACGCGCGTGCACAGCGGCACGAGATTCCCCAAGTTTAGCGATGCATTAGTGGCTGTTTACGACAGCTTTGAGTGGAGCTTACCCCCTTGCTCCAGCCCGTCCCCCCAACCCCCCTTCCTCCCTCCACCTCCACCAACAGCAGCAGCAGTGCTACGCACACACAGACACACACACACACACACGAGCCACAGATACAAGTACGAGTACGGCGGGGGTTTAGTTAAAGACTGGAATTCTCAGTCACAGATGGTCAGGTCAGTGAGATTGGGAAGGATGGCGGCGGTGGATGGAGGGAGGGAGAAGGGGTTTGGGGAAGACAAAGTGGGCCAGAGATTGGAGGCGGGTGGATGGGGTGCTGAGAAAGATGATGAGGAGGAGGGGATACGATTTTGGCGGATGTGAGGATGCCTGAAAAGAAGGAAAACTGAGAAACTATAGACAGGGCCGGGGGGAGAAGGGGTGCCCAGGGGTTGCACAGGCTCCTCTCGGAATCTGATTGTCCACCACTGGTACTAAGAAAGCGATGGATAGTTGGCTTGTTATTATCATCGATGGATAACTGACAAGGCCCTAAGGGCCCCCCAGCCCCAGGTCTATTGATCAGAGCCACTGTACGACGTACCGTTAATATTTCCTCATTGGAAAGTTACTCACGCGTGACAGGATCTCATCCAAACTGACTGCAGTCGCAAAATGACCTCAGAAAGAAGCAATCCAACAACAAATGCAACAGGACCACAGTCACTGTCTGGAGTTACAAATATCACCTTATCCAAGTTGAATTGTGTTCAACTGGACTTGGTTGTAGATACTTGAAGTCGTTTCACCTCTCAGCAAGAGGCATCTCCAGTTCTCTACCATTGCAGAAACTTCTGTTCATTTACTGTTATTAAAAATAAGTAACTCATTTCAGCAATATTAGATTATGCCGATGTTGTGAATCAAGCTGCATCCAAAACTAATCTTCTCTTCATCTCCACCTAATAGACCATGCGATTTTGTTCTTGGCCCTCCTTTCACAACGCATCATAGTACAGTGTATTAAACTTTAAATTTGCCCTCTCCCGTCATGAGAAGAAACTCGGTGCATTTCGTTTTTAACAGTGTATATTTCAATTACCCTAACCATTAAAAAAAAAAAAGTCTATGGTCCTTTTGTTCTTTAACAAAGACACATGCAGCTGTTTTGTTCTTTTCCTACAGTCTCTTAATCAATAGGGAAGTAAACCTTTGTGTTTAAAGCTCCCTGTGATTTGAATCATTTACCTGTAAATATTCTGTCCATATCCTCTGATTAGAAATTGCCCTTCTTCTAATTATGAGATCAGTTGTACATGTCGATAATAAAAACAACACAACTTTATGACTAACTGACAATTTTGATGTGGATTAATGATGAGTTTTATGCTCTGCTTGAACCACAGACTATATGTAAACATGGCCGACATGATAGCACTCCAAAAGAGCTCCACAGTAAGGGAAGTGAAAATCCCATTCAGATTCTGAATCAACATTTTGATTATTAGAAATGATGTTGTAACCATCCATGGTAGACTTACCACGAGCTATGAGATTGTGAAACAATGGTATATGCACCTGTAGAAGCAGGTTAGGTGTCTGTATGATCTCAACCTTGTTTGAGAAAAATATGTCTTATTTGCAATGTCATTGAGAAGTATGACACTATGCACAATCCTTAAAGTGTAACATCGACGTGTCTGATTGGTGGAGCTCGCTGTTACCATGGAAATGTTTGCCGCACCCGCAAACTTCATGTCGGCTGATGCTGCATTCCATTATACCTTGGAACTCGGAGCTCAGAAGTCGGGGTTGCCGTTCCATTAAACCCCTGAGCTCGTAATTACCGATCTCCGAGCTGAAAGTTGCAACTGGAAGGTCCCGCCAGAAGCTCACCCACCGTGACTTCTGAGTTCCAAGGTACAACGGAGTTACTGCTACCACTGAACTCTACGATCGTTATACACTATATATACTGTACATACACAACACAAGCTACAATGAATTTTGACATTAATATCAGCAATAAAAACACTGATAATGATGAAGGTGAAAAATTAATTAGAAGCTAAACTCTCGGGGTTTTTTTGCTCAGAATAAAATGTTTTATGGTAACGATTCATCTCATGGTTTATTGGCTTGGTTCCAGGCTCAAAACTCTTTGTATAGAGATTTTATGAAACGAATGGGAAATTCTCTTTGGGAACCTGAACCATTCAAAAAGTGGGCGGACAGTGTTGAACTCTAACATGAATCCTAATCATCTTGATAGCCCCCTGGTGGCTGGACGCAGCATAGGTAATAAACCCTGTCTCCTCCATGTTACTAGATGGGACATAGAAAAAACTAAAAAAGTCCAAGTACACGTTGATAACATTTTTCTCACTGATGGTGTGTGTAATTTTTTCTGTGGTTCTTATCACACTGATGTTTGTTTAAGTGATCATTTTTCCGGTAAGTTTGGTTTTAGTTCCATTAGTTATTATTGTGGGGTCAAACTTCACGATCCAAAGCTGAAACTGACTCGCGCTTGGTTGAGCTTGTGTGTCGACTGGACCTTGATATCGTTGCTCCACACCATGATCACTGCTGCACAGACTACGGCTCCAAGTTACAAAATGTCAAATGCGCATTTGGTGGCACCTATAACTGGGATTCCTTTCATACTTGTAAAAAGGGGAGGAGGTGCAGGCACGTCGTCTATCTTTACGTGCAGTGTATATGATCTCCTTGGTATTTATTTTATCTGTTTCATTATCTTGTAATGTGTTTGTTTATTTGTGTTTATATTATATTACTGTTGTTGAGGGGACCCTTAAACATGAGGTGGTACTTCTCATGGGGTTATTCCTAACAGGGAATTTTCCAGTTTATGCATTATTGATCTCTTATTAAAATCCCAAATAGCCTGCGTTTAGTGGGGGAAGACACCCATGCAACCTCAGTCTCAAGCTTGGATCCGCAATGCACTCATTGCCTAGAGCACTTCTTAAAGCCGTCAATGCCCAGCTCCAGAAAGCATCTCAGCAACTGTAACAAATGTTGTGTCCACTAAAGAGATGTTTTTTGTCTGTTTGTTTGTTAGTATTTTGATAAAGTAGTCTTATCTCTCAGCTGAATTGTGCAGAATTGTGTAGTTAACTTACAAAGTACATACATATTTGTTTGCTGAGTTTGGAGGTGTGCTTTTTAAATGTGTGTAGGGTATTTTGGCCATTGACTTCTGGCAAGAATCACAACATGTGTAGCAAAAGGTGTGTACCGTCAAGTCTATACAGTCATTCTTCATACAGCAGCACAAAATAAACTACCTCCCTCTTCCCTTCCATCTCAAATGACAGATTAAAGATGGTGTTTTTATAATGGATTTTTTTTTCTGTATCTAAATGATGGAGTGTGTTTGATATAGGACAGACGCACACATACACACTTAGCTAAGAGCTTAACAAACACCGGAATCTTCTTAAATCTATACTAATCCATTATCCTCTGGGTGTGCGCCTTCTGTGAGAGGGACCACTATGCGTGTTGCGCTTTGTGGTTGTGTTAATACGCAGTCTATGAATGTATACCTACATATATTTTCAAGGAATTCACTGTGTACACACACAAACAACTCAGTAAGATACACCATTTGGAATCCAAAGCAACAAATTACCTCTCACGCCCTCTTCTTGTGCCAATGCTGGATTGTGTGTATATGTGCATACTTAAAAAATATTTAAAAAAAGAAACTGTATGGGAAATGCGGCAGCATCTGTTGTCTTCTCTGCTGAGACGAAACACCAATCATAGATGATTATGATGTTGACAAAGTTACCCAGCAGATAGCACTTATTCACCCGCAGCAGGAGTCAACTGCTTTAAATGGAGCCAGAGATAGCATTTATATTGGGTAGATTTTGGTGGAGTTGGTGTGTTAGGCATAATACTGTTGAGCCCGGAAGCAATATAATTGATTTTTAAGCTGCTGCAGTTATTAAGGAGTCCAAAAGGCAGCATACAAATAATTAAGTAATTGGCAAATATTGCCAATGAACCCTGAATGATGAAAAGCACCTTTTTTTCTCCCTGAACAGATGAAAATAGTGTCTGTGAACATGTAGTGGCTCCTAACAACCACTAGGGCAGATAAAGTCACCAAATATGAATGAAGTAATAAAGAAATATAAAGAAGAATGATTGGGTTCAGTGCAGTGTTGAATTATGTCAATCATTTGATGTTGAGTAATCTATCATTCAATCAACGGGAAATAAATAACCCAAACATTTTGATAATCAGCTTCTTTCACTAATAAAGCAAAACATTCTACAGGCATGGTAAAAATTCAGAAGAACAATCCTTACGTGCAGCCTAATAACCCGTAGCAACTTGCTGTCCTATCAAAAATCTGTTTATATTCAAATCAATAAACTAAAAAAAAATTTGGATTACGTTTGTCAAGTTGTGTTTTCACCCTGGGCCTAACTTATTCAATTCTGGTGCGGATTAATGGAAAGATCTAGTTTTTTTCTTTTTCTTTCTTTTATTTTTTAATTTAGACCTAGACAATCATGAAGTGCCATTCTAGTTTTTCATTTGTAAATTATTTGGGTTGCATCAATGGATTTTGTAATTTAAAAAAAAATGCAATTCACCTGTCACACAGTATAGACTTTACCCATTATTATTTTTCATCATCACTTCTTTTGTGGTGACCCACCCGCGTAGTCCATCACAGCAATGCTGAATTGACTGAGTGATTAAAATCAAATTATTTGATAAGTATACAGCTAGTGAGTAAACTATAAAGTACATACATTACATTATTGTGCATTGTACAATACAGTAAGTAAACTAACCCATATCAAAATGAACTGCCATATAATTCAGGGCAAATGCAACACAGACAAATCTTGATTGTTATTGTGCTGACAACCAAACAGATGTTCTGTATGTCAAAGAGCATGAATATCCTCATGATCCCTGGTCTGCCTCTATGCGGTTTATATACAGTAGCCGGCCAGATTCCAGGAACACATGTTGTTGAAAAGACTTGCTTTATAATACCCAGGAGTCATCCAGGGATAATGTGAACCGGCTGCATTTATGACAAACTCGTGTACTGAAAGCCCTTTCAGTGGAGCCATTATCTTGACCTTTAGGCTGAAGACAGTTTGAAGTATTCTGAATATAATAAAGAAAAGAACAGCATGAATGCATGCATTTTTCTATTTTACGTCCTCGGTAGGCCTGGTTACTTCATGCTCCACTTTTTCATTGTATCTGCCAATCCAACCCACTAATGCTAGATTCACTCAGTATGCAGGACGTCTCTAAATGTTTACTCATGCTGAGTGTATTAAAAATTATTCAAATACAAAACATATACTAACATAGTTTCTTCCTCTGGGTGGAGCATTCTATCATTTGAAAAGTATCTCATCTCTGTTCTTACGTAAATTTGATGTACACAGGAAATTCATTAATCCTTTCTTCCATCACGCATCTATCTGTTCTTCCATCCCTGCCTCATCCATTATTCATACCCCTCTCTACTTTATCTGTCTCAAACATAAACTTACTCCACTCGAGCTGTAAACAGAAACATGTTACGGTCCTCCTGTGCATCTATTCACTCATATTTCCATCATCCTGAAACACATTTGCCTTCGATATGACACATTTTTTGTTCATGCCATCATACAATTTCATGACTGTCCTATCCATTTGCACAGCAATTATAGCCCACCTGTGCCAGCAGGCTGTTGCTACTCATGCTATTACCTGCTTTCTTATGCTCACCATTGCATCTGATGCTAAAGGAAAATCAATATGAAATAGGGCTACATCATAGTGCAGACATGGTAAAGCTACCAAGCTGGAAAGCTAAAACAAAACTCTCTCTCTCTGAAGACATTACAGACCTAAATGAAAGCAACCTCAATCATTTTCTCGGGAAATTGAATCTAAAATCCACTTAAACTTCCAGCATATAACTTTCCTGCTCCTGAATAACAGGAAATATTCAACCTGCAATTGGATGTGACTGTGATAAACAGTTGATTTTGTGAAATCAATGTCTCAGTGGACTGCATAACATCAGTTTTTATAGGATTGTCTAAAGCTGTGATCCTGCGAACATCAGGTAGGTTATTTTAATCTAGTTTAGTGCAAGTCAAAATGAACAGGAAATACTTGTTGTTGTTTTTTTTAAATCTATTTTTTTCCGCTTACAGATAGCTGAGAAGATTGCTACCACACACACATGTAAAAGTAAAGCAAAAGTTTAGCTAAGCCATGGACAGAGCCTGGCTAACTTTTCCACCAGGACACCTTCAATGAACCACTATCACCTGTAAAATGAGGAACAGTGTTGGGCTTTAAATCAATTTTGTGTGGTCATTTCGGACAGCCTCACATGACACGTGATGACAGGCTTAAATGAAAGTTTAAATAAAATCTCACAAACCACATCATTAAACCAAAAGTAAGTGTGGTCATTTACATCCTTAAAAAATATATGTAATCACTGGGTCCGGAAAATGAAGTCAATCTGGAAGGGCCTGAAGCCTGTATTTTTCAGCTGATGTAAACTCTGGAACCTCCAGCAGAGGGCGACTCACTGATTGCAAAAAAGAAGTCAGATTTTATAGAAGTCTATCAGAAAATGACTCTACTTCTCATTGGATTTATAACGTCGGTAAACATTTTCCTGATTGGTTTACGGTCTCAATCTCTGGTTTCAAGTCTTCATTTTTGTCTAATTAAGAGTAAAATAGACGATAAAGCACTGTTGGAGCATGAATACAGCGTGATTGACAGCTAGTCCATCCAATCGGTGAATGGTTGCAGCTGTAGGTGGGCGCGCAGTGGGCGAGCTCTCAGTCAGACCCACCCCCAGTTCTATGTCCGGTTGCAAAAAACTCAACATGGCGCTGGTCAAAATGCAAAACTCGAGGCTTCAAACTGGCAGCTCAGAGACCAACGGGTGATGTCACCCTGGGTTGCCACTTGGTTATATCATGTTATACCTCACACAGCCAGTTGTGGTCAGCCAGCTTACAGTGATATGTGTGGCTGCTTTGCTGCTGCCTCCAGTCTACTCGCTAAAATAAGCTAGCCACTTGCTGAATCTTCATATCCAGTTCATATCCCATCTTCCATCTAACAGAGCGATGAAGTGTATAATTGTTTGTCCTTACATTTTCTAACAGGTTAATGAAACGTCAACAAGAACATTACCACGTTGTAACGGCTCAGCTCACATCTTCACGTCTCGTACTTTTCTGGGTTTTCCTTTGTTTTTTCAGACTTTATTAAGAAGGTGCTCACAACGTAACTTTAGCTCTTCAGTGGAGTCAGCCAAGCATGATTAGACTATATGCCACTGGGCAGAGTGAAGCGCTGAAGACAATGGAGAGGAGTGTGGTGGTGTTTCAGAGACACAACATCATCAAGTCTTCCAGCGTTCTGATGTTTGCCTCTTTGATCTTGTTGGCTGCTCCACTAAACTAGATGGCGCTCAGTTGAGATCTTACCTGTGCCAGTGATTATGTAATTGTCAGAACATGCCAGATCCACATGAGTTTCTCCAAAAGTTAATTATGCCCCTTTTTTTCAGGCCACATTACCGACTTGTTTCACGTCAGGAGATGCACACAATTTAATGAATATATGAGGGAAAGAAGATAAGGCTGTATATTGATCATACGTCACACCACAGCCTTATACATTTTTCATTGACCATTAGTACTGACCTTGTACTATTGCAGCTTCTTTGCTTTCCACAACTCTGATGTCATATCAAATATCATTGTCACAACGTTTAATGGAAAGATTGATCCATTTTGCATTCTTTTTGTTACCTAACTTTAATTGGTTGTCAACCATGTTGTTTCTTTTCTTTATTATTTCATTACCTGACACAGACCCAGTTTCAGCTCTTCGGGCAAGGTTAATAAATGAAATTGTAAAGGACATATCCACTGTGAGATCATTCAAGGTGGTAAAAACTCTGCAACAATCTTTAAAACCAACGATCAGTAGGTGTTTTGCAACATATGTTGACGGTAAAGCACCTGTTGTGACATCACCAGTTGGCGTATCAAAAGCAAATCCCCACCCGTAGAGAGCAGCAGCAGCTGCATCATCCAGTGTGGATAAAGGGAAATAATGTGACATTGGGGGGGGGACATGTTTTCCTTATCTCCATGAGGGAAGATACTGTACAGTTTGTCCCCTACAGAAAAATCCAGGGGTAAATGTACTCTATAAACATGTGCTTGTGGTACATGCAGCTGGAGATGAGCTGCACAGTTTCTGACACTGATACCAACACTGTGCCCTCAATTACTCCCTCATTCACTTATTCACTATTCCCTTAATACAAGACAACAGTTAATATTCTATAGCTGCCACTTTAAATCAGGGACCTACGAATAAACGCCACTCTTTGTCTTATCTGACTGGTGCAGTGTGACATGACCGTTGCATTGTTGGACATGCAGCCTAAAGTAGTATACGTACCATGGAAACTTCCTTTTTCATTGCGATGTGTAACCTTTTAAGGCCATCTATGGTGCATATATTTCATACTGAGAATTCGGACACTAATGGGTGAAAGTTAATATTGTGCACTGTCTGGCAGCTGTGACTTCTGGCATGGCCCAGCAGATTTAATTAGAGAGCTCCTTAAAGTCATGTATTGGCCATTTATAAAAACTGGCATCTAAACTTAGAAAATTAATGGAAAACTGTGAACTGTAGCCTAGTACTGACTCCCAGCAAATGCCAAATATAAGTACAAATACCACATGTTGGTTTTCATTTTCCCCAAAAACTATTCAAAACATTTTAATAGCCTACTGTTATGTAATATACAGACAATTGGCAGGATAAACTGCAAGAATGGTTAGCAACTTCCTTTACATGGAACCTGTATGAGAGTGGTTATAAACGATCCAAATTAATTTCCAATTTTCACCAGATTTTGCCTTTGATTGACTCAAAGCAGTGTTGATGTCAGTTTTGACATCATCCAATGCCCGTCTGTTTTGTTTGTTCATAGACTTGTTTTTTACAGCAGGTGATGGAACAATGTTGCATTCATGAGATTGTACAGGTGTACTTAATAAAGCTGTCACACACAAACACACAAACACACACACACACACTCTGCGCATCAAAAGTGCTGAAAGCTGTATAGAACTTGTTTTGCGACGGCTTCTCTCAAGCGCTTTTTGTTGTTGGATTACAAAAACCATCTGCTAGCAATTTTTTCTCATTGCATGTAAAGTCTCTTCTCCCGACTGTTGCATCTGACATCGCAGACACGTGGCAAAATGTCTGAAATTTTTAAATTGACCATGGTAACCCTTTAGTGTAAGAAAAAAACTGGGTTGTTAGTGACAGCCAGATCAGTTTCTCCTCTGCCTTTTTTTGATAACATCGATATCATAAGGCATGCTCTTTCTCCATTAACAACTTTCAACAGAAAGCATCATGAGCACAATTAGAAAAAAAAGCTGTGCACTAAGGGCGCTTTTAGGCCGATGGCATTGGGCACTGTCAGACTTGAACTTCATTGGATTCCTGTTTCTTGTGTCTTTTCAAATCAGCCGATCAGTTGTACACAGTATTGTCCAACTTCTATCCATAGACTTGTTGCTATGGTGGTGTTGGTTTCTGCAAATTACCCTGTAATACATTGTTATCAACTGGAGCAAGCGCAACAAAGATTTTCCTGGCGGCATCCATCTTAGTTTTCCAACAAGTTGTACTGAAGCGCCGACTCCCGAGGGTAAACTGAACACAGCACCTGTGTTTATGTGAGGAAGAGAGAGAGAGAGAGAGAGAGAGAGAGAGAGAGATAGAATAATTTAAAGGTCATTGTCACAATGCCGCCTACTAAGGAGTGTGTATTTCACACAGCCAGACCCAGCATAAAACCAAAGCAATTAAAGCCCAGCCACGGAGAGGGGAATCGACACAGCACAGCAGTGGAGCAATCCAATATGGCCCTGGTCGCACAGAGTAAACAGAGATTGAGGCAGAGGCCAAGGCGAGTGGCAGTCAGAGAGGGGAATAGGTTATGCAAATGACCCTGGCCTCCGACAAAAGGGAGTCAATGAAGTTCCTCCACGCTGACGGGAGCAGAAAGTTAACTACACAAACAAGTCACTGGAGCTCTGAACCCGTTCCCTCCTTCACTCCACTGTCTCTTTTTCTAGCCCGATTTGTTGAAACTGAGCTCAGTCTGTGCATCTCTCTGCTGATTTAAAAGTTCTGACCTGGATAAAAAAAAAAGAAAGAAGTCATTTGGTGATCCTATAATTGTGCATTTGATGTTAATTCAGACCTACCACAACACAGATTCACCTCCCTGCATTTTCAAGTATATTCCCACCTTTATAGGCCACATCTTATGTCTCCACTGATCCATCAAATTCCTCTATTTTCCATTCAGCCCACCAACCCTTTTATCTATGCTTGTAGAGTACGGCTGACTTGAGAGAGAACGACAGGACGTCTGGGTATATGTGGGTATATTTTCATGCCATTCTGGTGGGAGAGTCTTGGCCTGGTTTTCAAAGCCTGGTGCCAGATGGTGGGAGCAACTTGCGAGGCAAAGGAGGAGAAAAAAGAAAAACAAGCTTGACTCCATAATGCCAAGACCAGATGAGAAGACGTAACCCAAATCACACACACTCATAGACACACACAGCCATGCAATCTTGCTGCCTGATCACAACTTCAAACAACCACTTTAGGAGATGTTCTTTCACAGGAGCCCAGGATAAGCTGAGGCATGCAACTGTTGAAGTATAAAACCATCTGCTCATCCCACAATTACACATGTATATTTGCAATGCAGTTGCAACAGCAGACACAATGCATTTATTTTCCTCTTTGTATGTAAAGTGCATATCATCTGTTCTTAAGTACCATATACGGTATGTTTCATGCTCTATTTGCTATGTTTCATGCTTATTCAAAACTGGGAAATTTGGTCTATCATACATCATGGTATGATACGTCTATCATAGTATCTTTAACATCAAAAATATCATACAATGTGCAGCAGTGTTCTGGGTGATCACGTCATCGTCTTCTTCTCCCCAAGCATTTTACTAATGGAGAATAGTTCATCCACACAAGAGATACTGTCTGTAAACCGTGGAAGCAATTTGCTCAGCTGGTTTTCTGTTGGGCACAGAGACATTTCTGTTAAAGGTGTCCTCATATGAATACCACGGGTTGGACATCTTTAGTAACTGTTGAAGTAAAGTATATAAAATTATATAGAGAAACCCACAGACAGTAATTGCTGTTTCACTTGTTCCCTACAGGAACATTAGGCAACATTTGTATGTCCAGCAGACTGTGTTTAGATATCATTTAGATTTCTGAGGGGAAAAAAACAAAGTAATATAAGATCAGCTCCAAAATCTCGGTTGCTGGAATGTTATTACCCCAACCCTCAATAAATCTTATTATACCCCAATCATACGCAGGGTAAAACTTGGAGCAATTCTCGCCTCACCTCCAAATGTGAAATATGTGATTCCCATTGCAAGCATGGGAATCACATACTGAATGTACTGAATCTTTCAAGTCATGACTATGTTGGA
Source organism: Scophthalmus maximus (assembly GCF_022379125.1). Taxonomy (NCBI): domain Eukaryota; kingdom Metazoa; phylum Chordata; class Actinopteri; order Pleuronectiformes; family Scophthalmidae; genus Scophthalmus; species Scophthalmus maximus. Next base: position 24,320,602 of record NC_061522.1, read on the forward strand.
TGCAGGTCCGGATGCGGAGGTAGGGGTGAGTGGGTCCTTGATGGCAGAGGTGTTGTTGTTCACCAGCATATGGTGAGGCCAGACAGCTTAGGCCCTGTTTGGACCATTAAAGGGGTACAAGTCAGGCCAGGCATCCTAAGCACAAAGATTATGCTGACATGACCTCAGGAACAGATGATCCTGACTTGCGTGCACCCCTCACATATCCTATCACACACGAACACTCTGCACTGTGTGCTTGAAAACACCAACAAATACAGGTGTTGTCCTTTGTAGGATCTGAAGGCCTGACATGAACTTTTGTTTCCACAGATGACTGGGATCAGACAAATCGGATGAGGCGGGCTTTTGTTTGTTTCAAATAGTCTTAATGCTGCTTTTAGATAAAACCCAGTTGACGTGAATCTGTCTACAGTTGTGTGCTTTTAAATAGGTAATTGCATTAAATAATTGCATTAGCTAATTGCAATCTATTGTCAACTTAATCTAAGATTAGATTGCAATTGCATAATTAAAGTTATTTCAATCTGCATTTCTGTAAAACAAATGAAACAAACTACAGACAAAAACATGAGTATCACTATACAGTATTACGTGCTTGTTTTAATAATGCAATGCAATAATATCCATTGTTCCAAATTCAAAATGCAAAACTATAAATGTTAATGATCCCTTCTCTCCAGTACAGAGACATTCCAGAGCTGTTTTAATCACAGGAGTTCATTGCCACTGGATTTTCTCTATTTGTTCAGTAATTATATTTTACAAACAGAGATGATCACTGAACCCAGTCAACGAACTGTATGCCACAGAAAGCAGCAATATGTACACTGCTCATGGACACAGAAAATGACCTGCCAACAGCTGAACTGAACAGAACTAATGGATGGCAGTTCACTTCATAGAGTTGTCAATCATCTCGAGGCTTCGCCTGACAAGCTAAGACTTTAAGGACTTTTTGAGGGGAGGTGAGGCCACATTGCAATCTTCTGAGAGTAAAGCGATCAGAGAAAGCGGATGACAGCATCATGGTAGATTATATGATGAGACATCAGGTGAAGGTTATGGCTGGACAAAGTCTAATTGACCGACACACTGCTGTTTGGTCCTTATTTAAAAAAATATATATTAATATGAATGACAATAGTAGTAAAATGTCTTCCCACAATATTTGATTTGCTTATCCTGATGCCAGTCAATGTTACACCAATCAAAAGTTCATTGCAATATCAGGCACATCTGTCACTGTTTAGCTGGGTGTTGAGTTTTTGAGTCTGCCTCAGACTGACCAGCAAGGACCAAGCAACCGATTTTACATGTTTTACCCACAGACTGTACATAAAAATGGACGTAGGATACAGCGGGATTGACAGCTGTTCTATCCAATCGGTGCATGGTTGCAGGTGGACGTAGGTGCGAAGTGCACTCTCAATGGTCAGATCCACTTCCAATGCTGATCAAAATGCAAAAACTCAAGGCTTCAAACCGACAGTTCACAAACAAATGGTTGACGTCACGGTGGGTTTCCACTTGGTTTTACCACATTTGCTACGAATAACCTATCTATTACATCACAACTAACTCGTGCTGCAGTGTTTTAGAAGTTTGTATGTATTTCTCCTGAGCTTCCAGGCAACATTGTGTCTAATTTGTTTCAGTAGAGTAGACTCCAATTCAACAGGTATTGGACAATGTCAGATTTTGAATGTTTCTACATGAAACGGTAAGGGAGTGACATAGTAATCTGCCTTTACAGGGGCTTGACTGTCTGTACCAAACATCATGGCAATCCATGCCGTACTTCTTGAGACATTTCCCGAAAACCCCAAAATGTTTACTACACGAAAAGTCAAGGGGTCACCAAAGTCAGTGGGATTCATCCTCTTGGGACCGTGAATGTCTGAACATATTCCATAGCAATCCATGTAGATATTTCAGAACTGGACCCAACTGGTGGACCGACCAACAGACAGACACTCCTTGCCATCCCTAAGGCCTAAACTAGCGTGGCTCAAATAACAAGCTGGTCCTTGAAACGTCTGTGAGTTTTGCAACTCACTACAGAAAAACAAGTCTGCAAATATTGTTGTTAGTTACATTACTGTTTCAAACGTAGGCAATTCAGTTGCTGGCGTAGTGCGTCATTACAGTCTGTTGTCCAAATACTAGTTTTATTAGCAATTACACAACTTATTACCTAAGATTTATATTTTGGTATTTTTTCTTCATCTAATGTGTAACTTATTTGTTGACCACGGTGGTCAGCTGTTGCACACACGTCCTCACAGGGATAAATCAAAAACGAATTGAATTGAACACATTTGAATACTATTATCTATCAATTTGTTAACAATAATCTATCACATATTTATACAAACTTGAAAATTCATTATGATAGATCACATGACTCCGCTTGATTTTACTACCAAACACAAATTAATAGAAACCAGTGGATGTCCAGAATTGTTTTGGCAATATGCTTATATGAATCTAAAACGGTTCAACATGTTGTTATTCAGTAAAAAAAAACAAAAAAACGTCCAAACAGAATTGGTATTGTCCTTTGAACAAACCCAGGCAAATCTTTGAGTGAAGGATAAAGCAAAAGGGATTGCTAGCTGGAATGTTCCAGGTACTTATGTGTAACAGTGGGATGTGGTATTCATCCGACAAAGATATTTTCATCAGAATGAAGTTGGGTAAAGAAGTCTTGCGTTACTGAAAGTTCTGAGACTTGGAAGTGACTGTAGCAGATATCAGACTCAAGCGTTCTCGCTTTGAGAAAGGCTCAGACATTACTACCTCTGACTGTAATGACTGTTGTCAAAGCATTCACGTAATTTATTATCAATTCATAGCTCCGCCATGAGAGGGCTTTATCTTCATTTCTATTCAAAGTGTGCCTCTGTGTTCAGCAAGCCAAATACAGCCGAGCTGAGAGACTCTCTCCAGCCTCTCCTCATTTAGCTCTATACGACAAAGGGAGATGAGTTGCATTTTCGGATGCGTTCATTATTCCTCCTCTGTTTCTCTCTCTCTCTCTCCCCCCGTCTCCCTCTCTCACACACTCACACACTCTCTGCCCTTGCTATTAAAATCTGTGGGTATTTTTGTTCCCATTAAATGAATTATACCCATTACTCTCTCTGACAACTCTGCATTGAGTGTGCGCACCCCGATTTAACATTGTTCTAATTCCTCTCACTATTATTGCAATAAAACATTCATCATAATAATTAACCATTTTGACATCTAATTTAAGCTAATTAATTTGAGAGAAAGAATGTTAGTGTTATATGGAGTTCTGTGAATTGCCACGAAACTTCTGCTAATCATGGGACCAGCAGTCAGCCTTGATGAGTTTCAACATGCTTCGAGAATGAAGGGAAAAAACGCACATGCACACGCATGTTACATGGGTCACCGAGCCAATGAGAGTGATCCATCTTGATGATGGTTGTAACAGCAGATGCCAGTTAGGATAGCTGAGGGTGGCCATTCTTCTGTGTTCCAACATAATGATAGACATTTCACTGAAATACTCTATTCTTAGATTGTATGCAGCGTAAAATATCTGGATGGAGGCGATCTACCTTTTTCGAAATGAGCCTATTGGTTTTCTCCTTTTATGGATCCCTCTAGGCAGCATATTGATATACTATAATTTGCGTGTCTTTGTTCTCTGCATTTGGCCTTTTTTTTTGGTTCAGACATGTGCAGGCACAAACAGCAGTAGGCAGATACTGTTATTGGCACATTGTTTTCTTTATGATAAGGGAAACTCTTGCGCAGAGTGAATTTTGGATTCACGTATTTACTGATTTGAATCTCCAGTCCAATCTTGCCAAGTGCTTTCCATCTGAGCAAATACATAACATGCAAAGAAAGCTGTGTTCATTAGTGTCAGATAAATTAAGTGCCTTGAAATGCTCACAGACTCGCAGACTTGTGAGTATTTCAAGGAAGTACGCCAACATACCTCCTTTTGCTGTAACATTGGGTAACATCACAGCCTGGATGCACATTTTCCGCCACAGAGGCACCATTAGATGATATTTAACATGAAATGTCTTCAGCAGTTTTCCGACAGGTATATTTATCATACATGCTAATAGCGTGTGGAAACACTCATTTTGTCTCACAAAGTAAAACTCATTAATTAAACTCGCTTCCAAAGTGATTTGTTAGCATGCTCTACTACGGAAGCGCACCAGTGACAAATTCTAATGTCTCCAGCAGAACAGATTGTCAGACTGCAAATATAAATTCCCATTAAAAGTGTATGAGGACGAGAGCCTGGGTAACTTTTTGTCACACTAGACATCTAGATTTAGTTGCTGAGGTCCCATAGATGAGAAAAACATTATTTAACATGATGGCAGCATGGTTCTAGGGATGGCAGTGTTGGTCCAGTAAACCATTACTTTGGACATCCATGGTTTCCAGAAGATAAATCCTACAAACTGTGATCTGCTGACTTTACCTCCAGCATCAACAAAACATCTATTAGAAAGATTAGTAATAACATTTTGTGAAAACATTCCTGGTGCCCTGACTTTTCCTATTGCTGCACCACGAGATTCACATTTGTAACTTTGAGTTAATGTATTGTCGCGGAATTTGGGACATCATCTCAACATAAGTAGTAATTAGTTTAGTCATTCTGTCACTTTTTCCCTGATCACCATCATTAGGCTAAACTTTTAATTTCTTCAGTACTTTGGTGTCTCATCAAATTCAAGCAGTAATTTCAGTGTGCGATTGTTGCTACGTTAGCTTTATTATTAAGCCAAAAGCACCGTCGTACCAAAGTAGAGCCAGCATGGCTGAAGGCTCTCTCTTTGTTGTTTTAGTCTAAGGGACATTGATGTCAATAGTGTTTCTTTCAGATTTTTATTCAGTGACAGAGGGCTTATGGAAGAAAGTTTTGAATGCTTGCAATACATAAATTAAGAAATGCAGTTTGTGAGAAAAAGAGTGAACAAATGTTGTGAAATAAGAAAATATACAATTTGTTATCAGTGATTTCAGTACAATTTAAGGATATCATAGGTTGGAATGGCATTTTTTCCATTTCCCTCATTGTATGAGAGTTGTACAAAGCGTTCGGAGATGATTTTCCTTCTCTAATTTGCATAACTACAAATGTCTTAGACTACAGGAATCCTACATCAAGTGGTGTTCATCATGACAATGAAAACACCGCAAGCTATGTACATAATCTTTGAATTCCATTGCATTATATGTATAAAGATGCAGAGTTTTTCATACATCTACATAATTGTATATACTATTTTATTTTTATATTTTGTTTTATATTTTAATATAATTTTCTTCCTTTTATTATTATTATCCCCTTTGTTGTTAAGGGGTGGGGGGTAGACGCACTGTGTTTCCGTGTTACGTTTATGGTTTGTATATGCTGTGTTTATTCCTTATTTTTTTGTGTTTTTTGATATTGTATAAAACATTAAATATATGTTTGGGGAAAAACCCAAGTAAGAATTATTTACCGTTTCAACGATATGCAGTTAAAGAATGTCACCTAGAATAAAACATTATTTACAGGCAAGTTTTCACATGAACAAAAAAGAAAATACATAACTAAGTCAAACATGAATATTGCTTTTGTTGCCTCTCCTGAATTCCTTTCCTCCTATTTGTGAACTAGTCCCTAATTATCTTGGTTTGCTCTTTGGTTGCTTCGACAAACTCCTTCTTCCCAGTTCTATTATTTGTTTCAATTTCTCCGTGCTGAATTATTTGTAGAAAGTTTTTCCTCTTGAGTCTTTTATTTGATGAGGGTCTCTTGGGACCAAACTATTGTATTTTGAATACGATTAACAACTAAAGCTTGGGTGTTTTTCTAACAGATTCTGTTGAACACCATCTTCCTTCCATATACCTCTGCTCTTGCATGAAAAAAGTCCAACTTTCTCGTAATGTGTAAAAAGTACTCATCCTATTCATTTTTTTTTTTTTTTTGATGCCTTCTGTGTCTAGGGTCAAAATAACCCTGATGATGTAATTGTGGTTGTCTCAGTTTGGAGACTAGACATTTTAACAAAATGTCTGTTTTTAAATTTGTTGGCTACTTAATGGGATAACCCTATATAAAGCAGGATCCAGACTTTGGAAAGTTTGACCCATGGAAGATACTAAAAGTCTCAGTTGCGTTAATTTCTTTTTTTCAAACTGTCTCTTGTGAGTTGCCCCCAGCTCAAACTTAAAAATGCAACGCTGGATTGCTGGATAACTCCTGTCATTGCTTTAAACAAGACTTGTGTTGTCGAGCATCGTTGTGCACAGGGGACTGAGGATTGCCAGTGTTTTCGCCTTCAAGTGCCAAATTGCCTGTTTAAAATTTTAATTTACTGTGCGTCTGTGACATTTTTAATACTTTATTTTTGCCTTAATATCACACCAGGTGGCTTAGGGGCATCCGGCATGGCCAGGCTAAGTTCTCAGAAAGTGCTTTTTAGGTTGACCCAAGAACCCTTCTTGTTACACCAAGCACTGTTCTGGTGTGACCTCAGGGCAAAAAATAAAAACCTCTTTCCATAATCCTGCACCGAAAAGATTTACCTTTCTTTTTTGCCCCGTAGAGAGTCTGTGCACACCACTGACCCCCAGTCCATGAGTTGTATTCATGTTTTTCCATATAAGTTAGAAAATACCCCCCTGAATTCTTGCATTCGTGACTACTTAAATTTACCTTACAAATCTGGGAGAAAATCTTGAATCATGTCCCTTTCAATGCGGTGTCCTGTTGCCATTTCCAGACATGCTTAGCCATTAGTGCCATAGCAATTGATGGGATGCACACGTGGGGGGGGGGGGGGGGCACAGGTACGGAACAGCACAATGTACGTGGCTGCGTCTGCCAGACTTCCATGGCTAACTGTATTAGTTCTGCCTCAGTCACAGAGACCCCACAGAGGAAGAGATTCAGCCACAATGAACCAGCCTGCTGAGAGCGAGAGTTCCAGTGTTCATTTCTGAAAGTTTGTCCGCGTTGGTAAATTAATCTTTTATACATATGTGTGTTTTGTGTCTGTGAACACACAGGTGTTTGCATTCACAATTTAATTTTTACTGTTTCTTTGTGTGTACGTGCAGGTGTATTCTTGGGAGGGGCTTTAAATGCAGAGACAGTAGTATTTCTGGAATGGTTGTGTGGAAATGGTGTGGCATTCATGCACGTGGATTTGAGTGTCTTGCTGTGATTGTTTTTCAGGGAGATGATTAAGGTTTGTTAGTATGGCACTGTCAACCCTGCAACCTGATAGTCAGATGTCGCAGCAGCTGTTGCATGAAATTCATTGACTTTATAAGGAGGGCACGGCTAGGTTTTGGCTGGCAGGGGGGCACCGGCAGCTTTGTAAATGTTGGGGAGATAAAAGACTGCATGAAGAAATCTGTGTGCGGCCGGGGTGTAGACAATTGCTAAAAGAGTCCCGATGAAATGTCACCAGGGCGTTTGACCTTGTTTGACAAATTTAGGAGCAAATAAATAATTCGGCTCAGATTGCATCACCAAAGGGTATTAACAAACCCACACACACAGCCATTCATTTTAAGGATAGTGTGTGTGAGTTAAGGGCCTTTCTGTGTGGAGTTTGCATGTTCTCCACGTGTATGCGTGGGTTCTCTCCCGGTTCTCCAGCTTCCTCCCACAGTCCAAAGACATGCAGAATGGGGTAAGGTAAATTGAAGACTTTCAATTGACCGTAGGTGTGAATGTGAGATTGAATGGTTGTTTGTCTCTGTATGTGGTCCTGCGATAGGCTGGCGACCTGTCCAGGGTGTACCCCGCCTCTCGCCCAATGTTACCTGGGATTGGCTCCAGCCCCCCGTGACCCTTAAATGGATAAAGCAGTGGATGGATGGATGGTGTCTGAGTTTGTATTCAGACAGCTGGGTTAATAAAATACCAGGTTTTGTTGAAATATATCACACAAAACTGTTTGTGTCCTTGGCCTAAATTCGCAAAGAGAAATGTAGAAAACATTCTAACTCGTTGAAGTGATTGACTTTGTATTAGCTGTTGCTAATTAAAAGTCCAAAATTGAAACTCCTGGCTTCTGTACAATGACTTATTGTCAGTGAAACACCAATCCATAAACATGAGTGGAATCTGTTGTTTTGCAGTTCAACGCGAACCATCAGAGTGATGAGATTTTTCAAGTTAAACCATAATGTCACATTTCAGTAATTTGCAATCAGCAATACATTTACATGGATTGACAGTTTAAGCCAGGTTTAAGATGATCAGGTCAGTTGTTTTATGTCGGGACCCAGTACACTTGCAAACATCAGAAGATAGTGCACTGCACCTTGTTATTTCTTAGTGTCAGATACATTTGATCGTTATGTAGCATCTTTTGCTGATCAGCTCATTTTCAGGTTGTATTTACAGGTTCTAATAAAGTCAACCGTCAAAGTTGAAGTGTTTATAAATGCAGAATTATATTGAATCTCCAAGTTAAGCAGTTGGGCTTATCGAGTGATTTATGTTATTTAATGTTTTCTGTTGCACTGTTGTTTTAGAACAGGAAGATTTGCAAGAAATAGTTATAAAAGGTGAAGCAAAATTCAAACAGCAGAGGCTGAGAAGTTCTGAATTTTAGCCTCTCGTGTGGGTCAAGGACAAAAATTATGCATCCTCCCTGCCCAAGGTGAGATAAAACCTAATCAAGGTTATATTTTTACCAAATTCTTTCAGTCAAACGTAGAATGTAGAATTGTTGGAGCTGTTTCATTAAATTGTTTGTGCAAGTACAATTAATGAACAAGTAACATTACTCTTGCAACATTGCATTAATAGATAGAGCTTTTACATTTTACAAATGTAGTAATTTTAAGCTTCCTCTCTTTTACCTGTGTACTGTCCTCATTTTCATTGTTTTGCACCTTGGTCTCTCTTTAAAATCAGTCTCTCCTGAATTGGATCCTTGTGCCCCTCTTGAACCTCAAAATGTCCTTGTCCCCCAAAGTCCTATACAGTACATGTTGATTTGACAGGAATAACCTATACAACAGTCAAATGTAATATTTATCTTTCTCCCTCAAACATCACTTTAACTTAATCTTGACTTTAACGCACAGAATACTGTCTTAGCAAATGTATTGACTTTTCTAAGTGGAATACTAATAATAGAAATCCGCCCAGTGTGTTAAATATTAACATGAATGCATCACTCTGAAAAACATTTTGATTGCACAGTTTCAAGGCAGAAGAATATAAGTGGCCATGACTCTGAAATCTTCCCCCAGCAACATTTCAATGGGGAAGGGCTAATTGTTTTTAGCAGCAGCACAGATTCCTCATATCTGAGGCTTCGCTAGCTTAGTCTTGTTGTGATACAAAACTATGTATTGTCTCATAGAAGCCAGTGTTTTGTGCAACAGTTAAACTTGACCTGCTCCATAGGAACCTAATCGGGCCTTGGTTCGACACAATTGGTTCAAATCACTCATCATTTTTCTCAACATGAAGCAATATAGCCATACAGCATATTCACAGAGCGGTTAGAAACTCGGCTACACCTCAATATCAAACATTAACACCTATATGAAACACAATTAAAAACAACAAGCAACTAAATCAGCATATCGCACAAAAATTGTACATGTCCGATATGTCGACATAAGACAGTCGTGATAGTCCAATTGAAAGTATCAATTGAAAGCTCTGAGGTCAGATTAAAAAAGTGTGTTTATTATAACTATCCGATTAACTGTCAACGAATAAGCAGACTAAGAAGAACAAAAATCTATTAAAAAGTGACTTTTTGGAATCACATATGCTACATGCTAAACATGAAGCTATGAAGCCCAACGGCATCTGTACGGAATGGGGAGACGCTCGGCTAGATGCCAATTTCAACCCTTTTCACCTACACGAAAACACAATTAAAACACAGAGCTACTAAGTCAGCATATCGCATAAACACAACAACTTTACATGATAATATATTACCGATGTCAGACTTCATGGCTGCTGCTACCAACATGCTACCAACACAAGCTACATATCATGCTAACGCCCAGGCTCTGCAGCTTCGTGGGGGGGGGGGGGGGGGGTTGAACCCAAGAGCAGTACACCACGCGAAGAGTTGGCAATGTCCTTTATTGCAGCAGACCAGCAGGTTGGCAGAGAAAACAGGCTAAAGGCAACTTGTAGCGTATACCAGGCGGAAGAGCAGGCGCCCAGGAGCAATCCAGACGAAGCAGGGAGGTCGGGGTGAAGCAGGGCCGAAGCCGGGAAATCAGTCCAAGCGCTGGAAAGTCTGTCATCGATGCAAAGAAACAATCTGACACAGAGTCTTTGAACTGGAGAGGCTTATATACTGGGTCTAATTGTGGATGAGATGCAGCTGAGACACCAGGTGACGGAAATGAACTAATGAGGTGGGTGTGGCTGGCTGGCAGATAGGAACAGAGGTGGGGTGAGTGGAAATTTACTGTAATAATTACTATTCTGTCAACCTCTCTGCACCTCCTCCACTGTTGCTCCTCCAAATCTCGCCACAATATATCAGGAAATACAGTATGTCAAAATTCTATCCTTTTATAATCCGGAGATGTTTTTATTTTAATGACATTTGATTCTTTCAGTATAATCCAAGATATCTCAATGCGGCTTTCTTATTTGCAGTCATTCCCTTTTGTGAACTGCATTCCACCTTTGCTGTAATCATGTGCAATTCCACGTGTTCTCCTAGCGGCTCAGTGCTCTTTCTCCCTTTGACGGAAAAGTGCTCACATAAGGGTAAGAGAGGAGAAAATTCGAATTTTTTTTTCCCCCTATTTCCGACGAGTATTTTAACATTAACAGATGGCTATAGGAAATCAAAACAGGGTCTTTGCTCAGCAAAACATTCATTTACAGTAAGTCTTGTTTACTTACCGATTATGTCCGGCAGAAAGTACATCTGTCTTTTGCAAAGGTCTTTGCAAGTAAAGAGTGATATTTTTATAGTGGGTCAAGGCATTTCAACTGAAAATGTATAGGTGAGTGAGACAGTAGCAGTGGAGAGAGAAATTGAAACCTGACACCTTTAGTCACAATTGGAAACCCCTTGTGTGACACTCCTGTGGCACTTTCATCCACGACACCACATGTGGAGACAAGAGGAAACAAGCCCGCAGGACCTGGTGAAGTGACACAGGAAATGTGGGGGGAGAGGAAGAGAGAGAGAGAGATAGAGAGAGAGAGAGAAAGGAACCAGAGGAAGGTCATCACAACGATGCTTGTAGAGAATATACAGTATACACCTGCCAATGTGTTGCATCCCATTGCATCGCTGTGTATAACCTGTGATGCAGCTGCAAAAGTCAAAAGTAGGAAACAGGAAGCACCCTGTCGTTGGCAGGTTCAGGTACTGTAAACACAGAGGTTAAAATACTCTTCATACCTCGGTCATGGACATATACAGAAGACACATCTCTGATTTATTAATGGGCTGGCATCCACCATGATGCATGAGAAAAACTAACATATTCAGCTGCATGGTTGACATCGGAGAGTGCATTGTGCAGTATTCTATCCATAATACAGAACCTGTGTATTTATACTGAAAGGCTTTGACCCTTTGTACGTCACATGCACGAACACACACACACTCAAGTGCATGCACACCAAATTACACAATTCAGATGTTTCATAGTCAAAGCCAATGAGTATGACTTGCAGTAGGAGTAAACGCTGTGAAAATCGAGAGGGCTTTCATTAACACTTACTAGCATCAGAGCTGAAGGAGTGAGTTGAAGCAGCCTGATACTCAAATGCATTGCTTTCCAACAATGCTCCCAAGACCCCAGTTAAATGAAGTCATTATATAAAGACTCCCCCATTACTGTAACTATACATCTCCATTAATACTCTGCGATTGCTTTCAGCAATGAAAAGTGCTCTATAAATGAAATGTATTATTATTATTATTATTATTGTTATCTCCCGCTGTGTCCGCTCACTGTATTGCCAATTAAAATATATAGCAACTAGGAATTGGGCAAGAGGGTTACTCTCTTTGCAGTTTATGGAGCTCCCTCTTTGAAGGGAAGATGTTTTCATTACCTCCGCCAAGGAGGTTGTGCTCAGCCCCCTTGTCAGTTTGCTTGACTGTTGGTTTGTTTGCAGGATTAGGCAAAAACTACAGAGTTAATTTTGACGAAAGTTGTTGGAAGGATGGAAAATTGGCCAAAAAAGAACCAATTAAATGTTGGCTTGAATGCGAACAGAGGGGCGGATCCAGGTTGTCTTCTTATTTTTAACGTTTCAACTATTTCACATGGACATTATTAATGGATCTTGCTGGAAAAAAAGGGGTAAAATCAATTATTCCCTTACCTGAGTGGAAGAATTTGAGCTGCATGGTTCAGCCTCTTAAGCATAATCAAGCATTTTTGGTTTTATCGACAAAACACGAGAGGACAAACAGCAAACAACCCCACAGGAGCACCAAGAGTGAAGATGTTTCAGCGAACCAGCGGCGGGTCTCCAAGGTTACATAATGTGTTTAATCCTCTAAACCCCCCCCCCCCCCCCAGGCCTGGAAGAGTTTTGTTGATGTCTCCGGTTGCCTGCCCGCTCTGTGTGCGCGCATGTGTGTGCATCTTCATCCCCCTAGCCACAGTTAAACCCCAGTGACATCAGCAGCCATGTCTTATTTCCCCATTACAAAGGTCCCACTGTAACGCAGTGTGTCAGAGCAGGGACTGCTGTGTCATATGCAAACACACACTCATTAGCACTCATGCTGTGCCTCTCTCATGCACAGACGCAGACACACACACACACACAGAGGGAGCGAGCGAGAGAGCAGAAAAAAGGCACAAAAACAAATTAAACCAAGTGCAAGATAGGCCCTTCATTATAATTACCATATTCAATAAAGCACAGATTAGATAAAGGAGGGAGGCTTTGGGAAAGAGGAAAGAGTTTGTGCGTGTGTCTCTGTCCATGTGTGTGTGTATTTGAGTATATTCCTCCAAGAACTTGAAAGATGAGTGGAGGATTGTACATCATTTTCACTGTAGCCTTCGAAGAGGCTTCTAAAAAAATATGGTGTGGTGCATCAAAGTATTCTAAAGTCTAATTGTTTTCATTGTCAATTAAACTGTTTAGTTTTTGTTTGATTAATCATTCAGCCTATAAAATGTAATTTAGTTCAAAAATGCCAAATTGATGTTAACTCCATTATCTTAACTTACATGTTGCAACTTTTTGTAATATACAGTACCTCTATGAATGACTGCTGTACAATGACAAGCATGTGATTTTAAACTGGGCATGATTTTCTTTTTACTTTTTGGGGTTTGAGACAATTCTCCTGAAATAAACAATACAGTAGTAGAATAATCTCAATTAAAAATTTAATGGATTGTGTTAGAAACTATGAGAGAACTAAACGTTTCATCAACAGTGCTGGTACAGCAGCGCTCTTTCCTGCTGTTTTTACCTTTAAGTGCCTGAGATTCCTTTGTGACATTATTTTTATAACCATGCACGCCAGCCCTTTGTGTGTGTGTGCGTGTGTGTGTGTGTATGTGTGTGTGTGTGTGTGTGTGTACAAAATAAAGCATAGATTGACTTTTTTTCCAAACTTGGTGGGAATATTATTTTCGAGGGTATCTCCAGATGATTAATTTTTGGAGCTGATAGTCGGGGGGGCAACACATCCACATAGTATGCTTTAGTTGAGTTTATCGACTTAGTTGAGTGAATCCTGGAAATTCTCGAGGTGCTGCTGTGGATGGTCCGTCTGACTGTGACAGAGGCTTGACGTGTTTGTGTGTGTGTGTAAGAGAGAGAGAGAGAGAGAGAGATGGAGAGCGCTGCACACAGCTCTGCAATGAAGCATTAATGCAAAACACTGTGTTTGAGACCTTTTATTCTTTGTAAAAAAATGTTGTACCATATGAAACTGTGATGTATATAGAGCATATATAGTGTATTTATATTGGCCATTATACACTGCGTAGTATGCATCACCCCTCTGATGCTTGTAATTGTTTGCTCTGCTCCAGGCCCCTTTTGCAGGTCCCTGCTCGAAAAATGACGTGCCCAAAATGAAAAGAGTATATCTCTGCAACTGCAAGGTCTATATGAATAATCTTGGTATATCTATATAAAGGTAACACTTGTGAAATTTTCAGCAGAGTTGACAAATCAAGTATAGAGGTTATTGAGTCAGAGTTAATGAAGATCGAACACAACATAAATGAAAGATTGCATGTCCGCTTGAAAAAAAAAATGTTTTCAGAGTGAATATGTCTTATGTAATAATGCAGATCAAGCCCATTCCTCTTCAAATCTATAGAACAATATCTGAACATAATCTGTGCCAAATTACATGCTGATAATGTGAATCAGGGCAAAGTTACTTTACGTCAGACCTTCTAACAGACTAAATGTAAAGTACAAAGGCGTGTATCTCAGCAGGACATTGGTCAAGCAAAGTGATTGACACTTCTATAGAACCGTCAGAGCCAGTAGAATCGACGGACAGCATCAAAATCCCTCCCAGGGACATTAGCTATCTGTGAGGGGCTGAACCCAATGTGACGCCATTTTTCCCCAATGCCATTTGATATGTAACTTCTGGTCCCTCCTACTTCGACTACACAGGCGGATTAATATCTTGAAATGACGAGCGGTCTTTGTTCTTGCTAACGGAATTGGATTTATGGATCAAAACACAACTTTTCCTAGAAATACTTTGACGGTAAGACATAATGTATGTATGCCGCTGTGTTGATACGCACATTGGTCAGCGGCTGGTAAGCTGAGTGTTTGTCTGAGAGTTAGAGGAAGGATAGCGTTGGAATCTGCTGTGACTGACTCACAGAGTAGCAAACTCACGATTCCTGCATCAGCTGAAACATCGACAAGTTGTGGTGTAAAGGAGACGGTAGAAAGGAAGGGTGGAAGGAGCGGAGCGGGTGCTAGTGCTAGTTTGATTTCCAGAATATGGATAGTTGTATCTTTAATATTTTGCTTTCATGGGTGTGACTTCATGTGACCATCTATCCAAATACCATGAAATCTGTGTCTGTCTGTCCATATTTCAATATTCGTGACAGCCGTCCATCCGGTCAACTGCAAATTGGCAAGTGTTTTACTGAGGACCCAATGAATTGTTTACCATCAAATCTTTTGGATGAGCAGTTGGCGAGAATTTCTGAAAACAGGTACTCTGTAAACTACACTTGCTGTTACCGTGTCAACTGTGTGTTCCTTCATATTGAGACAGAACCATTTGACGATGTTGCTGATGACATCATCAGAGGTCGCGCTCAAGATGAGCACTGCTCTCATGCCCCAAATGTGCTTAACGTGATTGGCAAAATGTGAAACAACATGAAAGTCAAATTCACGGCTAATGAACACGAGCATGAAATAACTCTCGCCTTTCAGTTCTTTTTTGAAATCTTAAAGAGCTTCGGTGCAACAGCATATGACGTTAGGTGTGCACATCAAGACTTTGATCAGCTGTGAGGCATGTATTTCGGGCTTTGGATTACATCAGTTGTGATAAGGCCATATCATCAATAGCGCAGGTCGGTTTTTGATGATGGAGTAACAAGTACGTAGGCAGGCTAACACACCGACTCAAATCTGTCTACACATCAAGTCTGAAAAAAGTTGGAGGAACAAAGTTCAGACTCAGTGTGTATGTTTTCTTTGATCTTGTCAGCATATAACACTGATAATGAAGGGGGCTGTGAGCTCGCTGATTAGACATTCCCATTTGATCTCTTAAATCCCACTCTTTCACTCTTTCAGAAACAGCAGTGTCATGGGTAGTTCCTGTGTAGATTACCAACAGCAATGTTACAACATTGTGTATATAGTATACCTTTTTGTGACAGGGATAGTTCAACAATTCTAGTTAGATGATAAAAAAGGAATTCTTAGGAGGAAGTCAGCAGGCACTTAGCTTAGCATAAAGAGTGGGAGCCATGGAGATGAGCTAGCCAGGCTCTGTCCTATGTTCAGGGACATACATGCTGGAACTTCTTGGTGACCATTGACCAGGCTCAAAGTCTCGACTGTGACAGTAAGAATCCAGGGCGTATCTGCAACCAGCCAGTAAATAGTCCCAGCACGTATCTCCTTATAAAATGTGAATAAATTAAACTAAAAAGATTGCTAAGTAGTAAAATTTCAAGGTGCAGAAACGTATATTTATTTTACCTTTGGACAGAGCCAGGCAATCTTTTTGCTTCGGACATCCAATACTTTTATTGGTTACGATTATTGGTTACTACTTTTAACGCAAGTGTAATGTGATTTTTGTTTTCTGACAATTTGTGGAAGGAGCTCGTCACTGCAGCACAATTACAAACTCTGTTTTCAACCCCATCATCCGGTTTCGATTGCAATCAACATAAAATATCCCTGTAGAAAAATTTGCTTTCCCAATGTTTTCATATACTGTATATGCAAATGCTATGCCACAGTCAGGGGAGGAGGTGCGGGCATACACCATAAATAAAGAGTGTTGATTGACTGCAAAAAAATGATTTGAGGTGAAATCTCACGCCATGTGCATATAGTGTCAAAATATGGAGCTGTTTCACAACAAGTGCACAGGTCGGACTGGTACACACATTACATTTATATGCGTGGGTATCAGCACATGCGCGTCTGGAGGCCTCCGTCCTCTTTTGCGCATCTCCCCAGGCAGAAGACCCCTGTCTCGCCTGCCATTTCTCAGTCTGACAGCTGAGAGCTAGACAGCGGAACGAGAGCGGAGGGAGGGAGGGAGGGAGGGGGGAGGAAGAGGATGCTTGAATTTGAGGAGGGTGGAAAATAAATGAGAGCGTTGGGCAAAAAGGTAGATATTCAAAGGGGTGGCTATCATGAGACAACCCCTCCCCTCTTTGGGGACCAGGTGTTTTCCTTCTGAGAAGACAGGACTGGAAGAGGGGGAAAAAATGAAAATAAAAACTACCCTTGTGTTTCACTTGGCATCTCTGCACCTGCATGTGCAGGGTTGGGAGGCGGGGAGAGGGCAGACACAAGGTGTCAGATAAGGTTGGTCTCTAAAGGTTACGAGCTTTGTTGTTACACCACCCCGCAGCAGACCTCTGGGCCACCAGCAGCACCTCTCCCCCTGCCTGACACATCTCCCTGAAATGAATGCCAGGCGTTGAGTCAGCAGCTCAAGCATTTCTATTTCGTCAGACCAAACTCTTTGTGTTGTCTCCAGCTGGTCAGGTGTATTCTGGTCAGCTTTTACTGATGCTGTTTTTCAGCTTTTCATGCGACAGCTTGGAACAAGGTAGCCATAAAAGTTTTTATTTCATTTTCCTTGTGTCCTTTTTTACCTATGCTTCGTGAGGGTTTTGTCGTATGTGTTCAGCACTCAAGTAGCAAACTTTCATATTTCAGGTTGTTGGTTTTGATTTGTGTTTTAACAATCTAAAAAAAAATTCAATTTGTTTTCCCCTGCATCCACACAGGCGGATTTTCTTCTTCTGGCAGCCAACAAGCTTTTACCAAGCCGCCTTCTTGGCTTTGGAAGCTATTGCTCTCAGTGATGTTTGTTCTTTTATAATAGTCATCCTGGCTCTGTGGTTAGCTTGTTTGTCTCTGTCAGCCATGTTGCATTAGCCTAGCGCTGGAGGCTGAGGTCTGTCCTCCACTGGGTTGTTCCTGCCTTGAGGTCAGGGCGTGAGTCAGAGGCCTGATTCCGTCACCCCAGGTTACCAACTCAGTACTTCCTGTCCAGAATATAGAATGAGAGGGGATGGTGGCTGAGGGTGAAACGTTACAGGCCCTGTGAGTACATGAGCATGTATGTGTGTGTGTGTGTGTGTGCGTGTGCGTGTGCATGCATGCGTGTGTGAAAAAGCAGAGTAATTGTGATCCAGGCTGAAAATCTTTTGTTTTTTGCCCAGGAATGACAGAGCCCAGAGGAGGGACATATCCTCTCTTTGTATTCAGAGCTGTCATTTTACATATACAGAATGGATTATGCTGTCCCCTGGCAAATTGTCTTCAAATCAAAACAAAAATCACTTTTTATTGTGGCCGTTACAAAGAAAGGTGAGCCTTGCACAGCCAAATCTCAAAGCTTTAATGTTTGACCTTTGGACACCTTTCATTTACATATTACATATTTACCCAGACGGTTACAGGGATGTACACATACATTTTGAAACCCCCTAATACCCATGTCTCTGAATGTTGTAAAGATATGCCTCATCTTAAATGTATTTATTTGAATCAGAATTAAGTTCCGTTGCCCAAAGCTGTTTTTTCCATTCATCCATTTCAGCTGAGGTTTTATGGACGTGATGCTGGCAATGGCCTTGACTCAATGATTCCAGGTGAAGCCCAGGCAATAGACTGGGTGAGGCTATCTAGGTTTGAATGTAAAATATGTACTAGAACACGGAACATTACAAAATGTTAAGTAGGATGTCTTGAAAATATTTTCTCATAATCCCATATTACGCAATAGAACAAAAAAAAAAAATCTCCAACGCTCTTTGAACTGGAATTGCTGAATTGTCCCTGGGCAAGACACTTAACCCTAAAATTTGCGGCCCTGTATGAATGATTCGTATTCCAAAAAGTGCTGTGTATAGAAGAAATGTATTAATTTGTGTGAATGTGTGAATGGGTGAATGCGACTTGTACGTAAAGTGCTTGGATGGTCGATAAGATAAGTAGATAAGACTAGAAAAGTTAAAAAATGTCCATTTATTTGATATAGGTCCAGTATTGCCTGTTCTTCTAAGTTTCATTTGGTCTTCTCTGATTCCTGATCACAGTGACTGACTCCTCAGCAGCTAAATGCTTAGCAATGTTCACTAGCTAGTTGCTAACATATGCCATGGCAGGTAGCATTGGATTCAGCTGGACTGTAAAAGAATGAGTTAAAAGGTAAAAAGACATTCTGTTGAGCTGAGAGGAAAGTAAGTGGGGTAATAATTCTGTCGGTTTATAATTTCAAGTGATCACTTTCAACTAGTCCAGTTTTGAAATCAGCATATAATTAAAGCAATATATGTCCTTCTGTACTGGAAGCATTCAATGATCTGGCCTCGAAACAATGTTAGCCTTAAGATAGTGAATGCCATCTCTTGGAGTGTCAGACAGGCTTGGTACAAATATGTGACATTTTTGGTAACTGTAGTCGCAGTGATTTGGAGGTCATCTTAGGAAACCAAAACAAGTGCCTGATTCCTTTTCATTCCTAGGAGCAGATAAGAAAAGTGCAGATGAAGGTAATTTCAGCCTGGATGGCTTTTCTGGTACGGCCTGTCCATGAGTTATCAGACTGTAAAATGTGCTGCGAACAGCATCTTTAATAAGACCTGAGAAAAACTAAAGGTGACATGAATGAAAATAGCAACTGATTTTGAAACGCTTCACTCTCTATCAAGTCATACCCTCAGATAAATGAACCATGTTGTCCATGATCAAAAATGTAATATAAAATGTTTTTTTCCCTCACCTTGGAAACATTAACATTCAGAGTTGTCATTTGCCATAAGTGATTTAATTAAAAAATAATCTTTGGACTGATGATGCCTTATTATGCATTAAAATTGCTGTGTAGCTAAGGGTTAGGTCTGATTTGGGTGTGCCTATATTGCTCTTTGGCGTGAACAGATTAAGTGAATTCATTTGATTCATCCTGACAAGTTTTTGCTTTTCTTTGCAAAGTCTTGACATTGTAACACCATTCAGCGGCCAGTTGGCCCATGGTGGTAAACGCAATGTCAAAGCTTTCTTAGCAGAGGTGAAATGAAGAGAATAAAGAGTTGTTGGATGGAGTTTGGCGGGTGGAGAGATAGCAGGCATTCTGATAAATGCACACAGAGTACATCCAGGTTAACGGGGCAGTGAGGCTACGTCGCAGGTCAATAGGTTGTTGTGGACCCAGCCAGCCGGCAGATAGGGAAAGAGATGGGAGGAGAAATGGGCATTGCAGTGCGCACTGTAATAGCTGTCTGCTCTGGCCTGATGATGTGGCTGGGGAATAGAGCCCAAGGATGTCTGAGTGTGTGTGTGTGTGTGTGTGTGTTGACTGATGGGCCGGCTGGGGATAAGAAGGCAAAGGAGGAAGGCGAGACGTATGTGTGTCCAGTTTGTACCTGTGTCTACATGGGCGTGTAATGTAGTGCATGTGTGAATGGCAGGGTGCGTATGTCTGATGAGGTGGCATTGGTGAAGGGTGATGGGGCCGGGGCTGTGTAAATGATGGTTGATGGGGTCTCTTGAAAGTCTATTTAGCCAGAGTAATGAAGTGCGTCTGCCAGGGGAAGGATATGAGGGACACGCTCGGGGGCTCAGACAGACTGCCGGTCACCTCAGTCAACCTTGGACGAAGAGAAGAGGAGAGATGGACAGATGATTCAGTTGTAATGACTCTTACGCTCCCTGTCAACCACAAAACCAGATCAGGTCATCTCAAAGCCACTGATAGGGTCGTCGTTTCCACCTGAGGATTTTCTTTCCTTGTCATGTGAAGCCAAGCTGTTTGCCTTCACTCGCTCAAGGTCTTAATAGCACTAGATCTGGGGATTTCATTATTTCAGAAGATAACATTGGTCTGTGATCACATCTCACAGATTTTGAGAGCACTGGCCGAAATGTGTGGATATCTTTGTAATGTCGAAAGTCAATAATGCATTGTACAGTTTGGCATAAGTTGTTGGAATGTTTATGCCATATTCCAAGAACTGAGGTCAGGGGGAAAGATTTGAGCGGATATTGACCTGAGTACGATCATGTACGTGTATCCGAATCCAAAAAATGTAAAATAGTACCCAACCCGTGTTAACCATTGCATTACAGTTCATTAAAGGAATGTTGTAAGGGCTTAATATCTTGGTCACAATAGGGTAATACTGGGATACTACTATGGTGATTATACATGCAAAATATTGGCAATAACAATGAGAAAATTATTGTTGTAATACAGTAATATCATCTTTTGTTTTATATCTGAAGCCCAAAATCTAAGTATTTTCATGAAACAGGAGGTTATCGATTTTACCTTTAACCTGATATCGCCCCTTTTCACCTTATTATTACAAAGCTATTTCCTCATGATCATTTCTTCCCTCCCTCAACTTTCAGTCTCATACACAAACATGTGCAGGAATGCTTCTGAGGGAGATTTTAACCCCGAAGGCCATCTATTCCAGCTGATGAGCTCAATCGCATGCACTGGTCACATTTTTTCCGGCTCTTAAACAAAGGCTAACTTGTAATAGAACAGAACAGATTCTCTCTGTTTTTAGGCTAAGTGAGGGACTGCTGCGTCTCCCCCATGACTCTGCACCTAATTTTCAACAGTTTAAACCATAAGCAGACTCTTCTTCTTCTTCTTCTTCTTCTTCTTCTGGTGTCTTTGCCAGGCCATGTGAGGATCACTCTGGAGTGAAGGGATGGGATTGAGATGTTGAGAGGAGCAGTGACTTTTGAAGGAAATGGACAGAAGGCTAGAGTGGCAGCCCCAGAAGAAAAATGTTTTTTTCTTCCTTTCTGATGAGCTATTGAGGTCACA
This sequence comes from Scophthalmus maximus, assembly GCF_022379125.1. NCBI lineage: Eukaryota > Metazoa > Chordata > Actinopteri > Pleuronectiformes > Scophthalmidae > Scophthalmus > Scophthalmus maximus. The sequence continues at coordinate 24,342,141 of NC_061522.1, forward strand.
TAATGAGGAAAGTAGAGCACAGCCATGGTGATTACATCTTGAAAGTTCATGAGATTCTTTTGGGATTGCTGAATAAGTTTTCATGAAAACTCATGTTGTGAAAACAACAGGGCAATGCAGCAGTGCGAGTTCTCTGGGAGGATTTTAAGTAATAATCGGGTCCATTGCTTGTCTATTCATTGTTTTTGACTGTGAATGTTTCTGCAACAGGTTTTCACTGACTGTAAAAAACGACAACACAGTTTACAGCATTATACTTCTCTATTACTCCTCTGTATTCAAAATGACTGTCAAGAAAAGTAGTATAAAAAGTATAAAAGTATGTGGAAAGTATAGCTTTTTTACTTGTAATGGACAAACAATTATTATCACTATTATTAACGTGCCAGTGTGCCTGGTTTGCAGGGATTTGCTCGCAGTAATGAAAAGGCCAAATTTTGCGGGTCATCACAGCTGGAAACCAACTGGATGAGTTTTAAGGACAAAGGATAAAGTTTAGGCTATTCAGTGGAGTTCAGTGTCCTACAATCATCTTTTGGAAAATCACAGTCTGACATAGACAATGTTACACAGGCAAGTTCTGTGGAAAGCAAGCTACCAGCTGCGGAGTGGAAACCTCCCTCAGAAGGAGAATTTCTGAAGGAGTCATGTTGCCACTGTGGACCAGCCAGAATCAGACTAAGTAAAGGTTTTTTTCTAAAGTGACAGTTTTCTCAAAGAACCGTCTTAGAGCATGTTACTGATATAGCACAAGATACTGGGGGAAAAAAACTGAAGGATGACCAATGACATTTACATTTTTTTTCTCTTGCTTACGATTAAACAACAGACATAATATCACCGCACAACTAGCCAATTGTTTGGATTGGGATCACTGCAGAGTATGAGTCTCTTTACAAGCCACGCATGGCTCTCCCAAGGGTGAGGATTTATTTGAGCAAGTTTGTTTTGGAAAAACCGTCTGCAACAAGCACCATCATCACTATTGTCTGGCATCAGATGTCTCGTCAAAGAAAAAGCATTTCCAGCCATCGCATTAGAGAGCTTAGTGTGATATGAAGCTATGGTTGTGACTGTGGGCAACAACCAGATAAGAGATCGCAACTTGATTAGTTGTACACTCTTTTTCGCCGTTTTTAATGGCGGCTGGTGACCAGCGTTACAAAATGCATTATCGGCACCTTCTGCTCCGGAGTATTCCCTTTCCTCTGACAGTGGCAGATATTAAAATGTGGCGGGAGGGTGGACAGAAGAGAGATAGATGTAGTGATTACTTGATTGATTGTAGTGAATATTTGTTTTTGAAAAACAATATATTGTTCGTTGTGATAGGTTGAAAAAATGTGTCGTTTGATATTAAATGTAGTGTGGAACGACAACAAACCCTAACCACATCCCTAACCATAACCAAGTTAAACGCAGAATTTAAATTCGTGAAGTGTGCAACTCAATGAAAATATGTGAGATTTTACGTCGTTGCCCGCCAACTTTGGAATTCCAGGAGACGTGACAATACACATGCGCAGTGAACCAGTGAACAAGCTCATGCTTATTGTGCTCTCTGCCTCAGACGTACCTCGTGATGTGTTCAATAATTCACTGTGACCTGCAAAGGATGAAAAAATAAATTAAAAGGAGCCTTGATAGGAACCCCCCCCCCAACACACCTTTTATTGTCTCACACTATTGGATGGTTTGCCTTGAAATGTGGTGCAAACACTGATGCCCATAGGGTAAATTGTAATACCTTTGCAGATCCTTTAAATTTCCATTTAGTGCCATCATCAGCTCAACATTTTTAATCAACATTCCCATCAGCCTCAGATGCACTTTGTGTTTCGCGCTAATTGGCAAGAGTTACCACATCAAGCTGAGACGAGGAACATGGTAAAGATTAGACCTGTGTGGCATCAATATGTTTTTATCGTCCTAGTGAGCAGTTTACCGTGCTGATGTTAGCATTTAGCTCATAGCGCACCTGTGCCAGAGTACAGCCTCACAGAGCCGCGAGCATGGCTACCGGCAGAGGCTTTTGTTTTATTGATCGTTTACATGCTGTTATTCCCCCGGCGAACGTGACAAACCACACATTAGAAAACTTCAATTACACCGTTTATTCATCACCACTTGACCTGTGTTGTTTGTGTGCGTGTGTGTGTGTGTGCGTGTGCGCGCGGGTGCCATAGTGCGCTTCACCATGTATTGTCTGTGTATGTCTCTCTTTGTATGATTGTAAAACTTTGATATCTAGCTCGATTGTGATAGTCCCCCTTCCTGTACATGAACACATATTCTGCTAGTAAAAATACACAACAGGCCAAAACAAGACTGGCGTCTTCGCTACACACCACGAGACCCAGCGTCTGTAAACTGTGAAACGTGACGTAGGTACCAGCAACTTAATCCATGGTTGGTGTGAAGGGGTTTGCCTTTTTAGGCTGCAGCACTCCTCCTCTGCTTTAATCGATACAAGTCTTGATTTTGTAGTACTTTGTATTGTTAGATTGAATGACAATATGAGGTGTAGAAACTAACCAATGGTTACACAGTTTTCAGAAAAAAGTATATTGTGTATAATATATATATAGTTATATATATAGATTTATATTCATTTATAAGCTTTTTAAAATAGCACAGTAAACACTTTGCACACATGATAAAAACCACTGAATGTGTCTGATTGTTTATGTATAGGCCAATGGCGTCAAGGGAACCACATCCCGGCGGAGGCTCATTTCACTTTCTCTGCAGTCAGCTCAGGAAGGGAACTTGAGAGTTGTTAGTCACTAGTGTAGAGATGAGAACATTCATTTGTGATATTTATTGACAGACTGAACACGAGGATTGTTTTTAGCGGCTTTTTCCCCCCCCCCCATATGCGTCGTCTTTATTTGTCGAACGCGCCTTCCTGAAGTGGCTAAACCCGAAAAGAGGCCTGAACCCGGCTCCGGGCTGCATGTTCCTGTCTGTAACTGTACGGTTGGAATATGTTAGAGTCTGCACACTTTAACCACACCGAAAGAACAACAGAAACCAAAAAAAGAGAGAAGTTATATAAAGACAGTCAAGTCGAAAAACCAGAGATACAGAATCTATAGTACTGCACATCTTCTCTACTTGTCCACTTTTCCTTCCCCCCCCCCCCCCCCCCCCCCCCCCCCCCCCCCAGTCATTTCATACCTGTACAACACCTGCTCTCTGACTTGTTGTCTAATTGTCTGACCCTCACTCAGTCTCTTGCGTTCAAGCTGGCTGTCAGCCTCCTTCTGTTCCCCCCACACAGTCTCTGTACAGTTGGCTTAATGGTGACCATAGAAATAGCTAAAGGGTTCCGTGTGACGTTGGTTGAAGTTTGTACAGAAACATTAGTCGTTTTTTTTCTTCTTCATGTAAACAGGCACACACAGATCTCTAGAGGCTAACTCCTCAGTCCCCCCCAAAAAACACAAAAACACCTCCGCGAGTTAATCGGCCTCTCTTCTTATCACTTGTGGTTTTGTAGTCCTGCGTTCTTTTCAGTACCTCTCCTCTTGCTGCTGCTGATTTTTATAATCTTCACATGTTGAGTGTATTGGCCCCGGTCTCAGTCCCGCTGAGAGGAATAAGGCCTTGAATTGCTCCTCGGATATCTAGAGGGTTACAGCTACTCAGTATTTATTTCTCTCTCCTCCCGTGGCGACCACAGCCAAGGCTTCGTTACCGCTCGCCACCCGGGATAATGCAATTTAACCAAGGTTGTTGTTGTCCAGGTTGCTGTTAGTTTAGTTTTGTTTCGCTGTCTCTAGCATCGGTCTTGGCGGTCTGGTACCGAAATCTCACGCCGTCTCTGACAGGTCCACATGGAACGAGCTAGCAAATCCTTTTGCGGGCTGAAAAGACAAGAGAACACACTCGTTAAGACAAGTGACACCCTTTCCCTTGGGACTTTTTAGTGACACAACGGGCTCGAAATACCATCTCTAGAAGGATACATGCCACAGAGGACTCTCTGTGAAGTTATTTATATACCCTAAGAGCTGGTCGTGGCAGTATAATGCAACAACTAATTTGGGAATTGGGTAAAAAAAAAACATGTCCATCAGCGAAGATAAATGTTCAGAATTTGGTGGCTACATAATGCATGCGTAGAAAATACACGGAGCACTAACTGCTTCATTAATTATCTATTAATGGATCATTAAGCATTCATAAGCCCTTTATCAAGGCAACACTGGTGATCAGAGCATTGCCTTAGCCAGTAGTAGCACAGGGTGCTATATTTAAAAGAGAGAACATGATGCCTATTGGTTAATAGCGCCTCAGCCTCTGGGACTACGCCCATATATTTTTACAGACTGATGAACAACAAAACCTTGCTGTGACAGTGTGGGTTCGATTAATTTCAACAGACCGGGTAAAATGAAAACCGTATATCATGGGCAAAAAAAGAGAAATGAAATAAATTTGTGAGTTTTTGGACGGAGCGAATATGGAGTGCATTTATCCCAACCCCTGCGAGGCAGACGAGTCAAGCAGACGTGCAGGCAGCTATATTTGGAGCAAAACAGCCTCTTGCACCTAAAGGCTAAATACCAATTATTTTTCACACAGACCTGATGTGCAAGAGGAATATTACTTGGCTCTGTTTGCCTCGTCGCATACAAGGAAAAAAAAACTGAAAAAGGAAAAGGCAGGTTATGGTATTCATCGTTTACCTGAGAGACAGCCCACAGTCAGCATGCAGTATCATGGAGGATGGTAGTTAACATGGTGGTGACTTGACGGGAAATGACTTCTCTACTGAATGTGTATATCGAATCCATTCTCTACTCTTAGAGCTAATAGAATATGCATGTAATGTGCAAAAGCTTCGGAGGCAATTGAAAGCAGCAAATAGTGTCCTGCCATCCGTTCTCAGAAGAATCCCAGATCGTTTCTTATGAAATTCAATTTTACCCCGGTGTATATGAATGTGTTTCATTTGCCAAATTAAACTAACTTAATATTGTAACAGTCTCCCTCCTTTCTCGCACACAAGTTTTCTATGTGAGACTTTTCCAGCTGAGGAGTCTTGACCATCGTGGTTGAAAGGCCACCTCACCCGCCCTTCTTTATGTCAGGTATTGATCCACACGCATGCAAGTAGAGCCATGCCAAACTTCCTCAGAACAATATGGACCTCTTCATCCCTTGTGGAAAAGAAGAAGCGTGGGTTGTGCTTTTCACCTTTCGAGCTATTCAGTAGGGAAGTCATCGTGCTTGAGCAAACGCTGGTGTTGAGCAAATGTAGAAAGATGTCCTTTTCAAGATGAGTTCATCTAACTTTTATTTTCCGCCCTACAAACTGAAATCATGTTATATGATATAGACAGTGTTACATTGTATGCGTGTAAGGGTGGTAGCAACAGAAGCGTTAAGTATGTTTGTGTTGGTGACCTTAACTTATATGAGCATCAGATAAAAAGGATTTTGAGGGGTTAAATTTAGAGAAAAGGGAAAAAAAAGAAAGAAAGAAAAAGGGGCCACAGCAGTTTCACAAGAGTCTAATTCAAATTGTGTTTATTTTAGAATAAATCATATGAATACAGACAGCATTAAGAGTTAAGAGGGGTTGGATTGGAAATTTCAAGGGTGTTTTTAAAAGGGTAGTTAGTAGTAGTAGATTACATTTTACATTCAACAAAAAATATATATAATTTACAAAAAAAAGGAATCAAACAATTCAACAAAACATGAAGCCGTATTTCTTTTTTTTCAAACTCCTTAAGAATAGAAGAAATAAAAGTTGATAAACAACATAAAAAGTCCAGATCAGAATCAAGAGGCAGATTAATTGTCCCCTCCTTCAGTATCTGTACTGGACCAGACCAAAGTCATAGGGTCCCAGCGAGCTTTCATACTGATACTCACAGAGAAAGGTGGGTTTGTACGGTAGGGTCCCCCTATCATACTCTTTCCTCTCTAGCGTGCTGGAGCTGTACTGCTGCTGTTGCTGATGTAGGTGATGGTGAAGGCTGTGGTGTGACTGTGACCTTTGACCGTCCTTGCCAAAGGTGGAGAATGACCTATCGGTGGACGAGGCGGTGGACGAGGTCATGGTGAGCTGGTCGGAGAGGTTGACGGAGGAGGGTACCTCAGTGTCGGGCAGCGTGGCGTCCATGCCGGGGACGTGCAGGTTGCTGCGGTAGTCCGGCCCCTGGCGCCCGTCCGACGGCACAAACGACGGCATCCAACAGCGGTCGGAGTGGCCCAGAGCCTTGCACTCCTCCGTGCAGTTGGAGAACAGGTCAGCACCTGAAGAGGCGATGCACATAGAGGCATGGGAAGTGCAAGCAGGGCGGGGTTGATGTGAAAGAGAGGGAAGGGTTTAGGTGAGGTTGGAAGAGTACAGAAATGTGAGGGAGGATAATGGGGGAAAAAAGAAGAGGGAGTGGAAAGCGAGGTGGAGGGGGAGCCGGGAGGAATAGACCAGACGAGAGAACACAAGTTAGCAATCATTTGCCAATGTCGCAAGCAGAAAAAGTGCAGAAAAAGCCATTCATCAAAGAGACAAGGCCAACATTGATGAAGCGAATTGTTTGTTGTCCTCCTCACCTCATTCATTCCCAATGAAATGTGCAATCAAACCACACGCACACACACGCACACATGCACACAAACAACAACATCCTCAGACTCACAATTGATTCCAAAACACCAAGAGACAGAATGGGAATCCATATTCCATCATCCTTGCCCACAAAAAAATGACAATTATCTTACAAAATGTGCCACAAAAAGCAACAAAATTTTCACTGGCTGCTTATTCACACCAACGTCAATCATCCCCATACAAACCAACAAAGTGTGTAATTGACACAGAGCTTCTGCCAAAAAACACAACATCGACGTGAAAAAAAATTAACATCTGAAATGATAAAACAGAATAACACGCGCGCACACACACACACGACCAGCATGAAAGAGGTACCAGTTATGTTAATTACACTCTCTTAGAGAGAATAAAGAGAGCAGGACGAAGGGGGGAGAAGAGTGCGAGCGGGATTGTAAAGAGGCAAGAGAAAGGAACAAGAGATGTGAACAGAGTCATCATAATAATGAGACCTCGCAGCCATTCTCCACTCTAGTGTGCAGATTGGATTCTGAGTTTTCCCGCTTTTCCAGTGCAGCCGGTGCGATGTGGGGGGAAAGCATTGGAATGACGTGATCAAAGCGGGAAAAGGTGCAGTTTAGGGAGAAACAGTGGACAACCTGGTATCTGTAGTCCCCCGAGGCAGAGAGGGCTTCAGATCAAAGGGTCTACTTACACAAATCTATTCTACTGATCCACTCCGCTGATAATGCCACTGTTCCTCTATGACTAAAAGCAGGCACACACACACACACACACACACACAAAGAGTGTTATAGATCCGACACTAAAGAAAGCTAAGCCTGTAGTATTTTAGACGCGAGACAGCAATAACGTTTAAGGACGTGGTCAAGGAGTATTGTTTTTAATAATCAGAAAAGTTCAATAAACCACCCCAGTGAAGAAATAGTAACTTGATATTATACACAATGCTATAAGATGGTACAGATGTGTGTTTACTTAACCCACCCTACACACACACACACACACACACACACACACAGACATTAAAGACTAAATCTCTAAGTATCAGCCTGTCATGGATTATGGATTATGTTTTCTTATGGTGAAAGTGGCACAGCAACAGGGGGGAAAAAAAACAATAACAAAAAAAAGGTGTAAGTGGTCATAAATGTAATTGTGCACATTGGCTACATTTTTAGCTACTGCTCTTTGGGTAAATAGCCACTGTGTGGGGTGCACTACATTATTCTGGTAAGATCATATCAACTGGTTTTATGACAACTAGGCACAGGTGTAATGTCCATTGAGGGATTGGGGACATGTCTACCTTACTTTTTGAATTTTTGTATGTTATCTCAGAGTGGGTTTCTTACTAGAATATCTCTACACATTGCTCCTTCAACCACCATAGTCCAGATGAGAGATGGGAGGATTTGATGAAAACGTTGATATACTCATATGCGTCGGCTGTAGTCATTACTTTGCACTGAAAGCAATAAGATTATAAGGGGGCAACAGCAGGTGGGGCACATGGCTTGTTTTTTCTTTGGTGTTTGCCTCTCATGTTTCGCACAGTATAAACCTGCGGATTCAATGTATGTATAATAATGTATCATGTATAATCAAATCTGTATTTTAATAACTGTTAATAATCTCCTAAAAAAAAAGCTTTAATTCAGTCCAATATATGTTAGCAAATCAAAACCTCTATAAAGATGGAAAAGGGATATAGCTATCATCTCTGTCAATTACGTGAAACTTGGAATTAAGCAGGGGTAGTGCAATATTAATAATACAGCAGAGATTTACAATTGTTATTGTTATTCTAATAATATATTCCAGCGATATTGAAGGAAAAATATATAACTGATTCCACCATAATGTAAAAAATGTTAGAAAAATGTAACTTAAATGTAACAGATACTAATTATTCTTTTTATTAATATAAAAATAAAATCATGTTATTTGTGCACATGTTAATCCCTATATCATTGACAACAGTTCTGTCCACCGGTTGCCTGTGAACCGCCACTGTGGCTGATCAGTTCTTTTTGTGTTTGCGAGCATTGTGTGTGGATCTAATCTCTCATTGTGCTTCCGATGCGGGCCTCACTGGGAGCAAAACAGGCAGCGTCGCTGTGCAGTGACCGGAGAGCCCGAGGAGGCACAGAGCTCACGGACAAGAGGCAGCGAAGGGGCCAAACAGACGGGGGCGTCACAGATTTCCCAGACTGTGAGGCAGCGGGCGGGAGAAGCAGCAAGGCTGCAGGAACCATACGGAAGGGGAAAGGGAAATCACAGATGGAAAGACCAGAAAAGACACGGGGAGAAAGGGGCCTCGCAGAAGGATATGGGAGAGGGGTTAAACAGAGGTGGGCAGAGAGAGGGCGAGCACCTGGATTTCTCAAAAGCCAGAAATGTAAAAAAAAAATAAAAAATCCAACTAATAATTGGCTTTTTATCTATTTAAACCATATCATGTAGAAACGTCAGGTCATGTGGGGCTGGAGCCGATCCCAGTCCATGAATAACAATGTAGATAATGCAAGGGGTGCGAATGTAAAGTTGTGCCTAAACTTTGAGTTAATCCAATTACAGCGCACGCCCGTTCTCCTGTGGGACACATGGAGCCCTCTACAATCTGCTTTACAACCAGTTTTTTTGTGTGTTTCATTTCACACATCGTGTTTGACTCCGCGAGTTTTGAATGTGTCAGATGTCTCTCTCCCATCTGCCCCACAGAATCAGCAACCGGTTGGTGCATTCGCTGCCAAAGGCCTTTCATTTGTTTTCATCACCCTCCCGGCTAACGTGGGTTGTGTGTGTCAGCGGCGGCTCTGTGCTGCGTGCGATCAGGTGGAGAACGGGGAGTTCTGTGTAAATGCTAATTATAATTTTGAGTGGCGTTTACTTGCATTTACCCTCCGATTCAACCCTGTAACTAATGTATATCTATGCTGTATTTTAAGGTTGGGGGCATCATGCCATTGCAGTTTATTGCCGCCTTTGAGTTAGCCTTCAGCCTTTTAATGGACATTTTGCTAATTCATTTCCATCTCGGACGCACACGGGCGCTGACCTCAGGCCCCCGAATCACCTCTGTGCCGCTGTGTGGATGAAGTGGTCGGCAGCCGCGATACATTCGCTTCCGAACGTGCAAACGGGCGAGTTGAGCGACAGAAGCACAGGTGCAAAACTAAGAAACGCACGAGCGACTATGCAGGACGCTGACGGACACAGAGTTAATGTCAAAGGATTAGGAGAAAGCTCACTTTGCTCCATATCTCTCACAAATCAATATATTCTCAAGTGGAGATGATGTGTAAATATAGTCTGCAGCAGTCACTGTTTACCCTACGACAGGCTTGGAGAAACTCTTGTCACCAGTTTCCAAACTACTCTGTGATTTTATTTATTTCTTGCCTGCTGACTCCTTCACACGCCGACGCATATGTCGCGCACAACACAAGAAACAAAAAAAAATACTCTCTCAACGTGGAGATAGGTAAACGTGCCGAAGTAAACAGACAGGCAGGCCACGAGCACATGACACCCAGTGGCTGTTGATCCTCGCAAAGCACCTTTTCCTCCTCGGGCATGAAGCTAAACAACAACCGAAACGGTGACTGGCAATGACAGGCCCTGCCAGCAGCCCTATCTCTCATCGTGACCTCATCGGGCAGGGAGAACACGTGCACGCGCGCCACACACACACACACACACACACACACGCACGCACACGCGCACACACGCACACACACACACACACGCGCACTACTCAAAAGGATTTATAAACGATACTACATAATGCAAACACAATCTACTTGCTAATAAGCAATCAGCATTTCTGTTCTCCCCCCCCCCTTTCCCTTTCATTACAACTCCGCGGGTTTCCGAAATCCCACGTCGATGTGATTTGACTAATTGTGCCCGCCGCCTGACATACATGCAGCGACTGGGAGCCCGCGAAATGAGGGAAAACAAATCCGGAGGAGAACATGAGTTCACTTTGTGGGTACTGTATGTATCTGCTGCACTCAGGTGGTTTGCAGTCACTCCCTCCCTGCACCCATTCATCTGTCTGTCTCCCTCCGAGTCTCTTCCCCTCGCTCTCTGTCTCGTGTTATTTTCTCTCACATTCAATTCAATCCCCCGTTTCTTCATCTGTCGTTATCTTGTTTAGAGAAAGGAGGAGAAGAAGAAAAAAACCACTCCACCTCCCCCAGGTAGAGGGTGTCTTCTATCCATACCTCTGTTTTTCATCTTGTCCTCCACTGTTCCGGAGAGGATACAGACACAGCAGGTCAATATTTGGACAGCAGCTGAGGACGGCAGGGGAGTAGCATGGCTTCCTTACATGAGCTGGCCAGTGAGGCTGTGATGAGTAAACCAGAGACCTCCCCGGGCCAAAAAAAAAAAGAGCAAGATGGCTCCCACCCTGCGCAGTAATGACAGACGGAGAAATTGTTCCGAGTCTCTGAGAGGCAGCTACCATTTTCGATGTTTGCTACACACAAAATGGGCTGGGAAGGAGAGCCAAGATGGCCGCTTGCCCTAACAGTGTCGGTTTGATTAATACGGTCCCTTATATATTGTTAGAGCAAAGCTTCTGGATGACCACTGATTATTGATCTGTGGTTTGGGTGCTTTTCATCACGTCTACTCTTTGAATGCGGCATGCTGGAGTGTATAGAGAGTGTTTAGCTTTGATCGGACAATACCTCACATAGAAATTACAGTCTATAGTTCTGACTGAGCCATTTCACGGTAATTTACTCCCCCTGTTTTGACCAGTGAGTGGCATTGCTACAGAAAGTCCAGTGGGGCAATGAGACCGGTGTTACAAACCAATATGTTATCCAGATTATCTAAATTGCATCAGGAATTTAGGAACTATCGTTTGCACATTGTAACATATATGAAATGATGTGGCATTCCTTCTGTTCAGATGGCTGATTGCAACAACACAGCCGGAGTATCTAAGCAGTATATTTACTTGGACACGGTTGGACACCAGTAAACTTGACTACTTTATTTGGAAGTAAAACTGAATGTGCGTACCCCCCCCCCCCCCGTAAAAAAGCTGAAAGTAACCTGTCATACTTCTTCTTAGCCACAACTGTATCTGCATATCTTTGAACTTAACTTGGTAACTGCATCACACTGCTATCAATGTTGGAATGGCAGCCAGAGACACAGAAATAAGAAATCCGAGTTGTAATAAACAGGAATTCATATTTTAATTTTTTTTTAATTTGTAGGTAGTGTAGCACTGCAACCTGGCTGGAGCAGATGGTCAGTGACGTTCAGACTCCTTGCAGGATATGTGCGTTATTCATGGCCAAAGCATCTCCATGGCTCCCAGGACTTTTGCTGAGATTTAGTCTTTAGTCATTAGTCTTTCTCCTTATGATTCACTTAAGTAATACATTTCCACAGCACCAGTCGGAGGCGGAGGAAATTGCATATTTTTCACTTTTTTGATCCTATGATTTGAGAGGATTCAAGACATCTTCATTCGGTTCTGAGAGCGAGGATGTGTCGGCGTCTCTCTCTGGGAACCCCTCAAGCTGCCACTGGGCTCATTCCTAAACCACAGACCAAGAACACAGTCATCGCGACCCTCGACAACATGTGTCAGTGTATTGGCAAATCATTACAGGATGTGCTCTCATTGTTGAGCTGGTTCATTTTCACACATAACTCAATGGTGTGAAGTGAATATACTCTTCTGTCTACATAATGGATCTTAACCATGCTATAAAGAGGTCATGCAAATTAAAGATTGTCTTTTTTTTTTATGAGTTTGAGATAAGAAAGGAAAGACATGTTGCAGGAATCTAAACGGTCCAGTCAGTTAGTTAATCAAATTGATTGATCTTCGCTTTCTCTGCAACGACTTCTACTGACTTTTATTGACATTGAACACAGCACTCAGCCTCCAAGTGGTGACATCGGCACCTGTAGAATGCAAGTGTTGTATATCCTGTTTGCTGTAATAGATTTTTTTCTTTTTCATGTCACATTGAGATATTTGCATGTTCTCCTTTGCAAGGGGGTTTTGGAGGCTTGAGCGAGAGCTTGTGCTTCATGTGGATTTTCACCGCTAAAGGTCAAAAGGTTAAAAGGACTGCCTTGTTCCCCGAGTCATTTTCCATGCAAATGCACCACACGTCTCAAATGTGAGAATTGGCAGCTGTTCTTTGCCTTACGCAAAAGTAAAGTGTATGTCTTTTGACGTTTGGACTGTTGGTTCACAAAACACAATCGATTTTGAGATGACACATTTGGCTCAGGAAAGCAACTTTTTTTTACCCCTTCTATTTTCTGACATAAATGAGAAAATTAATTGAATAGATGATCAGTCGAGAAACAGATCAAATGAATAGTTTGATGCTACTCTTGACTGCAGAACTGAAGATCTTCTCTTGACTAAAAGGTTTTCGGGGAAGTGGTCTATTTATTTTGTCACATTATCACTTGGTTGGCAAAGTTATTGTCTTTCTTGTGCATTAAGCCTTTCTCCCCCCCCCCCCCCCCCCTCAACGTCCTTTCCTTCACACTGGGCTAAGTCTATTCAGTATTTTATCATCTGAGCTTTCAGAAATCCCAGACATAAATATACGTCATATTATTTTGGCCTAAATCTATGTTTCTGCCCCCCACCCCTCTCCCACACACACACGGGCTCCCACTTTTGTCGTTATCTAGGGCCTGAGAGGAGGATGTGTCAAAACGCTGCATGCTAAATTCCTCTGACAGCTCACTGACATGGGAAACTGCAACACGGTGCCCACAACTAATTCGTAATCAGCCTTCTGATACGCCATTGCCACAGTGATTTAATTGTCCCATTTGTCACGGCTGTTGTTTTCACCAAAACAAACGTCATGATAATGATCGTTTCCAGTCTCCCGCCCGTCACACAGCCTTCCACAGCTGATCGAATGTTTCTGAGATGCCATTTGCTTTTCCTTTTTTTTTTTCCGCGGATGAATATTTTGTCCTCTCTTATCTGTCACCTTTTTTTGTTTTGCTTGCTCACTCTTCCCGTCATCTTCTATTAGGAGGATGAGGGAAATAATGAGGAAACAGTTGTCTAACGTGACTCAAACAACCTAAAAAAAGAGGGGGCGTACGGAGGTAAAAGGTGTTGCAGTCAATCAATAATGCCTTGGCTCCTGACGCAGCCGTGCCTCACTCCAGACCCGCTGCTTTCAGAAAAAGCCATTTGCCCACTTTTTAAAAGTATCCGGTGATATCCCAGCCTCACAGGCGGTGTCCCTTTGATTTAAAACCACGTCGGGAGACTTATTTTCTAAAGTGTCAGACAAGCGGCCGTGCGGGAAGCTACGGCAGGTGTAGTTGATGATATGCCAACTGGAAATGGGTTCCTCTTGATTTGAAATATTCCGAGGTGCACCAAAAGGGAGAGTGTGCGGCGCGGTCCCGCGAGGGAACCTTGCCTCTAACCCTCCTTTGATAATTGCTATGCAAAAGGTTCTAGGAATGAATTACTGATCAGCCGAGTGTTGCGGAGAGCACAACGTGTGGGGGGGGGGAGACAGAATGAAGGATGAGACCCTGCCACAAACCCTGGAAGCAAATATGCGCGCATCAGACAAACATATACACACACACATTGAGAGAATATTTACAGTACTTGCATGCTAAACAGAAGTGTGTGTATGCATGTGCGCACGTGGATTTGCTTATGCACACAAACGCTGCGGAAAGACATAAAAATAAAGGTGGTCTATACATAGTCTTTGCTCAGGCTCGTGCAGGTTGGCTCTCCACTTACACGGACATAGCACACCACCAACATAAGATGAGCCGCCACATCCTCATCCCTGCATATTTACACAATAAAAAAGCCAAACATTTAAATACAGAGTCTTGCTGTAAATGAGCAATGTGCATGCCTATATAAGCAATAAACACCTGGCAGAGCACCAAGCACTAGCTACCACTCCTGCCTCATGAACTGAATCTCATTTAAGCTTCCCCGAGCCCTGTCTCCGAGGACAACTCCTTTTCAATTCTATCATCATCACTGATCCTTGTTTTCTCCTACACAACACACACAAGCAGATAACACACAGGTATCATGTATACACCTACATATTACATCAGACAATGGTATACCTTTACACACACACACACACACACACACACACACTCGCACAGGCCGTCTGGTTTTGTTTACAGAAGTCGGTGCAACTCAAGCGTCCCTCTTCCAAAAATACCAGTCGTGCGGTGTGACCTCCCATGGAGTGGTAAGCTGTTCCCTTCTAAATCCAACGCGAGGAACAAATGTGGCTTTCTTAGCATGAAATACAGAGTGCGGCACCAACTGTGCACACTCCCAGGCCAACGCCAAATGAGCTAAATAAAGTTAAAGGAAACTGGTTACAGGCTCATAAGTTTGTGACATGTTTCAGTCGATCCTGTAGCTGTGCTGGTAAACTGGGGACAGATGTCAATCTCTCTGTCTCACTGTACCGTTCCACAAGTAGATTTAGACCTCCTTGCTAACATTGATTTCACAAAACAACTTATTATTGATATGGAAAGAATGAAGTCCTTGGATTCCTTCCAATCATTTCAGTCTCGCACGGTTTGACCTTCGCAGCCTCTTTCATCAACGAGAGCAGGGAGTGACAAGACCACTGCTGCATATTGGCTCTCCAGTTTGGCTCGGTCCATTGATAATGAAGCCCGATGAGGACCATTCACTATCCTACAACACCTATCTAATCGGCTCTATTTGTATTCCCCGCACCGGTTTGGTATTTGGCAGGTTCTGGTCAAGGCGCTGGTCTTGCGCGAGCTGCGTGGAACAATCCCTCAGAAGGAAAGGGCAATTCAATATGAAATGAGATTTTGTATCGCTACGCTTTTTGTCTGACTCCACTTTGATCAATAAACAGGTACTATAGCCTAATAGAATTTGAGAGAGAACAGGGGGATTCTCATGATAAGACCTAACGCTTTGTCTAAAAAAAACTTGTCTGCACTGCAAACTGCATAAGAGAAACGGGAATCAGTAAATATACCTGACAAGAGGGATGTGGATGGAGAAAGATGGAGAAATGATCTCCAGTTCCAACATTTTACCTTCGCTTTAACTTACTGCAAAGCTAAAAAAAAAAAGGTGCTAATGTGTTTGATCAGCTGACTCTATAGCCAACAAGGGCAGCACAATACACCGATGGCGGGGCTGATTGAAAATGTACCTCATTATATCAATTAAGCTTTCCATACCGTTTCCTTTCACTTGAGCAAACCTAACGCTTGGTGCAACCAAAGTACAAGTCGCTGTCCTTTCAGTACCACTATGCCCAAAACAGCAGCGGGATTAGAAAAAGAGAAGGGGGAGGAAGCAGGAGGCAGAGAGAAAAAGAGAATTCCCCAAATATTCTTCCCTTCCATCCGGGTGTGAAATACAATCAACACCTCTGGGGCTGCTCATGCCAGCCATCCAGCTAGCAACTCCGGAGCTCAGGCCTCCGCACACTCTCAAATTAAGGAAATTAAAAGTCACTGGTCCGCACCAACAATTCAGCATTATCCCATTCAAAATTGCAAACACACACTGTTGAAACTAACGTGGGATGGGGGGGGGGGGGGGGGGGGGGGGGTAGTTTGAGTGGCCAAATGACAAGTTTTAATCTGGTGACGGAGGGTGGTGGGGGCGGGACTCACCGGCCGAATGACCCCGGTTGGTGGCATCGTGGTCACTGTCGCCCTGTTCGCTGTCGCCGTGACCGCTGTCTTTGGAGCTGACGATGTCTGCTTCTTGGAATGCCGAACTGGGAGAAGGGACGGACAGTACAGTGTCAGAGAAGGAGGAGAAATAGAGAGAGAGAGAGAAAGAGAGAGGTCGACGAACAATATAGGAAAGGAGAAGATGAAGGGGAAGGAGGAGATGGATTTAATGAGGGGCAGAGAGAATGGGAGAATCAGAAATCAACACCACATTAATACAGTCACGGTGGCCGTCAGGAGTCTAAATTGGATGTTACACATGGCATGTAATGAAATCCAGCATAAGGGCTTTAATAGGCGCTGCTCTGTCAGTTATGGGACTGATGCCAAATTGAAGATGAACGTTATGGATACACTGGGAGCCATGTAGCCTCTCCGAGCCACAATTAACGATGTGGAATATACGGGACTCACACTGATGTGGTGTAATATTCAATTTTACAGATATGTGCGCAGGTTATGGGTCCATGAGGCTTATTGGATGTTAGAGGTCCTCTGATGGTGGCTGGTATGTGGCTCCCTAGGCTTTGCACATTTGTAAGAATAAGGTGTGTGGGAGAGAGAGTGTGTGATTGACTCTACCTGTTGACACGTCTGGGTCTGTCCACCAGATAGCTGAGCTCTGCTCGTTGGTGTTTTGTCTGGAAAACGCCACAGAAACACACATTTGATCACTTTGTAATGCCCAAATGGACACACGTGGATAATCGAAAGAAAAGGGTGAGTTACTAACTGAGATCAACTTTCGAGGCATAAACACCGGTTGTGAGCGTGGCACTGTGTTAGAAGAAGCGGTGGCAGCGCGAGGTGCGGGACCCGACGGTGCCGCGCAGTGAGCGGGCGAGAGGAGTGGAGACGAGCGCGCGGGAGAGAGAGTGCGCGTCGGGGAGGCGACTGAATGCGTAAATGATTGAGCCGCCCGATGCCGAAACTGAACAACCTTTGTTCACGGTGCTGCCGTGCAGGGTCGTGCGCGGCTTACTTAACACGCAGTAAAGGCAGGGCTGTGACTTGCAGTCTGGCTGCGCTCCGGCCGCACCGCGATCCAAAAAAAAATTAACAAGACACGAGCCCCGACTCCACAGCTTCCCGAGCAGGACGCACAGGCTGAACACAAAACGGGGGTCCTCAAAAACCTCGTTTCTTCCCTACTCCAGATAATGTTTGCCACCCAAAACTCTATGTCATCAAATTATGTTGCAGGCAAAGTAATGCGCTCCTGGCGACATTTCATACAAACTTCTTGACACATTATCTTTTCCGTATTTATGTGTCCCCTTAATTGCAACAATAGAATATATTCATATTTGGACCCTTGTCGCCATAATATTGAATAGTTAAACCCCTGTCCAAATGGTTAATATGTGTCAGATTAAAATATCACCAAAAACAGAATTTCCAACCGCTCGTCCAACCTGGTGCTCTAACTGGAAAATGAAATGCACTTTATGGCCAAAAGTCAAAATCCCGGTCGCACTCCGCTGCGCATGATATGCGGGCTGATCTCTCCGTTGCGAATACAACTAAAAACGGCCACGGGAGGTTTAACCATTGACATGTCCACTCACTAATACGCATGACAACGATTGAAGGCCACTGTGCACAACGAGCCAAGTCAATAGCAGATAGCAGTTCCATTCTCTGGAACACTTTTGCTGCGCGTGACCTGAATAGGGTAACATGCATGAAGCTGGACACAGCTGATGAATTTTGCAGGATTTTAAAAATAAGGTTAAATCTACCAATCTCGGTTTCGTGCACTTTTACGTACATGTATAGTATGATTGCTAAGTGGAGCCCTGGGCGACAAAAGCGGATCCAGGCCTCTCTTACCTCATTAGACAGAATGCTGCCATTGGATATGATGTCCGGTTGTTGGTCACTGTAACCGGTGACTATGGCGCCGCAGGGGTTGGTGTGATCCGTGTCGGTGCTGCGGGAGGGACTGCACGGTTTGAGGAACATCAGATCCGTTTTGGCGGACTCCGGTGTCAGACACACCTGGTAGCAGTAGGAGTTCTGGTTCTGGTGGTGGTGGGAGCCGAATCCCCCGACCACGCCGCCCACACCAGACTCCTCCACGGGCACCTGCCCAACGGGCCCGACCCCGGATGTCACATTGGTGCTCTGGACCAACATGATGTCGGACTTACTCAGCTTCTTCTGTTTCCGGCCCCGAGCCTGACGGCTGCAGCACGCGCTGCAGCACAAACAGCAGTCGCCGGCCAGCAGGCACGTGTACAGGTTGAGCGTCTTGTCCTTTTGACAGCGCACGGCCAGCACAATCATGGCCAGGAGGAAGATGAAGGAAACGGAGCCCAGGGCGATGATGAGGATGAGGGTGAGGTCAAGAGAGGTCTCCTTCGCCTTGGAGGCCGAGCCGCGATCCCCGCTGCGGCCTTCGACCACGCTGTCCACTAGGATTACGCTCACACTGGCGGAGGAGGAGAGAGGGGGCTGCCCGTGGTCCCTCACCTCGATCAGCAGGTCGTAGTAGCCCTGCAGGTCGCGCTTGGGAGAGATCCTGCGGGCTGTCCTCAGCTCCCCTGTCCTCCAGTCCATGCGGAACATCTCCATCTCGTTGCCCCGAAGGATGCTGTATGAGAGCCGCGCGTTCTCACCATCATCCGCATCCATGGCTACAATGCGCGTCACCAGGTAGCCGGGCTCCGCAGAGCGCGGCAAGTGCTCTTTGGCTGTGCCGTTTTTACCGATGGGGGCTATTACAGACGGAGCGTTGTCATTCTGGTCGACTATGATCACGTTTACAGTGGCATTAGAGAAGAGCTCGGCGGGACCCGAGTCCTTAGCCTGGACCATGAAGCTAAACTCTTTCAGCTGCTCATAATCAAAAGAGCGCAGCGCGTAAAGGTAGCCGGTGTCCTGGTTTATGGACACATATGTGTCCACAGACATGCCCTGTATGTCACACTCCAATATGGAGTAGGTAATAAGAGCGTTTTGTCCTATATCAGGGTCCAAAGCGCTCACGGCGTGAATGAAAGCGCCGGGCACATTATTCTCTGTTACATACACATCATAGACAGCCTGCGTAAAACGGGGCGCGTTGTCATTCTCGTCGGAGACGTGCACTTTGATTGACTTACTGGTGGCGAGGGAAGGCTGACCCTTGTCTTTGGCCACCACGGTGATGGTGTATGAGTCCGTGCTCTCTCTGTCCAGCGGCCCGTCCGTCACGATGGTGTAGTAGTTCTTGAAAGACGACTTCAGTTTGAACGGAACGTCTCCCAGTATCTCACAGCTCATCTGTCCGTTTTCGCCCGAGTCCCGATCTGAGACGCTGAAAAGGGCGATCACGGTGCCCGGCGCGTCCTGCTCGCTCACGGACTCGGTCACAGTGCTGAAACCGATCTCCGGCGTGTTGTCGTTCACGTCCACGAGTTTGACCAGCACTTTGCAATGCGCGGGGACCGCATTGGCCCCAAGATCCTTAGCCTGTACATAAATCTGGTGCGTATTGCTCTCTTCATAGTCCACCTCCCCCGCCACCTCTATCCTACCTGTTCTGGCGTCAATATTGAATAGGTCCTTTGTCCGCGGGGCGTTATGACTGCTGAAAGAATAAACTATTTCCCCGTTTTGTCCCTCGTCAACGTCCGTGGCGTTGAGCTGGATGACTAGAGTGCCCACGGGGGAGTTTTCCCGCAGGTTAACAGTGTACACAGATTGGTCGAATGTGGGCGCGTTATCATTAGAGTCCAGAACTTTAACGACCAGGAGCGCCGTCCCGGTCCGCTGCGGGATGCCTCCATCCACGGCAGTCAGCACGTAGCGGTGCACCGCCTGCTGCTCCCTGTCCAGCGGCTTCTCCAGCACCAGCTCTGCAAACTTATTCCCGTCGCTCTGTGTCTGCACGTCGAGGTAAAAATAGTTGTTATTCGTTATGGCATATGTGCTGAGCGCGTTTGTGCCCACGTCGGGGTCGAAGGCGTTCTCCACCGGGAAGCGGGTGCCGGGGATGGCGCTCTCCGATATCTCCACGGAAATGTCCGTCTCGGGAAAGCTGGGAGGGTTGTCGTTGATGTCCATCACCTCGATCTCCACGCGAAAGAGCTCCAGCGGGTTCTCCAGAAACACCTCCAGGTGCAATAGGCACTGGGTGGTCTGCTTGCAGATCTCTTCCCGGTCAATTTTCTCCTTCACCACGAGCGCGCCGTTTTCTAAGTTCACCTCCAGGTAAGGTGTCCGTGAACTAGGCACCGTCTGAAAGCGGCGAGCGGAAAGTTTGGTGATGTCAAGCCCCAAATCCTCCGCGATATTCCCAACCACAGAGCCGGGCTCCTGCTCCTCTGGCACGGAGTAGTGTAGCTGAGCAACAGCTCCATCCAGGATGGAGAGCAGGAATATTAACCAAATCATTTCCTCCCCCTCTCACAAAGTGCACTTCAAGACGGGGAAAAAAACCAAAACGACAACAGTGTTACTCCTTTTTCTTACAAGAAATGAGCATTTCCCATTTCCCCTGTCCGTAAAAAGGCAGTGAAAAAAGCAGCAACAAGGCTGTCCGATTCCAAAATGCCTCTCCTCTGCCTCGGGTCAGTGGAACATTGTGTCGTTTCAGCTGTGAGAAGCGCAGCCATTTGATCCGAGCTTCTCCGTTTTAATCAATTCTGCGCCGGTCTGTGAGTTTTTGGCGTCAGCGCAAACATTGCAGGCTGCGCAGCCAGGACGCATCGCCAGCACTCCTCCGTGCACAGAACACACAGCCCCCTTTCTTCACAGAAAGTCACAATACAAAAAACAGGAAACTCCACATGAAGAAGTAAAAAAAAGGAGGGCAAACAACTCCCATTCACACAGCGCCCCGGTTCTTTCACGAATGCAACTTCTAAAAATAAAGGCTCGGCGAATAACAGGGACTTTCTCTCTGTCGCTCCCCGTGAGGATGTAATCACTGCGCCTAAGCGCTCAAAGCGGATGATGTTCTCAGCTCGGCTTCTGTGAGGCGAGTGCGAGCGGCGGGGTTGGTTTTGCGTGCAGCTCCTTTCCCCACCAGCCAATGGCACGCTCAAACGCCGGGTGTGATGGCCGCTGATTGGGGCTCCGCGACGCCAGCCAGAGCGCACGTCGGGCCCCTCATAACACCACCAGTGCCGCCGCGCTCCTCTCCTCTGCCTTCCTCTCCCTTCCTCACCCCCAGGCCCTGCCTCGGTTGGAGCAGGGAAATGTAAATGTTTTAAAAATTGTTTTACACTTCCAGTGGATTCAGAGAGTCGAATAATAACGGGCGACACTCGCTGTGTGCGGGCAATGTTGCTGCTGCATTGGAAATGTTGCTGTTTTCTTAAATATCACACAAGCGCCTGTATTCATTATGATCCTCACTGTTTTTCTCCTGTTCGTAGTCGTCGTCGTCCCCCACCCCGTCCTCCCAATAAAGGGCCGTGAGTTTCATGAGGTTGCCCTTGATGAAAGTATTTCAACACTCGCCATCAGAGCCTCTGCTCTGATACCAACGTATGAGTCAGAAGTAAGGATGCCCACAGCCAAAGAGCACCATGCAACGGGCCTGCGCAAGTAAAGACAGTAGTGACGCAATACCTCAAAGTGCCATGGCCACCCCCCCCCCCCCCTCTCTCTGAGATGACCACACATCAACCCACAATAATGAAATAAGACCATTTCAAATCAAGTATTATCTCCTGAAAGTGATGATCAGTGAGATACAAGGTTCCGCCCAAGCAGGATCACACTTGAGTTACTTTAATTCTGCGTAATGAAGCTTCACTACTCCAGCCCTGCCGTGTCGCTGATAGCCTGGAGCCTATTAGTTCCCCTATCTTCCCATTCTTATCATTAACCCCCCTCACACGCTGGCCTTAACTGTAACACCGTTGCGTCATGCGCTAATTTAATTCATAAAGCATAAATTAAATATGCAAATGTGTGTGTTTGGGGGGGGGAACATTGTATGGGTCTGACTACTTTCGCACTACTTTGGAAGGATGATGACAAAAAGATGAAAAGGAGCGTAATTGGTGCCAATTAGCGCAAGTCTCTAATTCCAATTCCAAGTGTATGAGACGGAGCGCGCCGGCGTCGGCCGTTAACGCGGAGCGACGTGCCCATTGTGCGTTGGATTAGAGCGAACGCTGCGCGATTCTTCAACCTCTGCGTGCGAGCGGGGAGAAACAAAGAGGAGCCGTTCGATGGATTTCCACCCATGTCTGAGCCGGAGCATGTGTGACTGAATCGAGCTGACACTGGAGTCGGATCTCAGAGCAGAGCGCTGCCCCCCCCCCCTCTCTCTCGCCCTCCCCTTCCCTCCGTCTCTGTCAGGGTGTTACAGAGACCAACGTCGCCCCCTCGCGTCTGCCCACTCTTTCCTTTAAAAAAAACAAAACAACAACTCCTGAAGATGAAGAATTTGGACACTGACTGGCTTTTCCCCTCACCAGGAGCAGGTTTCTTAGGGCAGACACAGTTGAATACTTTTTTTTTTTTAGGTTTCCTATTGACCTGTGATCCTGATGTATCCATGTCCAGAGGTGGAAAACCCTTCTTTAAAAGAAACGGTGCCACAGTTCCATTACAGGTACAAGTCCCACTGCAAAGGTACAAAGGTGTTATGACCTATGAAGTGTGCTTAAAGTATACAAAAGTAGGGGTTGCAAAAGGCTAGAAACCCTGTATGCAGCTCATCTGTATCATGTTGTTGTAACCTGTTATAATGTTTGTTCTTTTTCATATTGTCCCTGACAAATATTACAAAATAATCTTATTGTGTAGACAAATGTCCCCCGTGGGTTTCCTGAAATGGAGTAAAACTGTATCGTTATTACTGATTTGCTCATGTATGAAGCTCGTGTTATTGTCATAGTTGTCGAGATGAAAGCTAAACAGATATTATATTATATGAAGCTCATATCAATTATAATCCCATGGAGAATCTTGATAATAACGCAAACCAACCACCGACAGTCCTACAAGGTCATCACAGCTGTAGTTATAGTCAGTGGGATCCATTTAGATTGCATCCACAACTTTGCTTTTCATTCAGCCTCTCTCTCTCTCTCTCTCTCTCTCTCTCTCTCTCTCTCTCACATACACTCACACACACACACACACACACACACACACACAAACACACACAAAACAGCATGCTACCATGCAAGGTCCTGTTTTGTCCGTCGGGAGCAATATGGGGGTTCAGTGTCTTGACCAAGGGCAGTCTGACATGTGGACAGGAGGAGCCGGGGATTGAACCGCCAACCCCCCGCAGTCAGCGAGTGACCAACTACACCTGCTTAGCCACGGCCCCCAATCCCCAATGAAACGGATACAATTTGAATGGAAGTGCACAGTGAATGACATCCAGTACAGCTTGCCACAGGTATTCAACACACGCTAAAGCACGGCCAACGGGATGAACAACCCGCACACAACTTGACGGGCAGTTTGTACAGTTCACAGTGAGGAAAGACGGAAACACACCGGGCAGCTTTAAACCCAGGAAAATCAAAGTCACATGAACATAGAGAGGCAATAATCATATGCAGAGTTGAGTCAGTTTTGAGTTCCTTAGATGGTTAAGACAGTTTTGCAATTTTTTATTTTATGTATGACATAAGTGGAATGGGATACAGTATATATATATATTATACATGTAAAATCTTCATGTGCAGTATAACTATTAACTATAGGTGCCAGATAAAGGACCTATGAAAAAGTGCATTTATTTCCCCCCTGAAAAGAAGTGGAGTAGAAGTATACAGCAAAGTATCATAAAGCAGAAATACACAAGTCTAAATTCCACCAGGCCCACCTACATGTTTGACGCAGCACCATTATCCTATTCACTGTAATGATTTCAACTTGAACCGTTATATCCTGTGAAATGTTATCTCCCCATGCAATGGTCTAAATGCTACTACAGATGATTGTCCACAGTATTGAAGCAATAGATTTCTTCATTTTTTTAAAAAAATTCAACTTTCAACAACAAAACACTTGCCTGTTGTTCTTAACGCATTGTAAGTCAATACATATGAGGGACATGAGAACCATGGGCAGCGGTAGGACTTTTTCATGCTTAGTAGTTGCTATATGACCACATGGTGTTGCGGGTCGTCGTCACATGATGGGGGGCCCTCTGGGCACATGTTCTTCGTCCCAATCCAGATCCCAGCAATTCTGATCCTCACTGTTTTGCTCCGTCACGTTTGTGTTGTCCACCACAGGGAGAGCAGCCGTGGTTGTCCGTCTCCGTTGGACTACTTTGCGGTAGTTTGAGCTGCTTGAGTAGGAGAAATTTATCCGTCAAGACCCCTGACCCCTGTCGCGAGACTACGTCTCAGTCCCACTATGCAAGGTTTTATGTTGTTTGTGCTAAAAGTCTGTGAAATATTTTTTTTGTAAAACCATCATTAAATGATGTGCTGATGACGTGCTGTCTTGTAATCGCAGGCTTTCAGACGTGACTGGGGGGTCACACACTACACGATCCTTTACCAGGAGGAATGTCTCCAAGTCACGTTTTATTCACGAAAACACGCGATAAGTGACACGGGAAAATGACATGTGAAACGGGAATTGTTTGCTACTTTCACGACGGACGTCAAAAAGAAAACAGTGGTCAATATATTGCAGGTCACTTATGTTGACAGGTCAGAAACAGGAAGTAGTTTGAGGGGACGCTCGTGTGTTGTATGCGGAGAGAAATAACTTGACGCATTAATATGTGGTCCCGCATTGAAGTCAGCTCAAAGTTACTCATCATCTGCTGCAGTGAAAAACGCACAAGATGACAGAAACACGCCTTTCGTATAGTCCGCACGAGTATTTTTTTTCAGGAACATGGAGAAGGCAGAGAATATGGGTGAAGAGTGTTGTTGTGTTGCTGGTTTCCAGGTTGACACACTTACTGCCTGTCACATCACAGCTCACGCTGCAGGAGATGGGTTCGCCGCTGGTCCCCGACTTGTCCAGATATTCAAAACGTCGGCGAGGCCTCGCGAGTCACTTTGATTGGGTCGTTGGTTGGTCACACATAGCGATCGAGTCCCGATTGGCGAGCCCCGATTTCATCCTGATTGGGCTTAAAATCGTGTAGTTTGAACTTGGCATGGGGGGTGTTGCTGTACCCCTAGCCCCAATGCATGGGAACTTCTGGAGACTCGTTTTAACTTTAACCATGAGCCACAATTTATACACTTTTTTTTAAAAAAAAACAGTTTGTCTACGGTGTACATTGTGTGATTATGAAGCCTCCGCCCATGACCACAGGTGGTTTTAGTCATGTGCTGATGAGACCGCTGCTCAGGCTCAACTTGGATGGAGTGATGCTGCGAATTAGGTCATGTCACCAAACTCTCTGTACGAATAGGCCTTTCCACAGCATATGCTTTGGCTCGCCATACAAAGAACAGCACAGGTGTTACCAAGAACCTTAACAATGGCTCGATGACAGTGTGACAGTGGCGGCTGCGGCTCAGGAGTTAGAGAGGTTGTCCATAAACGGGGAGGGCCGTGGTCAGCATGCCAAAGTGTCCTTTGGCAAGACACTAAACCCGTAACCCTGACGGCTCTTCCGACTGTCAGGATGTGCTAGAGAAAGCGCAGTACACAGCAGCAGCTGCATGACTGTGTGTGTGAATAGGTGAATGTAAAAGCGCTTTGAGTGGTCTTAGAAAAGCACCATTTACGAAAAACCACTGCAACTAAACAGATTTCTTTCCTCATTAGTTATATTATTAACACTTTCCTTTTCCCCTCGGTGACGTGTCAAAATATTTTAACAAGAACTATGAGAATAATAAAGGTGTAGTATTCTGCAGGTTGTCAGAAAGTATCCGTGTGGGAGCATTATAGGTGTACAGGCTCTTCCAGTTGTTCTCAGCTCTCTCGGGTTAGGGTTAGGGTTAGGTTTAACCTATACATACCCTAAGTATGTATAGGTTAAACCAGGAAATCCAGTAACCAGGAAATCCAACACACGAAGCAAACGAACCAGCGAGGGACAAAGGAGAGTCGAAGCCAGGCGGGGAGTCGAGGAGCCGTTGCAGGGATACACCACACAGCCCAAGAGAGAGGCAGACGGAAACCAGGAGGGACAGGACGAAGCTCGTGGTCGGGGAAAGAAGGCTGAGGTGATATCCGGGAAGGTGACAGGACAGGATGGTTAGGAGCAGGCAGGGTTGAATCCGCGTAGGCAGTCGTGAAATCGCTGGAGAGTCTTGCATGAATGCTGAGAACAATCTGGCAGAGAGTGACCGGCCAGGAGTGGCAGGCAGGCAGGTGAGGAGAAGGAGGGGCCGGTGAAAAAGTACTGGGAGGTGAGGCGGATGAGATGAGGAGAGGGCAGACTGTGACAAACATAAAGAAAAAAGTTTGACATTTTGGGAAATTAATAATTATTTAGGATATCTTCATTGATCCACACACACCTTAGCTGAACACAAGGGATGGACAATGCTTATGATAATGGCAATCCAATAAAAATTCACAATATCTGAGAGCTGGAGGAGAAGGTTGATACCTCCTTGTCTCCTGGCTGTACCTTTGTGTCTAATGGAGAGGTGGGACATTTTATTTTACAGTTCTTGCCAAGAAAACATGTGTACCTCCCAAAAATGTCCAACTACTCTCTAATGGGACTTTACATTAGTTCAATACTTCATCCCACAGTGAACTTTGCATGGCTTAAATTTTGTAAATATAAGAAAAATGTATTCCACGCATAAAGACTTTAGGTAAATGCGCTTGGCTGCATGTCATTCCCTGGCCGGTTCCTCATGAGTAAGAACAACATCAGTGGTCAGTCTCCTTTTACTCTTGGCACATCCATAATTCAGTGGCTTCAAAATGACAAATGGGACATAATTTTTGACAAATGATATCATAACCAGCCATGATGTGTGGGGCTAACAGACTAAGCCTGGTCTGTAGGTAAGAGCTCAGTAGGCCATTAAAATTTCATAATATGAACAAAAAGGCAATTAAGATATCATTAAGGAGGTGAGCACCCACAGGATAAATCTCAAGCCTATTACAGTGCACTCCATAGCCGCTGCTGATTAAAAACTAGAACTGAGTTGTAGTCCAATGACAAACTAGTGAATACGAATAATCCTTTCAATATGTCAACAAGAGTCTGTGTTGTTTGGATTTAAGTGCACAATCACGGTTGAGGCAAATGACTCTTGGCCTGGTCCGAATGTAATCCTGGTCATCAGCAGAGAAAGAAAAGAACTCATTGGCTCGCAGAAGCCCCAGGGCCGTAAATGCTGTAGAAACAATAAAAGAGAGCTGAACAGCTCAATAAACAAACAATGTAAATGAGAGTCAGTCCGTCCCACAGTTTCAATAATCAAGGTTGAGAAGGAAACCGATCGATACGCAGCAAAGACAATTTGCTGTTAATAACTGTCCCACTCCTCTTTGATAGATTCTAGCCAGCCATTTTACGAGACCTGTAAAGCGACAATATGCAAACAGCATGGACACAGTTGTGTCTTAAAAACAAGTTGCATTCGCCCTTTAACCTGAAATACAGTCTGATCACACTCATTTGTACCATTTGGTCTCCTGTAATTGTGTTAGCCTAGAAAGTGCAGGGTGCTGTGAGCTGGACGAGGCCATGTACAAAATGGATGGCTGTGCCCCCAGCCCGAAGTGACTGTGTGTGTGATCAGTGTCTGTCCCAGACAGCTGCAGGGTGACTCCCTGCCCCGATGGCCATTACTCAGTCTGATGGATGGAGCGATGGATAGCAGAGGGACTGGTGGGTAAGAAAAGCGAGGAGTGGTAGGAAGGAAGGAGGAAGAGATGGGGCTTCAAGGAAAAAGTGGACAGTAGATTAGGGCAGGATGAGCGAGAGAGCATGAGGGAACAGCGGTATCGATGGAGGAACGGGGACCTCAGGAGGTTGAGGTGTTAAAATGTGATGAGGGAAGGTGAGGGAAAAAAAAGGGGGGAGGAAGGCGATCTGGGATCTGGGCATGACAGCACTGAGTGGTGCTGATAAGAAATGGAAGAGGTGGCAGAGGGAGAAGAGGAGAAGATCAAGCTATTTTAGGTAGTTGGTTTATTTTCACACAGAATCCATCATCATTTCTTCAAATACACCAGTAAGTTGCAGATAGATCATTTTCACCTCTTGCATCTGGGCACAATGCTGAAAAACATTTTTGAAAAGACCATGAAATGCTGGTGTCATTTAGAGCAATGAAGAACACAAACGTTATGAATGGGAAGTCAGTAGAGCACATACCACCGGCAAGGCCCTCCAGTCCCCTTAACTCCAATCAACCCTTACCAAATTACACACACCCATACATATACATAAATATGCCTAATTGTTTTTTTTCCATCAAGATGCATGAATTGTTTCCTGTTCTCCAATTTTAACGAAAGAGATAAAAATGTGTCGTGGATTTGGAACTAGTTTTCCAGATCCACACCAAAATTGAATGTTCTTCGCCCATGTCCCATCCTTCCACCAAGTTTCGTGGAAATCTGTTCAGTAGTTTTTGTATAATCCTGATGACAAATCAACCAACCAACCAACAAAGAAACAAACCTACTTGGTGGAGGTAACTAAATATAGCAAATCAACATTAACAGCTGAGCAAGCTAGTGCTGATGAAATGCAGAGTAACCCTGTGTTGCGGCTAGAAATAGGGTTGATTAGAAGCGTGACATTGAACCAAAACATTGCAGTAAACTTGGATGACAGAGAGTTGGGTAATAATTCCATGTGCTTTCCTCTACGAGCAACATCAATTTTATATTATTACAATTAGTAATATTACCCATTGTCAATATAAAAAGGTTTGTGCAGCTTTAACATCAAATAAAAGTGAATGTAAATGCTATTTATGCAAAAAGTTTGCTCATAATATGTTTGTGCCATTCATTAAGGGCCAGATCCAGCCCTTTTGCTCTCCTCGGTGAGGTAAGGATTGCTTGGAAAATGCATTGTCTCAAAGCTGTAAAAAAGCGTTCTTTTTTTCTAAGCTCATGTAAAGTGGACTTTTAATAGATCCGTGGTTCTCACAGGAGAGCAACGCTACAAACATATAATGATCTCATAGTAGAATATAATGTATTGCTTTGAATTAAACTACTTGCCCCTCTGACCTTCTGCACCCAAGGCAACCATCTATGTAGCATATGCCATGAGCTTGCCCTGCATTTATTTGTAACATGTATGTTGGTTCAAGTCTTCAGTTTCCCATTTCTCTGGCTCCCCTGCATCACCTTCCACTAGTCCAAAATGCTGCTGCTAAGATTATCACCGGTATAAGAAATCAGACGTCAATTCTGACCTTGCTGCATTCACTACCTTTTTGTTTTGGTATTGATTATAGGTTTTTATTGATAACTTTTACACTTTACACTATTTTATACAAATATGTATAAAAAGGTATACCTATATACACATGTGTATAAAAAAACGAACAATCGTCACATTCATATTGCTGACACTTTTGTCCAAAGCGACTTACAAGTATTTAGGACCCACACTGGGAAGACCTGGGATCAATGTCTGATTTTCTATAAGTCAGCGGTGTAACCCACTAAGCCATACTAGTACCAGTGGGCTACACTCCTTTTGCTGAGGCCCCATCTTAGCTCAGCTGGTGCTGACCTTCTGGTTGTTCCCAGAGCCAAGTTTGTGATGAATGGATTTAGTGATTTTGCACAAAGCATAAAAATTCTGAAATTACTTACCTGCTGAGATCATATTTGCTGCATCTGTCACTGCTTTTAAATTCCTTCTGAACACATTCCTAAATGATGTCACCTCTTCATGCATTTTAGTTATTTTCATGCTGTTGCTGTTTTATTGTTCTTTTATTGTTACTTATTGTTGTCCCTATACATTTGCCAGGCACTTTGTAACTTTGGTGAGAAAATACAAAATGCAATACAAAATGAAATTGTATCATTATTATGTAAAATGGTTTCATGCTCAATAACCAGAACAGTTGATGTCAATCAAATGAACAATAAAACACAAATGAGCTGGGACAGTTATATTGATGAGGATGGTTATGATGACATTTATCTAGAAAGTTGGTGGGGACACTGGTAAATGAACACCTCGTGTGTCAAATACTTGACTTGAACTAATGATGATGGTGATGATGACAACAGAGAAGATGGAGGAGGAAAGTAAAGATCATCACTAATGGAATCAACAACAATTATGTAATAATGATATCATTCCATTATATAACTGCAGGCGAATTAGTATATGATCACCATCTCTCTATGGCATACTGTCAAAGCCATGGAGCTTGAGCTATTCAGAAAAAAAACACTCTGTTAATACTGTCACTCTAAAAACAGCTCAATAAGCAATCTCTATCTGTCTGAGCTTGGCCCTTGGCTCTGATGTGTTCTCTGTGCTCCACTCAGGGTCGGTTTGGTTATGCAGTGATTGCCTGCTTCCCTGCCCTCCTCACTCGCTGCCTGCGAGCCCCGCAGTTTCGGCGTACACAAAACTGCATTTCTGAGTCTCCCCAGACAGTAGACCAATCTATGTGCTCATATTCATCTTAGCTGGAACTGATCTATTCTCTGTCTAATGCACTGGCCTTTCCCCAGAGGTTAGGTGAGGCCCCCATCATATTCCTCCCACTCTCGCCTTCGCTCTGTCTCTCTCTTCCTCGCTCTCCGCGAGAAAATGAAAGATTGAATCCAGTGAAAACAGCAATGCACACTTAAACAAATACAACGCTGCATACTGGTGCAGGTATACTGTAAACCTGCCGACTCAAAGGGACACGTGTGCGCTTCTTGGGATGGATTGACAGCAAGGCAGGGAGGCCCCCTTCATAGTAGTCGGAGCCAGGGGAAACGGTTAAAGATTCAGAAAGGGGGATTGGTTTCTATCAAATCCCTTTTAAAAATGGATGAATCGTCTAAGTGACCGAAGAGGCCATCTGCCCCACCCCAAACCCCCATCAGAAAATACATGTTTATGTTCAATATCCTTGCTTTCCCCCCACTGCAACTCTACATATCCCCCCACCCCACTCTCATTCAATTCTGAAATTGTTTTATATGGTTGGCATAATGAGCCATGATCGATCACTATTGTATGTATGTATGTATGTGTGTGTGTGTGTGTGTGTGTGTGTGTGTGTGGATGTCTTGAGGCTGTCTATATAATATCTGCTAAACACTCCATCTCTGCTGGAAGACAAGGAGATAGAGCAATAAATACAACCTGATAGTCTGTGCCGCTGTGATAATTGAAGGATCGTGGTCTAATGGATGTGTGTAAACTACAACAGTGATAGAGCATTTAAATTAGCAGAAGATTCGTGTGTGTGTGTGTGTTTGTGTATGTGTGTGTCTGTGTGTGTGTGTGCACGCTTGTATTCAGAGGATCAAGCAAAATACAAATGCCTTTGGGCTTTTTTTGAATGTTTGAGCACATCTTTGTTTATTCAAGCAGTGTTGCATTCGGGGTTCGTGACATTGGATTGGTTCTGCAAGAATGTGTTGTATGTAATTTCAGTATATCCCCAAACCTCATAATCACCAAGGTACAGCTTGCTGCTCCGCTGTATTAAAGCCTCAAAACTCCTGGCAGTCAATTAGGGGCCATTGTGTGTGTCAACGAAGCGAGGAGAGTTTGCTTGCTGATATTATGGCTAATTAGCTCAACTCAGCTCCCTCAAGACAGAGAGGGAGACACCAAGGTATTGTTGTGGTTTCACTGACGTTCCAGGCGGAATCTCTTTAGTCTTCACTGCATAATCCTCTCATTTCCTCAACTGAAAAAGTACAGATGGTTTGGGAAAGTTGAGACACTTGGAATTCTTTTGAAGACAGAGGCGAGCTGAGATGAATGGAATGTAATAGTTTGAATTGGGTTTTCTGGAGCTGTCATTGGATCTACTCCCTTCCTTGTCCTTCAGGACTGGCCAAGCAAGCAGATCAGTTAAAGATAAAATAGTCGCTGCACGCCACTGGCTTATTGAAAGTGTGTTCAAGTATAATGATATGTCGAGGAAAGTGATGTATTAGGTGTAGTTTCGATGATAGAATTTGTTTCTTGTTGTCATTGACATTATTTCTACTAAATCATTTGCCTGTAGGTATGTTATTAGGCACAATGTCAATGACAAACCTTGTTTACTTAAAAAGGAAACCAGTAAAGCGAATCTAATTTTCTTTTGGTCATGTACTGTATACACTTCAGTGGTTGTCTCGTGGGTGATTTTAAATATATGCGTGCACAGCTGTGACACAGGATTGCTGTTGCAGCACTGCTGTGGGATAACGGGGGAATCTCTCTGTGAGCTCCCTTTGCATGCAAAAATAAATCTAACCTATGTCAGCTGAACCTTAAAATAAAAGAGTCAAAATATGATGATATGTCCCCCAGCTGAGCAGTAGATATCTGTTAAACAGATACATGCTCACAGTGAGGGAAAAACTCTGGTCTCTAATGACACAAAGTATCATCTCTGCACTGTCAGCCTTAATGATCCCACCAATAACAGTCTCTCCAAGCTCTAAAGGGTTTCTTATTTTAGATGAACACAAACTGTATCCACGCCAGCCGTTGTTCCAAAATGTAGTCTCAGACCCGCAATTTGCATGTCGATTTGGGTTTTACAGCATTATGCTCATGTATTATATTTCAATCAAGAAAGACAAGAAAAAGAAGAAATAATATTCATTACAGGTTTAACAGAATGATATGGGATGACAAAATCTTTATGGAGTCTTTGGCGCTCGGACTCAAAGGGGAGATATTGTAGTCGAGGACATCTGACCCGAGCAGCGGCAGAATACACCCCCCCCCCCATGGAGTCCAGACACTGGTGGTGTTGGTGGTTGACTACAATGATGAAGAGATGAAACTGAAGAGTCTGTGAAGAATGGATGGTGAAGGGGAGGTGGAGGGTGCGCCTAAGCAGCAGCATAAGAGAACTGAAGCAGGGAGAGAAATCATATTGGAAAAGACAGCAACAAGATGATAGGCTAACAGGGCAGGTGGGTAGCAATGCTATTGGATAGATGAGATAGCCTTCCTGACTGAACTTACACTAGAGCTACATTTTCAAGTAGCTATACTTCTTGATGCCAGAGGTTGAAATGTATATCCTATCTCAATGTGATTGCTGTTTTACCTTGTCATATATTTGATCATGTCTATAATCATTACATTACCATGACCAGAAGGAATTTTAGTTGTTCAGATGTACATTTACCGTAGCCATACTGTAGTTGCCAAGCGGATTTCATGTTTTGAGCTAAATGCTAACATGCGGATGTCTTATTGCTCTGTATTTTAAATGTGTTCAAAATATACGTGATAACAGTACCAATGACAGTATTGCTAGTTCAGTCAGGACCACTACAGTCAAAATAAATCAATTTCAATAATAGCAAATTGTTATATTTTTGCTGTATGGATCTGTTCTGGGACCACCCTGCCCTTCCACGTGCCTACGTGGAAAGCCTGAGGTAGGGAGAGCACATCTCCCTACCCTTCCGTGAGCCTTCATGTAATGTAAAGCAGGGAAAGCAGCAGCCAAAAAAAACTGTGCAGAACAGAGCAGGCATCAATGACAAACCTTTAAGTCAGACACGTATGAAAAGGAGGTGCTGGGGTGGAGGCGGTTTGCGAAGTGGCGTGCAGTAAAGCAAGAAGAGTGGGCAGGTTAAAGCAGCTTAAATAGAGCGCACAGTATGAGCTTTGCCAATTGAATGTGTAGAAGAGGATCAGCTGAGCAGTCATCTGATGTGGGCTGGCATAGAGACTGCCTGAACCAACGCAATGCTCATTTTTGTGGTATGTCGCTGTATTTTCCGTTGCTAAGGAGTAGACTGTTGTTGAATTAATGCTTCCTGTTGCTCTGAGTGATTCTGGCACGACTGTCTCATGCATGATTATTTGGTTGCTTTTGTCATCATCTCCCCTTTAACCTGTCACTTCATTGGTTGTAAACCGTCTTGCTACAGGACTGCAGTTGAAAATTTGCCGGCTCGCTACCACTGGTGTATTTATAGCAATCTTGATTAATATGCATTATCCTTCTAAAAAATAAATGAAATGTTTAGCAGGCATAATGTTTACCACGTTCACAGGATTAATTTTAGCCAGTTATCCTACTAACACATGTCAATCATGCTAAACAGGAAATATGGCTATTGAGAATATCTCAGTTCAAATTTTGACTTGATGAGGGCAGGATCGCCAAGGTTATTGCAATCCATCCTGTGGATGGCCATAGATGTGTGTATTGGATTTCATTCAAAAGTTGTGGAGACATTTTTCACTCAAAACCACAAAAGTGAACCTTGTGGTGGCAAAAGAAAAAAAACACCAAAGTTAGTGGATTTATTCATTCTTCTGTGGATCAGGGAGGTTAATACAAAATTTGATGACTAATGCAATAGTTGTCGAGATATTTCAAGCTGACAGAAGCGGTGGACAGACTGACTCACACAGCTTCAAAAAATGTAGTTGAACATAATGTGGCGTTTTTGAAATATTAACATATTTCTACACTTTGATTGGCCAGCAACCTGCAATGTTGCATCCTAACGAACCTAATTCTTTTTACCTGTTATTCAAGCCAACTGATCATTTGCCAACTACTTTTTTGCACTTCAGCCAGTTTTTACTGATAAAGGTTTATAGCCCAGGGGATAGTCAAATTAGAAATATATTTTTTTGGTTCAGAAAATCACATTACTAATTATAGCAGTCCTCCTCATAGTCTCTCAGTTAATGCCTTTAATAGAATCAATACATTTAGAAAATCTGGCAACAGTCCCTCTCATAATCTCTCTTTTTACATCTATATTAAATACAGTCAATTAGTATAGATTGGTGGCAGTGCATACATTTTGATTAAGAACACATACTGAGAGAGGTCTGTTTACTGCCAGGCACTTTTCTTTTGGATCTTGATTCCCTCTCCTCTCCCTTTTCATGAAAAATGAAAAAAAAAACTGCAGACTTCTCTCTTGGTGAATCTGATAAAGAGAGAAAGGCAGAAAAGAAGAAAAAAAGGAATACAGAGGGACTCATCCATGAATTGATATCGACAATCATTATTTTCACACGAGTGGCTACAGTCACACTGGCGGACCAATGTTAAATGTGTCATATGCAACATTAATCTAAAGCCTGAGATTTTTCACACGGGCCAGTATCAGATCCGTGGTGGTGCAAATGGCCTCCGTGTAGCTCAGGCAGGAGCGAGAGAGGGAGAGAAAGAAAAAAAAAGGATCTCACTTTGAAAGACTGAACAAAAAATGATGAAACGGGACTGACACACTGTAGTTTTGGTTGGCTGAGTAGGATGAAGGGAGGGTAAGGGATAGAGTACATATACACAGGTAGCTGGGGCTGTTATGTGTGGCAAGGATCAGAAAGTGAACGCACGCACGCACACACACACACACACACACACACACACACAAACATTTTGGTGAATAAAGTTAGCAACACTTCAATGCTAGGGATGGCAATAGGGCTGCAAGTGGACAACTTTTTTAATCAACCGTGTTCAATCGACACACAACGACCACAATGTACATCCACCAACACATCGCTCGCGCTATTTTACACCGCTGGTGTCGCCATTAACAGACCACAACAATCACCTTTCCCCCCTCTGAGTGCCTCCCGCTTCTTCGCAGAATGGTGTGAATGGACACACCGCGGCTTGCCAGAGCATGCCCGTGTGTGTGCGATTACCACACCAGCAACACTCAACAAGAGGGCGATCCATCAGCTGTCAGTCCTGCTGTGAAGTTTTAATTAATTACATAGAGTGAGGCAAGGTCAACACTGCACACCACGATGGAATGCTAGCCTTGCTTCTCTACGGGGGATCAATAGGGCTTTACACGCGCCTGTACACTTCTATACAGAGAGTTATTAAGGAAGTGAGACCAGGCCCATTGTGTCTCCGGGAGCCCTGTCAGAGTGAACGGGCGTAAAGGATGTCGGTTTGGTTTAAGTTCACAGCAGGGGAGATGGTGAATGGGACTTAATGGAGCTAATGGATCCGGGATGTGTGGGAGGGTTGAAGAGGAGACAGACAAGAGAAGAAGAGGTACAAGAGGTGGACTAATGTAGTGTGGCACACGCAGAGAGGCAGTTGGTTCGGGGGTAGTTCCCTGGGACTCCACTTCAGCGCTAGCATACAGTATGAGAGTGTACAGCCTCACACACCCACGCACACACACTTGCTTCTTTTTTTTTAATTTTCAAATATCCAAGAGACAATTTTGGAGGGAGTGGAAATAAATAAATAGTTGTTTAGCGTTTGGTTCCCAGTCCGTGTATCGTTTCAAAGGGCACACCGTTGCATAACTAAAGGTCTGGTTGACATCTCTGGTGCCCGCCCCTGCCACCATCATCAGTCAACCCGGGAGGATCGTTAAGAGAAAATGAAGTAGCTCTCGCAGCGAAGGGATCAAGACCTTCACTTTATTATGAAGTGCAAAGGTATGAAAACACTTGAGACACTGTACGACTGCGAGCATCGCAAACACCGAGCGAGAGGGGAGAGAGAGAAAGGACGGGAGTGAGGGAGGCTGGTTTTGAAGAGGCAATGCATTATTCATTGCAGTAAAGCACACAGCTCATTGATTTAATGGAAATACGATTCTTATCTTCAGATCTCACAAGACAAAGGCCTTATTTCTCACCATATGTCACTGTCTGATTGGATAATGCTCTGACCGACAGGCTGAGACAGTAAATGTCCTCCCAGTGTTTTCAGTCTTGGACTGTAACGGGATAGCAACTTTTTTTTCTTTCTTTTTTTTTACCGTATAGACTATTTCATGAGCACTTGCTCTAGAGGCTACACATGTAACTCTGTCTCTTTTTTCAGGCAA
The DNA here is from genome assembly GCF_022379125.1 of Scophthalmus maximus. Lineage (NCBI taxonomy): Eukaryota > Metazoa > Chordata > Actinopteri > Pleuronectiformes > Scophthalmidae > Scophthalmus > Scophthalmus maximus. The sequence continues at coordinate 24,379,336 of NC_061522.1, forward strand.
ACTCATATCAGTTATTGGTACAAGGCACACAATGTGTTAGTCTGCAATAGTCCCTTTAAAAAAAAAAAGATATATGTATTACTTTGAGGATAAGATGAATATCAGAATTCATGTATTCTATTTAAAAAAACGGGAGCACAGTACAGTCACACTTTGTAATTTCATCTACTTTGTAAGTGTTACACAATGCCACACACTGCGTGCGGCCAGCCCAAATTGGTATGAATTAAACTGATACTCAAAATGTGTGTTTTGCCACTTTGAAAGAAGCCACCTGGGATTTTTTTGAGGAATTTTCAACCAGTCTTTTCATCATGACAGAGTCACATTGGCCTTTATAAAGGTTGTTTTAGATCTGATTAGATTATTTCAATATCTGATACTGACAAAATGTACGCCCCTACAAAAGATGTTGCCATAAATGTTGTTAGATTTATTTTTCTTATTTTCAATTGGGAGATAATCAGACTCCATCCATCCATTATTGTCTCCTTAACCTTTTGGTTGGTCAAATGCTCAATCGCTTTCCGCTGCCTCAAGATTGCAACGCACCAATAATGCACCTATATGGGTGATGACGAATGCGTAGGTTAGAAACTGGCTAAGACACTTGCGCTTGGTGTGAATTAAAGTACACTTTTGTCCAAAGCGACATACAATCATCAATTTGGACTCATATCAGAGGTAGGCAGGTACCATAAAGGGCCTTGCCCATGCCCTGACCGGGAATCGGTCAACCTACTTTACCAAAGTCTGCGGTATAACCCAGTAAGCTGTACCAGCTTGGTAAGCATTTGTCACATTTTACATGCTTGTGGGTACAACTAGTTTTCAAGTAGCCTAATTGCAGTCAGAGAAGTGACTCTGATTCGTGTCAGAGTCACTTCTCTGACTGCAATGAAAAATGCCCTGTTGTTATCCCCCTGGCATATTATGTGGGGTGATATGAAGGTGATCAGTACGACTACCTGTGTGTCCGTCCAACCCATGTGTCCCATTGTCTGCCTGTGAAGTGGTGTATTTTGATATTTTGGGTTTCATTGGGACTTCAGGTGGCTGTGATAGCACCAAATGATCTGCTCCTCTATGCTAGGATATTTTTTTGAAACACAGACTTGTTCTGGTCTGTCCCTTTCACCTCATACAATATCTTTGTTTGACGTCTTGCCTCACATTTTAGATAGCTAGAAAACCCTGTAAGTCCCTTTGACTGTTACCAATTGTTTGCCCTTGATTCTTCATTTTTGTGTTTGTAAAGCAAAAGTGCAACTCTTTAGAAAGGTCTTATGAAAAGAGTTTATCGTTATTATTGGGATTATTATGCAATAGTTTTGCAGCAGAGGTGAATATTGCTCTACTGGAGTACACCTCGAACAGTTTTGGTCAGGTCAAGGATTTGGATTTGTGTATTGGGAAATAAGAATGTATGTCAATTTAAGCGGTTTCGTCCAACATTAAGTTTTTGAACATGAGGGCTTATATTCTGTAACAGCGGGTATGGAGAAAGTGTGTTTCGTCTGTGTCAGTATTGACAGATCCAGTTAGATGTTTGGCTCCGGGGGGCTTAGCTAGTCTGAAATGCACTAAAGCGAAGAGAGCCAGGGGGCGATGCTCAAGTGTCTGTCTATTTATTGCAGAGCGAAGCGCACACACACACACACACGAAGATGCACTTCATCTCTTTCCTCTAGAAACACACAAAAAGCGGGCGCACACTCTCATCACCAGTCATACACTCACACCAGCTCACTGAGGCGAATCAAACCTGAATCTCAACCTTGGTGGAGTGAATTTTTTAACCCCTGAAAGCCTGCGTCGGAGAAAAACCTCAATCCTTCTCCTCTTCCTTTTACACGGCCCCTAGGCTTTGACGAAACAAGGCTTAAACCTTCCACAACGTAACGCACTTCACTTTGATTCCAATATCACTTTTTTCCCGTGGTTACCCAACTTGCCCCAAGGCGGTCAATGCAAAAGCAATGGGCTTCTTTTGATTCTTACGTGGGTTCATCCTCAGGTGGGTGTAATTCTCTGGGTGGCAATGACTTCTGAAAGTGGCGTAAAAGGTGAAGTTGTAGGTGGAGAGTGAATGACACTGGGGGAATAAATGATGGGCTCAGGATATATCAAGCTGGTGGTTACACGCACAGGACTCGGGATTTGTGCCCTGCATAGATGGAGCTGAAAATCAAAAGATTTGTGTGAAGCGGAAAGGAAAAGGTGGAGGTTTCAGATCTGGTGAGTGCAAAGACTCTGTTCAGTTCAGACACAGCGGGAATTACAGGCAGAGAGACTTTGAAACCTTTAAGACAAGCTGCTTATTAAAACACTGACACAGTCTCCATCAGATAAGCAGCCAAGCTCAAGATCGCGATAACAACAACACCAGTCTCAGCAGACTGCAGCATTTGGCTACAATCTGTGTCACATGCTGAAAGTGGCAAAATGAGAGGTCTGTTGCACTGTGGTGCTATCATCTGCCCCAAAAGGTTACATGAGTGTGTACACGGGTCAGCGGTACATGAAAGAACCCAAAGTTATCAGGTGTTATACAATGGTAATTTCAGCCTGGTAATCTCTATGGTTAAAGACACACTTCAATGGTTTTGATAACTCATGACCTTTTTTTTTTCGTTTTCTGAATGTGCCGACTGTGATATTTTTGCCTGGCTTTTCCCCCTTCTCCTATTCTCAGAAATATTGGAGACAATAAAGGAGTGCTCCAGACAAATGTCGACTCAAACTGCATGAGAGACGGATGAAAATGAGAAGGACTTCTAGCAGCTGTGCCACTAATGACTCTGGTCCAACAATTGTACATGTTCTTCAGGACAACACATATAAGCGGTTTCTTATGTGACACTCCTATCAGAAGTCATTGTCGTTAGTCTATGCCCTACAGAACCATTGAGTCACTCTGGAGAAATAAATCAGTTTACAAAGTGACAACACAATGGTAAGTATGGTTAGGTTTAGGCAAAAAATTATTTGATTGGGTTTGGATAAAGATATTCGATTTGGTTAAAATGACTATTTCACTGAGGTAAAATAATCCTCTGCATCATGGTTGCACTATACTGTATGTTGTAAAGGCAGAAGAAGTGTTTTTCGCATTGCATAGCCTCATTGTGAAGAGGTCAGAGTGAGTGGATGGATCTCCAAAGCAAGGGACTTGGAAATGGGTGATTGCAGCTTGGGTTCCTTACTCCTACTGACGGTCAGCAATAGCTTCTTTGGTTGGCTCATTTACCAGCTGACTAGTAGCAACCATTCACATCCATGAGGGTGTATAACGTGGTCATTACACCCTGAGACTTCTCACTATTTCTTTGTTGGTAAGGTCATACCAACACTGTGTGCTGCCACAGTTTCACCCCGACCGCACTCTCCTCCTATTGGTTCCTGGTGATTTGAATAAGATATAATGTTGATGAGAGCAGTATTAAAATTTATCCTTCTATTTTTATTTTCTGACATTATCAATTTTGTGATGTACGTTTGTCTGACTGTACCATAGCAGTGGCAGATCAGGAAACATCAATGGCAATAAAAAAGAGTGACGTCCTGCTGAGAGGAGACTCAGATCAAAACATGTTGCCATACACTGTGGAGGATTTGTTGCACAAGTCAAATATTTTCCAAAAGAGTAATTAGAATTTGTGACACGAGTTGATTATGAGTTAAGTTAATCAAGCACTGACCATCATCGTGTCTTGGTGTAGCTCACCAGCTTTTAGCTGGGCTGCTGACTGGTTGTCGGTGGGCAATTGTCTTCAGCCCAAATTATTTTTTCTTTGTATCACAGGCAAAATAAAATTATTTGTTTTAATCAAATCACCACTGACTAAACATAACCTGTATCCAATGCATATAGTGATTAGAGACCTTGAGTTCAAATTAGCCAATGTTTGAGCAGATTTGACAGAGGCAACAAGAGCCTTATTATTTATTTTAGGCACAGCTCTTTGTTCCTTTTAACCTCAATTAATCGGCAATGCTTTGTATTCTCTTTACTAGGCACTGTTCAGCTAAATATCAAAAGAATCAACCACTTCATGGTTTCAAAAGAAATTAAAAGTGATACAGATGTAAGAGCCATGGCACAGGGAAAAGGGCGTCTTTTTTCTGTTTGACACAGTGGATCAGACCACTCTGACTGATTGCATTTGATTGGTTTGTTAGTTATTTGGCTGAGCGGAGTCTACTGCTGAGAAAAGAGGCATATCAGTCCAGCACAATGTCTGCAACACTGCTGCTGTAAATCACCATGGCCTGACACACTGGCTGAGAGGCAGCACTGACATCCAAGAGGACCAGGATAACACAATCAAAAGGACTGAATATGATACTGTTAAAAATTAAAGGGAAAAAAACCCCTCCTTATCTGAGAGAAACAAAAGAGAAGCAGTCTAACGAGTGCACTTATGTATAATATCCAGTACTGTCACTTCCTATCCACGCAATGGCTCCATTTGATACGCATTTCATTTGACTATAATAGTCTATGGATACGTTAATTATGCAAATCATGTTTAATGAATTCCGTTTGAATTTCTTTATCTAAAAGCCTTGCAAACAGTAGCTGCCGCCATGTTGGTCCATTGAATTGACGAGCAGATCAAGATGAATTAGTGCCGTTGCCACTTTGCACCCCTTCTCTTCCCTTTCTTTCCCCCATCTCATCTCATCTCGCCTTTCATCAGTAGCAGATGTTGAGGTCCACTTGATGGATAAACAGCGTCTCTCATCGTGGCAGTGGAGGGTCTAAATCATCCCCTTCACTGCTGCTTCCAGTGTTGATTACCATGCTTTATCCCAACTAACAAAACATAGTTGTCTTCAGAGATGACAGCTTTGGTTGGTTCAATGAGCTAGTTTTCTACTGATGACTGTTGAAAAAAAAAATGTAGTAGCAATACTGATTCAGCAGCTTGGTATTTGAATAATCCATCCATCCATCCATCCATCCATCGTCTACCGCTTTATCCATTTAAGGGTTGCGGGGGGGCTGGAGCCAACCCCAGCTAACATTGGGCTCACATTCACATCTACGGTCAATTTAGAGTCGCCAATTTACTTAACCCCATTCTGCATGTCTTTGGACTGTGGGAGGAAGCCAGAGAGAACCCACGCATACACAGGGAGAACATGCAAACTCCACACAGTAAAGCCCTGGTTGACCCAGGATTTGAACCCAGAACCTTCTTGCTGTGAGGTGAAAGTGCTAGCCACAACGCCACCGTGCAGCCCCGTTTGAATAATGTTCACCGTTATTGGTACGAGTGACAAGCTCTTGGATCAAAACACAATTGTCAAAAGGGATCAACAAGCTCAGAATTAAACAATGCATCTAATAAGAGTCTCATAAAACTGAACTTTGATTTAAAAGTGTAAAACGTAAAATATGTGTTCCTTTGCAACATGCACCTCACTTGGTAAGGTACAGCTAGCATAATCTGGGATTTAGCACAATATAGGCACAACATTATTGCCCAGTGATAGATTTAGGCTATCTGTGATGATTTGCCAGGATCATGAACTCAGGTTATCTTGAACACTGAAAATACTTTTGGTTTTTCTTCATTGGCTCTGTTTTGTTATATGTGTGCATTTTTGGAGTACTTCTTATTTGTGAGACTTCATTTTTGTTACACCTTGAGTTTTGTATTTCCTGTTTTACTTGGTAGTCACTTGTTTGCACCTGTCCTAAAGTGTCTCTCCTGTGTCTTATTATCTCTGCCCTCCTGTCTATATGGTCTCTGTGATTCGTATGCTACGTTCCAGTCAGTTAAAGCTCAGTTTGCCTGTTTTTGTTCCTGCCTTTATCCCCATGTTTTTTTTTTGTTTTGTTTTTCTGCCTGAGTTTGAGAGTTTGGATTCCCTGAGTTTGGATCTTGTTTGTTTTTCTCTTAGACACTGAGTCCGTTTTTGTTACTTTTAATTAAACAACCTTTTGCCCTTGTCTGCATTTGGGTCCTGCTCCATTACTCCTTGACACTATCGGATCCAACTTGGATTTGACACTCAACCCTAAATTACCCCTGACGCCTGTGCCAGCACTGTATGAATGACTAGAAAAGTGCTGTATAAAAAAAGTCCATATTTTGTTCCCGTTTTTAAACCCTAGTCACATTCATTTGTTTTTCTCTTTGCCAATCACTGCAAGACAAGCGACTACTGTAGCACTGTGCCAAGCTGATATCAGCAAGCTACATTTACAACAACGTAAACTAGAAAGGTACTATATGAGAGTGCATACAGTATGTACACCAAGGCTAACGGCCTATCTCACTATGTAATGGAAAGTGGGGGAAAAATATTCCTGGCTCTCCCCCTTTTCCCAGATCTGCTCCAAAATATAATGGGTTCCCCCCTCCACAAACGATTCTGCTATGAGACAGCAAAGCAAACAGACGGCAATGAAAACATAACGTCCTTGGCGGAGGCAATAAGTTAGCTGGTCTACATCACTGGTTGCTTAGAAGTCCAATAATGTCAAATCCACACCAGTCGAAGGCTGCCTCCATCTTTTGAAGTGCTCCACCTACTGTATGTTCACTTGGGCAATGGAGAAACCACACCAAGCTCGTAATGCTTGGTATGTAGGTCAGGGTGCCTGGGAGATTAGAGCACTCGCAGCACAAACAGAAGTGGGCTGTGCTGCCTGATGAGAAAGCTTGAAATCTCAGCCTCCATTGAGTTAACAGAGGAATTACTGAAATTGATCAGCATCATTTGAGAGCCCCCCCCCCACCCCCCTTACGATAAATTATGCTAAAAGTCTGCTATGGTCATACTGTATGTAATTATGCAAAGTGTGCCCCTATTCTCTAATTACGAGGATAGGTCCCATGCTGGCTTTTGATTATGATGATAGAGGCTCATTGATCAATTGGTAACAGTATACTGTAGTAGGTTTTCTGATGGAAGTCAGTTATATTTTCTCCACATGGAGATAGCCTGTACTTTATATCACAATTACTTTAAATTTTAAAATCTGTCCATAGTTATAGTTTTGGTGTGCAGATATATTTCTAAGGCAACACATGTTTCATGGTTGACTGCAAAAGCAAACTTGGTAGATCTGGTTGGCCTTTTATATCTAGTTATTGTTTGTAGTGAAAATAGGGTGTGGAAGGCAGTGACACAAAATAATAACTATAGATCCATGACTGCAGCTTTGTATTTGACACCATCCAATCATTTGAGTCAACAAACTATCCCTAAAGTAAACTGTATGATAATGTGACTTTGATGTGTTTTGGCTTGTGTCCCCCTCTTCTTGCCCAAACAATATAAAATGGACATAGTTTATCCGCCGGAATGCAATGAAGAAATATTTTATCTAATTTGCTCCTAATGAATACACCCGTGGTTTCAATGCTGCGGCAGTTTGTTTGCCTGTTTGAACACTGTGGGCGCATGCAATTGGCCTTTATGCGACAGTGAGGCCATCCGGTCTCAGTTTTTCTGGTGGTTCACATTTACATTATTGTTTGTTTGCTGGGTTTGTTTGCAGCTTTGCCTCATGCTCCGACCAAAAACATGTTAACTCTGCCCTCTGATGTGTGTTCCTGGAGACTAGCAGACCCTGGTTGCCACGCTCATTGTGGGATTAATTGCACATTCGAGAAACGGCCATGTGAACGTGTGAGGTTAAGTGATGATGGGATCCTTTTGATGACATGCAGTGTGTGAGTAATAGAATGAAGATGGTCTGTCACTATGGGTCAATAGCAGGTGTCAATTTCCAACAATCTGCATTATGAACCACATATGTATATACGAAGGACAGAATGCATTTATGAGTACGGATAATTTGTTTAAGACACAAAAGAGCTTTTATTCACATACAGTTTGACTGATACATGAAAACAAACCAAGCATTTTCCAAAAGTATTTTCCAACTGGTCATAATTGAAAATTAAAGTCCCAAGTACTGTAAATTTACACACATTAACTCATGCATTGTGTCTTAAAGGAAAAGAGGCACGTTCTGTTGGAAAATGCACAATATAATCAAAGAAGAGGATTGTGATTAGGACGGGTCAGCCATTAACATGATTGCAATTCAAATCATGCAGAAACTTACTCTTATTTTGTCTATAGCTCTAGCTCTTCTGAGGGCAAATCTTCTCAATCATCTGGCTCAATAACATGTGGGCTTATATCCTCATCATGTGATGAAACTAATTGAGTTGCACTGGAATGCGAGCAGTGGTTGTGAGAATGTTCTCCCAGAGTGAGAATTTTATTACGAGAAACCCGTGACAACTGCAACACCACAAAAGAAGATGTGCTTTAATTGTCCAATCAGAGCTGTGGTGAAGGAGGTTTGGCAAATTTAAATTGCAATATAAGCCCCAGTCAATGTAAGGAATATTTTTGGAATCAAATAAACAAACAGACAATTTAAAACATTATTTAAACTTATTATTTCTTTTTTTTACTTTTTATTTTCAAATTGTATTAATTTTGCTTAAAGTTCTATAAATATTTCTGCTTAAATTTTTATAATTATTGTTATTATTGTTGTATTTCCAAACATGGGGGTCTAATGTCTGTTTGAACGTCTTCTCCACACTGCCAGAAATATCATTAAAAAATGTGTTTATTTAGTCAGGCAGATTAAAAAATATAAATTTAAAAAAATAATTAGCTTTACAGTACATGTAAAGTTGCTTAGTAGTTTGGAATAAACTAATTGATGTGTCACTGTGATGTGGTAACAATCATTTTAATCATTATAACAACTTCCAAGGGTATGTCAAAAAATCAGGAACATTTCTGATATGAGTGCAGGCGCCAGCATGTTGTCTTGGTGGAGCGGACGCCATTGCTAGCAACTACTGCGCTGCATTCACAGTCATGCGGGGAAGTGGGAAACTGCAAAACTGAATGTATGGCTGTTTAACTGCAAAATATCACATAGCTTATTGCTTTAATACTAATTATTAGTACCAAGCCCGGTCTAAAACAGCTTGCTAAGTGCAACATTGTCACTGGCGTCAGTTTTTTTAATGACAATCACGTAAAATTGGTGTGTATAAATGGTCCGGTTGTACTTGCTTGCAATCACTTTGCCTTCAGCAAAGTGATTGCTGAAGGCCTTCAGCAAAGTGATTGAGGAACGTCCCTTCTTTTTTATGCTGTCAGAGCTCTTTTTGCTAAAGAGCTCTGACAGAGGTAGGCCTTGGGCTCATAGTTCAAAGTCAGAGGCAAAGGAGGTCTTGCTCCAAGTGCAGAGTTATCAGACTCCATCTTTCCCTTCGCTCAGATTTAATGAAAATCCTACCTAAAAGTTAAGTCAGTAGCCGCTGTTCCATGATCTCAAGCTAGTAAGCGATAAAACTCTCTCACAGTGTATGTTCCTGTCACCCTAATGTGGTTCACCTTTTGGTGCTGCAGTGTCATGCTCATCTTTGAAGTAAGTGTTAATTTTACCTCATCACTTTCTGACGGGTCGAAATAGAAGTCAGATCAAAACGAATCCAACTGATTAGAGGCTGCACCTACGTCATCCTTAATCCAATCAGCTTTCACCTTGATTCTCTGTCTTTCTGTCTCCTCAATACAGCACTCATTCCCACTGGTATTATATATCTGAATATATTCATTTACTTAGTAGTTCTTTATTTTCCTCAGTTAATAATCTCCTTCATTCTCCTCCGTCTCCTCTACCACCTACCGCATTATCTGCTAATAACCTGAAATTTGTTTGTCACTATGGTAATACAGAGGGGCACTGCCCGTCATATAACACCTCTTATTGAGTCTGATCAAAAGCCAATTGAATCCGAGTCAAATATTTGTATTTCTCCCTCGTCTGTTTGATTTAACTGCCAATGCTGTCAATCCCACTACCTTCCTGAACTCTGCTACAGCTCACTGCCCCGCAATCTAGTTTCCAGATTTACTGTGTAACAGCTCCTAATAACTAAGAGAGTCCCTCGATCCCCAAGTGGTGGATTCTGTGCAGAGGCAGTCAAGGTTATTCAAGAATATAAAGCAGGGATTTGTTGGAACAATGGGCTTTATTGAATGAGTTCAAAACAATTTACATGGTATACCAAAGTACCAAGAGATGAGTTTTATTACTAAGCGTGAGACATTGAACCTGTGAGAGAAATTGTGATGTAGATGTGGAACAATTCACATCTACATTTAACAAGAGTTAAAACACATAAAGGTTGGGAGGCATGTGATTAAATTTACTTTGCAAGAGCTTTTTGTATAATTTTTGCTTATTCAAATATACATGTCAAATATTGATGGAAATGACAAGCTAATTGGAACTTGTGCTGAAAATATCTGTTGCGTGTAAGACTTCATGAGAATGTGATCCATACATGCCTTTTTGTGCACTTGCAATGTATGTGCATCCCTGCTGTTCCAACTGATGCTCTAGAAAAAGGCAATAGAATCCCACCACTATTTCTCAGGTCGAAATGAGTGTGCCTGGGCTTTGAATGGTCCTCATCTGTTTCCTTTACGAGTGGTGTTACCCCCTGGCCAGCCATATCACTACTTTCTATTACACTCCGAACTGGAAGTGAAGGAGAGATGTTATAGCCGTTACAGCCTGCTAGTACCTGGTGCTTCCTGATTCTACGGCCTGTTGGAGTGGATGTAGCCATGATCAGATACCCCAAAGCAATAACACACATAAAACTCTAAAACAAACATACACCACACATCGAGGCAGCCTTTTTTTATTTCATAAGGATAAGACCTCAATCCTTTTCTGTACATTTAAATTATCACCGTTCCTATCTCACTTTCTCAACCCAGTATTTTCTATTATCTTGGTAATCGCTCGCCTTGCATTGTATTTGACTGAGGTTAAACTGGGATTATCTTTGACCAGGGGAACGGAGTGACATTCGTTTTGCATTAGACCTACCTCAAATGCTTTAAACAGGTGGTTTGGGTGTAGTTTGTTGACTTGTGTAGAGGGATGCTGTGACTGCTTGCGGCTTGCTTTGTGCCCAGCACTACCCAACAGCAGAGATGGCTGGAATCTAGAGGGGTCTCACTTGACAGCTTTGACAGTCTGTCAACCATGCAAGAGGCAATAACCAGCTCAACTGGGGGCATAACAGAGGACAGTGAGGACACAATAGTGGACATTGACACTATGTGTCACAGTACCACGAAACTGTCTGCTTCCCTCAGATTACTCTCTGAGATGAAGGCAGTGTGAGTTTAAGAAAAATATATATTGACTTGACAGGAAACCACCTATACTTATAACCATTCACTGGTCCTCCTGTCAAAATAGCCTAATTGATCCTGGTCCCTCCAGGGTCACCATGTTTCATCATGAGACGACGATGAAATATTTCTGTTCAGCTGTGCTCTAGTTCATTTTTAAGATCTTACTTTCACGTTCCAGGGTGACAAGATGCAAACAGTATTTTCTTTTGCCTTCAGGCCATTAGCCTACAAATGGAACTGGAGGGCATTCAGGTTTTACTTTCTCAAAGTGTATGGACTGGAACCCATGAGACATCATGGAATGAGAGTGCCCATCTGTCTCAACAGCCCGATCCATTCTGACTCATATGGCAGTAGGTGATACAGTATGTGACCTGTAGTTAACCTATCAACCTACTGAAGATTACAACAGTGTCAACACAACTGAAAGTACTCCCACCTCTTTCCGCAGACATGTTTTATTTTACAATGGCATACATAAACAGGCAAGTGCTTGATCCACATTTTTTAATACAGTGACAGTGGACGTATGCTTCTTCTGAGTGTTCACTGGCCGTTGTCATTTTCACTGTAACAGTGACCCATCATTAGACTGGTTTGAATTGTTGGTCACAGTCCTTCCTGAAAGGTTGCTGTATGCATTCCCATTTCCATTTGATGCATCCCGTTTTGAGATAGCATCTGATTGCATGCGATATTGTGCTATGTTGATTACACAGCTACACTATGCTTACTCTGTTTCGCTACCACTAAAATGATCTGCAGTGATGCCAGACCACCTGCAATACTCATAGCCAGGTTGATGCACAACATTCTCCAGAGACCCAAGCATAGGCTTGGATCAAGGTGGCGATGTTACCATTGCCTCGGCGTGTCTGCAGCAGTCTATAATTTCAGTTGTTTTTACTCATCAAAGTCAGCTAGGTGACCTGCATTCATCACTATGACAACATGGATATTGTCTCAGAAGTCCATAGTCATATCTATTACTTTATGCCAGGGGTGGTCAACCATGTGCCTAAAAGACAGTGTTCAGACCTGGCATTAACATTTGTCACAGGTAATCTGATAAGCCAGTTGAAAGCTCTAAGGACAGGTGAATGCACCTAAGATGCACTGAGGACACATTAGAGATCTGATCACTGAGACCATGTTTGGTGCTAGGCTTATTTTTCCCCTACACTGACACAGCTTTGGGATCTGGAGTCAAATGTAACCCCCGAATACCAAAAAGTGTCCCATTCCACTTGCCTCTGAACTTCAGTGGACACAGTGGTTAGTTATATATGGCTCAAATTGTGGGCTTATCGTGGGTTGACTGACTGAGCATGCATTATTCAAATTTTCAATGTGTTAATCTGTTAGCTTGAGAGTTAAAATCCATAAATCCCAGTTAGAGGGCTCTGTCTTTGTTCATACAAGAATATTTATAATAACTAATCATCATTGCTTAGCAAACCTTCCTGGGGAATATAACAGTGCTAAAATTCAGTAGATGAAAATAACCACCGTTAGTGTTTAGCTAGGCCAGCAGCTTCCCCACCACATCTGCTCAACCACAGTAATAACTATGATAATCAAATCTGTCATTTTTGAATGATGAAGAAAATCCTAATCACTACTTTTTCTTCTTACTATATATGGCATGTGAAATGGAAACTGACATAATCATAGTCTCCCAGCAGGCCTTGCTCTCTGATTGTTAAGGAATTACCACCAATGACATGTCTCACACCACCCTAGAGATACACACCAGGCTTTCTCTTTGTACTTTGATTTGGCTATAGGCATTAAACTGCAGCTTGTGCACCTCCCAGAAGGTCTCAACGGGGTCTCAGGACCCTTCCTACCCAGTTTTTTTTTTCTCTGCATCCCTTCTCCTTTTAATCCCTCACATTATAAATACATGGAGAGGGTAATTATCAACCATCAGGGTACACGGGTCAGCACAATTACACCATTAGCATGTCACCCCAGCTGCCTGCATGGAGTTAGCCTCTGCCAATAGCAAGTTGGCACCTGGGCACTAATGAGTAACTATGTAATTAGAGGTTGGCTTGATTCTACCTCACACACATACACACACACACACACACACACACACACCTCCTCTACACTTATGTGGGTGGTGGTCTGATTGTCTCTCCATCACTCTTTTTCTCAGGTGGGCTAGCCATATGTCACAGCAGTGGTGCTGCATCAGTGCAATGCGTGATCACTGAGGACGGATTGGAAGGAGCCTTTAAATGGTAATTAATGTCAAAGTTTCTGTTGGTGGGAGGGTCAAGAGCAGTGGGGGGAGGGCATGTGGGAGTATTAGCCAGTGTCTAACCAGAGTGACTTATTGCAGGTGTGAATGTTTGAAACCATGCTGATTTGAAATAGGCTGATGTTAAGAGCATTTAATTCTCCCCAAGCCCAACTGAAGCGAGCAAGAGAAGCAAGAAACAGGGTTGTTGTTTTTTCTGAATTCTTTTGAAGTCTATCAAGGGTTTCAAACAACTACTCTTGCAAGTACACGGTGTTTGAAGTAACACACCTGCTTCTCGATCTTATTTTTTTCACAGGGAAATTACCACCCACACTGTACAGCATCATAACATTGCAACTGCAATATCACACCCAGTGCCTGGCCCTTATGTGTCATTAGCGGTGGAGCTCTGCTGTTTAACATTATGTTTCTCATTCTTCATACTTGTCACTTTACTTTTTATCCTGCTCAGTTGCAGTGTTTTCAGATTGTGTAAATATCCAATGACATAGTGTAAAATTCAATTTCAATGCCTGTCACTGGCATTCCCCCAGGCAGAGAGAATCAAACGGATGCAAGGACACAACAGTGGGAAATGTACAAATATCATGAAAACATCTTGTGCTCAGTGAATCCCACTGGTGGAGTGGGGGGGGGGGGGGGGGGGGGGGGGAAGCCCTGAAAGCCCATTCTATGTAGCTGGAGCTTCTGTGATACTGTCACACTACACTGAGTTGGATTCATCACTTGAGATCACTCCCTATCAAACCTTGTAAGAATGTAATGATTTGTGCAAAATGTTGAAACATGGGGATGCCTGGGTCTGAAAGTGTGCTGGTGGTGAGGCAAGCAAAACCTGCTGAAGCATGCAGTGGCTAAAATCCCAAAAGAGATACAAATCAAAAATACTGCAAAAAAATCAAAAATGTAAGAACTGTTGGCAAATCTGTTGGCATTGTGTACATATGTGAGGCTTTGTTTCCACAGTCTAACTACAGGAGATCTTTAACATAATGAATCACCACGAAAAAGCCAGGAGGTATTTTTTTTCTTGTATAAAAAAAAATCTGACCCCTTGTTTCCAAACTATAAAGGATTTTATAAAAGTGAAAAAATTATTGTATGTTTAATTGAAATGGGAACAGGAATTAAACATTACTTTATCAAGAGTGTTTGGCATTCCATGTGTAAAACGCAACAATCTTTCACCAGCTCTAAAAGATGGAGGGAATTTGGATGGACTGCTTTTGTATTACTCCCCACATGAAAAAATCAAAAACTAAATGATTGGGTGTACAGCAGCAATGCTGGAGACAATGTGGACACATAAATGCCAATCACTCGCATATTTTCTGGTCATGTGCAAAACTGCAACCATTTTGGAACAGGGTTCTTCAAAATTCTGAGTACATTTTAGATTATAATATTCCCAATGATCCAAGGGTTGTGTTCCTGGGATTGGTACCTGGGGACAGGACATCTATCTCTTCAAAATGTTGTCAACAGTGACTGGACATTGTAGAGGAAATATACAAAAAACTGACACATTTTTTAAGGGACCCATACAAAACACTGAGCTTGATGGACTGTATACAAAAGAGGTCAAGTTTTCAGCTGGTATAAGATCTAGTAAAAAGAGATAGTAAAGCAAGTAGTTCCCCCTGTTATAGTTATGTAAGTGTTTGGATTTTATTATTATTATTGTTATTATTATTATTATTGTTATGATTATGATTATGATTATGATTATTATTATTATCGTTCTTGTTCTCTTTGGATGCTGTGGTGGTTTTTGTTCAGAACAATATTTAAAAATGAAACAAATAAAAATATAAAAAATATTTTTTTTTAAATGTAGGAAAATCCTTAACTTAAAATTGCTCTAATCAAAATTTGTATATTAATAAAGACTATGCATGAGTATGGGGTAATGCATGGAGAAAAATGCGCAGAAAAATATATCCTGAGACTGCTGTTGCACTTTTAGAGCAATTCATCATCTTTCAGCGTAGTGTATGGCCAGCTATAGTGCCGTTTTGCTTCAGCCTTGCAGCTCTCATCAGTGTGGTTTTCAGCCACAGCAGGAAGCTGCGTTCACAAAATAAGCTATATATGTTGATTCTACACCACCTGTCCACCTCCAAGGACACAGACACACTGAGTGGCTAACTGGTCAAACCAATGCTAAAGAGCTGGTGAAACCAGTTAGATGTACATGAAATGTTGGACTTTTTTTCATCACAAGGACACAGACAACTTCAAGTGAATGCAAATGTCTACCTGATGTGTAAAAAGACATTGTATGCGAAAAAAGCTCAGGTTAATGTAAAAGTAAAATGTGTTAAATATTACCTCTCACACGTAAAGTAAAAAGTACTCATGAAGCAGAGTATTATATTGTAATATCTTATATATAGCCAAGCTGATACTGCAATGTCCCTGCATGTGGTTGTACATGATTTGCATGTAAAATCTTTTTCTGCAAAGCAGCTAGTGACTGTGGTTACGGAATGAAATCCGCATATGCAGCTAATTGGGTTAGGGAATGACACGTATCAACAACCTTTCTTTTAATTTTTTATCTTTCCCATGCTTTTAAATCTCTCTTACTGCCTCCCCAATCACCTCATACCTCTCTCAAGAGCAGTCAAATCAATCACACTGTATTCAAATATATTTATGAGTTACCACTGTTGAAACCTGAGGCTCATCCCCCGTGAAAATACCTCCTCCTTTGTAAATGTAGATTCCTCGGACCATCTCTCTTCAGTCGTATGGGACGGGAACCTTTAAGCTGCTGTGGATCTATGGACACGGGGCAGAGAGCTGTTAACGCCACCTTTGCTGTCTGATGAGACAGCTCATTAGCATGCGAAGAAAACCAAAAATTGACATACAGAAATGTGTAAACACCTATCCTGATGAAACACACAGTCACCAAACCAAATCTAACACAGGCACACATTTCATCCATCATATCCTGCTGAAAAAGGGACTGACAGAGCACACAAATGACATTCTATATCCCTTCTCTTAGATGTGTGTGCACCCTATGCCCTGCAATGGCTTAGTGTGTGTGTGTGTGTGTGTGTGTGTGTGTATTTATACCATTTCCTTCTGAGATTATGCATATGTGTGTGTATTCATACATATGCATGTGCCCATGTCTATCACAGTCTTTGTCTCCACGCCTGTCTCCTCCGGATTCACAAGCCATATTAACATTAGCCTCTCCGTATGCTGTGGGGATGGGACAGATCTTAACCGGAGAGGAAATGAGGGATGGGATAAATGAGGAGGAAAGAGGTCATCGCTGTCAGAGGAGGATGAGGGTGTGAATATTGTCATGCAGAGAACATGCAAGAGTGGCACTTTGTAACCAAGGAAAGGATGAAGAGAGTAGAAGCAGAGAAGCCATGCGAGCAATTGTCAAGTAGGGAGAGAGCGAGGGAGGGAGTGGCAGGTCTTAGCTGGAGCATGGCTAAGTGGAGGGGGCATGGCTCGGTGTCACTCATTTTGAGTTGAGTTTAACTAGTCAAACCCAGTGTACCATGTAACACTCAGGGTTTGCAGTCATGAAAATGAATTTCTTTAAAAGCCATTTTTTTTATCAGAACTGTACATGATTGTAACATCTTTAAACTGTATTATGCTCACCGAGACAGTCATGGGTGCAGCCCATGACTGTCAACGGGTCGAAAAGGAATGATGATGTATGGGTAGCGTGTGTATGGGTAATTTCACAGCGGCATGTCCATATATCCATATACCTTCCCTGCAGGACCAAAGAAATAGCTAAAAGACAGTGAATAGTGGATGTAGAGTATAGCATAGTGTAGAGTATAAATGAGGGCTTATACACCTATCCAACCTGCTCTTTTCTACAATATAGGAACAAAACATGACATTATCCCACACAATGGTACTCAACATTGTGAACAGCTCAAGCAAAATAACTCTGTATATTTCAAAATTTGTTAATTTTCTAAATAAATATCTTGCCAATGCAAAAAAAGGTGAGAGTAGCCATTTTAATTACATAAAAAGGACTACTTGAAAGCAAAACAATTGGAAACAAGCAGTGATTTTAACTGAAAAGTGGAATGGAAATTCATCTTCTTTGACCTGTGCACAAAAAACAACTCATGTAGGGCCATTTAATACATACAGAAAAAAATTAATCACTGCAGCCTCTACAGGATTCAGTTATTAATGAAAGCCTTTGGTCAGGGACATTTTTTTCAGTCAATCACTTGAATTTTGATTCAGTGAGACAAGGTTTCTGTCAGGGAACCTATCCACTCACTTGATTTTCCTTCGAAGTATCTGGCAAAACACTTGTACATAGTACAGGGCATTCATGACTTCAGCACCTACACTAAGTTACCTTGAGCATTAAGTTTCTTAAACTGGACCAATACATAGAACAAAATACTATTAAATTCCCCTTTACATGTTCCATCCCTGGATAGAAGCAGAAGGGGAAAAAAAGGGTAAATATGCCTTAGACAATCAACTTAAATTGATAGTCTGGTGTTTCCAGTAACATAACTACCATTAATTACATGTGACAAGATAAAAACAAACAAAAGCCATGAACTAAAGGAAGCAGATTTTTTTGAACTGTATATCTTTGAATTTATTTATTTCTTTATACATTTCCTTGAACTGAAAAACATTCCAACAACCCTTTAAATCATTCTTCAGAGAATTTGAGGTTGATGCTACAAACTGAAAACTTATTTTAAGCATTATGTGCATACTAACCCTTACATTTAATGTCCTTCTTTGGCAATGTTTATTTTACCCTGTACATGAATAGAAATAAATGTAACTCAACTGGATCTACAACCTTATCAATCAATCAATCAATCAATCAATAAATCTTTATTTGTATTGCCCATATTCACAAATCATGATTTTCCTCATAAGGCCTAACAATCTGTACATGGTATCATGTCCTCTGTACTTAACCGTCGAGGAAAAACTACCAAAAATCCCTTTTCACAGGGGAAAAGATGAAGAAAACCTCAGGGGAGCCACGAGTGAGGAATCCCTCTCCCAGGACCCGCAGGAGTACAAAAGATGTCTCGAGTAACAGAGCATATCACGTCATTAGTCCTGATTTAATAAAGAGTCTGTTGGCATGTTCCCTCAAAACCACCATGTGTATAATTCCCCCTGCGCTTGATATAGACTACGGTTTTCTCTTGCTCACGTACGCGTTGCCCAACACCTCCACTAAAACTGGCAGGACACAGTCATTCTAACACATACACTTTGTTCAGAATTTAATTCTTCTTGGATGCCTTTTTTTAAATGTGCCATATGAGATTGTCAGTTTGTCACCCATTGTCACACCCAAAAATTTAACTTCAAATACTCTCCCAAAATCATTTCCATCTTAGACAGTGAGACATTGACAGTGAGTTTTTTTGGGACCAGCAATTTGCAAAACCATATATTAACTTTCGCCATGTCATTTACAAGGCCCACTGCTAAAGCTTTTAATTATCTCTGAAACTGAAGAAAAAAAGTGTCACAGGGAGATTAAGCCACCCCACCAAAAAAAGAGCCTCTTGGGACTCCATATTCAATCTACATGCAGCTGACGCCTCCCACCCAGAACACAATCTGTTTGAGATGCTCCCCGCTGGCACAAGGCTGCAGTCCATCAGCACCAAAACCTTTCACCACAAGAACAGTTTTCTTCCCCTCTGCAGCCGACCTTATCAATAAGGTCAGAGATCCCCACATTTTTCTTGCTTTCTATTGCTGTCATACATTTATTCCATTATTTCCCCAAATGATAAAGTTGTAGCTCTATTTGTCAAAAAAATACTGACCTAATATAAAATGTATTCTTTGCTTGAAATTATCTAATTTTGTATAAACAATTTTGGCAAACTGGTAGAGCCAAACCCTTCCCAATGAACTGTAACACCATGCTTACCTATTCCCAGCCACCCTCTATTTAACCGCCATGATGTTTCATGTAGAATTTGCAACGAGTCCTCCAACTAATACCACAAACTATGTTGTATGTGTAAAATATGACCAAATCTACTGTTTCCTAAATGTGCGCCTCTACCGGTGACAGGAGGTACTCCACTAACACTTTATCCCCAGAGCAATGTGGGTTAAGGCTTATGGTGATGGTAAGGGTAAGGGTGACATGGCAGAAAATCAACACAATTACTTCACAGAGTCACTTTTGTGCTGTGTTTATATCCACAGAATACTATACAAGTAAATCACTGAATGCAATGGATGATTTGTTTGCCTTTGCATCACGTAAAAGACAATGGAGGTAAGGTAATTGAGGGATGCAATGTGGAATGGACATAACATTGGATGACATGAGACAGATATGACTGCACAATAAAGAAAATAAAGTACATCTTCACCGAAAGGATTGCAAGAGCTGCCTCCTCTCATTAGTGGAAGTGGGGAAACCTGCAGACTTGGTTAATACCAGACGACTGAGCTAGACGCCACGGTTTCACAATCCTGTGTATATGTTAGTCAGTTGAAGTCCCCGGACAATCAGAGACAAATTAGGTGGTTGAATAAACTAAAGGACTGACTACCAGTGTAGCCACAGCTTGGCTGCTCTCTCCCCCTTTAGTTGTCTAATTTACTTGAGCACTAAAAGTGCCTAAACGTGCATATTTGCTCTGCTGTTGCTAAGTTTATATTCTATTTGTGTGTTCCTACTGATTTTGTCTTTTTTCCCTGCCGTCGCTGCTCTGACGACTTCGTATCCCCGTGGAAATCAGGAATGTTCTTTTGATCTTATTTAAAGGTGAGTAAGTGAAATATTACGAACACATCACAAATACTTAACAGATACCTGTCACAAGTGATAGAGTTCCTACTTACACAGTATTCCCCTCTGGATGACATTAGCATCATTAGGTGACGTCTGACTTGATCTGCAGATTCAGTCAATCATTGAGATTGTAGAAATAATGCATGTGTAATCCCACCACATGAATCTCAATGACAGAAAACTGCGGCCGAACCGTGTTCTGAATTATTTTTCCCGCAAGAATCTAATGCACTCGTCTGTATGATCCGTCATTTCATCTAAACCAAGTAACTGGGTTTTTTTGTTTTTTTTGCCATTATATCCAGATGCCATAGAGAATTGTAAATGCTAATGTGAAACACCAGACTCTGCCAAGACTAAAATCATCCATGATCTCAGAGTTTAAAGTGACATTGTATGCTCATATTCAAGTTCATACATTTTATTTGGGTTACCACTTGAAAAGGTTTAGAAATGTTCAGAAAAGGCACCAGTGTTCTCATACTGCCCAAACCTCTTCACTCTGTTTCTCTTTTTCTCCTCTTATTGTTCTTCTTTACTCTTTACTGACAAAGTTATAAGGAACTTCCTCTCTCTTCGCCTAAAGAGTTGGTTCTCTCAACTCAATATACCCAGAGTTAAGTAAATGGATGGACTATATGTACTCAGTCTTTTTCTTGTCTTATTGACCACTCAAAGCTCTTTACAGTGCTTTTTGAGCCATCAGAGGTAATTAAGGGTTAAGTGTCTTGCACTAGGACACAATGGCAATGCGGATGGGGGGAATCTAACCGCCAACCTTCGGGTTAGTGGACGAACGACGCTACCTGCTTAGCCACAGCCTCCCTTGAAAAAACACAAAATAATAGCACATTAACTGAGCAAATGGCCCCTTACAGGGAAGAGGGAATAATAAAGGAGCATTGGAAAAGGCGGCTGACTGGCTTTGAGATGCAGAGGAAATGAGGGTTATGTCAAAGACTGTGCTGGTGTCAGATGGATTTACATAAGAAACACAGCGATCTAAGAGCAGAACCCGGCTTTACTAAAGGGGCTCAGCGAGGGCTGCAGTGGCACGACATGACACAAGACCTTCTTTCTATGCAGAGGTTCTTAAGTCCTTCTACCCAAATGTGTGCACACGGGGGAATTTTGCATGTTGTGCATATGGGGTGAACTGCAGTGATTATGGTATATCGACTGTATGCATCCAACCTTCGATCTATCCATTCTCCACCGCATTTTCAGGCTGTGGCGGTAGAGGGCTAATCGAAATAGCCCAAACGTCCTTCTCCCCTGCTACGTCCATCAGATCTTCCTGGGACATTCAGAGATATTCACTGGCCAGATTTCAAGTCTCCTGCCGTGCTCAGAGTAAAGGCACAGTTAAATCTGAAATCTGCAAGGCTGACACTGATGCCCGGACCTCCTCATTCACCCATCCTGCCCTCCATCCACCCATTTCCAACCTTTTTTGTCTGCGTTTCATTGGTTTAGAAAGGAAGCCCGAACTTCCTTCTCCCCAGCCACATCCTTAAGTTCCTCCTGGAAAACCCAGGGTGAACTTAATCTTCAACTGAGTCTCCTCCTTTTTCACTTTTTTTAAATTATGTGTCTCAAATAGTAAACCATAGTTATGCCAGGTTTGTGTTGTTAAAGGGGCTGTAAGTGATGTTGGGGAAAGATTAATTGCCAAAACCCGTGAGTCGTAGCGCCGGTCACAAGCACTTCTCTCAAGGTGTCGGGGAGTGATGTTTACACACTGATGTTGTGTGGTGCTGTCCGCACGACAATATTCGCTGAATTTTACATAAAGTGTATTGTATTCAAATCCCTTATGGCCCCTTTAAATGGAGTTTATAGTATAATTAGCTGAGAACATATATCTCTTCAGGCACAATACCTACATTTTTTTGAATGTGATCAGGATAGTTTTTGTTGAAGGGCAGGGGGACATGGTGCTAATCCTGTCCTATCTGCTTATCTTCTCTTACAGTATCTTTTGTCTTTTTTTCTCTGTCTCCTTATCTGCTGTGAGAGCAGCAGAAAGGATCACAGGTGTCCCTCTCCCTTCCATAGCCGAAATATGCACTAACCCATGTGTCAGAAAGGCAACCAACATAATGGCTGACCCCTTCCACCCCTCCCACCGCCTCGTTGCATTCCTGCCATCTGGTAGGAGGCTGATCCGTGCAAGTTCCACCAGACTGTGCAATAGTTTCTTCCCCCAAACCATCAGAACTCTGAACACTCTCTGAATGCTAGACCCCCCAACCCCCATCTTCAACACTATGCGATAACATATGCATGCACACATACAAATGCACCAGCACTTTCTTTTAACGTGGAATTTGCACTTTTTTTTAATCAGTACTTTTTATTTAACGCTGCTCTGTTATTAATGTGTTCCTATGACTCTGTCTTTTTCTTTTTTAAAATACACTCATACACTCTGGTCTATGGAGAACGGTATCTCACTCCCACGTATGCTTGAGTGTGTAGTATGAAAGTGACAAATGAACCTGATTCTGATGCTGATCTTGTCCTGTATATCTTACCTTTGCAAAGCCGAGCCTTGATTGATGCAGTCTTTTCATTTTAGTCTGTGTGAGAGAGGACAGTAAACACAGAGTCAACTGATATTTACATGCAAATGTTACCAACAATGTCATCCACTCCACTCACCCACACAAAACTGAGGGTGCTGTTGATCAGATGAGGATGACGGTTTCTTGCGCTTCGTACAATATCTTTAGAAAAAAAAGAAATAATTGCGAAATTTGTTCAATTGTGGGTGCAGCCGTGGTTTGACATACCCACTGTCTTATTATTTTAGCCTTATGTATTCATAAAGCTACCCAGTACAAAGATTTGCACTTGGTGCTGGAATTTTGAGAACATTCTTGAATGTATGCCTTTTTTCTTTTCTTTTTAAGAAGAAAGTTTCAATTTCACCCTGGTAAAGATAAAAGATCTTCACAAAGCATTTCATTCCTTAAGAGAGCTCCTCGGGAGGTTAAGTGTTGGGAGTAGGGAGGAGAACTTTGAAAAGGCTTAAGAGTTTCTTAGGCTTTTGAGAAAATGGTGTTATAAAGCCTAAGTCAACTAACTCAGTCAATAGTTAACACTGGTTGTTTGTCCATTTGAGTTTCTGGTTCTTTTGCTTGCTCCAATTGCTGTTTCCTTGTTCACTGGTTTATGGTAGATGCATAAAACAATTACACCAACTCCAGTACTTATACATTAATATCCTCATTAACATCAAATATTACCAAATTATCCAGCATGCTAAATAAATGTAAGCAAAATAAAAAACAAACAACTATATGAACAGACTGCCCCTTTGTTTTCAAAACAATTAGTTTTAAAGTACAGTATGTCTTAGAATTTACTCAACAGAAACAATGTCTTGACTTAATTACATGATTAAGTCTATCGATTTTGCTGTCCATTCCATGCCCATCAACCCTGAGATATCTGTTTTTTTTAAATTTAAATCAAACACTCCAACACCCCCCACCCCCCGCTACGGCTACATCCACATGATGACATTTTCTTTTAAAATGCACGTTGTCTTGTTTACGCCTGCTGTCCACACTAATGTGGAGTTTTACAATTGAAAAGTTTGGAAACCCTGCTAACTCCATTTTAGTTCAGAAACTCTGAGGCAGCGCTGAAGTCTGGACGTGCAAAAACGGAGACGTTTTGGAAATGATGATGCGGTCACCTGCATTCGCTTCCTGATTGGTTGTTAACAGTCATGACTTGACCACCAGCATTGAATGCAAAATGTTGTAAACACTGTAAACACTTACTTTAACTAGTTCCAACTCATAGCTCCAAGAAAGACATCCCTTCTTGGAAAATTAAAAAATAAACAAAATGTTTTAAAATGAAAAAGTAGCAGTATGGCCTAAGGTAAAAGTTTATGTCCCTTCCAGGCTCAGAGTTGCTCTGAGAACTTTTCTAAATCACTCCTAAGCTATAAATCCTTGCTCAATTTTTTTTTTTTTAGGCTTAGCCAAGGGTTTGCTGAGAGTATTATCAGAATGTTTGTTTTTATGGCCTCAGGTGCACAATCGTGGGCAGTTGTCTTATTCGTCCGTGGCATCCTGTACAAACTGCTGGACCTCATCTTGCTTTTTGCCAATGGCACACAGAAGTGCATCTTCACTTATGAAGGAGAGCCTAAAACACTTTTCGTTGAGGCAGTTTTAACATACAATTGGCATATATAAATATAAACACGCACACACACACACACACACACACACTGTACATCACCATTCTGTAAATATCAAGCAAAAGGTTGGTTTAAAAAACTTCCAATCAGACTTTTGCTTTCAAATAAAAAATATAAAAAGGAAAGAAAAATATTGTCTGACGAACTATTCAGAGCTCTCTTACACAGGTGTGACATGAAGTGGAAGCATGTTGAAACACACACGTACACACACACACACATACACACACACACACCCTGCCTCTGCCAGGCTTTGTTACAGACTTGAGAACCGTGTTGCCCTGTTACTGTCTGGGTTGTTGCCTCTCTGTCCCACACGCACAAACACAACGCTGCGACCGCATGGCACAGATTCACGTGTGCACACAAACGTGAACGCACAGAAACGGATTCGTTCTCCCGCACGCTCACTCGCAGACTCGTGCACACCCGCGCACGCTGCGCCGCGCTCTCCCCACTTCTGTTTAGGAAAAAAAGTAATTACTTTCTCTCCCTGCCTCAATGCCTTCAAAAGCCTCAGTGGGGCGATTCCCCGGTGAGCCAGTGAAATTCACTTAAACAGCTTTTGAGAGAGTAAGCAGTCTTATTGTTGTGCACTGAAACTTTGATTGGAAAGGGAGAAAAAAATGAGAGGAGGAAGAGGAGGGGGCAGGGGAGGATTGGTAAATAAAACTGTTGGCCAGTATTATTCTGTCTTTCTTTTTTTTTTTTTACCTTTCGGAGTTTTTGTTCTCTTTGACTCTGCTAACAACTGTAGGCTGACAACAACAGCAGGTGAAGCAGAGCTGCACAGCATCGCGCTGTACCCCTTTTAAAACACTGACGGGGGCTCAGCATGTGTGCGTTTGTGTGCGAATCTCCCCCTGTGCGTGTCGCGATCCGGCCTCCGCTACAGAGCCATATCCCCCTCAAATCTCCGGAATCACTCGGAATCAATTTTTTAACCACGCGTCATCATTCATGAGCTCACGACTCAATTTTAAGAGTGCTCAGCCGTGACTTTGAAACCGCACACTTGGTCCACCTGCAGGACTTTTCCTGTTAGGGCTCTTTAAGTGGCATGAAAGCCGACACACAAGGCGCGCAATGCCCCGCAGATCCCCCACCCAGGGCGGGCTAACAGGAGGATCCCAGCGGTGTGCAAGGACTAAATAAATTAACAAAGCTCACTCTAAATGCTCTGATGATGCGTCCCGTTGTGGACTTGGGGGAGAAGGGGCTGTCCTTATTTGAGCAAGTTATCATGTGCATTCCCCTCTCACGCACTGGAGAGCTTTGCACCGTTGTGTTGGGAAATTTCATCATGTTGCCGCGGGGCTAATGTTTTTGTGAAGTTTGTGCAAACAATGTGTTTTCACGTGCCCTCATGAATACATTAAAATGGACATCGCAAGAAGCGCGCACACGCAAAAAAACGCGCTCACATATGCACATACAATTCATGCTCTTGATCATGACTTGTATGTGCGCATCTGTGTGTGTTTGGAGACTATACAACACTCTAGGGGAAATCGAAAGGGATGGATGAAGCGGCTTGGAGAACAAAGAAAGTCTAGAGGGACTTTATTAACATATAAAGAGTTTTGAGTGTATGAAGGTGTGTGGTGTGGAGTTGTGCGTGCTTCTACCCATGTGGGTACATTTCTTTGCACGTGTATACGCCTATATTGCCATTTGCTGAAGTGTGTGTTCCTGTTTTGTGTGAACATGTGTTTGTGCTAACAGCTAGTTCCCCTGCTCCATGGTTAAAACTCCCCCCCAAAATGGAATAAAAAACAAAGGCGCCGACTCTAATAGGGCTGGGAAGAGAACGGAGATGTGTGGCCCCCTCGGCAACTCCAGGGGCTGAGCATCTCCACGTATGTGGGAGCTTTGTCTCCATTCTTTCCTCTCTCCTTCATTTCACCTCCCATCTGGCAAGTCTTTCAGAGAGATGTTCCTCATGTGTGTTTTTTGAACGATCCCCTGGACTGACGACAGTTGTAACAACATACATTCAGATCAGGGGAGCGCCAAATAAGGGGAAAGGGAGGTGAAAGAGAGAGGTGGGTCAACGTGAGGAAGACAGTACAAATGAGACGGGTGGAAAGTGCAAGAGGAAAATGATGAGAGGAAAGAGGAGACGGAATGAAAACGTCGAAGAGATGTTTAGAGCAGGGCAGACTTTCAGATTTAGCAGCGGAAGTGTGCATGAAAAGAAAGTGCAGGGAAGAAATATGCGTGGGGGGTTAGCTTTGCCTCTTTCCATCTTCTCCTACCTTTGATCTCTGTGACTACATGCCTGCGAAGAAAAGTGGGAGAAAGTGAGAAAGGTGAAAGCCAAGGGACAAGAGGCTGAGTCATGAAGGAACGGAGCAAGATGAGAGGGAAGGGCCCAAATGAGAATTTGGGTGAAAGAAAGAAAGAGAGAGTACAGTGTGTGTGTGTGTGGGGGGGGGCATTCATCAAGCAGTGGAGGAAAGTTGAGAAAGAACATTAAAAGCGAGGGAGCTCAGGTTAGAGGTATTGAGAGAGAGAGCGAGAGAGAGAGAGAGAAAGAGGGAGAGGGCAGCTGAGTCATGGGGAGAGATGGAGACAGATGAGACCGAGGGGAGTAACAGTAACATTGGCGGCGAAAGGGGTGAGGAGGGAAAACGCAGACAAGGTCTCACAGCACTAATTACTATTAAGCAACACAATCAACGTCAGTTAGCATTTGAAATCAAATTAGTTGGTGATGGTGCAGGTGAGGTTTTTGTGCATGAGGAAATGGAGCTAGCAAATAGCCGGAAGGAGCCTCATGGTGTCTTCTAAAAAGGCCCTAGTATA
Organism: Scophthalmus maximus; assembly: GCF_022379125.1. Taxonomy (NCBI): domain Eukaryota; kingdom Metazoa; phylum Chordata; class Actinopteri; order Pleuronectiformes; family Scophthalmidae; genus Scophthalmus; species Scophthalmus maximus. Next base: position 24,406,666 of record NC_061522.1, read on the forward strand.
TATATATATATATATATATGTATATTTCATTAGAAAGTTATGACTGTGCTTTCTGAGTGTCCTTGGAAAAAAAGGAATTATGTTTCAACTTGAGAGTCACGTTTTTTCTCGTGTAGACCATGTTAGGTAACTTACAGTTGCGGGGCATCCAGTCATTACTACGGTGGGGTGTACCATTTGGTCTTTGTGAAAAGTTACACGCCTGTATACAAAGGAACAGCGCTAATCAATAGCGCCAGCTGTTTCACATGTCAAAAAAACACTGACACACTGTGCACTCATTCTGCACTTGATGTGCACTTTCCCTAACACTGCTTCAAAGTGGCATTCGGAGCTCGGGGTGTCTCACAATTCACACTATTACTGAAAGTGGACGCATTAGGAGGGACCCTATGTGTAACATGAGAGCTGTCGCTCATAGTGAATTATGATCTGATTCTACAGTTCTGCGCCTCGGCAGGGCGTTTGGTCGGCTTTCAGCTCAGTTGTTTTAGTCCCACCGCCCACGACTTTGCTGTTTTGTTTCAGTTGCATGGCTTTCATTAGCTGTTTTTCAGCGCAGAGGCTCTTAAACCCACGACTCTTGACCACAGACTGTATATAAACATGGACGTAGCGTCCGTGACGTCACCCATTGGTTTCTGCAGGCCGGTTTTGAAGCCCAAAGTGGGCGGTTCAGCAGCGGCTCAGCCGTCGCCATCTTGGCAGGGCCTGACTCCTCCTTTACTCGGCTAATCCAAATATGGACAAAGAGGTGGGCCGAATGCAGAACGGTCGCTGAAACACTCCCACCTACGTCGAAGCTTCCCAGTTAGCTTTGGCTAAGGAGCTAAGTTAGGCTACCTAACCTGAGGCTACACGGGTCGTAACGTGTGGTAACGTGAGCTCCCGTACCAGTCATCCCAGCCAACGTTACATGTGGTAAGTAACACTGGAACTATAAAACAACTTTTGAAAGAAATATTTATGTTACTGAAATTACAATGTCATTCTAATAATTTAAATCAAATAAACATTGACTAAACAGAAGTTACATGTGATGGTGAGTGTTCTTGGCATACAGTAAATGTTTTATTGACACTGGCTTGTAGTCTTAGTTAGTATTATTTATTTATTTTGGCCTTAAGGGACAAACACATACACCAAACAAGAAAACTGAAAAACTATAATTCCCCACATCACAGTTGTAAACAGTGCACAGATCAAGTTTTCACACTTACATTAGTCCGTGGTTGTCCTCCTTACCCGTACTGCTATAGACCTTACTGTACGATATTATCACATTGAATACGACTGTAAGAAAGGCACTTTTATATTTGTTACAAGATGTTTATTACTTCCAGCACATTCATTGTTGTTGAGTTCACCTGTGATGCTTCCACTTACTGCACAAAACAAACCTGTACCAGTCGTGGCTGCTTGACTTTACAGTTATATAGTCTGTCTAAAAATAAAGTATGTCTATATTCTGAGATGTAGCTCTTTAGTTCCATTTTATCCTACAGATTTGACATAACAGTGTTGTCAACATAAAAATGTGAGCTACACTCTTTAGTGGACTTCACATTTTTCATTATCTGAAGCATTTATCACACTCATAATTAATTTTAATCCTACAGTCACAATGTGGAAGTGGTGCTGAGTTTGTCCAGAGAGGTGTCCAGAGAGCTGCAGATTTTGGCGTGCTGTTTGGCTGGTGGACTGTGGTGGAAAAGCCTTCTTCCACTTTGTTTCCACTCCGTGAGGAAGAGCAGCAGCTGAAGTCCACATCATCCACTGTGGTGACGACAACCTGAGGGAGATCAGTAGCATCAGGCTGGTCAACATGAAAACAACCTGCAGCAGACTGCTACAGTTGGCAGTGTCACTGCTATTGAATTTGGCCTTCAGGACACACTTTGTTAAACCTAAACATGTCCCTGACTTTCATGGACAATGTTGAGTTTATTTTTATGTTCGTCATGGTTGATAAAAAATACCAACACTTATTTCCTCTGCCTTTCCCCTCCCCTACAGTCCCACACTTCATCCCCTTCTCCTCCCACCACATGGACTCTGCACCTCTGGGCTCATTCTGACCTCAGCTGTTACCGCTTGCACAGGCCCAGTCTGTATATTAAATGTGTTCTATACTTTTAATATTGTCCACCTTTTTGTGGTTCATACCTTCACTAAAAATAACTGGCTCGTAAAATTTTGTTGTAAATATTTTTGTCTTTAATACTGACTGAACATGTGAGATTTCACATTCAAATCTGACTAATAATTGACAAATAACTCATACACTACAGATAAAACCTTAAGCAATGAATATTTTTTCTTCTTTGCTCTTGGAGACAGAACACGGTCAGCACAGTGGAGTCCTTCAGGCATGTCCTTCCCTAAAAACAATGACAAGACACAAATAAAAAAATAATAAGACAAGTTTGTAAATTAAGAGGTTTGTGTGCTTGTGTTCTGTAGATATTCAACTGTATTTCAATGTAGTTTTACATTCAACAATGTTCTACCAACACAGTGAATGTACAGTACAGTACGTATAGAATATTTAATTGTTATCAAAGCTTACGAGCACCGTAGAATCATGTTTTATTCTCATGTTTCACTTGGGAAAAATGTGACCATTAAGTTATTCACCAACACATGTGGACCTGGGGTCAGTGCTGAAGTGATGAGTCCGTGTTCAGTTCTGCCTCATGTTGAGCTTCCACTGGTCCAGTCTATCTGGATCACCTGGAGGAAAACTACACAGACAAACCACGTCACAACAAGTCTGTTTCTGCATCCTTATTATCTATCATGTCGGTTTAGGAAAAGTTATGAATCAAGCTTCTTGTGTTCTTCTGTTTTATTTTAAGTTACCGTACAGGCGCAATAACCAAGAACACACCTCATCCTCTACGTTAACGGTATCTTCTGAAACAATGCTCTTATGTGACATTAACACTGGCGTTACAAACACCTTAATGCACCTTGACAGTAAGCGTTAATGTTACATGAACACTGGATTGCTCGTATGGCAAAAATCACTTGGTAGACCATATTTTCCAACCACACGCAGATGCCTGTTTACCGGCTCATGTCGTCATTGTGTTGATCCCGCTCGCCTCGTCAGCAGAGCCGGAGTCTCGCTCGAGGCTAACCCCAGGCTAGCTGGCTAAGAAGCGCTTTAGCGAGCTAAGCTAACAAGCCAGGTACCGAGCGCAGACACCGACACCCACTAATTACTGCAAACACAGAACAATACTATAATTCTACTTACCTGAAACAACAGGAGTGCAAGCTTCTTGGACTTCTCTGTTGGGACAACTGACCGCAGAGCAGGCGTATCCGGTATTTGCTTGAAACGTTCTCCGCAAGGCTCCGACACCGTGGTCGAGAAGTCCCGTTCACTGACCGGGGAATAGCTCAAGTGACACCTAGTGCTGCCAGCGGCTAGCCACCACCGAGCGGCTAACAAACAGCAGAGTCACCTGTCACTCACGTATCCATGCCCCTAATTATGCAGAATTTCAAACCTTAGTATAATATAAATGGGTGAGTTCTTAAAAAATTCATCCCGTCCCCACAGTTGTCACGAAGGGGGGGATTAGCCATTGGGACCAAAAACATTTTCTGGCCCCTTGCTCTCGACCTGTTGAGCACCAAGAGGCAGACAATTTGAGCATCTAAATGGTTTAACGTGACCATTTAGGAGATGAAGTGCTAGATACTTGAGACTAGATCCTAGAGATGACCATGTCGCAAGCCTACCACATAGATCGTGTTGTTTTATTTTGACATTTCAGGTCCATTTCCTGTTTTATTTTTGTGCTACCTCTCTTCTGATTTTAGCTCTTCACTTCCTGCCACTGTGTGTTTACCGCCTCTGTGATTGTCTGCCCTGGCCTTATGTGGTGCAATCATCTCCACTCCTCTTGCATATTTAGTCTGCCTGCTCCCCGGTCTTTGTGCCAGTTCGGCTTTGTCCTTCGTGCGAGTGCTCCAGCAATTTTCCTCGTGTAGTCACTTCTGCTTGATGATCTGTGCCCATTAGATTTCCGACCTTGCCTTTTGCCTGTCCCTTTTTGGATTTGGCTGCTTTTTTCTGACTGCCTTCCTGTGTACGACCTGCTTTTGTCATTTAAGGGCATTGGGAGTATTGTGCATTTGGGTCCTTATCTCGTGTGTGCTAGCCCTGTCAGACCAAAACAAAGCTATAAGGAGAATCAGTACTGGGCAAGGTTGCCAGATATACTGTACTCTTCAAATAAATGCTAATGTTGCTACGTGTCTGCTTCTTGTTTAAAATGGCTATCTGTTCGCTAAAATGTACGCTCTTACAACTTTAGGGGCCATAATATGCCCAATGTGTGCGATGCTCAGCTCTTCGGAAGGAAACATCCAATCGCTGAGTTCAAAATGGTGTTGCTATTATAATTTGTTGCTATACCCAACAGCAACAATGAACGGAAAACAAATTTGCATCTCTGTCTGGCATCTTCTTCTTAGCAGCGGTTGTCAGAACTTGTGGCATTGCCAGAGCTAATTGCTATACCAAACTGACGGGAGACAAACATTATTTGTCATAAACAAAGTTGAAATAATTAAAATTAATGGACCTTGCATAAACCATGACTCTGATTTTCTATTGAGAAACAGGATATCATTAAAAGAAAACTTTCAAAGGGGAATTTTTGCAATGTAAAATACTCCTACACCATAATCCTATTAGACATTTGTAAGGCGACAAGACTTCGTGAAGTGAACTCCTTCTGCAGCTTCATTAGCAGTTTGGAAGAAACACACTCTAATCATAAAAGTGATTCACCCTGTCCCTCCATCTTCTGTCGTCCATGTCGAGACACAAGGCTTTCCGTCTCATTCTGGAAACTTTTGATAACTAAATATTATTAATTCAAAAAGAAAGTGAGAGGGATAAAACAGCCCTGCATGTGCTTGAGTTCCTTGCGACAAATTATGTTTGTCTATTTGAGACTGCCTTCATGCAAACTCTATAGCTTAAACCCCCGGGCTCAGGTGTGTGTATGATAATTTGCCCCCAGTTTGTTGGCACATCCGACAAACAATTGATCCGCTAATTGAACTTGGGAGCTCTTTCATGTCTCGACATGTGTTCCCGGACAGATGATGGTGATGGAACATTTGAAGAAGAAAGCTGCCGCCCGTAATCAGGACGCCCCTGTCAGCTTCAAATGGATTAGCACTTGATTTTCGTCCCGGCACTTCAGAGTTCAATTGTGAAGGGGTGGAGGGATAAAGGGGCCGGGTTGGAAAACAGAGAAAAGGAAATGCATTTCAGAGTAGGTGGCGGCCGGTGGATTTGAAAAAACAGGATGCATCCTTTTCTCATTAGACGGAGGGAAAGCTGTTTGAAGTTGGAATGTGTGGCAGTGTTGGCAGCAAATGCGACAAGAAGCCGCTGTAATGAAATTTGGGTGCTTGTCTTCAGACGAGCTTCGCGGAACGATAGGAACACTCAACAATCCCTGGCTGACAGCAGTCCTGCAGCTAAATGCTTGCTTGGGGAAAAAAATAAATGTAATTCATTTCACTTTTTAACTCTTCAGATGGGTCTGTGGTTGGTTCAAAGCACAACAAGGCTTAAGCTCATTGATGGTAGGTATCAGTGGAGCTGTAAATTATACACAGTGTGAACTCTCAGCATTACAGTACTGTACCATCTGTTTATTTGGTATGCAGGGCTGCCTTACACAAGCTACATAAACACAGTGGTGTGATAGTTTTTTTGGGTATTCATTCTTTTGATTTTGCTTCGTCTAAATCTTTACATTTTCAATGTGTTAACATGCACTGCATTTAATATTAATTCAAACCACTTTCGCAGACAAAGGAGCTGCTTTTGTCTTAGTGTTTATAATGTTTAAGTACACAGGTTTATATCATTAAAAAAATATTAAATAAGTGTCATTTTATCAGCCAATTACAAAAATACATAAAAGTGCCATTGCTGAGCTTTGTTTTAGTATATAATATACATAAAATGAATTTGTTGAATACAAAAAAGTACAAAAGTTGTTGATTATTAGTAAGACTATCGCTCAGGGACACAGTCCACATGGAACACATTAATTAGACCCAGCTTAATAAGAAAGACGGGAAGGAAATAAAGATGAGCACATGAATTAAACAAAAAAGTAACACGTTTTTTAGATGGACTACCAACTTGGCCTGAAGAGTGTGGTGCAGGTCAGAGTATTAAGTTCCGTTGAACATGAAACGTGATATCAAACTGATTATCCAGTGTCATAAAGGGGGCTGGTATCAGCAGCAAGGCTGTGGTGTCAATTGCAGTGTTCCAACGCGGGGATGGATACGGCGTCAGATGCTTAGTGACAATTTGAAATGCAGTGGCAGTTGGTGATGGACCATACACACAGGAAACACAGTGTTTCTTGTGAAATTAGAAAGTTTGGAAACCAACCTTGATTTTGATGTTGTGACTCAGCCATTTTGTTGAGATATCTTGGAAAATGTTTCTTTGACCTTTGGCTGATCATCTACAAAAGTGAATCATCTGGAGATACTCTCCCGAGTAATATTCCCTCAGAATTTGGTGAAAATCTGTCCTTGTGTTTTTGAGTTATTGTACCGCACAAGGTAACAAGCGCTTACTCATACAGTCGATGGAACACAAACACAATTACAAGGGTCAAGAACATTAGGAGTGATTGTTAAAAAAAAAATTGGGCCTCGTGGACAAATTTCCTTTTTTAATCTTTTACTTGTCTGAAAATATGTTTTTTAATATCTGAGGGTTTTCTCATACAGATAATTCAGATGACCAGACAGTAACTCTTAACTACTATTGGTTATATTGCTCATTTCAACATAATGAATGCCACCGTACATAAGTAAGTGTGTGTTCTTCAGATTTGATCATGAGCATAATCTAACTGTTATACACTGCCACCTGTTTCGCTCTTCTCTGTTGGCAAGTCTCACCCGCAAAAAACGGGTTTTTAAGAGTGTAAAGGAGAATTTCAGACTGAAAAGTTTGGAAGGAGTTAGGAAACAGAAGACGGAAATAAAATAAATCGAGTCGTGTCAGTGGTTACCCATCCTAACTGTGACGTTGACGCTCTTTTAACTACGTCACTTTACTTCCTCCTTTGCTCCTGTCAGGGTTTGACTAACAGAGCAGAACAACTCAAGACTGAAATATCTCAACTATTGGATGGATTGTCACCAATTTCAGTACAGCATAGCATGGCCCTTGGCCTGGCTCCAGATATCAGTTAGTCCCATGGTGCAGACACCACATGCAAAAAAAGTCACATCACAATATCTCTATACTCCACCAACAGAAAATTTGTCTTTGTTCTTGATCGAGGCCCAATGGTGGAGAGTGTGATTTGGACACCTCACAGCAACAAGGTCCTGGGGTAGCATTCCAGTTCGAACCAACCAAGGCCTTTTTAGGGTGGAGTTTGCATGCTCTCCCCTCGTATGCGCGGGGGAACTCCGGCTTCCTCCCACAGTCCAAAGCTGTGCAAATTGGAGACACTAAATTGACCATGCATTTGAATGGTTGTATGTCTCTGTATTCTGGCCCTGTGATAGGCTGGCAACCTGTAGCCTGCGACTCTTGGGAATATACAGTTATCGGTGAATAGGTATTGTTCGTCATGATATTAATTCAAAAGAAAAATTAAAAATCAAAATCTGCCTGTGAAACACTAATAGCCCATCTGATGACTTTATTCACACTTTGTTTATTTATATACACTTTTAACTGCGTTCCCGGAAAGACAAAAGCTGCTCGGAGATGCTGTCTTGTTTTCTTTTCATCCGTTGGAGACAAAACAGAACGAAGGAGAAAACAAGGTCCCGAATTGCTCACTCCCCCCTGAGAGCACTGATGTGGTCTTCCCCTGGCGCCACCGGGGACATTTTCCATCCTCCTTCACCCACTTCAGGGAGCCTTGTGTGTCCCCAAAGACTCTGCCGTGTCCCCTCTCCCCAGAATATCTAGGGCATCTGGGAGAAAAACTTCACAGCATAATTAAATGAGTGTACGCGGCTTTCACGGTGTCGCTGTCTCTGAGTGTGTGCGTTCGTACATCACAGCACAAAGATACCTTTGGGAGGAGAGTTAAGTGATTAGTTGCAATGTGCAACCCAAATGTGGACGACATCCTTCTACCTGCTTTAACCACTCAACATAAAGCCTGATGAATGTTGCTTTAGGTGATGCAACCGTGTGTGGTTTTTAAAATCCAATAAGAGCATGTTCCTCAGCTTTGACAAGTACACAATGCCCCCAGAAAGTAGCAGCACAGGAAACTGCCGAGGGTGATAGAAGCCATTTGTTTAAAATCAGAACCACCGAGGCGGTGGCATATTATCTTCCTATCATACTCCTAGTGGCTCCCTTTCTTTTGGCCTCAATTCTCTTCTTCAACACTCCTCTCCATTTGTTTTATTCTCTCTCCCCTTCATCTCCGCAGCTCTCTCCGAGGTCTGCATGACCTTCCCTTGGCTCCCCTTTTCTTGCTGCTGTGGGAAGTGAGGTATGAATAGGAAGAAGAAGAAAAAAAAGAAATGAAAAGAACATTGAAAGACGGGAGAGGTAAGAAACCGACTGAGACGCCAGAATCCGTCTCGGAGAAGAAGAGGCGGCACGGCGCTCAGTCATTTTCCCAGCCAGTCAGTTGTTAAGACAGTCAGTCAGTCAGAGCAGGCTGCACCCTCGCAGCGGCTGCTTCTCAACTCTCCATTTCACGCATGTAGAGGGAGAGGTGGCACTCACTTTGCAAAACATGAAAGAACACTTTACATGGCAGTCCCCTCTGATTCCTACCCGCTGTCAAAATATTGACACGGGCCGTGGAAAGCCAGCTGCATTTTACTCTCATGTATCAGACACTTTGTCCTTTTGAATTATTGATATTCCTGGAAGGGGGGAGAAGGGGTTATTCTGGACACAGTACTAACCTCAGGTCTTTTTTTTTTCAACACATCTTCAGTGGTGGTACCTGTCGGAATCAATCCGTAGCTGGCAACAGGACGAAAAAAGAAGAAGAAGAAGAGAATGAGTGGCTTTTAGTGCAACACCTGGCCTCAGGGGTCAAGGGCACTTTTAGGTGATTCAGCTAGGGGCAAATTGTCGAGGTGGTTGGTTCAAATATGCAGGATGACTGTGTTGCGAATGTGCCATTGGGCGTTAGGTAAGCAGCATATTCATTCGTAACAGTGATGAGAAAAAGTGTGTTAGAGTTAGAAAAAACCTCTTGATGGCTGAATGTGACCGCCGTGTGAGCAAACAAATATGTGCGGACGAAGCGCGTTGATAATCTCTGTGGCTGCTGATAATGAATGTGAAAAACATCTGGATCACACATTTCCTGACATGGTCAATCCATTTGGATGACCATGTTATTATTTGGGGGGCAGTCAATAATACACTAAATCTATTGTGGTTTCTTAAAATGTCAGTGATGTGCAACATGTGAGTCTATTACCATGTAGGCCAGGACACAAGATGACCCTGATTAACCCCTCCATATCCAAAATCTGTTAGAAACTACCTGGGTTTTAAACTTGAGAAGATGCAGCTTTGGAAGTGTAAGACTGGTACGCTCTCCATTAAAAAAATAAAACACCTGCCTTTCACTCTTTCCAATAGTAGTGCACATGAAAAAAACGATTTGGGCAATACTGGTCATGGAATATATAGTGAGGATGTTTGGTTCATTTGGATGGTCGGGATTACTTTAGAAAGCTAAAATGATCTTATTGCTTGGAGTTCCGCTTTATGTGAAAGACCAGGTCATTGAAAGGTGGTCTCAAAAACCTTTCAACATACAATTTGTGTGAGAGAACAAAAATGGGGGAGCGAATAAAAACTGGTAAACACAGTCATTATTTCTCATGGTCAAATCCAAATTTAAAAATTAGCTTCAATCAAGTGGCATAACTTGTATATTATGCATGTGCATCAGTTTATTTTGTCAAGCAAACATTATATACATTAGCCTGTTTAGAATTTTCCATTGCAGAACATCTCATTCTGACCACAGCTTCTACTACACCATCTGCTGCTCTTTGATTATCAGACGACGCACATCTTACGCCATACGTGCTGCCTGCGCTTATTTTAACAGCTTCATAAAGACATCTGGTGTACCAATCGGGGCAAAGACAAAAGAATCACACTTTCCCGGGAAGTGTGCCGTTTCCAGGAAGTCTATGACCTTTTTTCCAAATTGCTCCCTCCCGACTTAGCACTTCACCCTGCGTGAAGTCAGGCAAACAGCTGTGGACGACAATCTGTAGTCAGTGGGAGAGAGTATAAATAAATAGGTGAACTTTTGCCATCAAATGCAGGGAGCAGCCATCGCCATGGATACAGGCAGACAACCTGATCACTTGTCAGTTGTCGTACATGATGAGCTGTTAACCTGTAAATTGAAACATATGCTGTAGAATAGCTTGATTCTTTATAGTTTGAAGTTCACTTGAGTTTTGTAACAAAGACGTAAGTGTAAGTAAAGTCTACCAGAGTTTTACCTGCCTAACTTAAAGATGACACTTTGTAAGGTAAATACATACAGAAATAAAATATGTGATGCTCACACATTTACAGCCAGAAACTGCAAAGGGGTCCATAACAAACTGCCACATCCACAGGAATACATGAAGTTCAATGGGCAAGTGGATTGGATGGGTTTGGGTATTTAATTGGACTTAATGGGGTTGAGCTGCCATTGCGAAGGTCCAGAGAATTTGGTTTAGGGCACAAAAATGATGCATGACAAAGTCGGCATGGCCACATGATAAATAGTTCGCCCTTTTCTTGTTTAAACTGCACTTACAAATGTCAAGAAGTACAACTGAGTGTGTTGCACGTAGGTGTTACTCTCGAGCAGCGAGACAAAGCGAGAGATTGTTCACCGAATGTGGCTACATGCTGCTCAAATGTGTAGTTGTGTAGATGTGTGGATGGTGAATATCCGCAGTTTTAATAACACTCCACCTGAGAGTTGTTGACTTAACTCTCAGTAGTGATTGGATGCTGTTAATGTGGGCAATCACACACATCTAGCTCCCACTTCGCGTTCCCCTCCGACGCCAGAAATGTAGCCTAACAGCAGGCTAACACTAGGTTTTAGATGAGTGGATGGGCACTCGGCCCACAATCACCGTTGCATAATTTTTAGACACTAATTTCATTTAAAGCACTGAGAGGTACGGGTGCAACATTTGTTGTGCTTGACAACAAACACCCATGTTAAGCAACACATATGTACTCCTTTAGCCACTTGAAAGCCTTAAATCAAACCCGCCTGTCTTTGTAGAGCACACAAGATCCAGAGCTGCCCAGAGTCAAGAGCCGAGGAAAAATATATTCCAATTGGCCATTATGTCAAATCTGCCCAAATCTATTCATGAAGAACTCCTTACTTAATAGGTAGCATATCAGATGCTGTTTTCATGAATTATTATCATGCTCTAGGGTGTTATGCAGCTCGCTATCTCGTTAATCAGGGGTTATCAGTCCCTCCAGTTTTGCACGTTCTTGTGATCATGGAGTTGAAACACAGAATAAATAAACTAATGTTTCATAAGACCACATCATTTGCAATTTTAACATCATGTGGCTTTCTCCTGCATAGATATTGGATGATGTTTCACAACATGGAAAGCTGTCTGAGGGAAAGAGAAATCGCGAAATAAATCAAATTAAACTGCTTTTTTTCACTTCTAAAGACCATGGGGCAGCCAAGGAATAGAGTCTCTGATCCTGCAAAGCGGCACGTGGAAATATACGGTTTTTCCTCGGACCGGTTTCACCCGTCTTAACCCTCCCCTCGTTCAGATGGATGTGCAGCACTGGACATTTGGCTTTAAAGTGACCGAGAAACTGAGTTTGAACCTTTGGACCCTCGGCAGAATCTTTGAGAGGTGCCTGGGGGTATCAGACAGTGTGAGATAGGAGCTAGGTGGGGCACTGGCATTTAGCGAACAAAGAGCACAGTCACGTAACCCCTGTGGGGCTGTAGGCGAGTCGATCACTAAGCCGTGTTGCCACGTATCAGATGAGCTGCCGACATTTTTTTTTATCATTATGACACCCACAGTCACTCTCACTCGCGCTGCGAAAAGTCAACTCCACATCCACTTACCTCTCAATGCATTTACAATGAGTCACAAGATCGAACGAGTGCTGAGAACAGGGCATGGAGGTTGAAAGCCATTTCACAATATATCTTCAGTTTTCTCAACACTTTAGTGGAATGGTCGCGTCCTTTTACTGGACTTCATCACCCGCGTGCCATAGATATGGTTTCTTTTCATCATAGAATCAAAAGATCAATAAATAAATAGAACCCAATAGGTTGTCTATGCAAGCAATTGCAATTGCGACGAATAGTTATGTTTCATTGTAATTAGAACTTTAGCAGCCATAATCATATAATATGTATTTTGAAGGGAACAAGGGAGGTAGCTAGACGATCTGGCATGTAAAGTGTCAAAGTACATCTGAGGAGGAAAATGAGTGGAAAAACACATGGCTGTCACACAGGAGACCGCTGTTTAAATCGTGTGAGGAAAACAACAGTTGTCTCTAACCTTATGGAAGTATGTTTTTCAACCAAACCATAATCTTTTTCCCAAATCCAACCAAGCAGTTTGTGAGCCTAAATCTAACCAAACTGTGACTGTTCCCACAACCATAGGGTACTTGTATCTCATCAACCTATTACGCTGTTTAAGGAGGACTTATTGATATAAAAATAATAAAAGAAAGGGTTTATAATTTGTAACTAATATATTTGATAATGTTAAGGAATCATTGAATGAAGCCTTTCACATTCTAAGCTAACAAAGCTGCAGTTATGAATGTAGTTATGAATGACATTCATAAATGAATGAAATATAGTCTGCAGTTTAAATGTTACATGCAGATCTTCCACCTAACAGCCCCCCCCCCCCCCCCCCCCTTGAACCTTAATGGATAAAGCGCTATAGATAATGGATGCATGTATGAGTAAATTAATCACTATACAACTTTTAAATCCTCTTTATAGGGTGACAATTTAGAAATATTTACCTTGTAAATTTTATAGAATTAGGGATTACAATATTCAACATTGCTTTTAGCTGCACAGCACTCATTTGTTCAGCAATTTACTTACACTCCACTATTTATTATTAGAGCTCTTCAGCGGTCCATGTGTGCTTTCTCCACATTTTCCCTTTCGTAGTCTACCAGTGGAAGTGTTTTTCAGAGCCACCCTCACCACCAGAGGATCTCATCCCCTGCAACCTGCAGTGAGCATTGTCTTCTTCTGGCTCAATAAGCATTTCAGGCATTTTACAGTGCAAAAAGTGAAAAGAAAAACCCATAATGAGCCTCCTGGGCCGACACCCACCAAAGCACAAACTGGAAGTAGCAAAATTAGCATTTGAGTGGATAACTGGGAAATGGGCTGTTTGACAGTCTGTCTCTCAGTTGGAGCCAGTAAGAAGTCAGCTATGGGGTTTCCGGTTAGGACAATTTCATGATGGCTTCATGCTGCAACAGTAAGGCACATTTAAATAAGATTGAAGAATTATATATTTTTTTTCTTCTTCAACTTGCATGCAAATCACACCTGTGACCCACTTTTGTGTCGTGACCCACTGGATGAGGATAATGGATATAAACGATTGACGAAAACTGGCTCCATATGTTAAACAGTAGTAAATTAATCAGTGTATTGCCTAATTTACATATAAATCATTGCAGTAATAGATGTATTAACATATGAAAAACACACCTATACACACACACACACACACACACACACACACACACACACACGCACGCTACTGCAATATCAAGGAATAAGTGCATCATCCCTCGTTGTCCTATTACTTCCCAGTTTCCTCTTAGGCATGTGCTGACACACACAGACTTTGTTTCCACAGAGCAAACGGCTGAATAATTTCCGTTGACTTCCTGGTGCATTGGCGACCGGAGGCAAATTCATAAAAGCAAAGATCTAAGACATTACTTCACATGATTTCATTAAAGATGCGTGATTGCGTTCGAGCCCATTTGTAGCGCAGCAGCAGCGTTGGTGTACACACTTTCTGTGTTGCCCCATTGTGTAATTTGATTCAGGGGATTTCCGAGCTCATTTCGTCACTTAATTAACTGGAGAGGGGTATCGCCGCTATGGCTTTTCTTTTTCTGTTTTCAGTTTTGTTTATCTCTTGGCCACAGAGGCGTGGAGTCATCTGGAGGTGTCTGGCATCATGGGAAGATTAACGCCTGTCGACGGCTGCAGAATCCTCCATTTCAGCACCGATTACGGGGATGACAAAACCCTCCTAATGACGGCTCATTTCTCAAACATCCTCAGTGTGTCTTAATGGTGTCATGTAATGTATTAGTCCCTCGCGGAAGTGCCCATTATGACAGCGATTAAAGCCATTCCAGAGGTATTTTTCACATAGCCCACACAATCGGAAATTTGAATATTGTACCCAACGGTATATCTCATGACAACACCAACCTTCACAATTACCCCGGACTTGTACTAATTACAGACGATTAGTTCCAGAGACAGGTAGAGATATCAGACGCTTGCATCAAGTCTTAGTTTTAGCTGATTATGAAGAGGCAGCACATTGCATCTCCTCACACGACTCTCCCCGTAGGCCTAATTGAGTCTTGGCAGATTCCAGTGTTGCTTATTCAGACCTGATTACACCTGGGAAAGGGGCTTCAATTAAAACCAGAGCCGTAATGATCTTGTCTGAGATGCCAGCCGTGTGCCACCGATGGCCTCTCAGAGAAAGGTCGGCAACACTCGGAGCAGCGCATTGTGCAGCATCGTTCCTTTTTCCTTTTTCTCTAAAGACTTCATGCTTCGCCATCTGAGGGCCAGTGGCCTTGTTGAACACTAAACATCATAAATACTTAATCGCAAACTTTCTTCTCAGAGCCATCAGGGGAAGGAAGACAACAAAGTTAGTCATTTAAAGGTACTAAAACGAGATATTTATTCTATCTGTGTTTATATCGCACAGAGCCTTAGGGCTACAACCACACAAGAGCCTCATTAACATGCTGACAAAAACAGCTGTGCGTGTGTGTGTGTGTGTGTGTGTGTGTGTGTGTGTGTGTGTTGGAGAGGTAGAGTGCACTTGAACGTTGGCCATTTGTTTCACTTGTTTACCTGTACGGCTGTCACCAGAGCAGAGGCATGAATCGCTCTCTACTGACAAATCGCCCAGCGCTGACTGTTGCATTAGCGTTGCTTTTCAAAATTACTCTTAACTTTGATTGCTTCGTCGTTTCTTTCTGGGGGAAAAGAAAATCTCAGTGTGATGAATTCTGAATTTTCTACAGTCACCCTGACATTATTTGGAGGTGACAAGGACAAGGAACGGAGACTTTTTAAAAAAAAAATTCCCCGAGCACCGGTGGCAGGCAGGAACCTGACGAGGCCACACAGGAAGTGTGCTTTTCATCTCCTATTTCTTCAGGTTGCATCAGTGCAACTTGTCACTGACACATCTCCCCTCGCTGAAAACACAAGGTTTCTTAAACCAACATTTCCCACCTGTCAAATCATTTCCTATAGTTCCGCAGTAGCAATCACTCTCGACTTGACATACATATACCTACAACTGTCAATTTAACTTATTTTGACACCGTGCGTCGGCGCGAGTCAGGTCTTTCCTTTTCTTCTCCCGTGTCAGGGATAGCCATAGCAAAACCGTGTTCCACTTCTAATTGTCACGGGGAGTGCATGAAACGTTTCCTGCAGCGCGGTTCACCCTACATCCAACCTCCACTTGCGTCATGGGAGACCCTTGAATCCATTGCTGCTCCAGAGGCAGCTGCAGACTGACTACTCCTATCACCATCTCGCCTTTATGGCATCCTAAAAGAAGAAAAAAATTACAATAGAGACCTTTATTGTCATTGTTTTTGTGGCCTTTTCACTGTATAATGAAATGTGACATTCTTATACAAGGTTATTTTAAATGGCCCCTTCAATCCTAGTTCTATAATCAACTGTTTACTCACTGGCACCATAGCAAGTTAGAACTATTCTGCTTCTTCCACATGAGAGATTTCAGAATTTCTGTTTTGGTTAATGATGATGTCACATGCACCTGTGCACCAATCAGGAATTGGCAACATTTTTTAAATTTAAAATGCGTTAACAGCTGTGGTGTTATTTTAGCTCTTTGATCGGCACGATCACTTGAGAATTTAAATTTTTCAATATAATAATACCTGATGTTTACTCAGGAACTTTGTAATGAATGTGATAAGGGGTAGTCAATTGATTCAGTGTTGCACTTCCATGCTGACTTTGTGTCAGGATGAAATAATTTGCTTCCCATCATGCAACTCAGTAGCACCTTTTATTAGATTATTATTTCCTCCTAAATTTCCATTTCTTTCAAACCCCGCGCACCCACTTTTGTAAAACAGCATCCTGCTCTCAAGCCCTAGATGAGATTATCCCGATGATGTCATCAGGGTAATATGTCAAATTTTCAGGGGACTTTGTATTTACCTACCCGTGGAAATCTCGGCGTGTACAGCTGTGACTGTTGCAAATTTCTGGCGCATATCGCATGTGGCGGACCCCACCCATCTGTTACTCCAAGTGAGATATGACAAATACTGGGCAGTGTGCAAACAGCATCTAACCCAGCTCTGATTCCTTCTTCCTCGGATGATTCGGTTCATGCGTTGGGGAAACAACATGACATAGTCCATCCAGATTGAAATATGTGTCATCTTGCTCTCACTCATGTAGCTACCTCCCTCACTCTCTGTCTTTCTTGCCCTCCCTCTCTCTGACGAATATGTGCCGTACTTAGACTCCACAAGCAGCATTGTATGACTCACTGCATTAAGATTTATTCCTTTCACTATCTTGCACGCTTGGGCTTTTAATATTCTGACTTTCACACCAGAGAGATGGCAAAAAAAGAAAAAAAATGCTCACCTTTTTTTGTTTTTCAGTGCCCATATGTTGCCCTATCTTAAAGCAAAACCCATGAGATAAAAACTGTGATTCGTTTTTTCCCTCCCCTCTCCCTGCGCCCCTTGTTATCAGAGCATGCTTGGGAAATGCGACTGACAGGCTTGTGTTTCGGCTAATGTATTTGCCCTTTGCATTTGTAAATTAGATTTTCCACGGCGTGCAGACTGAGGCTTCTAAATGTGACAGGTATCAGTGTGGAGATCAGCTCATCTGAGGGCACCGCACTGTTTGCCTCTTTCTGCTAATTCTGTTAAAGCCACTGGGACTCCTAATACGGAACAACAGTGCCTTGATGTTTGGCCCTCTGGGGCGCGTGAGGTTTATTTGTGGGCGGTTTGCGAAGACAAGCGTATCTCTGCATACATATATACACATACATAGCAAATGCACACTTACACTCGCCTTTTGACAAAAAACACACACAGTCACACAGCCACAGGCGCCGAGATGCTGGAGCAGTCATGAGAGGCTCACGACAGAAATGGGCCCTGTAATTCACCTGTGCTAAATGCATCTTTTTAGTAAGTGCCAACGCGACCGGCATCCTGCTCTCTCCCAATCCACTCTCCTCTGCTCTTACTCCTCCTCTTCCTCGCCCCTCCTGGCCCAGATTGTAATTGTCTCCTGAAAGAGCAGACAGTAAATAAAGCTAATGCAATATTTTTTTCCGTGAGTTCGCCTTGTGAGAGAACTAAGTTTTGAAATTGAACTTGGGGGCTGGTAAGATGAATAATGGCTTTTTCTGAAGTAGTTTTCAAGGTTAGCATTCACTGTAAAGGACACCCTTTCACATCTGAAGTCCATTTCCCTTGCGTGGAATATAAACACAGCTCATTGAAGTGAGTATTTTTTCATGTTTCCTTTGCTTTAGTGCTGCTTTAACACACAAACACACACACACAGACACACACACACTGACAGTCTCTCCATCTGATTTGTGACTTGCTCTCTGTCTGCGTTTCTCGGTGTCAAAGTCTCTCTCACCTCCATCCCTTCCTTTCCTCTCACCCCAGGTGCTCCTGCACAGCTCCCGTGACACGTCCTTCAGCAAACTCGTCCACTCTTTTGTTTGTGCCCGCCGTTCTCTCCCCTGCCCGCCATCATCTTTCTCTCATCCCAAAGTGCTGCTTTCCCCTCTCCACCCTCCCAGTCAGCTTCCCACTGCCGTCTCCATGGCGTAGTGATGGTCACCATGGCAACTGCCAGGCGAGTGGAGGGTGGCTCGCATTGGACTGCACCCTCCACTCGGGTGTGAGGGTCGCGGGGGTAAAGGGACCACTGTACTATGTTGAAAGGGTTTGGCAATGGCATGGCACACCACTGAAAACATAGCGCTCACACAAACACACATACACTCAGTGCACATGAATACACATAGGCATACTACTACTATAAGTGTGAATGTACATACACCCACGCTCTCTCTCTCTCACACACACACACACACACACATGCACTTAACAGGCATAAAGAAGCTCTGAGTACAAGAGCATTAGAGTTGAGAGGCTTACCATTGGAAATGGGGTTTTAAGACTACCTGTGGATTCCCACACAAAGAGAGTGAACTAATGTAAAACTGGCTGAGATGGAGAGGGAAAAGCAACATGTGATTTCACAAACTTAAACTGCATCAGAGAGATGAAAGCGAGTTGCTTTTGCTGGAATACAGTGAGAGAGGTAAGTGCCTATTTCCCGCACCCGAGGAAAAAAACTCAGTTATTGTTTTATTTACCAATCTCTCAGGCTCCGTCTCCTTCTCATTTCTTCCATCTGAAGGCTTTAATCTTGGTATGCAGCTGAGCTCCCGACGAAGAGACAGTAGATTACCTCGAACATGTTGGTCAATGAAGGTAGAAGATGAAAAACACAAGCAGGAGATAGAAAAACTTTTAAAATGTGCTAGCTGATATGGGAAAGGGAGAAAGGGAGTCAGGGTGAGGAAAATACTTCCACATAAGAAGACAGTCATACACACACACACACACACGGTGAAGCGAGAAAGATGAAAGTGAAGATTGGCAAAGAAGGCTGACTCAAGTGGGCACATGACAGCGGAAAGGTGAGACTGCAGTGTGCTGAGGAGCCACGGTCAAAGAATGAGTCAGCCATGTTAACCACAAGGTGGTTGTGAGCTAGCCAAGCAGTCATAATCCATAATTCCATCCTGCTTGTATGAATGTATTTGGGACCTGTTTTCATTAACCTTGTGGACCCTTGTGTTAGTGCTCTGCATATATGCAACACCTGCAAATTCAATCAGATACACACACACACACACACACACACACACACTCGCAGCTCGGATACACTTGCACCCTGTAAACCTAATGACTAGAGTTTATTTGTGCACAGACACATGAAATGGTTGAGCAGCCGGTGCATAATTTCTGGAAAGCCTGACTTGTTAGTGCTAGGCCATATTTTAATCAACCAGCGGACTCCACTTGGCTGCTGGCATATCCGCTTTTACACTATCAAATAAATGAATAAGACTTTTGTCGCGTACTTATGTGCTATTTTGTGTGCACGGGTGCATTCACACTGACAAGTGTGACAACAGGCTGTGCTTTATAAGTAGCACCATGTCGGCACCACACAAATGGCTGAAAAATTTGAGAGTAAAATGATGGGACACCTCTCACCCTCAGTGGTCGCCATCTCGGCTATGTAGAGGAACCGGAGGAATGAAATGTTTATGAGAGAAGAAGAAGGTTGGTGCTGCACGCTGTGTTTGTGTACGTAGCTGCAGCCACAAGGAGAATGGGCTCAGGACATCATCCATGTTACCGACAGTTTATGGCCACTGTGTAATGACAGAGCGCCTGATGAGGCCATGTATGTCCCCTGAAGGGTTGAAATAAAGTGTCCCATTCTGAACCTCATCGATGATGTGGATTGTGTTAGTTGTTACCACCAACGAGCCAAAGCTCGGCTAAGCGAGCTAGCTACATGCGAGAGGTCTCTTTACTGCGGCTGGTGAGGTAACAGCAGTTTACCAAGGGAGGAGTCGCGCCTTCGTCGCCTCCGTCATCGCACAAATTAGCGGGTCCACCCGGTTGTGACGTTCACATCAATGCCGATTGGAGGTGAAGCCGATTATTACCCGGGTCTGTTGCAGAGTCATTTGACCCGGGGCTGAATGCCGATTAAACACTTTCACACTGCAGAAAACGCTAACGGGTGTTAGCGGGTTTGAACAGGTTTTTTAGCCAGTGTGAAAGGGGCTTCATCGTGTCTTTTCATGACAGTGGTGGTCTCACTAATCACTGAGGAGCCTCTTGAAGGCTCTTCAGCGGATGCCGAATTCAGCCAGCTCCTGTTAGCTAGAGCAACACCAATGTCAAAGACATTACACACAGGCCAAGTAGCTGTTGTTGTAAAAAAAAACAGACACATTAATTAATCTCTTTTTCTTTGTCAACAAGCTACAAATGCTGCTGCAGCTAGCTGGTGCTAACTAAAGACAGCGGTTAGCCAGGCTATTATAAAATACCACTCTGTGACAGTCATCATTTATTAATAATTTGCCCTAATTCTCATCTTAGCACGCTGTACATTACTCCATGATTTGGTCACATCTCCCTGCAAATCTTAGGAGAAAATAACTTAATACATTTTGTATATTTTGTGTATTTGCATACAAGTAGCTGCAATTAACCCGTAGAAATAACTGGGATTTATTTGATTGGCATGAAAAATTATCAGTTAACTGCTCTTGGCAGGCACTAATTTCAACTGTCAGCGGAAAATTGCTGGATATTTTAGTGCATTTAAAAAAATTGTTAATTTTGTTAATTATTAATTTAACATTGATCAAGTTTGACTTCCATCAATGTGTCTGGCCACATAGATAGATACAGTAAGTGACCACTTGATTATATCCAAGCTGAGAGTGGACGATCTTGGGGACAGACGGGCAGACTAGCAGCATCAGACAGACACAAAGAAATTGAATTTCAGGGAAAATGAATCCCCCTCGATAAGACTGAAGTCAGGTGTGAGAGAGAAAAGAATGAGAAGGTGCAAGATGCACTGTGCTCAGAATACGAGCGGTCAATCAAAGTCAAAGGTTGACGAGAGATACTGCTCTGCTACAGGGACAGTATTCCTTTCTGAGTGCCAGAGAAAACAGTGCAGCTGTAGAGATAGCCAAGAATTCCCTTTATTACCTGTGGGCGCCTCAGTAAATGGCAAGATGCTCGACTTGAGAAAGTGAGAGTGCATTGAATATAGATTATAAAAAACCATTAGTATGTATATGATCACACAATGACTGATTCAAATCTTCTCCCTAGTTTCAGGCTGTAAAATGACAGTGATTAAGGTGGTGGTGTGAGTGCACGTGCCGTTTGTGTAAGCACACAATATGTGTGTTCCTTTTGCTTGAGCACACAGATTTTGGTATATATATATATATATATATATATATATATATATATATATATATATATATGCAGAGTTATGGGGATTTGAAGGATTTGGAAGGCTGTATAGTTCACACTTCCATAAAGCTCAAGAGTTTTGCATATGCATCTTCACATTTTTTCGACTTTTTTGTGACACTTGTGCTTCTTGAGTGTTGCTGGTTGTTTAACTTTTCATAGTAGTTTCGTGCACCAGCATGCACAAATGACTTTGTAGCCGTGTGTGTGTATGCATTTGAATGAGTGCGTGAGTGTGCGTTTGTGTGTGCGTTTGTGTGTGAGTGTGTGTGTGTGTGAGAGAGAGAAAGAGAGAGAGAGGATGGGGAATGAGAAGTCTG
Source organism: Scophthalmus maximus (assembly GCF_022379125.1). Lineage (NCBI taxonomy): Eukaryota > Metazoa > Chordata > Actinopteri > Pleuronectiformes > Scophthalmidae > Scophthalmus > Scophthalmus maximus. The sequence goes on from NC_061522.1 coordinate 24,428,455, forward strand.
TCATGCCTGAGAGGGAGCCAAGCCTGTTTAAATTGCCTTCTGGCTTCCAAGCCTCTCATCTGCAAACAGGCACCTCTTGTTCTCTCTCTCTCTCTCTCTCTCTCTCTCTCTTTCTCTCTCTCTCTCACTCCACCATCGTCTCTCTCTTTGCTTTGTATGTCCGCCTCTGTCTTTCCTCCTATTTTGTATGTATGCCTCTATTCCGTCTCTTTCTTTTCCTCTTCTCTCCCCCTCTGTCTGCCTTTTACCTTCACTGTCTGTATCTGTCAGTTTTCTGCCATGATGCACCTCTGTACTGAAAACAATGACACTATTAACATTCCCCTGCAAACACGCACGAGTTCACGCGCCCGCACACTGTCGAATAATGCGGACGCTGCATGCCAACTTGTTGCCCACACTTGGTTTTTAATACAATACCAGACTGATACAGCTATTTAGGAATAACACATCATTTTGCAATGGAACTGAAAAGTGTCACATGTCTGTTAAAGGCAGAGGCAGCCTTGAGCACCCATGGGGGCCAGTTTCAGTTTAAACGGGAGAGACAGCTAAGGCCACCTATGGCTAAAAGCAGTGGGCTTTTAGTTCCTGCATGTTATCACACATATGCTTTTCAGTTGCATTCAGTATACATACATATATACTGTATATATATATATATATATATATATGCTTGTGTGTGGACAGTAGGATTGTGAGTCTGCATGCACATCAGTTGATATGTCGCTAAAAACCCCCATTTGTTTGTCCTTCAGTGTAATGGCCTCCATAAATCAAATCATATTCTCTGAAGAGATTCGCCACTGGGCCCTCTGCTCCCGTTCCCCCTCTCATCTAGCCTTGAGCATCTCCCACAGCCCTGGCCCACCTCCTCACATGTTCTCTCACTTTTCTTTTCCTTACTCTCTCATTTCTCACACTTTGTTTTCTCTCCTCCCTTTTCTCCCCCCTCTCGTTCAAGGTCCCTGACGAGGCCCGCTTGATCCAATCATGTCGTCGGCGAGGCCTTTTTTGTTTATCGGCTCGAGCACTTTGACTCACTATTTCTTTCTCTCCATTGATTATCACATTAGAGGCTCGGTGTTCGAGTCGGCGCACTCCAGACGTTCAGTTGCGCCAAGGTTGTCATCGGGTTGTGGCGCTAAACGAGGTGAAAAGGCCACGTGTCAAATGGAGTGATTAGTTTTGTTCGAGAGGAGGTGGCTAAACGGTTTGCCTCAGGATCCTGCTGAAGGTGTGTGTGTGTGTGTGCGTGCGCGCGCGTTTGTGTTGTGGAGGGTATTCATGATTGTCCTTGGATACTTTGGCGTGATAAAGAATTTGGAGTGGTTTAAAAGCTTCATGCTGTTTCAGCCAAGGTTGTTTTTCACACCGAGTAGTCCCCTCCTTTCCTTTCTCTCCTTTTGCTTTGTTTTTCCACTCTCTCTTTCTTCATCTCCGTCTCACATGCACACGCTGCACGCACACACAAACATTTCCGTACTTATTTGTCCCTTACTGTGGACTGCCTGTTTACAACTTCTTTTTACTGTATACTGACACACACACACACACACACACACACACACACACACACACACACGTGTTCACACACACACACACACACACACAATGATATTACTCAACCTTTTCAAGATACCTCTTATTTATTGAACTGCATCCACAAACACAAAGAAGACATGCACACTCTTACTGAAGCACACACACACACACACACACACACACACACACACACACAGTGACCTAAGATAAGCACATTTACAGTTTCACCTACGCCTTCCGAGAACCTTATTCACTTCAAAGTGGGACAGCCTATCTCTCCGGCAGGCAGTCGCTCTGGTTACAGCATTAGAGCCTGGATAAAGCAATATTTACTGAACCTGAACATATACTTTCAAATACACCCAAACCCTCAAGTGAAGAAGGGGCTTTTGAAGACTGGTTGACAGAAGCAAAAGTGGTGGGAGAAGGGAAACCGAGCAGGGGGATGTCAGGGCGGAAACCCAGCCAATCGCGTTTTATCCGCAGTCTTTTATTTGTTAATCAGGGTTAAGCCGCCTTTTCAATTTAGCGTGACTTTTTGTTATCTACTTTCAAGGAATTCATGTATGAAATCACATAACAAAGAGCCGATACATCTCAGTGGAATAATAACCCAAAGAAGAGTTGACTTGTAGGCTTTAGCTGATACACAAATAATTCATGATTCTTCATTTTATCCGTTTACTGTATTGGATGTGGTGTCTGCTTTTTTTTTCCTCTTTTTTTTATTTTGCCTTTTAAAAATACTCAATATGCATTTTCATTATTAATGTTATTATTATTAACCTAAATGTCAGGTAAAACTCACATTTTAATGCTTTTACTGGTATCTAATATGCTAATCATCAGCAATGTGTAAACTTGAATACCACAAAGTCAAAGAAAGGTTGTGTCCTTTGCAAAGATGAGTAATAAAATCCCAACGTACATTTTAAATAGAAAGCATAACAAACCAATGCCAGTGGGGGATGGAATATGGATACAATAATGGACGTGTTCAAAGTTGGTGGGGGAAAAGTTGTGTTGTATGTTTACAGCTGAGATTTAAATTTAGCTCTGCTTTAAGTATCTTTACATTCATAACAAAATGGGCAAAGTTTAGGTGAGTTTTCTTATCAGTTTACACACTCAAGAACTCAATGTGCTTCATGAGGACAGTGTGGGCATCCAACTGATGTCAGATTATTATATATTTCTAACTGAACTCTGCCCACTTAAAACCAATGAGAAAAGCACAGAAAAGAAAAAAAAGATATACAGAAATCTCATATGCAAAAAAAAACAAAAAAAACTGCTCATTTGCTCAGAGTAAGATGCTTGTTTTGAAAAGATCAATCCCAACTTTCCAGGCTAACTTTGACACATTTTGGTTTGCACACTCACAATGAAAGCCACTGTTATCCACCGAAAAACAACCAGATTGTTTTCTTTTTTTCAAGCAGCTTATTATGACTTATGTGGTCGTTATAGGACTGCAGACGTCTAGAGGTCGTTATGTAAAAGGTTGCTCGAGGTCAGTGGCAGACGTACTGTAGACCTGGTCCATCAAGTCTTCAGTCCATCAAGTTTGTGTATTTATTAAATTACATCCGCCTCCATTAGATTTCATTATCATTTCCTCTTTATGGGAAGCACCTCTTTGGAATGTGGCTTTGAGCTGGTTGCTTTGGTCCTGTATCATGTGTCTTCAGCTGATAAGTCACTGTGCTCCAGGAGGGCATCACAGAAGCTTTTTGTCCCTTTTGATAATTGTTCATTACTTTTATATCACCCGAAAAAAACACTGAAGAACCACTGATGATATGTCTCCCTACATGACGGGGCCTCTATTTAATCGCATCGAATCACAGCACTTACTCGCCACACAGTTACATACATTCCATATCACGGCTGGAATGCAAGTTTTTTTCACTTTACTCACACATTCTTTTAAATTAATGCTTGATATGTTCATTTGATATTTCTCTTTGAAATCCTAAAGCAGGGATTTCAGCAAAAAAAAACCTCCGGCCTGTTTACCTCCATATCAAACATATCTCAAGATCAAATATTACAAAAGTCTGTTTAGTCTCTGCTCGTCGCAGCCTCCCCGAGGAGACTTGCAAATCATTGTCCACGAAACAGGTTGCAGGCAATGAAGCAGACCACGGAGCAAACTCAAATAAAAGAATACAGCGCTGTTTGAAGTCACCACTGCAGACCGCCTCCTTGCACTAAATGGGTCATGCCCCAATATTTCTTCAAGTTTCAAATTATTGCGCAGCCTTGCCTTGTTGAATCCTCCCTTAATTAAGGTAGAGCAGTCTTTAGAAGATGAATTCTATGAATGACTTGCATGGCTTTTGCTCCAGCACCATGCATGAAAAGGTTCAACATTTTGTTGACATTAACGTTTTATTGATAACTATTTAATGGATTTCAGTGAAAGTTAGTCCATAATGTCAAGGTCCTCAGAGGATTTTTAAAAAAAAACCTTGATTCTCAGACCTTTCATTTAACACCTTCAGCAAATTAAAATAGACATTTTTCCAAACCTGATGTTTACACACAGCAAAGGTAACTTCATTGACATGAGCCTAAGCTGTACTAGAACGCTACACCTCCTAACTGAGATGATGAGCATCGTGAACATTATATCTGGTAAACTGTATCGTGCATTGTCATTGTGAGCAGGTTGTCAAGCCAGTTTAGGCATGAAGCTCAAAGTACTGCAGTGTCCTCTGTATGTATAAGCCTCAGAGAGCTGCTGGCATGGCTGTGGACAACAAGGCCATGTTCATACCTGGTATTCAACATCTGTCTCTGTCCACTCCACATGCAAATAATCACATAATTTCAGTTTAAAAGGAATGAATGATGTTGTTGTAGGCCAGTCTGACTATTACATGTAATATGGCTCTGTTGTTGGTGCGTTTGTGTCAGTGAGAGGCATTAGTCTTACTTTGCACAACTTACTTGAGATTAAAAACAATGCAACATATTAAATTTTAAGACATGTTCACTCTCCAGTTAGCGATACTGATCCAATTTCCTGAAAACAGCAGAAATAATAAGTTCTCCCTTGGACTGGTACCTTAAAGGACACATAGTTTGGCTCATGCATCTGCTGTGGCTGTTCTTACAGACTCTTCAATGTATGTATTTTTGACATATTACATTTCTCTATTAAGGTTGGCTGCTGTGAATTGTGACCAGGTCAAAGTTCAGTGCAGGGTCCGCAGCCAGCACTCTGACTAACAGTCTAACAGCTGTCGAGTTCCCCTTCCTCCTGATTTTTTTATTATTATCTTTATTATCATTGCTCCCTTGCTTCAGCAACAACAACACCATCAGCACAACGTACACACAACATCTGAACGATGACATATTGATATAATATGACTGTACAGAGGGCTGCCTAAAGCCAACGGGAGCGTACAACTTCATAGGAAACATTTACCACTTTGTCATTTTTACTATATGCTACAATAGATGCATATGGCAACAGTGCGGCTTATTGTCCATATGTGGTTTGAGTCGCTGTAAATCTGCGGCGGAGAATATGCAAAAGCATCTAGTATGCATGTTATGGGAATATTAAAGTAAAGGGATAAAACAGGGGAAATAGGCAGCGAGGTGAGGGGAGGAGAAGGGAGGACAGTGAGTTTATGAATCCTGCTTTAATGGTACCACATTATTCAGAAGTCCTCCGGGCCAAATCCAGCTGTTCACTGGTAGCCCCTTGCTTGCACTCACGATTAACACCCCCCCCTCCACTTTTCCCTATGCTCTCATTCTTCTTCTCTATTGCCCTGACTCAAATTCTTGTTTTCTCCCTATACATTTGAAAGCTGCTCCAACCCACCTCGCTCTCTCTCTAACTCCCTATCTCTCCCTCTATAACCCCCCCTCCCTCACACACTCTTTTCCCCTTAATCCACAGTAGTTGAGTGACAAACCTAATTGGAGAGCAGAGATGGTCCAGTGGGAAACCAGACATGAAGCAAAAGAGACACTCACTTCTGTGAAGAAACATGCAACATAGAGAGGCAGAGACAGTGATGGCCAGTCAAATAGACTAGAGGGAGAGAGGCAATCAAAGCAGATTGAAAGCATGACAAGGGTATGTGTGTGTGTGTGTGTGTGTGTGTGTGTGAGGGACAGAGAGAGTGTGTGTGCGAGTGAGTGCTACCTTGTTCAGAGCTGAAATGTCAGGTTACTGAAGTAAAACCTGTCCCTTTGGAAGCCATCAGTCATCCTGATTTCAAATTTGTTGTTAATACGCTGTTAGTTTGCAAATTCTCGTGTGAAAGCTTGAGTGACTTGCGCACAACTGTTGCTGCAGTGCAGCTATATAAGGTGTTTTTGCAGATTGTATTTTTAAAAAAAATATGAATTATTCGTTAATATTCCTCCTTTCACATGCTGACATAGAGATGGAGACCGGTCGGGGAAGTGAGCCGAAATGTTGAGCAAGAATCATGTTGATAAACCATATTCCAAAAAGCCTACTGTATTTCGCAACATGGCAGTGCAGCTTCGGCTGTTCGGTTCAAGTCGACCAAAGAGTGTCAAATCTACAGCTTGTGTCAGAAAATACCGGACTCTAGGTGTTCATCCATTGTCAACAGTACCAATGGAGGAATTACAGTAGTCTGTAATCCATTAAAAAAAAGTAAAGGATGAGTAGGATTTTTCCCTCAGAAATGCAGAAAACACAATAACATGATCGTAAGTATTTATTTAAACCTCTATCTTCAATTTAGACCTAAACCTTTTTTTTTACGTTTTTTTTTTTTCTAACCCAAACCATGATACAAGTGTTGTATACTAAGTAGCGATGATGTGAAGATGTATTGAAGAGAAGTCCGCCGACACCGTCTTGATTGTATATAAAGGTTTATTACAAAAAGACCAGCATCGATTTAAGCCCTGCAGAGCTTGGAGAGTGTCCGGCCAAAATGACAACCCTCCCGACTCTTCTTGGGGGTTATATTTATAGGTCCATTGTTTACTTGTGTAAGAACCTCTGGTTAGAATCAAGTTATGCTATGTAAGACATGGAACTTAAAGGGGCCACAAGGAAAGGTGAGGGGTCATCAGGAGGCCCCTAACTTGGCATTTCAAAGAAAGAGATGTAAACACATATTCCCCTCTCATTCCGTATATGGACAAAAAGACACTACACAAGTATAGCAAAAAAAAATTGGTTCCCCCTCCTCATTTAGTCCACAATCTGTGGTTGTGTTTGTTCGCATCCTGTCACATTCATTCAATCATATTCTATTCAAAACCCAACCATCTTCCCCTCACCTGACCCATACCACAGTTTCCATACTCTTAAAATGGAAAGAAAATTGGAATTGAACATTTAAAGAACATTGTCATTAAACATATTTTTTCTTTTTTTTGCCAAATCATCCTTTATCTTGTTTGCCGATAGGGTTGAAAAACAACATTGAGCACATTAAAGGTTGCATGTCAGGTGTGTGCCATAGGAACACACTGGCTCCTCAGTTATTATGTTTCAGAGACACATCTCTGTGTTTTCATGGCGCAGGAGCAGAATACACTGGTATTCATAGATTGTGTATCCAATGTCACCCATCCTTCTGGGTCAAGCAGCGCATTAAGTCTTACGGCTTGCACCGGGGAACCCTTAGGGCCTTAGGCCTTCAGAGAAGGCCAAACACATCAGCATTTTAAATATTCCGGGGGAGAAGCGATTGAATAGTTAGGGTGCGTACACTTTAAGGTCCCTAGTTATTGCAAGCCATTCTCCTATTCCCTCACCCCTTTTTCCTGTCAAAAAAATGGATTTTAAATATTGTATATTACATCTCTTTCATTTAATAATTAGCCTAATTTGAAGCCTCATTCATTTCTTTATTTCTGAAATATGAAAGGGGTTACTGTCTTAAAGATGAAGATGAAATCGGAGTTGTTGTGAGGAAAGGTTTGCTGACTCACTTATTGGTTAGGACTTCATAACCAGGAAGGAAGGCCTCAAGCCCCCTAAGCCGCGTGCGTTTGTTTGGAAAGGCAGGTGAATTTATCCAATCACATTTTGATTTATAGTGGGTGGGGCCAAACATCCTTGCCCTAGACCTTCCCAAACAGAGACATATATAGGTAGACGCCGTATTGGCCACTGGATCGTACATCAATGTCGCCGCCTTATTGGACCAGACAGGACTGGCCTGTAAACACATACAAGTTGACCTGGGAGCTTTGGTTTGTCTGGATAAAAATCACTAAGTTTGGTTCAAGGACATAGGTTTGTGCAGCCCTGACAGTTATCTGACTCAGCAGAAAGTTTACTTGATTTGTATATGTTGTTGCTGACATAATTTGCATGAAACTGGATTTTTTTGGATTTAATAAATAATTACCGTACTTTTGGTTTATAGGAATCTTGGCATATAACCTTTTTTTGAAATCCCACCTGAAAGTCTGTAGATCTATTCTTCTTTCATGTTTTTAATATGGGCAATAACTCTTAACTTTCTAACTAGTTTCATGATACAGACACAGTGATGCTCACATTGATTTACATTACATCTAAAAATCCCTGAATCTGCTGATAATTCAGGACTTAAAAATATATTATTAACCCTGATGTTACCCTTCAAATGTGCTTTACCATGTGCATCAGTAATTGAACACAACATTTTTCTTAATGCCACCTCGTCAGTTCTGATACAGATGATAACAGCACAGTCAATACAGTTGGAATATTCTGTGGTAAAGATGCAACAAATACGTCCAACGTGCTGTCAGTGGGTGCAGTCAGGACTGTACAAAACATTATGGACTGCTGCCAAATATTACTCCTCACAGACCGTTGCAACTTTTCACAAAGTTTATCTTGAGCAGATATACAACAGTAAAATACCAAATGGCCAGTAACTTTCTACTCTCCGTAATTGTTTTGCTGTCAGAGACAATTTAGAAATGTATTTATTATGAGGCAGAAAGTGAATATTAAAAATGAAAAAGGCTAAAAGGGGTATTCAGTCACTTTCATGAGAAGTTAGTTACACTTAAAGGGGCAGTAAGCGATTTTAATCTATTACACTTCTTGTAAAAATATTTTGAATATTTCCTCACTGTCCGCTAGCTGTTGGTTCTATGTGTGTGCCGAAAAAAAAGCCCTTTTTTTCCTCAAAATTGAAAACAAAATAAATAGTGTGTAACGCACAACACTGCGTGTGCAGTTTGTTAACATCACTCTCCAACACCTCAAGAGACGTGCTAGTAACAGATGCTACGACTCAGGGCTTTCAGCCTCGTGGTTAGCACGTCAGTGTCCCATACCGGAGGCTGAGGGTTTGAGCCCTGACTAGTGCAGTCAAACGTCGACAACAAACAATCTTTCTCCAAAATGGCATACTGCCCCTTTAACCTTACAATGAATGAAGAATTTTAAAAAACAGTTAATCCATTTCCAATCTAATATTATTTTCAGCAAATAGTTTTTTTGTTTTTGTTTGATGAGTACATTAATGAAACTTTGGAAAACACCAACATATTTGGGGCGCCGGATAGCTCACTTGGTTGACCTGGCGCCCTATGTAGAAGGGCTTGAGTCCTGCAGCAGACCCCACCCAACACACACTACCAGCTGTCCCATCAATACAGCCTTAAAAAGCCCCAAAAAATATATTGTATTGTATATTATTATTAAAAAAAACGAGATATTTCAGCTGTAATGCCATTGGCACGGTTCTTTAGAGCTGTACACAATCTGTTTGAATGTAAGAGGCTTTGTACGAACAGTGTATAATTGTGCATTCTTGTCAGACGAGCAACAGCAACCACTCGTAACGGTGGTTGTGAGAAGTCTGAGTTTGCCCGTGTTAATGCAAAGATTAGAAGACTTGCATAGTAGCATTCAAAATCAGCGGTGCACGCCGTGTGTGTGGAACTGCCCCAGGCCTTAGCTGTGGCTAGACCATCAAAAGAAAGTGTCATAGAGATATGAAGGAGGTTTCCCTTTTGCATTTATAAAACTCAGTCACTACACTCCCCCCACTCATGCAAACACAAACAGAAACCCACCTCCCCCAAAAAAGAAATCAATACTAGATGAATTATTAAACCCTGATTTGAGTCCAATCAAACAAGACCAATATATTCTGACAACGCTCTGCAGTCAAGCTACCTGAGAACAGAGGAGTGTGAGTGTCAGTGGGATTTAAACATGGCTAAAGCCATTGAAAGATAAACGAAAAGAGCCATCGCAAGATGTATAATGAAATAATTAGCTGTCAAAACGCAGGCTGCGGAGCTGGCAAATAATCCATCACCAGGAAGGGTAAAATCCCCCGGTTTATGTTATAATCCAAGCTTTCAGGGGCCAGGGTGATACGGGCCACTTTTTCTTTGACTGCATTTTGGCTGGATTAATTGACAGGCTTGTCAGGCACAGGAGTGAAAGCTGTTTGGGGCAGCTGAAAAGTCAGGACCTAACAGGGAAAAAATCTGTGGCTTAAAGAAATGGGTTGCAGCACAGCCAATATTGCCGCCAGAAGGATCAGTGTGTGACTGTGTTTGTGTATTTCTGTGTTTTCGTTTATATTTGAACCGTAACTGAGGCTCTAGGGCTGAAACTGGGAAATCGCTACATTTAGTGTCAAAATCTAACCCCCAAACTTGCAATTGTCCATTAGTGCTCTGTCCAGATTTAGGGTTTGTCCAATTTCCTGTCTTGTACCACCTGACCATCTGAAGACTCACATTCCGCTCTGCGACATAATGTCCTTCCTTCAACCTGGTCTTATCACTCTGGTATTTGAGGGTGAGTGGTAAATTCAAAGCTCAGGAAAACCTTCTTTAGCCTTTTGAAGTTCCCAGACCTGTTTGCGTGAAATCAGTCGCAGGCACCTTTTTTTTCCAATGCCTCACTTCAAAGTGCTGTCCTGTCCCACTGCTGCAGCTAAGGCCTCCCTCCATTTTCATCAGTGGCACTCAGAGATTGGTGCCTCTCGGTTCTTAAGTAAGATTCTGCTCTCTGATTACACTTCCCCTAGTTGAGGGATTGTTAATGGAACACAAAAATAACTGACCCTGAAACTGTGGATGGCAGGGTGCATTATTTAACTACTCCTACCATAGCCTCGAGGGAGAGAAGGGGGGCTCCAGACGGGATGAGGAGTAACAACTAAAGAGAGAAAAGAAGGCGAAAGAGGGCATGCATGATAGTGTTGGCAAGACGTTTCCTAGCTGTGTACAGGAGTTAACCATTGCTTACCCATTGCGAAAGACAAAAACAATTTTGCAGCTGTGCTATGTCCTTGTCTGAAACATCCAACCTCCCCCGTGCTTGGTTATAGTAATTCTTTAAGGGTCATACATCCTGATGTTGTTGTAATTGGTCTCCTGTGTGAACATGTTGCTAGAACATTTGCCTCAAGGCTCTGGATCTGTGTCTGCATGTGTTACTGTACAAACAGGTGCTGTGAGGACAGGAAAAAAAATGTGTTAAAAAAACAACAACAAAACAACAACAACAATGGGTGAATGGCATGGGTTCACAGAGAAGCATTCCCACTGTTGATGTACAAGCGATTTCACGTCTGTTTCATGAATTATTAACAGCGAAGCTCTTTTGTGTCTCCCATAACCAAAACAATGGAGAACGATGTGGAAAACTGAGGGAAAGAGGGATTGAGTGTGTCTCTGTCTCATCGCTAACAAGATATCCTCTGTCAGTTAGTGAATTGGCAAGGTGTCTGTTTTAAGTCTTTTACTGGTCTTGATCATTTTTGGGGTATGGCAAAAACTAAGCAACACAGTAGCCTGCAGTAAAAACAGTGTAACAATTAGTTATTCATTTTATAGTATAAGTGGGTGGTCTGGATTGGATTTGGACATACCTTCAATCTTATAACGATGTATTGAATTTTTAAATATCCGAACTAGAGTTTGCATGTTCTCCCTGTGTATGCATGGGTTTTCTCCGGGTACGCCAGCTAACGCCCACAGTCCAAAGACCTGCAGATTGGGGTTAGGGTAATTGAAGACTCTAAATTGACCGTAGGTGTGAATGTGAGTGTGAATGGTTGTCTGTCTCTGTATAAACTCTGCGATACGCTGGTGACCTGTCCAGGTTTTACGCCGCCTCTCACCCAATGTCAGCTGGGATTGGCTCCAGCACCCCTCCGGCCCTTAATGGATAAAGTGGTATTGATAATGGATGGATGGAATATCCCAACCAGCAAAAATGAGCTGAAAATACATTGAAAATACATCTTTGCCAACGTCTAAACCACATGTAGATTTGGTTGAAAGTGAAAACCCATCATGTTCTGGTTGTTGAAAAGACGTCTCAATAAGTGTCTACCCTAAACAGCCCAATTTTCAACTACTATTTTAGGTTAAATTAAGACCGACTAGATTTAGCCCAAAAAAACTGCATCCTCATGACGTCTGGTGTTTGGTGGGATACATGTGCGATAGGCCAGTAGAAGAGTATGAGAGATGAGAGCATGCCTCCATCATTGTCTGGAGAAAGACGACTGCACACTCTTATGGTCCCCAAGACACAATAGCTTGACAAAAGTGACTGAAGATGCACTGGCAAATGCCCCCAGTGAGTTGGTGGGAATTAATGGGGATGTCATGATCCTGGAGGATCATGAACTCTTTATGAACTTTAGAGTAATTTGGTTATAGACTATTTTGTTATTTTGTGTTTTTTATGATTATATTCTGTAGTCTTCTGCACTTCCTTTTCCTGTCTTGTTTCTGATCACTTTACTCTTGTCATGTCTCGTGCCCTTGTGATTGTCCACACATTCCTAATGTGTCTCACCTGTCTCCCATTACCTGAATTTTGTTATTTGTACCTTTCTGAAAGACTGTATATCTCTTTTTGTTTTCGTTAATTAAAAAATAAATATATTTTGCACTCTGCATTCAATTCAATTCAATTTTATTTGTAAAGCGCCAAATCACAACATACATTGTCTCAAGGCACTTTACATAGTTACATCTGGGTCCTATTCCTGCACACCTTGACAGGGGAGCCAATTTTTCCTAAATACATCCAAGGGATTTCTGTGTGTACATTTCCCCAAAACCAGGAAAGATTTTAAATACCCTGCTCCCTGATATACCATCATCTAGGACCAACATCCACATTGTGGGGAAATAGTTTACACAGTGGGCTATTTTGACTGCAACCTGTAACCTCATGTAATAGTCCTCCGTCCATCCATTATCTATACCGCTTATCCTTTTGGGTTGTTGAAAGGGGCTGGAGACAAGCCCAGCTGACATTGGGTAAGAGGCTGGGTACATTCTGGACAGGACGACAGTCCATCACAGGGCCGACATACTGTGACAACCATCCACGCTACCATTCACACCTACACGCAGTTTAGAATCTCCAGATTTCCTCGGCCTTTGGACTGTGGTAGAAAGCCAGAGTACCTCGATACAACACAAGCAGACATGGGGAGAACATGCAAACTCCACACAGAAAGGCCCTGGTCAACCTTCTTGCACTTGGTTTGATTTTCGATCTTCGTCTGACATTACAGTCTCATATCAAGGCTATTACCAAAATAGCATTTTTTCACCTTAGTAATATTGCTAAAAATGACGACCGATTTTATCGCTGCGTGATGCTGAAAATGTTATCCATGCATTTGTGTCTTCCAGAATTGATTATTGTAATGCCCTGTTTTCCTGGCCATTCATAATTGTGCCACTCGAGGTCTTCAACTTGCTCAGAATACTGCAGCCAGAATCTCGATAAATAAAAGAATGATCACATAACAACGGTTCTGGCTAGAGCTGTCCCAAACGATTATTTTTCAAACGATTAATCTAGCGATTATTTTTTTGATTAATCGACTAATCTAACGATTCAGTTTTTTGGCCAGTGGTGTGCCCGGAGCCCCGCGGGGCCGGGATCCCACTTCAGCCGGCGTGCGGCGGCCCTAACTTTCATTGCGCCACAGGGTTTCGAGTAGCGAGCCCTCTGACTCGCGCGTGCGTTAGACTCCTTGGTCTGTGTTTCAAGACGTGTCGGGTGGGTTGCCGACATCGCCCCAGACCCCTTGCGCCTGTAAACGTGGGCCAATCCCCGCCCTGGGGACGCGACGCGGTTGGAGCGCACTGAGGACAGTCCGCCCCGGTCGAACGGTCGTGCCGGGGGCGGGAGGGGGCCCCGTCCCGAGCTGACCGAGGCCAGCAGAGGGAAGGCGCAGCGAGTACCAAGTCCACAGCCCAGGGAAGCGGCGAGGTCCGGGGGAGAGGGCGTTGTAAAGTTCGCTGCCGGAGCCGCGAGCCACCTTCGCCCCCAAACCTTTCCAAGCCGACCCAGAGCCGGTTGTGTTTTTTGTTTGTTTGTTCGGTGTTCGCGCTGCCGCTGCTATCACTTGCTGCCGCCATTGTTGTTGTTTGATTTTTTCTTCTTCCTTTTTAAACTATGGCCTCTATATCGATTGGCGACTAGCTTTTTGGCGCATTACCGCCACCACTGGACTGGAGTTTGGGACAAGAGTTAATCTAGTTGTAGCGGGCAACTTGTCGACGCAAATTATTTGTGTCGACGAATTTATATAGTCGATTACGTCGACGAGTCGTCCCAGCCCTAGTTCTGGCCTCTCTATACTGGCTCCCAGTGCAAGATAGAGCTCAGTTTTTAAGCTTATTTTAACATTTAAGGCCTTGCATGGACTTGCCCCTCCGTATTTAACTGAGCTTATTATACAATATACTACACTACTACCACTGCATGCACTCTTCGCTCCCTCCATGCTTGTCTCCTCGTCATTCCTCAAGTAAACAAAAAATCTTTCGGTTACAGAGCATTTTCCTACTCATTGTGGGAACTGTTGGGTTTTCTCTGTAATATTGTGAGGTCTCCACCTCACTAAGTGCCATGAGACGATGTATGTTGTGATTTGGGGCTATACAAATAAAATTTAATACAAACTATTTATTCATTTTATTGCAGGCAATGAAATTAATAAATTGTAAGGAAAGCATGATGTGACAAACATGTCTCTGAATCATATGTGCATTTGCACATTCACACACATGCACACTTAAAATCATTACTATTCACAGTAGAAGTGTGTTGACAGTGATGAAGGACATGAGGTGCTGAACGGTGTCTAGCACAAAATCCAAGCATCCTTGGGATGAAACGCTTGGTGCTCTCTGTGGACTGTCTGTATTCTGCTCTAGAGGGAAACCTTGAGCTGAAGGGTCTGGTGTGGCCACGCGTGCGCGAGCGCGCCCACACACACACACACAAATACGGTTGTGCATATAATCCAACATGTCCACAGTTGTCCACCAGGGAGTCTCATTCACACACTGGACATAAATTATGAGCACAGGCCACCTTGCTCCATTTCAACACCCCCCCCCCCCTTCCGTCTTCTCACTTCAGCGTCATCATGGGGATTCAATTGCTATGTCTGGAGACAGGTTGTGGATTCCTCTGTGTCCATCTGTCTTTCCACTTGTCTTGGCCTCTGCCCCGCTCTGTCTCTCTCCCACCCGTTTACCATGCATCTCGCTTTAAATGTAGTGAATTGGGGACTTGTGGAAAATTCAGTTCAGATTACAGCCAAAGACACAACAGACTAAATTTCTGTTGCCCTCCGTGTCTCCCTTTTCCCCTCTTCCCTCATATTTCCCTGCACCTGGGCATGAAATCATGTGGGCTCGCTATTGAACTCTGGGCATCAATATGACACATGAAGACACGCACAGTGATTTATTTATGTGTAATGAATTTAGAGCAGCAGTCTGGTTCAGTGAGAAGAGACAGAAAGTTCAAAGCTTCAAAGGCTTGAAGGCATAAGAGAAGAACCTCCTTCACACGCTACAAACACACACACAGACACACACACACACAGACACACAGTAAACTGTTACATAACACTTATATGTATTTTGAGCTCATTGTGGCTTCAGGGCCTATACTAAAAAAGCTATCTATCTATCTATCTATCTATCTATCTTCTAAAAAACTCATATACAAAAGCAATAATAATAGTAAGACTGATGAACACGATTTCAAGACAATGGCCTATGAAACACCAGGAATACCAGGTTGACATAAATATTAAGAGAACATTCCTAATGCACTTTCAAGAGTTGGGTGAGTGAACCTCTCTCTGTTAGCAGGCCACATTTCAAGAGTAGATGGTGATGTTTAAATGATTTTGCTTTTAAAAATTTGAAATAGGGCATGACCAGCGAGATCTGTAGCTCTCTGGAAAAGAATCACATTTCTGCAGCAAAGCCTTTTCATCTCCGTGTTCTCAAGTATTATACTCCAAAATGCTTAGTCCAACTCAAACTCCCAGATATAAAATAAAAAATTAAAAGAAACAGAAAAAAAACACAAGATAATCTGTCCCGTGCTACCGCATACAACCAAAGACATATAGTTGAGCTAATTTAGTATAATACAGCCTGTCTGTGGGGGCATTTAGTGCTGCCTTCATCCTTTTTAGGGAAGAACCCCCATTGTTCTCCTCAATAAATAGGTTAAAACTGTATTTTGGTTTTGGGTAATGTATGATTTCATTGATGTGCTCAGAGGCATTATTCAGCTTTATTCTAATGCTATGCTGCTCCATGTCCAGGAACACCTCCCATGTTACTGATGATTACCTGAGCTGTGAATAGGCTGGCTCCTCAGGACATCAGTGACTTGATTATCATTTTAACATATCAACACATTGCCATTATGTTACCTAATTTGCATAGAACCCGAACTTCATATCGCATCTCTTGACAGTCTTGTAGCACTTGCCCGTACAGTGGGGTGCTACCAATACCAAAGAAATTGGCAACATGTGTTTTAAAGATGCATTAATCAGTATTTTTTATAACAGTGAGTTGGATTGCTAAGTCTGAGGTAAAGGGGGAGTTTTTTTTTAATGACAAATCTACCTAGTCTTTTGTTTGTGCGGCTGTGATTCACCGTCATTAACTTTGTCGTATGTGGGAAAAATAACCATATTGACCGTTTCCTAAAAGAGCATCTCGGCGACAGGAGGTACGCCACAACGATGCCTGGTTAATGAGCTTGTAAAGGTAAGGGTGAAGGTTAGGGTTAGAGTGACATTGCAGGGAAACAGCACGAACACTTAACAGAATATAAGGAAATCAATTTACATAAACAAACTTGACGGACTTACCAGGTCCACCGCTGACCTCTAGCATAACAACCTAGGAGGTCTGCGGCCTTTAAAACGATGCGGGCCTTTAAGGCAGAACGCAGGAGCACGGACAAAAGAGAGTTTAAAAAAGTTTATGATAACACTTCAAACTAGAATTGCCCTCAGTAGAGCGCAGAAATCCACCACGGGCCAGTAGCCTTCACTAAATTTCACACACTCATAGATATGAGTTCATCAAGACCGATGTATTATTCCCTGCATCCATGCAAAAACACACAGTGATTAACATGCAGCGGGGGATGTGCAAAAGAGAACAATGATTTGGCAGAGTGTTGAATGAACCTGTCCTTATAGCAGGAAAACGTGGTGTCTATTAGGATATGAGACTCAGCTGCATGGATGAATTGGAGGGAGAGATGGAATCTTGAGGTCAGGCCCTGCCAGCATTGTCCCATTGCTTCGGTCTGGTCTACGAAGAATTGTCACCAGCTTGTCCCGCCCTTACAGTCGCAGCGTTTCCTACTTTGGGCTGCTTCACTAAGTGTTGCCCAACAACTCTGATGTGGTAACTGTGTCTGCTAGATGGGGAGTCACTACTTTTACTGACTTGTTGGCCGTACACTTATCATGTAGCTGCCTGTGGTGCTTTTTCAAGCGCGGATACGGGTTGGTGGTGTTGCCTCGGGATGTAGCGACTGAATGCTTTGCACAACACCTTCTTTGGTTGCACATCTGTCGGCTCAAACCGGAAACACTCCCGTATCACCGAATTGCGTCTTTTTCGTCCGGGCTAAATTCATCCAACGTTGCTTCTGGCTCCGCGGAGGCTGCTCCCCTAATGCAATATTATTCTAAATTGCAGCCTTTCGCGATTTGCAAATCGCAATGTTTAAAAACGATTAATCGTTCAGCCCTAAACAGGACCCAACAGTCAGCAGGCACTATCAGCGGGGAACCAGGACGAAAAGAAAAGAAACAACCTTAAAACTGCATCACCATTGCATGCTACTTTGTGGCTCAGTTTGTTGTCTCTCTTTTTAATGTATTTCAGTTAAGAAGAACAATAATGATGTTTTGTTTATTTCTGAAATCTCAAGTTCTTCCCCGGGAGTCAACAAAACAACGTGTGTGTGTGTGTGTGTGTGTGTGTGAACCCACCCTGGTGTACATACACAACACTGATGCCTCTACAGGAGGTCCAGAATATGTCTGACACATGGTGCAGAGTATGGCCATTAGTATTTTTCTCTTTAAGCTCAAACCAGTGTTAATAAAACTGTAATTGGGTTACACAACCATCAGCAGGAGACTGACTTTACACAAACACAGTGACAGACACAGGTTACACACGATCCCCATGAGCACACTGAGAAAGTTTAGAAGACGTACGAGGGCGAAGGCATTCAAGAGCCTGCAGGGACCGAGCCACATAATGAGCCAAATCTGGAGTGTGTGAATCTGACAACAAAATCCATCAGTGCGTTCTCAAAGCCCATCTCAGCCCTTCCTCCCTTCTCTCTAACTATCTCTGACTCTCTCTCCTCTTATCTGCCTCTGCTCACATCTAATCACAATAACAAAAAAAAAGAAAGAAAAGCAACTGCAACTGCAACTTCTGGAACTTTTGCCGTTGCAGACACCCTCTGACTAGTCAAGCTATGGGTTTATGTGAGCACGCGTGTGAGTGTGTGTGTGTGTGTGTGTGTGTGTGTGTGCATAGATCTTAGTCCCTCTCTCATGGCCTAATTGGAGTATCTCAGGCAGGGGACACAGGGACGTGACGTGCTAATTTGATTTGTGACTCTGAGAATGGCTTGATGTAACTGATGCAATTAATGGTAACGCAGTTGTGTCTTTGTGTATTCGTGTGTGTGTGTGTGTGTGTGTGAAAGCAGTCAAGTACTGTGTGATATTTTTTTTTGTGGTGCGAACTTGTGTGTTTTCTTGCTGCGCGATCAAACACATTTTCCAAACTTGCGTGTTTTTCTGCACGCTCAAGTTTGTCTTTGGTTGTTTGAGAAAGGCAGCGCAGCGGAGGGGAGGGATGCTCACCACACCAGCAAAGTTCGCAGTCAAGCGGCAAAGTAAACATGGTCGGCATCCCGCCTTAATGGATTTGTTTGTGTTTGTTGATTGAGATGAGAGATGGAGTGTAAACGTTCAAATTATGAACAGCAGACTGCATAATTACATCTCCGATATTTCCCTATGGGAAACTGTCTAAGGGGCAGAAGTTAAGAGAAGCAGGGAAAGGGAAAGCGAGCAGATGGAGAGGGTGGCGGAGGAGCATTCGAACACACCTCAAAGAAAATGAAAAAAATGAACACATTTGATTAGGGAGATTTCAGTCATTACACATCTCATGGCTCTGTCTCTTCGCCACCCTCGAGACTGGTGGATTAGATCTAAACACTGGATTAATTTAATCTGCATACTGGGATTAGGATTATGAGTGTGGGTTTTGAGAGATTTATGGTATATTGCATAATGGATTTACAAGATTTCTTTTTATGGGTTTAAACCAGTATGTTCAGATCCCTGCGGAAAAAGAAGTGCAGTTGACTAAGGAATGAAGGGCGATACAGAGTGAGGAGTGGATTATTTTTAATTCATCCTTTGAATGTGTGTATATTCAGGCCAAGGAATATTTTTGAGAGAATTTCTATGTGCAAAAGGGAAATATTTTTCTTGAAAATGTAATTTCGTCTCATCATCTTATATTGAAATGACAGAATGCCACTGAGGCATTCTTTTGCTGGTCTGTGTGTGTGGGTGGGTGTGTGTGTGTGTGTGTGTGTGTGTGTGTGTGCTTGTGCGTGTGTGTGTGCGTTTATGTGTGTTTTCAAGCAATGTCTTACTGGTTTCAAGCTGTTTTTTCACTCCAAAGAGAAGGCACACAAAAAACTCACTGGAAGAAAGACACAAGGAGAGATGTTCACACAAACAAATGAACGTGCATAGGTTATGTGCGGCCAGCCGAGTTCCAATAAACACAGGCACAACCCTGTATCACCCAGAAACATGTCTAGTGCAACAGGTGCCCAGGGCTTCACACTGCAAACGTGTCTGCTCCTAACTAATTTGAAAACCCACATTCTAGCAATTAGGGAATGGACGGTACAGCGTCCGCAATAGCAGAGTCGTATCTCTTTTTATGGGGCCACAGTGTAAGACTTCATAATACTGAGATGTGCAAAACACACACTGCAGTGAATTAGATGTTCCACAAACATGTTTTAATTTATAGGCCAGACTTCACTCGTCAAAGTCACAAAAAACTATTTCCATCAACAAACTACTATATATTTTCTTGTTTCCAATGCTCTACTATTGGGCCAGCCTGAAAACGCTCACGCTCACCTGTGTACGTTTGCAGATGTAACGCTCACCACCTCTCGTGCCTCAGGCGAAATTGTAGATCAACTATCTCAGTCGGTGTCCCTTGAGCCATGCCGCACGAGTAGTGGTCGTCTGATTAGTTTTAACGAGACCCGCTGCACTGTCGCAGCTTTGACAGATGTCACTTTGCTTGGCTTGCTCCAAGCCTTGGTCAGGCGTCCCAGGGGAAATTATTCTGCTGTGAATTTCAGCGTCAGTTTGCAACGCTGGCTTCGGTCAGCCTACTTTGGTTGAAGACCTGCAGAAACGTCTTCAGCTGTGCCGCTCACTTGACGTAAGCAGTAACATGGGAACCTACTTCTTGTTTTAGATCTTTTTTTCACACGAGCAAAACTCAAGTAGAAGTAAACCACGCTTCTGCAGGGTTGTTGCTTGCACACAGACTCACAGTCTATCTCTTGCTCCCCATCTTGCCATGTAAACAGATGCAAACTGCTTGAATTGTGGCACTGAATACACACAGGCAATTAAAGTTTTGCACAGATAAAGTAAAAGCAAACACTTGTTTTAAGAGGGAAGCCCTCGGAGTATAAACATGACTAGAATTTTTTGAGGGATCTGCCTGAGATGATCAGAGTGGCATGTATTGACATTTTCATAAATCCTTTTTTTTATTTTCATAAGCTGTAAGTACAGCGTGAATCTGCCCAAAGAAAAGTGGCTCGTGTTCTTTAACCTTGCAACACATCAACTGCCACACTCTCTCTCACACACGATGAACGAGGGACGGCGTTTTTTACAAACAGCCTGAGACGGGTCAAGTTGGACACAGCTTAAGGGGGCAGTAAGCGATTCTAAACCAATACACGTTTTGTAAAAATAAGCAAATATATCCTCACTGTCCATTAGCTGTCCCTTGTGGGTTTGCGGCGGAAAAGAAATCCGGGGACCGCACCACACAACATCACTCGTTGACACCTTAAGAGACGTGCTGGCGGGTGCAACGCCTAGTGGTTAGTGCGTCGGACTCCCCTACCGAAGGTCATGACCTGGCCAGAGCAGTAAATTCACAACAGCAACAAGGAGAGAAACAAGCTTTTCTCCGGAATCGCCCATTTCGCGACTCTCTTACTGCTAAGCGTCTGTGCCACCTACTGCCAGTAATCATACCAAAATCCTCGAGCATTCAAGAGATGATAGCTGTTGACAGCGACGAGATCTTCCTGCTCATCCTGGGAGGAACTGAACACGTGTTCACAAAGTGAGGACAGACAGCCACGTCAAGCTTTGCGCCCAAATCCATCAGACTCATTAATGGTTGAGCCGTTGATTTTAACACGGCTCACCTTAACATTTTTTATTGTTTTCTTATGTATTACTTTTCATGAGCTTAACACTGCTGATTGCTCTCTGGATGTTCTTTTGTACACGTCGTATGCTGTTGAAATGTAAAATGCGCACCCCCACAGCCATCTCGACACGGGACGCAAACACTACAATCTCAGGCTCCACATGATGTATAAATATATATATGCACATGTCTACGAAACCAGCTGGTTTTTAAAGACCCATATTGCATAACACCACAGCAACATTAGAAACAATGTAACACCCAGTCCCGCGGCTGTACACTTCTCTAGTGAGAGAGTGAAACGTAACATTTTTACCATTAGATATGAGGAAACAGAGGAGAAGATATTTACTCTATGCTCCTAAAATCGGACCGCTTATGGATATCACGTAAAAGTTTTGGAATTATCAATCACCTCTTCAGAATAGGCAGTTCTCAAGGGGACAAGGAAGACGCTTTGTGATGGTCAGCAACAACATACTTAGAAAAAGATAACATTTTGTCATCAAAAATCAATAGTTTTGTGATATTACAAATCTTTGCATCGAATACATTTGAGGTTTGGTCATAGTGATGCTAAGAGACTTAATATAATATACAACACTGTTGCTCTGTATTTTTTTTAGCCTCTTTTAGCTTTCTGAACTGTTTTGTTCTGGGCACATTTACAGTAAAGTACTTTTGTGCAATGAGGGGCACACAGCAGCTGTTTTCGGCCAATAATTTCTAATAAACTGTATGCTTGCTGCCAGTACTTTACAGCAGACAGACAATGGCCCCTATTCCGACCTGGTAATAACATCTCAGCTGATACAATCACAAGCGGACAGCCCTGAGTTCAGGTGTGAACACACCCAAGATGCACTGAGGACACATGTGAGATCTAATCACTCACACCACTCAGGCCACTTATTGGAACGTGGTCTGGGACACATGGACACATGTCAACCTGATGTCCACAATGGCTTTATATATATATATACTGTATATATACTTTTTTATCAAATGGGTGAAATCTTATTTCACTGAAGAGCTGTGTGCAAAGCATTGATTTACTCTGCCCCTCGCTGTGTCTCTCTCTCCCTTTCTCTTTCTCTTTCCCCCCATTGACACACACACACACACACACAAACATTGACAATGGAGCCATCTACAAACAGGAATTATGTACATGTGTATTTGCATCTAGAGTGGGATCACTTGGATCAGGGATGAATTTTAACCCCAGGTCTGAACAGGCTCAAAGTTAGTAGTGAAGTAAGTCCAGGGACTTACATTTATCAGGTAGCCAGAAAATGTATATATATATATATATATATATGACAAGTACACCCCTGAGACAGTCCAGCACATAACAGTGGGGTGTAAGATGCAGACATGTACGGTGTACTTGGAACGCCATCCAAAGATGGTTGAGAATGATGGTTGGGACTTCAAGATCTAGAATGGTTATGTGTGTGTGTGTGTGTGTGTGTGTGTGTGTGTGTGTGTGTGTGTGTTTGCGTGTGCGTGTGTGTGTGCACAACATTGTGTAATATTGTAAGTAGCATTTCCTTGTAAATATGGAAATTTGTAAATGTTACATTTTACAAATCATATTTGCACAAATGCTAAGAACTCATGCAGAGAGCTGCAGCTCTGCCTCCTCATCCAATCACAACTTCTCATCAGGGCAAACTTTATAATAGAGAGAGAGGGAGAGAGAGAGACGTTATGTCCAGTAGACAGTGCAATGTGGTGCCAGCAGAAAATATAATTAATATTGTGCCAGCAATCTTGTTAAAACTCCACTGTAGCCCCACCCACAACACAACCCTACAAAAGTATGCATGCACACACTCACATACACACACACACACACACACAGTGGCCCTTGACAAGCAATCCTATTAAACTGAGAGTTTGGCATTTAATCTTTTAACAACGGGGGACCGACAGACTGACAGAGAGTCAGACAGGGGGATACCTGCAGACAGACAGACAGAGCGACAGACAGGGGGATACCTGCAGACAGAAGGGAGTACCTGCACGCAGCCGGACAGAGAGACAGATAGACAGACAGACAGGAGTATTTGCCATTTTTTCTCCCCCTCTTACTCTCTGATTAATGTCTGCCCTTGGTAGAGCTGTTGCAGATCCTCACCATAGCTTAATTTTATCTAAGGTGTATTTAAGAGATAAAATACAACAATGTCCTGGGGACGTACTGTACAGTAGGCACAGAAAACTGCCTGTCCCTTGTATTATGTAATGGATGGATGTACATAGAAGATGTAAGTGATAACTGTTAAACACTTTAAATAATGCAGCAGAAAGAGCCTGTATTGTATCTGGATCCTAATAAACAGCCTAGTCTGTAAGGCTGATGCAGCCATAACACATGTAGCGCAACACGCACATGTACACACATCCCCAGTCTATCAGCCTGATTTTCACTGACCTCATGGTGAGACATACTCACTTAATCTGCAGGATGTCCACACCACACCGAAGTTACTGCTGTTGCCCTAGATACATACAGGACTCTAAATAGAGACACTATTTAGTAGGCCTATGAATTAATATGCAGATGAGAGCGGCTGTTTGTTTTTTTTCAGTAATTGCTGCACAGATAATTTAGAGAGGACAATATTCCTAGGTGTCGCTTGACATTGGTGCAAATAATTATATAGCTTAACAGGACAGTGTCTAAGGAGTTCCTCACAAATGAGACACATAAATGTGTTCATGATAATAAAAACATAATCATTATAGTCAATTATAATCACATAAACAAACAAAAGACAATTCTTCAGTTAGGTCAAGGGTGCGACTTGTTTTCCTTATTGATTATTATAAATGCTCATTGTTATTGATCTACCACTTATAATTTTGTTTTTAGTTTAATAGTTTGGTCCTGTAAAATCGCCCAAAAAAGGACAATAAGTGGGTATATGGCATATACCTATATATATACCACAATGACATCGCTAAATTGCTAATGCAAATAATTTTGACCACCTTTACCAACTCAGTTAATTAAACATGCATTAGAATCAATTTTCTGGTGCTCAACATAAGTTGCACTTACTTCGTTCAGAATTTATCACCTCGAACTCTCTGTTATTTTCTTTAAATAATGATATTTCACTTTTTAGCCAAAATACGAAAAGCTCTGAAAAAAAACTGAACTGACTTTTTTTGGGGGCCTGTTTTGCTTTATAAATTATTTACATGACTAATCAATAGTCACAATTGCTGATTTGTTTCCCTTAAATAATCCCATTTTGACCAAAATAAACCCAAAGCTTTTTAGGCAAATCTGAAAACATTTGGTGTTGCAAGCCCTCTCAATAATATCAGACCCATACTGTGGAGACTGTGAAGAAATGGCCTCTTACAGGATCAATAGCTCTGTGAAACTATCTTGATTCTTTTGACAAAAGATGAGGGAGCCTTGGGCAAAACCCACTCGGCCACATTTCACCCAACTAAGCAGAGGATCTCACATGGTGGAATTTGGGCAGAGATAGAACAAACCTTCCAATGTGAAGGTCAGCTTTAATGCAGGCCACAGTACTTTTACCCCCAGCTTCACATCTTTAGATGTAGAGCTCTAAACTCTATGAGAGGATAAATCTCTTTCCCGGAGCCTCCATAAATTCCACTGTTGCACTTTAGTTACCAGCTTTAGGAGTGTGCTCTAATATTTCATTATTATAGCCTCTAAATTCAAACTTCCACAGACCCTTGTTCTGTAACTCAGAACCATCACCTGAATCGCAAAACTGTCTGAGCCTTAAAATATGATTTGGGCAAAAAATCTGCCAACATCCCATAAAGAGAACTATTGGGGATAATACAGGTTGGGTCCCATTTTATTGTTTGCTTTTGAGAAATCAAGTAAAAGTGGAATCCCATTAAAATGTTATGAGTTAATCTTCATTATAAAAGTACTTCATCTAAAGTTGGTAAATCCACTAACTTAGCCAGGAGATGCATTTCTGATGCATCCTGTTGGACTTTCTTTCTGGTGTTCTATTCTTCACCTCTTACTTTTCTTCCTCCAAGGCTCTTTTTATCAAACTCATCCTGTACTTGAGGCGGTGAACAGGTGGTCACTGTATATGAAATGAGCTCATCCTTCATTCGAGACCAGTTGTGTCTTTTCTCTTACGACTATTCTCCTCTGGTAATACATTTAGTGTTTGGCTGATTTCCTCACTGTTCACACAATTAACTCAGTCAAATTTTGTATTGTGCACCATGAAGTAACACCACAAATAATGTTAAGGCATTTTTATGCACAAGAAGGCCCCCCCTTGAATATGTGAATCAAACATTTACATGACGTACACCAGACACCTAACATATTTTATTATGGGGCAAATTATGATGTTTAAAAAAAAATTCATATCAAAATTCTGTCCTTTGAATTAATTCATATAAGTTCATTAGATGCCAGTTAACTCAGATTTTTGATTACATGCTTCAACATACAGCCTCATAACTTACCAGACATTAATCGTCTGTCCATCCCCTCTATGCATTTACAACTTGGTAACAGGTCAACTGGTAAAGTAGCCAAAATATACTTCAAGTTCCCTTCGACTTCACTTTCCCTTTATTCTCCTCAAGTAAACTGAGGCCCAGTGGGATATTCAATCCCTCCTGCATGTCCTGGGTTTATGCCGTGGAGACCTGCCAGTCGGTCAAAATCTCCACAGGGGAGTGACAAAGAGACATCTGTATCGTCCACACCTCCCCTGGCTTTTCTTGGTGCAAAAGAACAATGGCTCAGTACCAAAGTCCTCCCCAATTACTTACTTCATCATATAAATTCTAACCCCAACCCGACACCTAACTTTTAACCTGCCAGACGTGACAACTTGTTTAAACGGGGTGACTTTGAATGAGGCCGGTAAACTGGACCACACTCTTAAAAAAAATTACTGTGCACAAACTTGCACATAGTCACTGGCACAGAAAAAAAATTAAAATACCCGAAGGGAAAATAATAAAGGGAAGAAGTAGCCGTGAAAATATAAAGAAAAAATACATCTCCAGCCCCAAATGCCTCCGAGATCAATACAAAATGCTGATATCGTAATGCATGTGATATACAAGAGGCTGGTGTGTTTCTCATATTCAGGCCTTATCATTCTCTCAATCTCTTTCTCCCCCCTGTGCACACACACATGCACACACACACACACACAGAGATACACACACACTGAACATGAAGGTCAAAGGGATGCTGGGAGAGCACAGGGCTGCATTACCGAAGTGACAGGAGAGAAATTTCCTTCTCCTTTATTTCTTTCTTTCACACAAACACACACACACACACACTGTATGGCTGATGGATGCTGTTTGAGTTGGAGTGGAAGTATCCTGTTGTTTTCTACTAAGCACTTTCTGTTCAGCTCTCATTGCCAAGAGTAATGGTCAGTGAAGAGCCCCGCCGCTCTCTGTGCGTGTGTGTGTGTGTGTGTGTGTGTGTGTGTGATTGAGAGAGTGAGACTTTTTGAATCCAGAATCTTTATTGTATTTCACACAGGCTTGACATTCTAACTGGGTTTTTAAGCTTGACCACACATCTCTGCAGCGTCACACGCTGAACAATTGCATAAATGTGCTCTGCCAAAAAGGATTTGCCTTCCCGACCGCGTGGCAGCTGGCCAAATGTAAGGGCTGCTTTCCCACTTCATCCTCTAAGTCTTGAACAACTAGTGAGCTGGCGCTGGAGGGAAGCTGGTTAGACCCACCTGTGTAAAGGAACTAACTCTAAAGCTCTAAAGATAGCCCCATTCTTTTGTGTACATTTGGTCAAGGGCTTTTTTTCGTCAGGGTTTAGGCCTGGCGTTTAGTAACCATTAAGGAAAAATCTTAAAGCTATAGTAAACATTATATTTTAGAAAATAGTATACCAAACAGTATTCACCTTGCCAAATAATCTGGCCTGCACAGAGCTGTGACCTCATTCACATCCAACACCTTGGAAAGTGAATTGAAAAGTCACCTGTGAGCCAGGCATTAACACTCAACATCTGTTGCCAGCCTCCTTCACTTTTTTGGCTGGCGGGGGGAGCGAATCTCTGCAGCCAAGTTCCAAAATCTTCCTGGAAGAGGCTGGATAGCCCCATAGTCCACGTACTTTTGGCCTTTGCAATTCGTATTATACACAGAGAGATATGGGAACCAGCTAGTCATTTGGTTTAGCTAGTCTGCCAAACAAAACAAATAAAAACAAATGTATTTCAATCAGGAGAGACAAGGGAATGAGGAATACATTTATTGCAGATTAACAGAATCATACGTGGTGACAAGTCTTGATAGAGTCTTTGGCGCTTGGACTCAACAGGGAGATATTGGAGTCGAGGGCATCTGCCCCTGAGCGGCGGAAGAATAAGCCCCCCCCCCCCCCCCCCCCCCATGGAGTCCAGACACTGGTGGTAATGGTGTTTAATTGACTTGCAGAGGCTGATGAAGAGATGAATCTGAAGTTGGATTCTGCAGCTGGCAGGCTTCCAACTCTTCAGAGCGGGTTCGCGACACAGAACTTTTTGGCAAAATAAAGGGTAGGAGGTATCTGTTTTTTATGCCAACAGTGGATGGTGTAGCGACGTGACAGTGATTCTGCAGAAGTGATTTTGAATCCTTTTTTCATAAACTGTAAACCTATCTACTCCCCCAGGTGAGTTCGCTCCATTCATTCTGGTCATTGTTCACAGTCCACCGCAGGCCCAAGTGCAGGACGCACAGCGCACGATCGCTGACCAGATGCTGTGTGTGGAGCTAACAAACCCGGAATTCTGAGTTATTGTCCATGGCGACTTTAACATACTCCCCTGTATGTGAGAACCTACTTGGCAATAAACACGGTGAAGGGGAAGTGGAGGGTGCAACAGCAGCATGAGAGAAAAGGGGCAGGGAGAGAAATCATATTTGAAAAGACAGCAACGAGATGCTAGGCTAACAGGACAGCCTGTCTGTAGCAATGCTATTGGATAGGAGACACCTACCGCTAAAATGACAGTCCACGGTCAAGGCAACAGGCTTTTTAAATTATGTTTTATTTTCTCTTTCGCAGCTCAGTGCACTAATGTGGTCTCTAGCTACAGGCTCACTGTGGATTTATCAAACCTTTTCATATTGAAAACAGCTACTTTCCATTGTGCTGCATCCTGTGTTCGGCGTTACCAGAGACCTCTCGTACATCACAAAAAAGCCACTTGATGGATTGTTTGTACAGATTTTATTTTTTAATTTATTGGAGTGACTTAACTTGACCCTAAACAGGTCAACAAATGAGAAAAATGATTCTGTTCTCTCGGAAACACTGCACATTCCTGAGGCGTGCAACAGCACTGCGATCGTAAAGTTTGGGGTGTCTCCCAGGTGTTGCATGTGTGCAAAATGTGGAATATGTAATAAGACGCGCGCGCCTGAGATCCGCCAACAGACTGAGAGATCTGCCACACCCCACCATACACACACAGTGATTATCACCCACAAGTCAGCAGTTTGCTGCCTCTCCCAGCACAGCATGTGGGGCAACAGAGTTACTGTAGGCCTGAAAGGTTTAGCAGCATCCTCAGATACAAGTCAAAGCCTCCCACAGAGAGGCCTAGTCAGCCCTTCAGCCAGCCTTCTCTGCTTCACACTAAACTGACATCAAGCAGCCCCTGTAGTGCTGAACACAGGACAAGAGGGAGACATAAACATGGCACGTGACAGCCCGTCTGACACAAAGCGCCACACCTAACTGTAGCTGAGCAGAAGGGAGAGACGGGCAGGAGCAGGGACCCCCGTAGGTGCGTGTGTGTGTGTGTGAGTGGGAACGTGCGTGCGCGTGCATGGGCTCGTAAGTATGCATCTGTGTGTGTGTGTGTGTGTGTGTCTTGTTTACAGAGCTTTTCTGTCATATGTCTTCATCTCCACTTTCTATCCTCTCACTGTTCTTCAGCTCTGTGGCTAAGCCAGCATGAGGCGCAGACACACTGTGCAGGTTTCATCCCTTAGCTTAGAGGTGAGTGTTTATGTTCCTGTGTGTGTGTGTGTGTGTGTGTGTGTGTGTGTGTGTGTGTGAGTGTGTGCGTGCGTGACAGAGAAAGAAAGAGAGAGGTGTAATGATTACACATGTGAAAGAGAAGTGTTGCCCTCAAAAATGTACGTTTCCTCTCTGATATTGTGCATTTGTGCCCTTAAATTTGCTCTCATTCGCCCTGTGTGTTTGTGTACGTGTGTGTGTGTGTGTGTGTGTGTGTGTACGTGTGTGTGTGTACGTGTGTGTGTTAACCTCTGAAGTCTGATCCTAAGCTTATACTGTAGTGAGTGGCAGCCACCACCATTCATAGGCTCTCTCCTTGGGGCATAATGCATAGAAAAAGCAGGCTTAGGGGCACATCAATTCCACAGGCTTATACAAACGACGGGTGGTGTCTGCAAGAGTGTGTGTGTGTGTGTGTCCTTTTTCAGATGCATTTCCTTACAGTGCTCCTGTTTGTATGTGTGTGTGCGTGGGTAGGTAGGGGTGATGGTGGCGGTTTGAGTGGGTCTCTGTCACTTGTTAAATGCCGTCATAATGAGCGTATTGAACAAATGTCAAATAAAGATACAGGGATTCAAGGGGATTCAAGCCTTTTATTAAACATTCATATAGTTTCCCCACATCTCACATCTGAGACAAAATGTTAAATACAAATTGATTTTCATGTCCCGCGACATATCCCGGATTTATGAACAAATGTGATAATGACATCAAATGGAATGTGCTTTATTTAACTTGTATTTGGTCTCTTTAGAGAAATCCTTTGATAACAGTTATCAAAAGATCGTTTAGACAACATGGAGATGAGACTTTTTTTCTGTCCGTACATTCCTTCTCTTACATTAGCGCAAGCAGAACATGAAGTATGTAGCATTAATATTTAAGAGTTGCTGTTCCCATTAGGGAGAGAAATGAAATGACATTCGAGAGGCTTCTGTTTGTTTTTATGGTATTCCATTGACCCTTTTAATGTTTGACAAAAATTCTGCCTGTGGAGGCTTTGCAAATGAAGAAAAACAAGCAAGCGAACAAAATGCCAAAGCATAGTGTCATGTTTGAAACATTTCACCTTTTTATCAGTAGCGAAAACATGCAAGGATTCATAAGAATATCGTTTTGTCACGGTACTTTTACTTCAGTGATTTTGTTTAGCAAACACCGGGTAGAGTATTACCATAATATACTGTAGGGCTGGATGATAAAAAGATTAAGATAATTATCGCGAAATAACTTTTCCTCGATAGAAATTTAAGACACCCCGATACAACTTCGATAGAACTAATTCCATCCATGTTTTGACAGACAACACAGCCAATGATAATGAGAATAGTGCCGTGCCGAACCAATCATGTAGCTGGAGTAGAGTAACATCCACGTCAAGTTAGGTTGACGCACACAGTACAGAGCGTAGCAGAAGCAGCTGCCAGCCGCTCTGTTCATGTTTGGGCTCCTTCAGCGTGCTCATCAGTCCTTCCGGAGTGAGAGCGAGATTTGAGAAAAAATTTGGACAGGAAATGTGGCTCAAAAGACTATTTAAAGTCCGACAAGAAGCAGAGTAGTAGAGTGCGCTGCAAACTGTGCGTGTTCTATATAGTGTACATGAGTAATCAATTCACTAAAACTAGACTTTTATGGTTCTTATTCTCCAGTATGGTTTTTTTAATAGCCTATTTTACACACAGAGTTTCAATATTTTCCCACTACGTTGCGGCTAAATCACATGCTACATGCAATGAGATTAGTTCTCCCAACACACTGTTACTGAATCTAAATTCCACAAAGCATTCATTTTGAAGAACATCATCATTATTCCATTTTCCCCAGAAAGTGAACAACACAATTTCGTTTGATTACAAGCCGTGCACTCATGCATTATAAACGACAGAATCATTTCATTACATTTCAAGTCATTACAAGGGAATGCACATGCCAAAATCAGTATTCATAAGTCCATATTTCTTCTTTGATGATAATTTCTCATTTCGTCAGATTAAACAGCATATTTTGGAAACGGGTCTCCATAAAGCATTCAGAGTGAATGGGAAAGGAGAAAGGAAAGGAGAGACAGACGGAATGGTGGGTAGGGTAAAGAGCTCAAGAGGGGTATTTTAAGAAATTTGGTTTATGAACAAATTTTTTGGTCCTCAGGAAATTGAATTACACAACAGCTGCCTAAAAATGTTTAGTGCATTTCTGAGAGGCAAAATTGTGTGTGAGCAACGAGTCCTCCCTCAGCATCCACCGAGCAGACACCAGACAGAACTCTGTCCAGAATGGCAGTAGGGATGTCGGGTTCCCGCGAATGATCAAAGAGCTCTGTGCTTATGTGCCCCAACCACCAAGGGATTTACTGTCCCCATGATGAGTGGGGAGAGAGAATTAAGAGGACAGGCTAGAAAGAAGAAAGGGGGTGAGATCGAAGAGAAGGACGGGAAGCAATAGACAAGGGCTGTCCAGAAATGAAAGGAGAAGCAAAAGGGAAGAAACAAAGAAACTGAAAGCAGAATGGCTAAGCATGGCGGAAGGAAGCAAGAATGTGAAATGGATGAAGAGAAAAGGAACGAGAGGAAAAGGGAGTAGAGACGAAGAGGAGGAAGGCCCCATTACAGGGAAAATGAATGGAGAGCTAAAAACCTCAGGGCTGAAAGCTTCTTAGAAGCTGAGGAAATTATTGGAACTTGCGCATTGCCGCTCATCTTCCCTCTCTCCACATTGCTCTCCTGTTCCAACAATGCACAGAGAGCAGGGTTGCATGACCGTGGGGAGACCGCAAAGAAGTGGGCCAAACAGGAGCGGTAGCTGAGGCTTCAAAGAGTTGTAGGATCCTCTTCACTCACTGCTGTTCTTTCCCGTCCCCGTCGACCCATCCCATCTATTGTTCCTCCTTGCAGGGTTTCTGCAACCTTTCATCTTTCTGTTAATTTGATGTCTAATCAAAACCCAAATCATTAAGCAATAGCAACAAAAAGTCTGCCACAACAGCGTTAAATCGTAATATTACAATAATCCTAAAGAGAGTGTCAATCCGGCCAGAATCTTGTTACCAGCTGTGTCATCATTAAGGGATTAAAGGACAAAACACTTTTTTTTTTTTCGTCCTTGCCCTTTTTTTCCATCATTTTTCTGATATGCAGATACTCAACTTGTGTAGCTTTCCCGCTTTTTATGTCGGTGTAAAAGTGCTTTCTGGACACAAGCGGTTTGAAGTGGGGAAACAGAGAAAATGTTAAGTACTTCAGTCATCCACTGCTTCTTTCAGATACTTTACTCAAGTCTCAACTGTTTTTTAGATAAGAGCCAGCCACTTCCCATCACAATGAGGATTCATTTCAAAGGGCAGCTACTAGATCTGTTGTCTAAATCTGCTGAAAGTTGTCTCAGAGCAAATCTCAGTTGCTGTTGCTGCCAGAATCAGAATGATGTTTTTTTTTGACAAGTAGGTGTTGCAGATTCGTTTTTGTAGGACTCAGACTTAGGACTTAGAAGTCAGTGAACAGGATTTATTTACAACAGTAGTAATGAATGAGAATTTCCAACTAAGAGGCAGAGTACGCAGGCGTTGGAATAGAAGCAAGGCAGGTGACATCGGGTGCTGGTGCAGTCTGGGACCCAGACTTCCCCCGGGGAGAAAACGTGCCAGTCCAATCACAACCGATTATCTGATAATGGGAGGGGTTTATACCACAACGCTGAGGGAAGCGACTTTTGTAAACAACCAAGGCATATTTTCTCTGCACGCTCTAGTCTGTTGACATTTTCGCATCGCTAATCAGACATCACATGATTTGTGTGCGTCCATTGGCAACGCCTTTTGGAAATCAAAAGATAAACTGAGAGCTCCCACACTAATAAGTATTTGAGTATTAATCTGGCTATGCCAGGCTAGTGTTGGTGAAGCAAACTGTACAAAAGAATGTGCAATATGATAAATTTAGATTGTCTTTAGAGCGTTGAACTGCAGGTTGTTCTGACTGCACCAAGTCACTAGATGGTCAACCTCCAACCCCACCAGAGATGAGTCCGGTGAGGGTGGTGTCGTCTGCGAACTTCAGGAGTTTGAGGGACTGGTTGAAATGGAATAATTGATGGAGTTGATGCTGGTCCACGAAGACGGACACTATAGATGTCTTAAGCAGAAGTATTTATTATAAGAGCTCAATATTGAGGAGACTTACAGACCTGTTAGCTCTGTAAGAGAACTGCAAGGGGTGCAGGTGTTGGTCTTTGATGGATTTGGATTTTCCTACCGTCGTTTGTTCACCAACCTAAAGGTTCGATCCCAGCTTCCGCCAGTCCACATGCTGATGTCTCCTTGGGAAAGACACTCAACCTGAATTGTCTCTGGCGGCTCTTCCTTCAGTGTATGAATGTATATGAATGTGATAGAATAGCAGCACTGTATGAATGTGTGTGAATGGGTGAATGCGACTTTCCTTTCAAAGTGCTTTGAGTAGTAGAAAAGCGCTATACAAATACAGTCCACTTTCCTAACATAATGTAAAATATGTATTTTTTATAATAAGTATAATTGCTAAATATACAACAAAATAATATGAATATAAAGAATGTACATAAATAGTGCAATTGTATGTAATGTGCAATCAGTTACCAGTAATGTGCAGAAGAACATGGTAACATGAGTCCAGTGTCTCTTTGTCAGACAGAGGTATAGTGTTGTAATGACTTTGATATAAAGTCTCAAGGCTTGTGGCAGGAAGGATTTCCTGTGACAGCGAAGCTGAATGACTGTTTTGGAGAAGGAGCTCCGCTGTCTGTCCAGTGTGTGGTGGAGAGGATGGTCGGGGTTTATCCATGATAGATAACAGTTTGTTCAGCGCCCTCCCCTTCACCACAGCTTCCAAAGTCTCCAGCTTGCAGCCTATTACGGAACAAGCTTTCTTAATCCGTTCATTAAGTCTGTTGGTGTCACTGGCTCCAATGCTGCTCCCCCACCAGACCACAGCGATGAACAGTACGCTGGCCTTGACAGACTGATAGAAAACCTCCAACATTCTGCTGCACACGTTGAAGGATCTCAGCTTCCTCAGGAAGTAGAGTCTGCTCTTCCCCTTAACATGATCCCATCTCAACAATATACATGTAACAGTATGCATGTCTCCAGGGCCTGTGTGTAGTCTTTAGCACCTCCATAGGCAACCTGTCACACAGAGCATCAAATCAAAATCAGAGGGCTTAAAGCAACGAAACACCCACATCCCCACACCCACTCCACCTTCTAGCACTGCACAAGTGTGACATATTAGTATAGAGCAAACTGAAACATTGGCAACTAGGATATAACATGGCCTAAAACGTATACATACACGGGGATATGTCAACATGACAGTCATGCATACATATAGAATTTCTCAGATCACATGGTAGAAACCCTGAATTATATGAAAATCCCCTCTCCGTGCACCACTGGTGGCATGCTGTATGAATATTTACCCAATATATTTGCATATGCCAGCCTACTTTGTGGGAACCGGTGAATCAGAATCGCTATTTCAAGAGAGGAAATAACATTCATTTTCATCCAATTCTGCAACGGAGCAAGATGGGCTTTCATTGGAATATTTTGACCTTGTGGTGTAAATGCTTAACATCCCAAGAATGAAATTGGCACTCCCAAAATGGATTTGGCCTGATGTGCATAGGCGTAAAACAAGTGCCAGCTCTGGAGTATTTAAGAGGGTACTGCCGGAGAGAAACTGTATGTGTATGCGGGCATATGTTGTACTCCACACAAACGAGTCAGTGTTTCATTCCGAGCTAAATATTTATAACAGAAAAAGACAGAGTAAGTCAGACAGACACACACACACACACACACACACACACACAAACACACAGAGAGACATGAGGCGGGTGAGAGTAAGCGAGAGAGAGACAGACAGACAGAAAGAAGAGTAGCAGGAAGATTATTATTTAATGTCCTACTTGGCAGAGGGTTGTCAGAAACCAGGAGAGTGGAGGCTTGCCAGGGACTGACAGAACAGAATCACCATTCGTCTTCTTCTCTTCAAGACATGGACAAGCCTAATGAATTAAGATCCAACTCCAGCCTCTCCCCTCACCCGTCTGGCTTGTGACGAGCAGGCTTCATATTTGTAGGTTTTAGCAACAGCGAGCGGCGTAAATCAACACAAAGGGCACCATTCAATCCTTTAGAGCCTCATTACCTGGAACGATCTCTCTATAAAGACTCTAAACTCCGCTTTCAGATTCGCACGCAATTACCTGCTGTGACAGCTCCACTAGCATTCCACACAATGGCTGCAAAAGGCAAATTAGCAAACAATACACTGTGCTCCCATAACCTGAGTGATGAAAACGGTACACAAGGCGAGCTAATGCATCTCGGGTCGGCCACATTCCTGCCTCGACTCTTATCTTCCCCTAACACGCTATCAGACAAATTAGCAATCGGGTCCACTTATGAGTGTGTGTGTGTGTGCGCCATACATGTGCACATTTAGCGTTGGGGTCCACTCATCGTCTGCCTCCTCTCTTGATGTTATTTATGGCTGTTTAAATGATCTCAGACACCTCTCATTTGTTTAGACAGCTCCAATTGGCTTTCTGTCTGAAGCAGGAGCGGTGGGGCAGGAGGGAGGGACGTGGTGAGACAGAGGGGGAGATGCAGGGGAGGGAGGAGACAAACAAGGACAGGAGGAAAAGGGGCAGAATAGTGCGGGGTGTGAGACAAGAGGCAGAGGGGTACAGCACAGACAAAATCAAGATGAGGAAAGGAGGGGGAGGAAAGGCAAAGACAAAAGAGTTTTGGAGGGACAATTTGCTGGAGAGTTAGTGAGACAGAGGAAATGTGAAGGCAAGCATAGTAGTCAGGCAGCATGTGGGAGGAGAGGGTGCCAGGCGTCTGACCTGGATGGATCCATCTTCTTTTGACCCACTGAACCAAAACTTATTGTCACAGGTCCAAGTTTTGTTTTCCCCCTGCTGTAGATTTAATTTTAAAACAATTGTCCTTCAGTCACCACTCAATAAAATATACTGAGAAAGTGTAGAAATGTTTGCAAGTTTCACCCAAAAACAGAAATCTCTCATTTAGAAGAGATCATTACTTTATAGAAGCTCCTTTGACAGGACTTACAACATCTAGTCTACTTGGTTGAGTCTCTACACGCTTTGCACGCCTGGATTTGGGCAGTTCATCTCATTCTTCCTGGCAGATCCTCTCAAGCAGATTCGACGGGGAAGCGTCTGTGAAATGACATCTTCATGTGTCTGATGATGACTGTAATTAAACACTATATCGATATAGAAGTACCGTTTTAATGTGTGTGTGTGTGTGTGTGTGTGTGTGTGTGCAGGGCTAGTGTGGGGCCATTTTTCAGCCCGGTAGTTTCAGGCCCAAGACCGGCCCACTTTTCTATGGTGTGGTGGAAATTGAATGCACAAAGCAACAGTTCAGCTCTTACTTCCGTTTAGTTGTTATTTATAATATGTTCTAACAAATGTATTCAATTCAATTCAATTCAATTTTATTTGTATAGCGCCAAATCACAACATACATTGTCTCAAGGCACTTTACATAGTAAGGTCAATATAAAAATATTACAAGGAAAACCCAAAAAATCCCACAATGAGTAAGCACTTGGCGACTGTGGAGAGAAAAAACTTCCTTTTAACAGGAAGAAATCTCTGGCAGAACCAGACTCAGTTGTGGGCGGTCATCTGTCTCGACCGGTTGGGGTGAAGAGAGAAATGGGGGAGAGAGGAGAGGTGGGCAGGAAGAGGGGGACTTTTATCACGTCTATGATGTGTTCCATCACCTGACGCTTCTTTTTCACCTGCTCATGATGTAGAGACATTTGTTTGCCAGCCAACAGGCTTTTTACTTCTGCCCTTTTAGCCAACAGAAAGTAAGCATCAGCACTATCTCTGTGGATCTTACTTTTCTCATGCGCCTCTATCTGCTGATGAAGATGTTTCCATGTTTTAATACCTCCCTTTATGAAAGGACTATCACTTGCTGCAGGTGCAAATTCCAATCACACAGAACAATACAGTGATTGTGTTTTTTCACTGTCAGCCACTTGCGGTTGGTGCCATGCTTGCTGTTAAAAACTTTAGCTAGCAGGGGGTGTTTTGTGGGTTGCTGAGGATGGCAATGGAAAACGTGTCTGAATCCTGTGGTTGAGGATGAGCAAAATAATTTAAATGATGGGTCTCCTCGTCTACACTAGCATCTGTCTGTACCTCTGGGATCTTCTGCTGGGCTGCTGTTGTCTCACTAGATACTGTCTCTTTATCTCCTGTCTCAGCATCGGACTCCCCTGTTTTGCATAGCATTAAAAACGCAGAAGGGCATAGACACTGTTATTGTAATGACCCCAGATAGGAACTCTTGATTAAACAACTTTAACCTATTATTTATTCAATCATTTTACTGTAATGCATTTATGCGGCACAATGAATTCTGTCTAGCGTAACTCTAAATCTATAGCCTAATGTTAACACCATTCAGAATATCTGGATATCATATAGAATCTATCACCTCTCCTGCTCTATGTGTGTGTTATCTAATCTTACATGAAATAACTTTAATTTATATAGTTCACTCTGTTATGCTCTCTACCTGTCCCTTCTGCAGTAATGGCCTCTGGCTCCTCTTCCTCAGTTTCAGCAGGGGACTGGCTTATCTGTTGCTCAGAGGCTACAAGAACAATCATGAAGAGGTCATATTACTGTATACACAGATCGAGCTTGAGGTTGTTTTTTTATTTTTATCAATATTTGCATAACATTAGCATCTGTGATTCACTATGGGCGATATAAATAGGTTAATATTTAAGCCTAAAATGTTAGCCTAATATGTACACTGCTTATCATGCGGCCTATATCTCTCTTTACCAGCGGCCACCTGGGTCTGTCCCCTGGAAAACATTTCTCTGAGTTTGGCACATTTGGCAGCGCCCTACTCCAATGACCTTTTTTCTTGAACCTGGCCTCTTCAGCCCCACCCGGCCTCTTTCTACCGTCCGTCCTCGCTGACGCTCGTCGAGACAGTGAAGCTGTCCGTACCTGACAAAGCTATATGGACCCAACCAACTCTATCTGGGAGGAGGGGGTAACTCCCTCAGATGGTACAACCCATCTGCTGCGCTGTCAGGCAGAGGCTGCGCTGGGAACTTTAAAGAAGGGAACTAACGGGACAATTGCCAGTTGTTGTTTTTTTCGACCGGCCCAAAAGTGAAGTGAAAGGGAAGCGGCCCACTGGGAATCCTCTCGAATCTCCCGATTACCCACCCCGGCCCTGTGTGTGTCTGTGTGTGTTTGTGTGTGTGTGTGTGTGTGTGTATGTGTGGATCTGAGTCCTAGTGGAAAGCGTTATGAGAGGTCGTAAGGACATGGAAAATTGCTTCATAAATGCAGTCCCTCTATCATGTTCTGACTCATCAGAACTCTGAACCATTTGCCTCATGCTCTCGGAGTGCTATGCATGACATTCAGCAAACACCAAGCAGGCAGTCATATGTTTTTTAACTCAAAGTGGCGTCCATACCGCCCCGTACCATATGGGTGACTGTGGCTCAGGAGGTAGGGGTCGGTTGTCCACTAACGGTTGGAGGTTCAAGTTCCCCCTCAGCCCTGATGCCAATGTGTCCTTGGGCAACCCTAAATTGGCCTTGAAGGCTCTTCCGGCAGAGTATACAGAGTATACAGTAAACAGCAGCGCTGTATGAATGTGTGAATGTGCTCTCAGTGGTCAATAATACTAGAAAAGCGCTATATAAACATAGTCCTTTAACCATAAAGCCATGAGGGGACACACACACACACACACACTCACACATACACACACACAAACACTATGTTTCCCACTGGGTTGCATAAATTTACAAAATGTAATGTTGTAATGATAGTGCATATTTTCCATCTGCACGTCCATGTCATCTGAGTCATAAGAGGCAGGTTTGATGGTATGGAGTGAGGCAGTGCAACCTTTGGTGCCACACGGCTCTCGAGACCTGGGTATCTGAATGGGCGTCGTCTGGTGCTGGTCTTTTTCACTCCCATTATTTGATTTAGTTATATTGACATTTAAAGGTGATGAAGATATGTTAAAAATCCTTGTTTTATTCCCTGCAAATGCATTCGCCCAAACAGCACATTACCCATGGCGTTGCCAAATACATTCACCTTCTATATAACTTACATTATATCCAAAACACTTGTGCTTGTAAAGCGCAGCAGCAAATGGACACACACGGTCGAATCTCAGAAGCCTCCATGTCACAGGTCATTAAGGGAAAGACCTCCCAGCGTATGTGCAGTCACGTCTCTGGCTTTGCATGCCTGTATATATGTCAGTAAAGTGTGTGTGTGTGTGTGTGTGTGTGTTTGTGATTACATTTGGGTTTTTGGTGCTCAGTGAGGAATCAAAAGCGTACAAACCCAGAGTGAGAGAAGCCTTTTTTGTCTGATTAAGCCCCTCCAGGGAATACAGTGGAGCTAGTGGGATGGAGTGCATTCTGTGCTACGGTTTTTAAAACACAACAATACACAGATGCATGCGCGTGTACACACACACACACACACAAAACAAAGAGTAGATATATTTAGATATGAACACAACTCCAGACGCAGTTATACTCACACACGCTCAATTAAATTTGAATGTTTATCATGTAATTTCTTCTTTATCATGCCATGGAAGTATAGTCTCTGGGCACACAATGTTAATTGCCATTGAGTCTTGTGGTGGTTGTTGTTGGTGTTGTTTCTGACAAGTTGGGGTTGTTGAGATATGTAAACAGCGTTGTAAACATAGGGTCAGTTCACAGGGCAAGAACAGCCTGGAGTCTTTTCGCAGCAGATTCTAAAGAAAATGGAAATGAGGTAGACCGTAGAAGGAAGTTTCTGCATTTTTGCACATGCAGAATATGACATATGGAATCTGTTCCATAAAATTCAGGCTAGAGGATAACAATCAACCAAGCAAAATTATGGAAAGATACATGCTGTATTCCATTGTTAGAGTAATATACTGTAAATTGATACTCAACAACATACCACTTTTTGTTAGTGTTTCAATTGGAATTCAATTAATTGAAGTTACACTTTATTCTGTATTTAACCAAGTGGAGCATGTTAAAATCAGTCCATTTCCCTTGGTCTTTGAAATTAGTATTTCTCTCATTTAAAACATATCTCCTGGTGAGAGGAAACCAGAGCACCCAGAGGAAACCAAAGCATTCTACAGACAGGCACTTCACAAGGCCACTCCTTTTCAATCAGACAGTAATGGTTACAATAGAAGGTGATTTATCTTTAATCAACTAAAACCATTACCGAATCTTTAGGGACGAGCCAAGTATAGACCAACTCTACTGTGCTTCATGTTGAGACATCATCAGCCGCTGATGTGGATTATTTTTAAGTGAGTTGAGAGTGGATAATCCCATGGCTACTTACCAGTGATTAAGCTTTGGGGGTAATATGAATTATTCCTTAAATAAAATTTCTCCTTTTCCTACAGTAATAATACATTTCAGTTTACTACTCTCACAAGTACACTAAGCAATATGTATGTTACATTCCTGTTGTTCATTTAGGTATAAAGCATTGACCGTATATATAATTCAAGGATGATACAGGCATTATTTTATATTTTTTCTTCCATCAAATGCCAAGAAAAGGCCAAAATAATCAATAGATTGATGCTATCAAGTAGTGTTTCCAGTCCAGCTCCGGTTCATCTTATTTCTTTGGGACACGGCCCTCTATATGGTTTACAGCAGCGACCATGATCAAATGATTAAAATGTAAATGTTGTGTTTTGTTGATTCTTTGAAAATACCCTAAGAATGTTTAGATGAGATAGTTTGCCATTATTATGAGATTTACCCATTTTAGTTAGGAACTTTTTCTCTTTATAGCAACTAAACACAAAACGATCCATTTGTTTGACACCATCAAAACCCAACAGTTGTGTTAACTACCGTTTTGTCTTCACATGTACAGTGTTGCCTGTGTTGGTGGTAGCAATACGCTGCTGTAATTGTTCTCCAAATAATAACTAGTATTGTTATTAACATGACCATGGTGGAAAATAGTCCCCAACAAACCCCTGTTTGACCCCTTTTCCAGGATTTATGTCTGAAGTTGGAAGGAATGGGCTTGCGGTTAAGAGCCATATTGAGAGACGTACTAGCATTTGTAGCATATGATTTGGCATTGCAGCAAATAGTACATCCAAATTCCAACATTTTCCTGCTAACCCAGAATTTGTCTCAGGGTCTTTTCAACACATTTGGTGCACCTGCTTCCTCCTTACTTGGGTTAAACAATTCTCTTTGTTTTTCAGTTATGAAGGTGGTGATATGAATCTTAACAGTAGCCTCCAAAAACAGCAAAGTTATTTACTTTATTTTACTACTTATTTATTGTTTCTTGAACATTGTCTCAGAGACACTTCAATCCTGCTATGTATCTTATTCATTAGTACAGGATGTAATGATTTTATCCCAAAGCTACTGGGGAGCTTAACTCACCTACAACAGCAGAAACCACATCAAAGAATACAGTAGCCAGCAAGCTGTGCACTAATAATTAATGCAGTGAGACAGGTTTAAAATGCATGCATATCTGGAGCATTGACCTCTGCCGACATGTAGATTTGTCTTTGTGATTTATCTGCTGTGACTACAGCTTGGGAAAGCAATAAGTGGCACAGTTAAAAAAGTAAGAGGGGATTTATCTGTAGTGGGGGTGAATTAGTTGATGATAAATGGGTTAAACAGATTCTTTCCTTTGAAGGTAAATGGATAAAAACTAGGGAAAATGTGTAACTAGGTCAAAGTGGAAAAGGACTTAGCTTCACTGCAAAAATGCTTTAAAAAGGAAGCACAGGGATAATTATAAATCTAGGAAAAACATGTACTGGCATAATGCATTAAAAAAAGGATTTAATCATGGAATAACCGTAATGCCATACCAAATGTAAGAAGTGATCATAATAGATGCTAAAGAAATGTAACTAAAGAATATAGGAATACAATATATTAAAAAATATAGTATGTTGAATTAAATAAAATCTAGGCTAATGTGTACCTTTGCTTGCTAGGTTATGTCATGGCCTGTGAGATGCTGTTTGAGAATGCAGCAGTCAGAGCTGTCCACAGGTGACAGTCATACACTGCAATACTATCAAAAGCAGAGTGACAATGTAAAAGCTTATTGAGCGGCTGCAGTCATGTTACAGGTTGATATGTTCATCTTGCTGCAAAGAGGGTAAATGGAAGAGATGAAGGATGAAAAATTCAAGACTTCAGTCCTGCCCTGACCCATCCCACTACCTCAGCAATCAATTCGGCTGTAATTACCAACAACGGCATCCGTCAGAGATCTGTATCTTATCTGACTAGACGATTTGATAATAGAGTTTATCGGTGGAAATGGCTGGTGAGATCTTTACCACGTCAAGGATGTACAAGGGTATTCGAGGTCAGGGTTCCACAAGAACAGTAGCTTATCAGATTAACTACTGTTTGATGGAAAGATAAGAACATTGGACAAAGTTTTATAGTCAGAGGAAATGCTTTACCTGGCACACTACACCAAAATAAGATGGCTTACCTAAAAACATCTTGACGTGAAGATAATGTAAAGCACAAAGTGAACACTGATAACCAAAGAACTGCGAGTGTTGAATCCAAAACATTATGGCAATATATGATACTCAGCAAAACTTGTCAATATACTGTATCTCTTACCTCTGTAATGACAAAGGATTAAGAATCTTGAACGTTGGTAGGAAAGGGAACAGTTTGATTCCACAGAATGTGGGGTCGCAGTGGATGGATGGGTCAACAAAATGTCAAACTTTACACAGGAGACCGCTTCCTATCGACAGTCAACAGTTGTTTCTTTTAATTATGACCCCAATTATTCCCCAATCGATGGTTTGTAATGTGAAAGGGGTCACTGTTGAGGTCTTAGGGGGTGGGGGGGTGTTGTGCTTGAGTGAATCAGTGTATATAAATGAGGTGTATACAATTCCTGACAGGATCAACTTTCTACAAATATAATTCATGGCAGAGCTTCTGGATATTATTAAATAAGATTGTACTGGTGTAACAAATGTGTATATGTTTCACACTACAGTAAATGGTTTGTGGTTGTTTAAACATGGTTCCCCATTTAGGCTTTAGATGACACACAGCTGCAAAGCTTTATACTATAGGTAAGCAGCTTCTTTTGGTGAACATAGTATTAAGTTGGTCAACCATACAATCAACCCATCCATTTTCTAATTATATCCACTCATCCTGTAAGTGGTCCAGAGTTAATCCCAGCATGCACTGGTTAAACCAAGTGCTGTCTACTGAGAGTCGCGACAACGGAAGTCCATATTGCTTGCACGTCACGTGACTCATGGAGACTTCAGATAGTTCCCGGAAGTTCTTGGCGGGCAATTCGAAATCCATTATTCCGAGCGACAGAACTGCGATTTTTGGTAATTAGAAGTATTACAATACAGCATACGGACATGTGTTTGTAGTTACTCTATGTAGTTAATAAATATGTTATTTTTAAAATCATAAATTATCATA
Organism: Scophthalmus maximus; assembly: GCF_022379125.1. NCBI lineage: Eukaryota > Metazoa > Chordata > Actinopteri > Pleuronectiformes > Scophthalmidae > Scophthalmus > Scophthalmus maximus. The sequence continues at coordinate 24,472,444 of NC_061522.1, forward strand.
AATCCTTATCCACTAACATGCTTTAATGCGCATGTTGATTTGATTCAGATGTGCTTACAAACTGATTATTTAAACGTCTTACCCGTCATATGTGCAACAGATAAGGTCCATTGACTCCATTCTGCTGCTACTCTAATGCGCTGCTGCTCACTTCCAGGAACTATTGAGAGGCTCCAGGATCCGCCACGGCTGAAAAAAAAAGGTCCATTGTAGTGAACGGAGTTGTCGCGACTCTTACTAGACGGCTCTGGGTAAACCCTAAAAGTAGGCGTTCTCAGTCTGCATACTTGTCTCACTGTTCCTTTCGCCCAACATTATTTAGAAAATCGGTGAGACTCTAGCGCAGTCAGAAACATTTATACAACCACTGCAAACCTCTGATACTACAGGATCATCCGGACAGAACATAATTTCAGAACTGTGAATGAACCCCATGATTGAGTGTTCAATCTTATCATGATCCTTTCTCCTGTTGGAAATGGATGGTTATCTAGAGATCAACAATATTTTAAATACCTTTTATATTTTCATTCTTTACGTCTTGACACATCAATGTCGAGTGACATGCTGCGATGACAGGGCTGCCAGGTCAAAGAATGAAACCAACCACAAATGCTAGCTTTTAAAAATGTTATATTTAATCTTTTTTATTTTGTCACGATCTGCCAGGATCATGAACTCTGAAAATACTTGTTTTTCTTTAAGGTCCCTTTTTTGTCAAATATATATATATATATTGTCAAATATATATATATATATTGTCAAATATATATATATATATATATATATATATATATATATATATATATATATATATATATATATATATATGTATATATATGTATATATATTTAGTAGTCTTTGGTCTTCTGATTTCTTCTATTTTGCTTGTTTCTGTTAAGTTACTCATTTGTAATCCTTAATGTTTGTAACACCTTGAGTTTTGTATTTGCTGTTTTCAATTTGTAGTCACTTCCTGTTCTCCTGTCTCTTGTTTTCTGTCACTTCATGTAGTATGTTTTGCCTGTGATTGTCTGCACCTGTTCCTAATGTGTCTCACCAGTTTTTTCCCTTCTGTTCTTTGAGTTTGAGTTTTGGATTACCTAAGTTTGGATTTTGTTTGTTTTCCCTTATAAGACTGAAAGGCTTTTTTTTTTTTGTCACTTTTTACTAAACATTTTTTTCCTTACCTGCATTTTGGGTACTGCTCCATTAATCCATGACACAGTTAGAAATGAATGGGCCTAATACAAGAACATTGTTATCCTAAATTTCTCTTACATGTGTTCGTACTGTGAGTTTGTACGAGCAGGCCACGTCAGATTCTTCAAATGCTTCTATCTTCATAAAAGTGTGTAAATTATGTGCGTAAACATGATGAATCTCACCTGTGGGTATTTTTGTGCAAGAGGATGGCTAATTTGCATAACCAATGCCCCAAACATAGTATATACGGCTTCACTTCCTGCCCCATGTATGGAAGAGTTAATTTATGAAAACGGCATTAAAGAGTTAAAAGAAGACACTTACAAGTTTGGAGATTGAAGTCCTGGCTTCAGACATCCAGAAATAAAAGTATATATTCTAGCGGTATCAGCAGGAGTTTAGCAATGGATTAAAGCAGAGCTGTTAATACTGTGTAACCTGTGAGTTGCACTGTCGCCGAACTAAAGATGAAATGTAGCTCAAGCGTAAATTCGGTCAGGAAGACTACTCTCATGCTCGCTTTGGTCATAGTTTAATTTGCATTCATCCTGACTTTCCTCCTCTCACACTCCTGGCTTCATGCTGTTTTCCTGGGATGTTCATCTGCTGGTCTCTCCTATCCAATAGCATTGCTACACACCTGCCTTGTTAGCCTATCATCTTGTTGCTATCTTTTAAATTATGTCTTCTCTCCCTGCTTCAGCTGTCTCACTCTGCTTTTACTCACAAACCTCCACCTCCCCTTCACCACCCAGTCTTCACAGCATCCTAAGATTCATCTCATCAGCCCCTACACGTCAATCAAATACCATGGCCACCAGTATCTTGACTCCATGGGTGGGGGATTTATCCTGCCGCTCCTAAGGGGAGATGCCCTCGACTACGATGTCTCCCCATTGAGTTTAAGAGCCAAAGACTCTTTCAAGACTTGTCATCACGTATAATTTAGTTAAATCTGTAATAAACAATTATTCTTCATTCACTTCTCTCTCCTGATTGAATTGCATTGATTTGAAAAAAGCATTAAAAAATAAACACTCGCCACATCAAGGCCTTCAATAATTATATGAACACTAAACTCAAAGTTTAGCACCAGAGAGCATCCTGCCCAGAGGTGATTCTAAAGTATGTTGGGGCCCTAGCCAAAAAATAAGAGGGGGCCCCTTGAACCAGTGTTCATCACCATTATGTTATAAATAATCTATCTATTTCAAAACTATTCATTCTTTTATATTTACATTTCAGGGACAATGTAATTCAACATAGTCCAGATACAGATGATTAAAATGCTGCTGGAGCCTGCAACATGGCTACTAAGTTTTTTACATTTACAGCGTAATGAAAATTTCAGTTTCATAAAACCACAGGCCTCCTCAGAGACATGAAAAATACATTTAAATAGACTTATCAAAAATCAAAGTAAACAAAAGAAATAATGTGATAGTAGTGGAAGTTACATTATTCAAGTGTCTCTCCTCCACAGTCAAGGCTAGACTAGCATCACTTAGTTATGTAGTATTATATTTAATCATTATTATCTGTTCTATTCACCACTTCTTTTTTTCTCCTCTTCCTCTTTTTTCTTCTTTCTTTTTTCGCTTCCAGAAGGGTAACTCCTCTTCCTTTTTTTAAGTGGCATTCATTTTCGTTGTCATTAAGTTTATTTGCACGTCACTTGCAACGGGAGTAAAGAAAAAGACCTTCAGTTTTCAAAACGAGTCAGTAGAGTTGGTAGAGTCAGATGAGGCCCCCTCAGGGGGGTCTCCTACTGTCATTGCACACTTTTCCTTTTGTCACTGCTGTAGTGATCAAGTTTATCAGCCCTCGGGGGCCCCCTACTGCCCCTGGGGCCCAAAGCAGTTGCCTACCTTGCCTGCTGGCAAACGACACCTCTGATCAAGTCTATCGCCCCACACAGCCCTGAAACCATCTAAGTTGTTGGTCAGTCTAAAAAAAAGGATGTTTAACCCTCAGAGGGGCCGCACGAAACCTCTTAGACAGAGGACTGGATCAGTCCAAACTGCTCCCAACATCGGGTTCTTTCAGCTTTTCAAGATTGGATGAATATTTGGGGCCAATAAAAAAAACGGGAAAAGAAAAAACCTTCCACCCACTCCTTCACTAGCCCGAACGGCCCTACCAATCGGAGACAAGTCACCACCAGATGTTCTAAGGTCTCAGTTACAGAACAGAAAGAACAGCCCTCCCCAGTGCTCGTGCCCACGTGAGCTCTGTATCTGTCTGTAGCTAATGCTCCATGTATATTCCTCCGCTGGATGTCAGCCATTCATTTCTCAACAGGAGGATTATACAGCAGCTGCAAGCTGCCTTTAGGGGACAAGTCTGAGCCAAAAACCTCAGTACACCCTGACTCCTGCAAGCGGACAATGGTTCAGGTCCTCCGCACAGCTGGAGTAGAGCTGCTTCCCTTCACAGGAGCTGAATGTGCCCAGCGCTGTAGTCCTCTAAGAAAGAAGCAGGACGCTCTCCTCCCTCCACTCCCCCACAGATGGACTCACTCTGGCCTTCAGTCCACTGTTCAGTCAGACCTCAACTCTGAGCAGAACCCCCGGGGAGGAGCAGACAAGGACTGCCAGACCTCCTCCACCAGCACTCTAGTTGACCTGATGCCCCGTCACTTCAGCCAACCTCTTGACTGATGTCATTGTAAGGTGACCCAGCTTCACTTTGCTGGCCTCCACGAACCTGATTCTGGCTGAAGAGAAACCGGTTGCTGACAGAAAGGAGTTGGAAAATAATGGCTCCTCAAACAGCCACATCCCAGCTTAATGTAGTCTGAAGGCCGCAGTCCTTGAGACAACAGCTATAAGAACCTGCCTCCCCAATGCCACAGGAAGGTACACGACTGACACTCGCTACCAGTGATGACCCTGCCAGAAAAGTAAAACTTGAAGTCTGTGCCACAAAGAGGAGGCAGAGCGCATCCCTTGTAGGACAGCTGGGGTAGCAACCATTTCCATTTTGACAACTTGTCTTGCAACTTCTCCAGCACTCTCTCCAGGAGAGCTCCACTGACCTATCAAACACGCCTCGCTCTTCCCCCAGTTAACTTTGGCTGAAGAAGCCTTCTCATATAGGGCCAGGCTGCCCTCTAACTCCTGGATGTCATGCAGACAGAGACCCCTCAGCCAGTTTCTAAGCCGACACAGGAGAAGCTTGATGACCACACTTGTACAGCTGACTGGATATGGGGCAGCGATGCCTTTATCTCTCTCCTAACCAGTATCTGACAGCTCAGACAGCCCCACCTTCACCACACAACACTCACCACTGTACAACAAAGTGCTCCCCGACACCAAAAGCCTGCAGTGTGGCAAACAAAAAAGAGTGATCACCAGACAGATCAATAGACATAATACCAGCATTAATGTGGTACAGTTTGAAAACTTCAACAATGTCTCTCGTTAAAAACAAATTGTCCAGCATGGATCTGTCAAGTACACAATAAGACTGATGAGCTATCAATCAGCAGTTCAATAAAAAAACTTAAAGTGTAGTAGCTAAAACCTTTGACCATATTTGAAAGTCTGTGCATAAAAGAGCTACTGGTCTCCAGTTCCAAGGCAGGGTTAAATCTTCCTTCTTAGGCAGCATTGAGATCACAGCATGCCTGCAGGTGGCGTTTAGAGTTTCTGTGTGGAACGATTGATTAAAAAAATCCACCAAGTCGTGTGCCAGAATGCTGCAAAAAAAATTTGGGGATAGTCTGCAGGTAAGCCGTCCATGCCTGGAGCCTTGTGTGAGGCCATTTGAGACACAGCAGAAGTCCGTTCCTCTCAGAGATGTCCGAGCTCTCCCTGACTCAGGCGTGGAAGACATCGCAGAAGCTTGGCAGCAGCGTCCACATCACATCGATCTGATCGGCGTAGAAAGAAACTGCATGCTTCCTCATTTCAGCCGGTTCAGAGGTCAACCTCCCATCAGGCAGATGGACACAGACCATTCGAGGTTAAAAAAGAAGGTGGTTGGTGTGGAAAGAGTTCAGCTGCTGCCTTTCTGAGAGTAACAGTTCAGTTTGTGATGTAGATACAATCTCCAGCTCTCTGATCTCTGCTCTGCTCCACAGCTCTCCTGACGTTAGCAGTGGAATAAGAACACGTCAAACGAGCAGTAAAAGAAGCAGACATGTAAGTCTGTCTAACCTGGCCATCTAATATTTAGCTTCTTTCAGCAACTGAGACAGAAAAGAGGACGAGGGAGGATGGAGCTCCTGTCTTGTCCTGTATTGAGTGACGTCAGTGCAACAGCTCCAATTTCTCCCAGGACAGCACACTCCCCCTTATCACTACTATTTAAAATGTCCTTTAAAAATGCTCAAGACCGTGGTTTGGACCATGAACATTGATAAAACTTTAAATAAAATCGGGTATCTCTGCCTTCACCAGGAGACCACTGCCTGCCATGATCTCTGTGCTGGATATTATCTTTACATTTACACTCCAGCACAAATATTAGAACTATGGCTGAGCACATGTTAGACACAGAGGAGAGGAAACACCCAGTGTTGTATGACACGATTTAATTATTTGAAAAAACACATTTTCTTTGTCCTTTTTGCACCTTTTAGTCCTTGTCTCTGTGCAGTCACATGTCACAAGTCACAGCCCTACGGCCTTCTGAAGAGTGCTCAGCATCTGAATGAACTTATTCACATCAGGAAAACTATTTACTACGCTGCCAAAATAATGATTCAGGAAGTTATTCACCTCTTTCAGAGAATACAGGTCTGTATTCTGAGAAATACTGTCTGCTACAGACACATTATCAGAATCTGAATCAGCCGCCATGTCCGTGTCAGTCACCTGACTACTGTGAAGCTCTGCCTGCTGCACAGCAACACGCTGCCCCTTTTGATTGGTGGATTGACTGCCCAGCCTTAATACTAATGGCTCCCCAATGTAAAACGTAGGGGACGAAATGTGAATGAAAATTAAATAATTTCAAAATATGGAACTGTGCCATGAATTATTTCAGAACTTGGTACCAACAAAAATGTAATTGTTAGGAGTTCTGTTTTTGGACCAAGTAGAGCAGACACATATTTAGATGGGAAAGAAGAGCAGATTTATTGTAAATGAATGAATGAATGAATGAAAGTGGAGAGACAGGCAGGTGAATGATGGCGTGAGACTGCACAGGAAACACTGATGAATTGGCAGAGCTGGTCAGGGAGTAATATGCATATTCCACCAAGGTAAGATGTGCACCCTAGGTGGTAGGATGGCGTGCAGTTCTGCAGCGTAACGCTGACTCTAGGTCCCGATTGGTCTGCTCCGTCTGCCCATTAGTTTGGGGGTGATAACCACAAGGTAGGCTGACAGAGGCCCCCAGCGCCTGACAAAAGGAGAACTACCTTGATCTGAAACAATGTCCTGGGGGATTCCATGGATTCGAAACACATGGTGAACGAGGTGATCCGCAATCTCGGCCGCTCAGGGTAGCTTGAGAAGAGGGACAGAATGCACAGCAGTAGAGAACCAGTTAACTGCGTTACCCTCGGAAGGAGGGAGATCAGTGATGAAGTCCGCTGCTATGTGAGACGAAGGCTGCCTCGGGACTGGCAAAGGGCGAGATAAACCTGCAGGAACCAGGTGTGAAGACTTGCTGCAGGCGAAGTTAGAGCTGGCTTACATAAAGACACAGGTGTCAGGGGACATGGACGGCCACAAGAAGCATTGTTGTAGAAACGAGAGGGTGCGATAGAAACCAGGATGGCAGGTTGTGACAGGCTGTGTTTAGTTTTAGGGGTGCCAGCCAGGTATCTCTCCTGACATTTAAGATTAAAAGTCAGTCACAATCCTCACACAAGAATACACACATAAAATGTGTGTGTGTGTGTGTGTGTGTGTGTGTGTATATATATATATATATATATATATATATATATACACACACCCTTACAATAAATGACTAGTACCTGCAAAAACAACAATATACCACAATTTTTCTATTAAATGAAAAACGTCTGTTAAACAAAAGTGTAACTTACGAGGAAGTCCAGTCCAGTCTGTGTGGAATCCGTTCCAGGCACTGCTGTGTTGTGAATGAAAGACTGGTGTCACAGTGAAGCCGTGACAACAATGACAAGTTGCATCCTATTCTCACAATGAGCATTTAGCTGATTTGACTTCATAAATTATAATCAGTAAGGTAGTTTGTATACAAGACGGACAGGTCTAACTTGTTATTAGTCACTGATGCAGTACCCTGCAGTCCTAAACTACTTTTATGGTTTAGGACTTTGCATTCAAATTCACCTTTCCTTGTCAGAACAGTCCTACCAGACATTTACTGTGGCTACTTCCACCACAATTCCCGTGACAGGACATAACATCAACCCCTTGTTCACTCATTCACTACTCTCTTAAAAACAGACACTTTGTAGCTCACCTACACGGACCACATCTGCAAAGTTATGAATATAAGTTTATTGCATGTAATGCACATTGAGATGATGAGGATAATGGGGAGGGTCGAGGGATAAGGGTAAAGAATGAAGTGATTAGGAGTCGAAGGGTGACAAATGAGGGGTCGAAGGGTAAGAGTTGAAGGGATGAGGGGTCGAAGGGTGAGGCCTGAGGGATGGAAAGATCGAGGTTGTGGATTAATGCTATCGATCGGTGGTGAGGAGACTGAAGGGAACCGGGGGAGTGGGGGAACCATCTCTTCAATCACCCAGGTGCGTCTGATAATGCCCCCAGAGGTCCCTGCAGTGACATTAGAAAGAGAAGGGGTGAAAGAAAAGTCAAAGGGTTATTGGGGAGGGGGTGTGTAAGAACTGAGTCAGAGGGGAAGGAAATGGAACAGGTGAATTATTGTCATTTCAGGCCACCAGTGACAGATGTTGTGCCAAAACAGCATCTAAAAATTGCAGAGAATAGTAAAAAAAGGGGGGGATCAATCAAAAATCGACTGTTTCCTAAATTAGCACCTCTACCTGTGACAGGAGGTTTTTATAAAAATAGAATATTATCATTATTATTATTATTATTATAATCCAACAATATTGTAGTACATTTCACTTAACAGCCTGCTTCGCTATTGGTTTGATAACTTGCTTTGCATTCATCTGACAGAACTTTCTCCAATGTAAATCTGATGGGAAATAAACAAACGGCAATTCTTTATGTCTGACCAACTGACTTTCAGAAGAACAAACACTTTTATTTATCATTCTATAGAGTCATCTTTGTATCACATCTCGCTCTCTTTCTCTCGCAGACTCTGTTCACCTTTCCCTGACCTGACTTATTCTTGTCCTTCATCATTTCCTCACTCCTCTTTTTCTTTCTTCCACACTCATTTCATTTTTTTTCTCCCCCTCTGCTTTGGAGGAGGGCTTGCAAACAGACACCACTGACAACAAGAGCCAATTCAATGTCAAGAAGGTCTGTGTTATGTGTGTTTATCTATCCGGATGCGTGTGTGTGCATGATTCTGAGGGGTTGATTCTGTCGAGTTAATGCAAGGTTACATGGAGAAAATATTAGCATATTTACCACCTAGTTTTATACAATTGCTGGTCATTCAACAGGCTTTGAAAGAGAGTGACAGAGAGAAGGCACAGAGAGAGTGAAGATAAAGACACCTGAAATTCAGGCTCGATTTGACTCCTGTGCAAATAGACTACACTATAAAAAAGATGACTGCTTCCCACATGCTCTCAAACAAACATAATTTCAATCATTTAAATATCAAGGTCTTTATACTCCATGATTACCAATCCATGCTCCACCAGTGAAATTTATGTGAAGTTAATGTGTACTTTGATATCTTATTCAGTGTCTTCATACACTACAATCCTTATTGTAATAATCACTCTGTAATATGCAACATTCCACATTTCTTCTCTCTCTTTGCTCAACCTACTCAAGTTTCTGGGTGTCGTTCATCAGATGAAACATTGTCTAATTTTACTTTGATCCTGTTATTTTAGCTTACCCTTTTGTAAATGCTGGATGTAGTCCATTTTTCTCTTCCATTTTAAGTCACTTTTTCACCGTCAAATAAGCGCTAACCAATTGGCTGCTATAATTATTTAAAGAAACAGAAAAACCATTCATTTGCTCCATGGGAAGTGTTTACCCATGGTATACTTAATAGACCTCAAATATACCTTAAATCTTTAAGAAATTTACATTGGAGGCATTTTCATATTCAGGGTCCAGGGCTAAACATCATTGACATTTTGTTGTATTGGTTCTTTCTATTCTATCTGCCCCAATAGGAACACAGCTCTCACATGTTTTGGCATCAGGCGACACACGCTGGTATGTCTCTTGTGGTCTACAAACTAAATGAGTTACAATTTGGTTTAGACAAAGAAAGATGTATTAATTGAATGAATTGATCAATTGATTGAGCAACGGATGCTGTGGTGTGATTACTGTAGTAGAGAGATCAGAAACATTACAGTTCCATCCATAGTTTTAACTTTGGCTCATTTTCATAAAAATCAGTTTCAATTGCTTTGCAACAACTTTCTGTTACAAACAAACATTTGTCTTGGAATGTGAGACCATTCCTTACCCTCATGTGTTTCTAACTGTAGTGAGCCATTTGTTCTGGTAATGAACACTACTTTCAAACAAGTAAGACAAGACAAACACAGACACAGAGAGAAACAGAAAAGTGCATTATAATTTACCAGTTGCCTTATAAATCCTAAGCCAGTTGTTTGCTGACTGGGAAGGAGGTGTGTAAGCATTATCACGACAGACATGCTTTATGTTCCCTATTACACTGATTAATTAAATGTTTGTCTATATCTAATGAGGTGGTTTGCCCCTTGAAGGTGTGTGTGTGTGTGCGTGTGTGTGTGTGTGTGTGTGTGAATACCGTCGATTTGAAGACATTTAGATTGGCCACAACTTCAAAGGTCTTTTAGAGGAATAGTACTTGGTTTAAGAATAAGGTTATGTTCGGGTTTGGGTAAGTGTTGAGATTAGGTTTCTTTGACCCCTTATATCAAAAAGAGCTCATCATAGCCCAAACACAAGGGGGCCTAAGCAGTATTAATGTTCATGAAAAAAAAACATTTATTTTATCTAAACACCCTAATTAGTCATTTTTCAAATGCACATAAAAATTGTGCATAGCATAATGTGTATATTCAGAACAAAATAATAGGGCCCTAGTCGTCAATCTCTGTGATGTATTTGGTGGTAGACCAGAAAAGTCAGCCGGTAATATGATCCGATGAACGAGTAACCAATCTGTCAGTCATGTGTCAGTCGTCATTAAGCAGTGCATGGCAATCAAACCCCAGCAGGTCAATCCGGCTACCTGTCCTACTGCCAAGCAGGAGGAAGGAAGCTTTTGAAAGAAGAAACGAGACTTATGTCACTGTGCAAGAGGGGAACACTGTGTATGAAAGTCAAAGTGTTTAAGCATGTGTTCACTCTGAGCACCTCATGTCCCTCTATCTCACCCATTTTTCTCACCGGCAAACTCAAATACAAATCTTATCATGTGCACAGTTAGGCAGCAATAGGTAATAATTTAAAACAAATTCATCATAATCAAGATTAATTGCCTGATAACGTGAAGGAAATGTTCCCTTCATTTGGCTATTTATGCAGCAAATGTTTCATGCTTTAGAGAGCAGAGCTGTAAGTGCTGAGCTTGACGCTTCCTCTAGATCAGACGTTGAAGTGATTTTACTGGGTACAATTTCAGCCAAATCTTGTATTGTATAATGTATATAATTTGGTTGATGAACATATGTAGAATTGTCACTAAACCTCGAGGCTTACTCAGTCTTGCTTTACTGTTTTAGTTTTTCTCCAGTCTTTAGTTGTCATGTGCCTAATGTTTTGCCACACCAGTCAGCTTTTTAGAGTGAACAAGCTCCAATAAACCCACTGTATGCTACCTGTATTCCCATTGCCAGTCAGCTAATTAGTTAGCGAGTGGCTTGTGAACGTCCAGCTAAAGAGAACAAAGGATGGCCTAAAGGAGAATGAATGCTGCACTTTCATTCCTCGGGTGACCAGAAGCGCAACTTCCAATAATGGGTGGTATTGTCCCATTTCAGCTGGATGTACTGCTTGACAACACCTTAGCCACACCGGTGACAAAGTGATAGTGCTGCGACTCAGCCGGGTCTACTTTTCATTGGGTTTAGGGAAAAAACTGCAGGGTCATCCAGCAAAATGTTGCACCTGTCTTCCCATTGCTTTGCTAAATATAACATCTCTGCCTCATTATTGTTGCATCTGATTACTCACCTTCACACTTACAGATCTGTTACTGAATTTTTAGATTGTATTTCATGTCCCGTACTACTAAGCAGGATTTGTGGTTATTGAGGGAACTTCATGTTTAACTCTGGGTTTTCCGTCCTACATAGCTGGTTCTCTTTCTATATCAGGGTAAATCCCAATGGTAACTAACGCTGAATTAAGGGCTACCTGCTCCTGAGCAGGTAAAAGTTTGTGATAAGTGCTTAAAACCTGTCAACGCCCCAACTTCTGTCCAATCAGGTAACTCGAAAACCAGAGTCATCATTCTACAGGATCCTGACTGGGACAAAACGTGACAAATAATAAAGCTCTGCAGATATTTCAAGATGAGTGGAATCATGTTGATGTTCCAGACTTGTTATGTGTCCACTCTGGTTTTAAAACAGTTTAGAATAAACAGTGGGAGAGTTTATCTCATGAAATTTTAAAAAAAGGAAAATTATATTAGAGCATTATTTGAATTCAATAAAGATTATTGATTCCCCACAGAATCACTGACAGTGTTTTACTTTATTTTCACTTCTGCTTGGAATAACACGAGGAGACTGCCTGACAGTAACAAAAACGAAATACTAACTGTTGTATTAAAACAATGATTGACCTCATCACACATTAACGTCTAATCTCCTCTGCTTCAGCAGCAGAAACAGTTTATCATCACTTCTGTCAGACAAAAGGGCAAACATATTCACTCAATAGTCAATTTGATAAATTCCTGTGCGTTTCTACATTATATTTTTTTGACTCTAAATTTAAATAAAATATTTAGAGTGGTTCTTTTCTATTTTAGTTGTATGATCAAATTAGTTTAATATTACTTTGTAGAATGTCACTTTTACATGTCGCTTAAACCAAATTGACCTGCGCGTATCATATTAAAAACTTTATACATGGTTCTGGCGATGTTGCTTGTAATTAACGACTCCGCCTCTTTCACATGAACACGCTCGTAATAAATAGGAAAACCCAGGATGGTCAATGTTAGGTCAAGCTAAGCCAGATCATGAAAAAGTATCCTGGGTATGTTGAACTTGCTTCTTAGTACAGGCCCCTGATGTAACAGTCCTCCACCAGTGCAATTCTTTGCACTGTTTGTAGAAACATGGAACCTGCAGGACCCGTCTGTCAGTGCTGACTCATTCGTATATCAACGTGGGCCAATTACAGATTGTCTTACTAACTATGTAGTGGTTAGAGCCTCTGACTCTGTACAGAAAGTAAGGGAGTGAAGGGTTACTTGTTGTGGTTTTACTTTACTTCATTCTTTGATAACATATTGTAGGATAATGTGAAAACAAAAGTGATAATGTGTCTTTGCGAACTTTTTTGTAATAAAAATGTCTGGCTCAAAAGTATGTGAGTGCCTTTCATTCATAGTCCATATCCCAGTGATATTGACCTAATGCTGTAATTTGTAAAAATGTGTTCAAAACCACAGAAGCTTGACAAGCTCTCAGTGTAGTGTAAAGTCTGTTCCGGAGTTGTTTTGTGGTTGTGTATAATTTCTTGAGTAGCCCAACGGAAGAAAAAAGAAAGAAAACCTTCTCTCTTATGTAATTGATATATTTGTTTCCCCCGAGGCTTCTAGCTCCAGGCGAAGTCAATTCAGGCATATGTGTGGCACTTAATCATTCCTGTCTACATGTAATGAAGATGTCAGTAGAGGTTCAAACAGGAATCCAGTCTGGTGAAGAATTATGGTCATCAACTGAGCAGCCTTGTTGCCTGCTCAGGCACGTTAGTCAGCTTGTGTTGCTGTTTTGTGATATTAAAGAACTGACATACCTCATTGGGGTCATTCCAGCATGTGTGCAGGTTGTAAAGGTAGAGTTTATCCTTCTATATACCAAGATTAAGGAATCTAGTCAATTCACTGTTTTCCCCAACTGAATTATTGCTGTCACTGTAAAAACAGCTCTGCTCAAGTGCGAATCACTTCAGCTTCCTCTTTTCTCCCAACATGGTCAAGCTTCCGCCCCAGTTCGCACCCCTAGTTTTCAACCATTAGGAGCATTTTGCACAAATAATTAATTGGTTCAGTATCAGAAAACTTTGTTCCCAGCTGGGACCGAAAAACATCAGGTTGTCCTTCACCTGAAGCGCAAACTGTGACGACATCAATACAAGTTTTGCATTCTAGAGGTGGGAAAGAAAGAATTTCTCTCGTTTTGGATGAAAACAAATATCTGTAATAACAGAAAACTTGCAGGTAATCAATGCGATCTGCCATCTTGCTACTATTGTTCAATTCAGTTGTGCATTTGCGATGCCCTGCATTGATGACACATTCATGATTATAATGCTTCCACTCAAAAGCGGCAGAACCACGAGCTGATTCACCAGAAAGCACCAAGGCTGCTAGCTTCACGAGGAATCCTGGATGGAACCTTTACAAGAACTAGCGCTTTTTAAGTGGGAAAGACGCAACTGAGTAACTCTTGAAGGACACGCTGGGTATGCAGTCCAAAGTGAGATTGGTCCATCTGATCTGAATTAATAAAAATAAGATTTGTTGCCACTTTTAGGAGCACATTTCAAACACAACCCTTGGGTTATTATGTTTGAGTTCCTCTGTTTAATTTATTTCCGATGAATCATGGGTTTGAGTCATACACTCTCAAGTACTTGGTAATTAGATGCACAATCAAACATTCACACACCGGCACATCCTTTTTTCCCTTTTCATTTTTTTTTTTTACCCCTGATGATATTGATTTACTTGTCTAGTCAGCAAGGCGCTTGTTCTTGGAGGACATCAGGGCAGAATTGGTGAAGCGCTATTGATCAGTAGTGGGGCATGACATCATAGGTTAAAGTGTTGCATGGAGCACATGTGTGTCTTATTTAATGTCCAGAATGTTTGTATGTTAGCTTATTTTAAGATGTATATGGGTACAGGTTTGGATGCACTCAACAGTTCGTGAACGCATATAGCCATGTGGTATGAGTGTCTCTGTGTGCGGTACGTGTCTCTGGCTGCTGGCTATCTGAGGACTCGGGCCATCTAAGGACACAGCTCTTACTTAATAAGCTGGAAGTTGAAGGAAGCGCTGATGTCAGCAGAGAGCAGGGGAGCCGCAGCCTAGCCTGGCATGTATTAACAGCATCACAATCTGTCTACTCCATATCTATGGTCCTGATCCTGCATAATCATATCAGTGCTGATCTAAAAAGCCACATATGTTGCGGGTGCTATCTATTTAGAGGCTGGATTTATTGCATCTTACCTTTCCCCCAGGGACCTGTGCATATTTTTGTGTGTGTTTGTTTGTGCATCTCACTGTGTGTGTGTGTGTGTGTGTGTGTGTGTGAGAGTGTGTGTGTGTGTGCGTGCGTGTATGTGTGTGTGTGCGTGTGTCAATACTTATCTAAAATCCCCTGTGTTCTTGGCCTAGTTGGTGTAATTCAAGCTGATCTTAATCGGTTTCCCTGGTCTCTCCTCCCAGGAAAGAAGAAGTAAAACTACAATGATAGGGCCAGGGTCATTTCCTCCTGCTAATGGCTACTAATAGGTTCTGTTACAGATAATCTGGGTCTAATGATGTGGTTAGGGGCCTCTCACACTTGCTCTGGGTCAGTCCCACTATTGGAAATTGTGTGGTCAATAAGAATCCCAAGTCAAGGGCTTCCTGTCTGGTGGAACTTGGTCTTGAATATTCAAATAGCTCACTCACTTGATGACTAGAAAGGCTAAATTACAAGTAGTAAATAGATATAGCTACCTATATAGCCTAAACATGAAGGTGTCACCTCTCGAGTACAACTTCTAAAGCAATACACGTTTTGTAAAAAAATTGAGAATATTTACTTACACCTGTTATCCTTGGGGTCAATTTGACCCCATTCAATGTTTAACGCCTTTAAATATATAGATAGTATAAATATTTTTGCTACATATTTGATGACTTTTCCTAATTTAGTGGGGGCACCTGGGTGAAAATAAAATTTACATGATAAAATATTTTCAATGGCCTGAACACAAGTTGTAGGCATCTGTGTTCCTTGGGGTCAATTTGACCCCAGGCTGTTTAAGCTTTATAAAACATATAAGAAGTATTAACATTTTACTCAAATTTAGTTTGGTTGTTTAGGAGGACGTTTAGACCTCCCTAACATGCAATTTTATTATCTTCAAAAAACTTTACTCTGCTTTAGGGCCCTATCCATATCTGTAGCAGTGCTAGAACCACTGATAGGGAATAGAAGGGGAGAAGCAAAACATATCAAATCTTTGCCATAGTCATCTTAAATAATTTCTCTTGGTGCTGTGAGAGCTTTCTCTTCATGCTCTCTCTCATTTGAAAATGACCAGTACGAATACGTTTTTAGTCAGTGCAGTTTTGTCACAGCTGAAGGATAATGTGGAAGAGGACCCTGATTATAAAGCTTACTCCTGTTATGAGAATGAGACCCTTAGTGCTAATCCTCCTGTTGTCTCTCCACCACCAGCAGACATGTTACCTTCCAACAATGTTAAGTTATTATGGTCCTGCTGGCAGCTTTACTGAAAGGGTAGAATTAGTGCTGCTAATGTCTTCAAAATGGTTCCGGGCCCTTCCAGATACACTGTCAGCCATGTCCACGACATGAAATCAGCATTTGAACTCTTCATCACACCATAGATTGAGAAGGATATAGTTGAGAAGACACATTTAGAGGTGAGGTGCTTGTATGGGGACAGTTGACCAGCTTGAAAACATACATTGCTATGCTTATTTTGTGAGCACAAGTGCACAAGTCATAAGGTGAAGCAACAGCAAGCCTTTGGAATACTGACACTTGAAGGCCAATGTTTCTAGCCACCATGTCTCTAAATATCTAAAGAGATTTTATATTGATTTGCATATTTGTCCGTAGTCACATAATAGGCATTCTGGGTTTATGGATGGGTGGGCGGGGGTTATGTTTCATTTAAGGCACTATTTAGGCAGTCAACAAAAAATGTCTCATAAAATTGGGTAAGGTTTTGACTATAATAGTTTTCCAAAGGTTTAAATGGCTGGGGTCAAATTGACCCCAAGGATAAACCCTGGCTCTGTAAATGGGAAAAAAAAAAGCAAGTGCAGTTTGTAAACATCACTCGTTGACACCATAAGAGAGGTCCTGGCAGGTGGCGCTGAAACTCCGTAGTTTTGGCATAGTGGTTTGTGCCTCGGTTTCCCATACGTGAGGCCAGCCGGAGCAGGGAAATTACATCAACAACAAAGGGAGAAACAATCTTTGTCCAAAATCGTTTACCGCCCCTTTAATTTAAAAAAAGGAGCATTCAGTGCCACACATTCAGTGGCAACCTTCATTGCATTTAGTTTAAGTAAAAAAAGATGCTGAACCAGATCAAATTCACGGGACTGTTTCCTAGAAGCATGTTTAAAAAACTCAGATCTTAAACCTGAACTCTGACTTGATCCACTCTGAGATGGGACGCTGAGATTTCGGTTACAGAAAAGCAGTTCTTGGTTAGTGAGATCAACTCTGATTCTTTTCAAACGAAGTTACGCGTGTGCCCACTGACTATAAAAAGCCATCATCAATGGAGCTCCAATACTACGAGTCACTATGGCAACCAAGGCGAAAACAAGGTCCTCCTACGTCACGCTGTTAGAGTTGGAGACAGTGAGCTGCTGTTGTGTTGTGCTGAATTGCTGTCATGTTGTGTGATTTACTGTTGTGTTTTGCACTTGAGGGCCACCAAAAGGCATTTGGCGTTGGAGACAATTACTGCCCGAGTCAACACGTAAGATTTAATTAATCGATTAATTTAAGTAATTGTGATATTTTCTCCACCAAATTCTTGTATAAGATGATTGTGTAATGGTTAGTAGCCTGTCTGTTGAGCAGATGGCTGGGGTTTTAATCTTGTTTCTCAAGTCTGAAAAATGTGCAATGTTTAATTATTTTTAATTTCTGTGCAATCCCACGGGCACGGAAATAACGTGGCTGCACCTGAAAATGATTTATGAGAATAAAGTGCAGATAGGTAAGGCATATGGTTTTAATCAGATTCCACATGTCCAAAGAAAACATCAGTGGCTATTTCAACTTGGTGTACAGAAAACTCCCTTTCGACAAAATGTAAGGGCAAAGGCTTTGCTCTGGTCGGAGCATGTCCGCGATATTAAAAAGCTGGAAATAAGGCCGGAGAATATTGTTCACTGTTCAGGTATGTGATATATTGTGAGAGAAACGGTACCGTTCTATAGTCGCTGGGGATTGACAGTATCTATATGGGGTCTCAACATCTTCTCCTGACGTGAGGCTTCTGAATTAACTCAAAGAGAGACAAAAGTCAAAACACCAAACACACAGGAGAACAGGAAGTGACAACACACGAGGAAGGGAACCACAAAGTAAAACAGGAAAATCACAAATTCAAGATACATATAAAATAAAGGTAACTTAACTTAAACCTAGACACAAGGAAAGTCACTAGAAAACAAGGACAAGGGACCAAGAACCGGACATTTCATGAGGGCAGAATTATGACACCCCTGCAGTCACTACTGGTCAATCTTGTGATTGGCAACGTGCTCTACGTTGTGTTAGAACTGAGTTTCATCAGTTCTTTGGCGAAGGGCTCCTCAAAGGATCCTCCATGGAGGAGAGATTGAGGCTGCTGGAGTGGAGTGGGGAGGACGGTGCTCTGAGTATCTAGTGCTGTCCCTGAGTCATCGCTTTGAGAGTTGACTTTTAACTGACGCATAAACTCCCCTGCCTAGTTAGTTTCAGCCCGCCAACACACACACACACACACACACAGACGCACACGCAGGAAACTCCTGTACCAGCCTGCATTTGTCCCATGTTTTATCTGTAAGAGACACATTTTGATGCCTTCGTTCATCATCTGCAATTTGAAAACATAGGACTTTCACAGTAAGAAAGTTAAAGTGTGCGTCCTGTTCACAGCTCAGTGATCAATCATCGAGCACCGCGAAGCATCTGTCCTCTCTTGCCGGGCTGCTAACAGCCGAACACTCGGTCACAGTGGACGCCGGTTGAGGATGTTGTAGCTGCAGATGCATTCCTCTTTCCTCAATCAGCCGTCTGCACTTCCATAACAGTCTGTCTAGTGGCTTGATCATTTTGATGCATTATTTGGTGTATAAAGTTCTTAACCAACCATTCAGTTGCTCCTCCAATACTCTGTGAACAATTACAACAATGCATGGTTGGTCTTCAACCTACACTACACTGCTCCGGCGCCCCCTGCACTGGCTCAAATCCGATTCAAGGCATTTGTACTCGCCTACAGTGCTGCGAAAGGTTCAGGCCCTTCCTACATCCAGAACATGGTCAAACCTTACACCCCAGCCCGTTCACTCCGCTGTGCTACGGCCAACCGGCCTGCTATGCCCTCACCGCGAGGGTTGGGCATCCCGTCTGTTTCAATCATTTAATTTTTTTTTAATAATATGGAGCTGTTTTTGCCTGTTTGATAAATGTTTATGTACTCTCATGAGTCTTGCACTTTTTGGGTAATATCTTCATGGTTGAATGCACTTATCGTAATTCGCTTCGGACAAAAGCGTCAGCTAAATGAATGTTATGCAATGTAATGTAATGAAGCAACAGGGTGTTGCAATAAGTCTGATGAAACCTTGCATTTTCGGAACACCAACTGCTGTAATGCATTTACCAGGCATTTGTATTCAAGCAAAAGCTGATCACAATCCCATGGACTAGACCGAAGGAAAGCCACCATCCTGCACTCTAGATTTGTGGGCTTAGGTGGTGGTTTATTTGTGATTGACGAGCCTAATCTGACCCCTCCCAAATCATCTTGGTGATGACACTGAGACACAAAATGTGCTTCACTTAGAAAAAAAGTTGACCAGCCTCCGACGTGGGAGTAAACAGTGGCAGAGTTTTGTGACACTTGTTGTTGAGAGTAGGCCACATTGATTTATGAGCTCTGCCTGTGAGTGTGCATGCCTGAACCTGTGTGTGTTTCTGTGTGTGTGTGTGTGTGTGTGTGTGTGTAGCTGTCCATCTCCTGCATCCAAGGCTTCTCATTTTAATCACACAGATGTACACACATGCACCTCTACACATCACTTTGAAATATCCCCAGTCTCCTTTTAAAAGCATATACTGTCCTGTGTATTGTGTAACTACTGCTGTTTGAGGGTTCAAAGGACTAGGTTGTTGTTTTTTTTACTGTAAATTTAGAAGTTGTGGTGTAAAATCCACTTATGAGATCAAATTCAGTACAGGTTGTTGTCAAAACCCGAAGCAGATAAAGGAGATGTGGCTGTGTGTGTATGGAGAGACAGAGAGAGACAGCATTGCAGATTATTATTGATTGTCCTCTTTTTCCTTTAGACAACTACTGTCAGATATTGAATGGAGACTATAAATGTTACAGTAGTCTTACTCTCTGTCATGTTTTTACAATAAATCTACTGTTGCTAGATAATAAAAAAACCTTTAGTACAGTGTGCAATAAGGAATTGTAATCAATGTTTCCTCCACTTTCCAATCTTTGTGCAAAGAAAAGCTCACTGCTGGCTGTAAGGCCTTGCATTTGATTGACAGGTAAAAGTGTAATATCAATCTTTTCATCTAACTCTCCAACAGAAAGCAAAAAGTGTATGTCCCAAAACATTCAACTATTCCATTCCAGGGGCAGTGGTTCTCCCAGCAGAGTCCTTGTTGCTATGTGCTCTGTTATTGTATAACTATAATGATCTAACTAATGCTGATTGCCATTAAAGGAAGACGAACAACTCAACGTAGGAATGAAGGCCACATTAGTACATTATGGAGGCCGCAATGGACACACAACACAGGCGTTTATTAGTGTCGGCAGCGTGTCTGGATATAATCCCCTCTCTCTGGTGTTTCCTTTTTTTTATCACCAGCTCTGCATCAGTTTTCTTAACACTCATGATCAGTTAATGTGCATTAGCAAATTCAATGACTTTCAAAGCTATGAAATCTCTTTTGTCATTCTCCTGCCTGTCAGAGAGCTTGAGCTGAAGTTGATTTTTTTGTCCTCTGCCATAGCTGCAGCACTTTATTCGAGTGACTATGTTTGAATTGCATTGTGCAATGATTCCTCTTAAAAAAATCTCACCCGATATAGGCGGATTTACAAATGCATAAACCTGGAGCCGGTGTGCCTGGTTTCTTTTTAATTACTGCCAGTGCTGTGAGATACGGAAGCATTAAATTTGTACTTTGACTATGAACTACCCATAATAAGTACTGTATGATGAATAAAGTATGAAAACATTTTAATTAAAGCTCTTGAAAACAATGTTGTGTAACCATGAGCATTATTGGTCTTACCCAAATGTGCCTGAGAAGCATAAACGACATAAATAAAAAATAATTAACTCACTAAACTTCCTAGTATTTATACACACAGCGAGACACAAAACTGTGAATATTTTTTAATCCTTGCATTATTTTGGGAAACTAGGGAAACCCCTCTCATTCACCCCAGTTTAACCAGCTATAACATATTACAATTATTTCTGTCCTACATCAGGAAACAGCCTGCTCACTTTGGAGTAGATTTTTTTGCAGAAATATCTGTTGATTGGACTAAATAACTTATTAATGATTTCATTGGATAAATTAAATGCCCCGCATTTCTAGTTGAATTAGACAAGTGTGCTCAATGTTGAAAATCTAGGAGCAGAACTGTTTAATGGCTAAATCAGGTTCGAAGCCAGTTTCAGATGTGGAATCTATAGCACTGCTGCCTTCATCTATATGTTAGAGCAGGTAATGGTGTTGCATGTAGATGAATGTTTGTAGTGTATAGAGTGTATTGTTCTGTGATCATGCACAGTGGCTGTACATGCAAACAAGAATGGCACTAGTCCCCTTATTGCTCAATTAAGCCACACCAAATTGCACACACTCATAGATATCAGTCCCCTAATTATACCTGATTTAAAACAATATATACATATATATATATATATATATATATTAATCAATATCAATGCATTATTTCCTGGGAAATTGGTGGAAATGTCAAAAACACTCGTAATGTTAAAGAAAGTCACTTCTTTGGTTTGCCCCTTTGTCCAGATCCATGCCAAAATGTAATGGGTTCTTTCTTGGTCCATGTCCCAACCTTCCACCAAGTTTCTTGGAAATCTTTTCAGCAGTTTTTGCATAATCCTGCTGACAAACACAAATGAAAGGGTAAAAAAACATAATTAGCTAATAGCTACTGCCATAAATCACCCTCTCTCATTTTGAGAGGAATGTCTTTTGCACATGGTCCTTGTTTTTAATGAAGAGAGGGAATGAAAATAAAGATGGACTTTGGTCATCCATACATGCAGGTGTCTTTTACATTGACGTTCCGGACGGGTTTATTCAGAAATTAATTGAATTAACCATAGTGTTTGCATGCTACTTTGCACATGGTGCAGAGAGGTGGAGAGCGCAGCAGTGGGCTCAAATTGTTGTGATTAGCAGGAAGACTATTTTTTTTTGTTCTCTCAAGGGCAGCATCCCTAAAGGATTATACACTGTGTGGTTGAAGCCTTAATTAAGTGTGAGGGTCGCTTGCCAGTATTTCACACAGTAAATTCTCTATTACATCTCTGCATAAATTTCATCATCTAATGTTATCAGAAAGCAAGTTTTGCTGTCAGTTTTGCCCAACCGTGCACAAGCACATTACGTAAATGACAAGACATTAAGTTGAGCTTCTCATTTAGTTAGTAATTTGTTCACATGCTGTATGTAAAGCATTTTGCTGGGTATATGTTCATATATATATGTATATATATATAGTTTCTTTAAACTGATCTGAAATTAGAAGAATCTCAACAGCTTAATACTAAATGAAGTTCACAATTTATTGAACTTATTTTATTTGGGCAAAATAGTTTTTTTTCTCCAAAGTTGCCAAGTGTTGCTTATTGTGGGAACTGTTGGGTTTCCCTGTATCGTGAGGTGTTGACCTCACTATAGTGCCTTGAGATAATGTACGTTGTGATTTGGAGCTACACAAATTAAAAATTGAATTGAATTGATTTAAACAACACATTTACGATATGGATGTTAAAAAAGATGGCGTAAGACACATTGATCTAAGTGCATTCAGTCAGACTTGTTCCTTATGGAATGTGTCATTGGAAATGTTACAAGAGCCTCATTCCTACTGGACAGAAAACCCACCAACACCTGGCTTTTTTCTTTAAAAAGATGGAAAAAAATTCCTCCAGGAAACCGACTCTGCAGCAGCCTCCACAATGTTAAGACATGCATCATGGAAACGTGATAACTGCCGTGCCATCTCAACCACAAATCCATCCATTAATGTTCCTGTAGCACTCAAACTTAGTTCAGTTAGCGTTGAGTTTAAAGTACTCGATTTAAGAGTGCAACCAATATATAAGATAGTCACTGATGTCTATGCAGTGTTCTACAGGTCACTAACCCTGTAACACTACGCCAAAAAAAGGGCAAGTTTCTTAACCAGCAAAAAGGGAAGACGTCAACCTCTTTTCTCAGCAGGTGTACCTGCATCCAAAAAAAAGCTTGCATATCCATGCAATCTTTTTTGTAAAAAGTTTAAAATATGAAACTTAATAAGGATGGGACATGGGCCATGAAAGAACCCATTCAGTTCTGGTGTGGAATTGGATAAGAAGTGTGTTGTTTTTTTTACATTTTGAAAAATATTTCAGGGAATATAGGATGGATCTTGATGAAAAAAATCTAGCATAGAATGTGTGCAAGTTGGTGTGGCTTGACTGAATGCAAGGGGACTGTTGGGTGCCTCTCTAGTTCTGACATGAGGCCGTGTTAAATTGACATCATATTCACATAAAGGGGTGCATGTCTGAAATAGGCTTTATTTTGATGTCATGATTGTTGCATCAGTTTGATTTGTCAGGGAACGGTATTCACAAGATCACGCACTTTGAGGTGCCTCATTTGTTCGATCTCAATCCCATAAATATACTGGATTTTTGTTTTCAACAGCATTGTTCCCTGGGAAATTGTTGAAAATGTCAACAGAAAAAGATTTCACAATGTTACCAAAAACATCCCCACAGCCCTTTGTCCAGATTCACACCACTTTTGAATGGGTTCTTTCTTGGCCCATGTCCCATCCTTCCACCGAGTTTTGTGGAAGTCTATCCAGCCTGCTGACAAACAAAAACATACCTTATATTTCTATCTGTTCACTTTACCCATTAAGAGTTTATCTGTCTTTGTTGTTCTTTTTCCCCCTTCATATCACCCACAACAGAAGTCCAACATCCCTAATGGTGAAGTGTTTTTCTCTGGCCTGGAAAACTACACAGGGCTGGAAGGTCACGAGTGTCTGTCACAGTTGAGTAATACTGAATGATGGCAGTACGACAATTTGTGGGAAAATGCAGCCGGCCCCATTGCCAAATAAATAGAACGGAGACACTTGTTTACTTTAATTAGCATTCGTTCCTGATGATTGAAATGCTTCTTCTCTTCCTCCTTTGGTGCATGTACCTGGTGGGGTGGAACAGACTGGAGCATCACAATTGTAATGCGTCTCCATAAAGCTTTACATGCATTCTGCTTTGCTGCTTTGGTATGGATGAAACATCAAGGAGAGAAAAAGATTGGTCAGCGTTACTTAACACAGCCATTTAAATGCATATTCTGTCTCAGTCTCTCATAAATGCACACATAAGTCCCAGTGACACATGCACACACACATTAATATATTACCTCACACAACCACATGCAGTGTTTTGTCTTGTCTGCCATAACTTTTAGAAATAATCCTTTGAGGATGGCGTGTGTGTGTGTGTGTGTGTGTGTGTGTGTGTGTGTGTGTGTGTGTGTCTTTGCATCATGTGAATCCTCTGTCAGCACATCGTGTCAGGGGCTGGCTAGGACTTTCAGAAATGCAGGCACAAGCATATCTCATTTGGATTATATATAAAACACTGATAGAGGCTGTCTACTTGCATCAATCAGGAGAGTGAGCAGAGAAGACAGAGGGAGGCAAAAAGACTGGGTGGAGGAGAGAGAGAGCAAGCGAAGGGATGTGTGAGCCTGTGGGTTGAGACGGAAAAAGGAACTAAAGTTTTAGGTCAGAGCTGGTTAAATATCAAGACTGCGTGAATATGCAGTGGGGAGGGATATACTGGTGGAGCGATGGGAGTTTGAGATTCGAAGATAAAGCAGAGAGAAAAAGAGGAGGGAGATTAACAAAGGTGACGTGTTGTGAGAGAAATCGGTACACAGTGGTGTAATCACAGAGAAATAGAAAGGATGAAAAGCAGGAAGACGGCGACACGCAGCAAATTGAAGGAGATGGTGGAGGAAGGGAGAGGGGAGAAGAACTATCCCTGTACTGGACACCGGCCAGACACTTGTGTGTGTGTGTGTGCGTGTGTGTGTGTGTGTGCGTGGGCGCGTGTGTGCATATGGACAAAGGCAAAGCTCTTAGGATCTGATGACACAGACACGTGCAGTGAGGGCTACAGAAACAGGTGTGGGTGACAGCTGTATTGTCATCATTACGTGCGTGTGCTCATCTGCACATATGAACACGTGCTTTGTGTCCATGCATGCTCTGTCAATGTGTCAATGCATGTTTGTATACATCCATGTGGTTTTAATGCTAAACGTGTGCAGCTGTGTGGTTTTATGTGCAAGTGGATCTTTTACTTAATCTCCGAGGCTATGTTCAGTCCGGCAGACAGAAAACTCCAGTTTTTGGCACCTACTCTTCGGAGGCAGCATGCCCTGATGAAATCCAGTCATGGGGGGGAGGGGGTCGAATAAATCACTATTTGGAAATGATATCAAATTTTAACCACAATGTTCTAGTGTTAATGGTGATGACAAGCTCAATATGAACATCAAATATGAACACATTTAAACGAACCGGCACTGGAAACAACATCACAGTCTTCATCGTAATTTAATTTAAACTGTCAGTCTGAAATAATCGCAAAAAGGGTCTACAGGTAAAATGTCAGCCATGTTGTAATTCACTTTCTGTAGATCTAAAAGAAGCATTGACTTGAAAATCTTTTTTTTTTCTTTTTACCATCAACTACACCATTTCAACCAAATGAGACAATGTAAGTCCTGTAAATGAATCCCCCTCTCACCCCCTCCCACGGGTGTGTCTTCCTCAAGCTCGGGTCCTCCACCAGGGACCTGGGAGTTCCTAGGATTGCGCTCTTCTGGACAGAGGCCTCAAATGTTGTGCCTGGGATCTGCTGGAACCACTCTCCCAACTGTGGGTCGCAGCTCCCAGTGCTCCGAGGACTACGGGCCCCACCGTTGCTTTTACTCCCCACGTCTTTTCTAGCTCCTCTTTCAGACCTTGGTATTTTTTGATCTTTTTGTGTTTGTTGCTGTCGCTCGGAATTGCCACATCATCTTCGATTGTTTGTCAGTGTGGATCTGGAAGTCCCACCGGATCTAGGCTTGTCATTCTCGACCACCGTGGGACTTCCAGCCCTTAGTCAGGGCAGATGTTCCTGTACACTATGCCAGCCACTTTTTTGGTTTTGGCATCCCATGTATGTTGTTCCTGCCTGCATCTTACACCCTGCTATTAAGTGCTGGACTGTCTCAGCATCATCTTTGTGTATATAAACACATTCAACATTAATAACGCAGTCAATTACTATCTTCTATGTAAAGATAATGCGATCATGGTGTCATTTTCACCCCTTTTTTCAACACTGTGACCTCCTTCAGGGCGCACAACCAACCCTGTAGACCCGCCTGTCGTGTTGGGTCACTTTCCATTGTCTCATCAGAAAAGGGTTTGTTGTGGTCGACAGAGCGGTCTGGTGGCAGTGAATCTTCTGACCCAAGACCACTCAAAAGCATTGTTACACTCGCACTCACAAGCAGTTACATAGCGATAAAAAATTTGCTCATTCATCAACGGCAGCGCTCAAACCTGAATTCAAACTGTCCTTAACATTACGAAACGCACAAACACTGACGTTGCGTGACTGTGGGTTTTTTTTAACCACGACTGCTGCACGAAACATGGCTGCGTTACCCTCCCGCGTGAAAGATGTCGGCCGGTGCTACAGAGGAATCTCCAGCATGTTGTTTCTGTTTCCCTAAAACCAACCCTAGCCACATTTCTGCAGAGGAGTTATTAATTCAGGAGAAGAATTTTTAAATAATGCAAATATTTTCTCTTTGTGTGTTTGCTTTTTGTTTGTTTGAAAAGCAATGCTCTAAAATCTCTGGTGCCTATACAGTTAAATAATTCATGTTTTTTGACTTAGAATGATTTGATATATTTTCCCCTTTGACACAGCGCATTCAGTCAACCCGAAGAAAACGACAAGAAGACATTCACAAAGCGCTCCAGAACCGTAAAGCGGTCCGGGTGAACTGGGTGGCAACTCTGGTATAAGCACTCCTTTTTTTGCAGTTAAATAGTCTGTTATTCTGAAAAAATACATTAGAGCTGTCAAATATATTCTAGCATTGTTGAACTTCAGGGTTCAGCAAAAGACATAATCAAAGTGATTCAAAGTAAGTGTGGTACACACAGGGCCAGGACTAATGGCTGGAAGTGATGTCATGCTGGATCGTGAACGCCAAACTTTTAGTTCAAGAGGATGAATTATTTTTCTGTCTCCATGACAAGATCGGTGAAACACACACACACATACGAACACACACACAATCCTTTTTTTCCTCCTCTCTCTCAGGTCCACCTCCTCTCTACACGTTTGTTAATTTGCTCTTGAACATACTCGTCCCACTGATGCCTTACAGCTCTTCAGTGTGTTTGACGAGCCTGCAGCCATTAAAACGTGTCACCTCTTTGTATTTGAGCTGTGACGGAGCAGAAATCACAAGGTGCTGTAAAAAAAAAGAAGAAGGAAATTGATAGAAGGGCAATGTTTAATCAAAGAATAACCAGTGAATAAAATACACAGCGAGCCGATTTGATTAACTCAAAGATAAAACGACAGTAGTGCTTTCCCTTTTGATATGCTCCTCTCTTTGAAATAAAAAAAACACCTCTCGTTAAAATAGACAAGCCTAATGGGAATTTCAGCCCCTTTTGTATTTTGATCAAAATAGAGGTTGTTAATGTGAAGCAACAGCAAATGAGAGAAGGAAAAGAGAGAGATAAAAAAAAAAGAAGGAAAAGCGCCCTTGCATAGCTTAATTAAATGTTTTAAGTGCGGCTAAATGTGTTTCGGTGCCCACCCGTTGAGCAGGCATTTCTGTCAGTAATTATGTTGTGACCCTTTGTGAACTATGCTTTGGCCCTCGCTTTTATTCCATCTTGTTTCATTCCTGTGTCAGTACCCCCCCCGCACCCCTGCAGCCCAAGCTCTAGCTCGTTCATCCTCTTTCCTCTTGGCAGAGGTCACTCACGAAGACAACTTCATTTTTTATTCATCTGCTCGCTCGTGTGAAGGGCTCTCTGAATCCACTCTCTGAAAATTGCAGTTTTCGCTCCATGGTAATTACTCATCCACACACGGATGACAGCGTTTCAGCATTGCAACCACTGTTAGTGTTACTCTGTTGTAATGAGCCTCTTTTTTTTTTAGAGGAGAGGAGGGAGAAAGGGGACCCTCAACCAAGTAGACATGTGGTATGGCCTTAGAGCATATGAACCCACTGTGACGTCACCCATTGGTTTGTGAACTGTCGTTTTGAAGCCTCCAGTTTAGCATTTACTGAAACCTGAAGTAAAACCTATTTGGAGTGGTGGGGCCTGACAGACAGCTCGGGGACACTGCACATCCACCTACACCTACCACCTGCACCCATTGGACGGTAATAGCTGTCAATCATACGGTATCCATGTTCCTACGCATACAGTGCTTCGTATGTACTATTTTACATTAAATGGTACCGTAATTTATAAAATAAACAGCATGCTGCATTTAAGAAGACTTGGAAATAGAGGTTGAGACCAGAAACTCCTCAGAAAAATGTTAACTGACGTTATGAATCAAGTGAAAATTCTTGTAATTTTCTCATAAACCTCTATATAAACTGACATATTTTTGTGACCAGTGGAGTCTCCATCTGCTGGTCATTCCAGAGAATACAGGTTTCAGGCACTTCAGCATTGGCTGCCCTTTCCAGACTTGCAGTCTACGACCGTTGGTATATACAGTCAATGATACTAACACATCACTACTGAGTTTATGGTATTAGCTAACAATATGCCTAAACAGATTTTATGGCTGGGGTAAAAGATTAACTGCCGTTATTCATGGCCAGGCATATATTGTGGCATTTACTGCTGCAAATTAGGTTCAAAAATATATTTAAGATCACCCTGGTCCTCGTCCCTTGTCTGCGACTCTGCACTCTCTCTCACAACTGTGTGTCGCCAAGTCGTAGCCCAGTCGTTGCCTGCCGACAGCCAACCACAAGGTCCACTGATAATCAGCAGCGTTACTAAAAGCCCAGAGTGTAATTTTTGTACTTTTCTGGCGGCATCTCGTGGTAAAGTTGAAAACCGCAACCAACTGAGCATCGCGACAGGGGACATTTTATGATGGCGCACCGCTAATTCCATTTCCGGTTTCCCGCAGCACTAGAAATTCAACACAAATGCAACATATTGTGGACTGTTATCTGCAACCGTATTTAATGCTGCTTTACATTGAAATGCTTGGAACTCTGACCGGTGATTTTTTTTCTGAACCCCTTAGTCGCAGTGGAACCAGAGCACAACACGACGTAGCCAACATGCCAATTTACACGGAGGTCGGGTCCCCCAATGTTGCAATATTTAACAAATACAAAGTTGACGAAAAAAAATTGGTTCTTTGTTGCAGGTGATTATACATATATGAACACACAATTATGGAGAATATATTCCATTTCTGTCAATACGTTCTTCTGAATATTACATACTGTAGCTTTGAACCACCTGGTGAGATTGTCGGGGGGGGGGGCCGTGGTTCAATGTGATCAGTTCGCCTTGGTGTCTCTGTTTCTGATTTTTACCTTGTTTGTAGCAATCTAACAAAATATTACTCTGTTTAAATACCCGTTATCTCCTTTGAGAGACTTTTTTTGCATTGTGATCAAGGAAAACTGGGCAGTAGATAAGTTAATTTGATTTAGCGGGCTGCAAACCCCTTGATGGGAGTCTGGGGCTCTTACAACTAGGCCAAAACTATTTTAGAATTTTTTTATTTTCGTTTTACATCCTCAAAAGCGACAGCTAACGGACGGTGGGGAAATATTTGCTACGTTAGAACTGCTTACTGCCTCTTTAAGAAAGATTAGGACAGGTGGGCAGCGTTTTTGTTTTGCTTATTTTTATGATTTGTCGTCAACCGCTGCCCTTTTCCTTTATTTGTTGCCTCCCCTGACTCCTGCTCTTTTGTTGTGATTTGACAATGTTTTCTAAAACAATAAACTGCCATTGGCATTTGTTGCTTCCCTTCTCCGACCCGTAGACCAACTCTAGGGTCGTAACAAAGACATATATTTAAAAACTGTAACGCACGCTTGGAGGAGAATGGACAACCAATACAGCATTATGGAGAAAATGTAAACAGGCATATTACAAAAAGCTATTTCACAGGATGGTAGGTGCAGGTGGACTCTAAGAGCAGAACAGAGCACAGAGAAAAGAAGGTTGCAGGCATTTTAATGTTCAACAAGCAGTAACGATATTGATCAGGTGCAGGAGTCCAAGAGTCTCTGTTTGGGGATTTACTGATGTCTGGCTGGAATTGTTTGAGTATCTGTTTGCTAAAGTGTGGCTGGTGATTGTTTGCACAGTATAGGTAAAGGGCAAAAAACAGGTTTAGGCAGGCAGGCAAGGCAACAAAAAGAATCAGGTAAACAGAGGGTCGGCCAAATGGCATCTATCCAGTTAGCGAGACGATCCTGCAGAGTCTTGTTGGATTGTTGGTTTCTTATATGCAGAACATACTTGTGGTCTTGGTTGTGTGATGAGACTCAGATGTGCAGGGGTGTTGGCCAGAGGTTAAGAGACCAGCGGCCACGCCCAGCCAGAGATACACAGATTCAGGAGCAGGACCCACAGGAGGACAGGCAGACAGACAGCAACTACTGTTGATGAATCTCATGTGATATGATCAAAAGCTCTGGAACAGTAAGCAAATGTACATTGTGCCGTTTTCCCAAGGTCAAAAATGACCCTGAAAACTTTTTCAAGGAACACTTATAACATTAGATTTGATTTTTAACAAACATAATCGGGTGGTTTGAGGAAATGACGCCTTTTGTCGGTGGCTATAAAAGTGAACCACACCTTTGACACAAACAACCCGTCTTTAAATCCTCATTATACAAATGCCTCCATGCACCAGTTAGCATCTAATGTTAAAGATATCAAACCCCCCGAGAGTGACCTTCACTATTTTAGAAAGGCAGAGTTCATCTTTATGTGCATTGCCCTGAGATAAAAGGATGGATGGATGATGGAGGGATGAAGAGAACGACATTGAGTGGCAGAGGGGTTGTGGCAATATTTATGGTCATGAAAGGTACTTAAATACCACTGCGTCACTTTTACCAGCCCGGTCACAACGAGTGAATAAAGACACAGTGTTAAAGGTTCACTCCCCATAATTCACCCGAAAGCAGTGTCAGGAGAAACACTGCCCACTCCCCCTCATACCTACAGGCCTTTTGCTATGTTTCTGGCACCGGGACGGGAAAAAGTAGTCAGAAAAGCCGTAAACCAGTCCTGGCAGGAACTAACTGGGGTCAGCTCATCATGTTAGCTTCGGTGAAATACAACCAATCAATTCATATATTTCCGACTAAACAAGTTTTATTATTTAGTCAATATAGAAGTTCCCATCGAGGAATGAAATCAAAGAGAACCCCGAGGAAATGTGGTGGGAGACGCAAAGGAACAACAAACCACGGAGTGACATGTTGTAAAAAAAAAAAGAAAAAAAATGAAAAGAAGACAATCAAAGTAAGAAACAAACAAATAACAAAGTGTACAGTGTGGAGAGAAAAGGGCAAGAGTAAAAGAAAGGCAAAGGACGGAGAAGACTGGCAACCCGGTGTAAACCCCAGCTATCCCTCCCTGCAGATTTACTGTAGGGAAAGCAGGCTTGTTACAGGCCTCTGTGCTTCTTGCTCTACAGAGCAAATAAAAGGAAGACATAATTAAGACTACCAAAGGTATAAATCTTGTGTGTGAATGGCCCATTGCACACATCGACCGTGCAAGTCATTTGCATGGCCCTTTGAGAATTTACCTCAGAGGCTTTTTCCCTGACAAGGTAGCGGTGAGAGAGAGTTGAGTTAAAGATGAGAAAAAAGAAGAAAAGAAAAAAAACGGAGCCAAATAGAAATTACACTTTATAGGGCACATTCAAGGCTGGATATCAGAGATAATGTGTTTTAATGAACATTTAAATTATTTCGGTGCAAGGTTACGTCATGTGTTAGTACAGATCATCAATACAAAGAGAACTACTGAGGGGAGTGGATGTGGCATTTAATATGCTTTAGTGTGTCTTCTGAAATCTGCTGGAAGAGATTTTAAATCAAATCTAATGTCAAGGATATTAAACTGACTGTATGCTGCAGTTTAAACGTATAGCTTCGGTAAATATGTTTAGAGCTTTGTTCTGTCACTCTGTTTCTTCTTCTTCTTCACTCATCTTGTTAGTGTATTGGCTTGGGTAAAATACAATGAATCAGTGTGGAGGCATGGCCAAAAACATGTTTTGTGCAGTCGCAGTGACCTTGACTTATTGACCAGCAATTTCCAACCAATTCATCCTTGGGTCCAATAGACGATCGTGCCAGATGCAATGAAATTCCCTTGCGGGCGTTCCTCAGATTGCGTTAATGAGAAGGGGACAAATGGACTCGCCCGAAAGCAAAATGCCTCTGGCAACATTTTGTCCCCCCTCCAGTTGGAGGCATAAAAACAAGGATGCAAAAAAAGTCAGGGCAAAAATCCAAGAAAGCACAAAACGACCAAGATCAAAACAGGCAGGCAAAAGAGCAGAGGTAGGGAAAACTAAGGCACATGGCACAAACATAATGTGGCAGAGGGCAAGTGTAAATGGACCTGTGCATCTGATAGGGAACTAATGCTGGAATGGAGAGTGTGGAGGAGGAGCAGGTCAGGTGATACTGGCCAGACAGAGAGGCAGGTGGGAGTGGCAATGTCTGAAATAACACAATTATATTCTAATTGTGTTATTTCACACGCGCGTGTATAATACGAGAAAGCAGATCAACAGCCCGCTGCTGTCCACAAGATAAGCCTATCAGGGCTGCAACTACGGTTATTTTCTCGTTTAATCGATTAGTTGTTTGGTCCATAAAATGTCCCAAAATTTTGAGAAATGTTGATCGTGTTTCCCAAAACCCCAACATGATGTTTTGTTTTGTCCAAACACCAAAGATATTCAGTTTAGGGAACCAGAAAATATTCACATTGAAGACGCTGAAACCAGAGAATTTTGACTTAAAAATAAAACCGATTAATAGTTTATCAAAATAGCTGGTGATTAATTTAGTTGTCAATTACTAATCGTTTGACATGCCCGAGTTGTGAAACTAGATAAAAGCCATATCCTATATTCAAAATAATTACTCACTTAATGCAGGGTAGAAATATTAGGCTCAGTTCAATTCTGTGACTTCATTCACTGTCAGTGGTGATTCAAACCTGAACATGGCAAAGCACATAACATATCTGGATAAAACATTAAAGCAAAATAATGCCATGTTTGCCAATGCTAACTCTGAATTATTGTCACCATCTTGACTTAAATATTGGCTCACAATGTTTATAATCTTCCATCCCACATGACATGAACGTGGCGTTAGGTTAGACACCTTGTAAAGCTGCAGAGGTGCTGTTGTGATTGTTGAGAGGGAACAAAATATGAATTGTTAAGATCTGTGTTTTATTGCATTGTGTTGTGTGTGTGAGTGTTGCGGATAAAAACACCGAAACAGAAGCAGAAAAATGGTATTTTGGATGTGCACATAAACATCCTGAAAGAAATCATTGTATATTTTGAGTCTCACTGAGAATAAATGGTCCCTTTTTGCTAAATTAATTACGATGCCACACCATGAAAATGAAGAAAAAAAAGTCCTTATAGTCATCCATGAGGGCTATGCAGCTACTGAGGTGTATTCTACTGGTGGGAAAAAGGAATCAAACAAACTATTCATTTATTTAAAATAAAAATAAAAATACAAACTCCCTGTAAATTGAGCATGTGGATGGAACCTGTCCACATTTCCAGTCCTCTTCCTCCGCTTTCCAACTTTTGCGGCATGGAAGCTCATGTCAGAGTCCAGGGAAGAAACTATATCTGTACCCCTACTGAAGGCGGTAACACTCTTTTGAAGATGGTCTTAATTGGGTGAGTGTGTGTGTGTGTGTGGGGGGGGGGGGAGTAAAAAGGAGAAAAGAGAGGTCTAATTGATCCCCTAGTGGTGTTGCATCCCTCCCAGATAAAGGTGGGGGAGATGTTATTCAGGGCTGACTTAGCCATTGCAGTCAAACATCACTACACACTAAATATTCACTATTTTCTACAGTTTTTCTACACTCTTTTATAATGTATTATTATAACCATAATATAAAGGAGATGCACATACATTTCAGATATTAGAGACCTGTTATTTTTGTTAAATTGATCTGCGGCTCCCCTGAAGACAAGTCAAAGTACCTGATTTCAACACATTCTAATTGGAAAAAAAATGTTAGAATCTTTTTTGTACAAAGACCTCAGTATTGTCATGATTCTGCCCCGTGAGGGACTCTGCACCCGTTTTCTAGTAGACTTTGATTTATTCATATGGAGTCCATTCCTTGTGTATCTGATAAGATTGTATCTTCCCAGTGTGTCCTTGCGTTAGTCAATTTAATGTTGTTAATCCTTGTTTCTTGCTTCTAGACTTGTTGTCTGTTTTGTTTTCCGTTCTATTTAAAATTATTATTTTATCGTCATTCTGCATCTGGTCCCTGTTCCTGCACACAGTATCAGGTCTTTCCAAAGCTGACCTTTTTAAAGAAAAAATGGATCATCAAATGAAAACCTTCACCTGATCTGTGTGACTTGCTTGGGATTGTGCAGTGACGACATATTATATGTTGAAGTATGGTATGCCGTATGAAGGCGCAGACTCAATTAGATGTCAAATACTGATGTAATCTCACATAATGACAACTCGTTCTATAAATGTTTGGCCGAGCCACAGAAGAAAAAAAAAATGAGGCTTTTTTAAAATCCAGATTGGGGGAGGTGTGGTTCTTTGCCAAAGTGAGAGAGTCAAAGTCTGGTGTGTAGGTGTGTTGTGTGTGTGTGTGTGTGTGTGTGTGTGTCGAAATGGGGAGACACGGGAAGGGGAGGGAGTGTCTCTTAGAAGATAGAGCAGCAATGTCGCATTTGTTTAGGAAATGTGTTTTTTGTAACCTGCAGCAGGCCCTTTTTTCTATTTAGATGCTGGGGTTGATAGATCAGTTACAGTAGTTTGCATGGAAATGTGCTCCCTTGACACTCACAGTTTAATGCAGCCGCCGCTGATATACTGTAACACAAACCCTCTCTTCTGTTTCTGTGCCCCGTTTACTTTGCCTCGCTGTCTCCACACACGCATGAACACAACACTGTACAGCACCGGGTGTAGCGTTGATAATTGGATCATCAAAGAAGTACAGTCCTATATTACCTTGGTCTATGTGTCTCAGTTCTTTCCTATTTTCCTATTCTCCACAGAATTCAACTCTAATCATCCACTTAACTCCCCCACTGCGAGTGGGAAAAAAATTACCTCCCCCCCTCCCCTCTATCAAAGCCAAAATCAAACGAGTGAAGCTAGAACCAGCTCCCACGGGGATTGCAGCCATGTGAAATCTCATCATGTGAAATGGGTGCTCATCGGGCCTGGTCTCAGTTGTTCAGGTGAAAAATCCCATTACAGGTTGACACAGAAATAACCAAAACACCTTTTCCCTAAGCCGCTCTGCCTTCTCGCTTCTGCTCGCGCCATCTCATTATTCTCCACCTCATTCTCTCGACCACTTGTCAGAAATTTTCCAGGTGGCTGCATCTTACCTGTCCTTAGCTCTTCTCCCTGGCTTCATGTCCGCTGATATTCTTATCGCTGGTCTTATCTAATCCCTTTAAAATGCCGCTCTCTTTATCCACCTCTCTTTTTCTGCCATCTCTGTTGCTCCTGTCCTGTTCCCACCCGCTTGCACTTCATCATTACTTTCAGTAATCGCATCATTTCTTCCACACCCCTGTCTTGCCTTCTCATGGTTCTCCTCACATCAAGAAACCAAGACACTGCAATGAAGAATTTCCTCTGGGAGATTTCAGTGGTTGCTAACCAAAGCTTGTGCATTCAATTTTGGCGCAGTCTGTGAAAAACAGTGATTTCATACATGCACGGGCTTCTGTCTATTCTATATTCCCAGTGTCATTTCTAACCGTTGCATTAGTTAAATTGAGAAATCCATAAAGGAAAAGGAAAAGTCAGTGGTTTTGTCAACACGTAGCTTGTGTTCTTTCCCCCCTTTGCAAAGACGCTGTGGAAGCGATTACCTCCCGACTCACCAACACTTAAGTCTGCGCAGGTGCAAAACACACTGTCATTCACGGCCATTGAAAACAATGAACAGATATCTGAAGAGCCTAATTAGAGAGACCGTCGCACACAACATCCCAGCTAACAACAGGTTAGCGTTTTAATGAGACAAATGATGAGTGTGAGTGAGTCAGTTATTTTGTGTCACACGTATCAGAAATTTAAAAATGGGTGTTTTACGGTGGCCTTTCCTCATCCATATAACAATAAATATATATATATATATAAATATATATAAATATATATATATATATAAGACTAGCCTGTAAAAATCTGTCCTCCATTCTGCTCTGTGTAGGTGTCTAACCAGCTCATTAGACATAACTTTATATTCACATGTTGGTGTGTCTACACCAACGTCCTTGACTTCACCTTGTGTGTGTTTTTTCCAAATATTGTATCCAGTTCTCTGTCAGTGCTACGAGTGCCTTGATTGTTCCCGTACATTGCTGTCCGCTGTGTTTCCACGAGGTGGTCCAAAGTGGTTAAGCGTTGTGTGGACATGTGGGCTGAGTATACATGCAGTTGTAAGTGGGCGCCATCATGCGCATGTGCAATTTGCTGCAAACTGTTACACAATCAGATTATGCCTGTGTTTATCAGTGACATGATTAATGGACTGGGCCGAATGGAAGCAGAGAGCACTAAGGATTCATTTGGGTACCTGACACTTTTTTATGTATAGGCTGTAAATTATGGTTCCTCTACAAAATGTAAGTGTATTATTGAAAAGGATGCTTCCACTCTAAGCATCAGTAATGTGTGTGTGTGTGTGTGTGTGTGTGTATGTGAGATCTTTGTGTTCAAGAGCCTTTATGTTCGTTTGTTTCTTGAGTATGTGTTTGTGTGTGGAACGATGGTAGTGTGGGTGGAGCACATGCATTTTTAAATTGAAAACATGACACACCCGCAGTGAAGATTTAGTACTGGGCCTGAGAAGTATTTGGAACATTGAACGTGGCCTTCGAATAGAGGGGAGAGGAGAAACAGAGAGAGGGCAGTAGAGTTGTTTAGCGCTGCACGCATACTGCCATCATGGGAGAGGCACTTAATACTTAGAACAGTTCAATGCGTGCCAAGGCTTCTCTTAGGCAAAAGTTTAACAATTTTATTCAGCCCCTTTATTAAGGGACTTCATGAATATATGGCCTTGCAAGTTTTTGAATGGCGCTACCTTTCATTCGGCATCACGTCACAGCAGATTCTATTTGTCGAACTGAAAGTACGGCTTCATTATAATCTGAGTAAACTAGTAATGTTTGTATCGACGTTAATATCCCCACAACCTCAGCTTTTGGTTTTAATATTGTAGATACACTAAAATGATTATGCCAGTCCATCTCCATGATTGTTGAAGTTAAAGCCTAACCCTAGCCCTGACCCTATATGTCATTCAAAGGCAAACAGTTAGGACGGTGAGGTGCAGAGTTAGTAGCTGGGGTGGATGTAAGCCGGCAGTGTGTGGTATTCCAAACCACTATAAGATTCAGTGCAGTGAATTAATGAGAAGAGGGGACAACAGCTGCCTGCCAAAGCCCAGATACAACAATCCCATTCTGAACAAGACGACATTAGGTTGACATTGCTAACATTAGGTCAACAGATGGGCATCGGAAGCAAAAAAAAGGGGGGTGGGTACTCGCCGAGAATTTTTTTTACTAGAGAAGATGCCATTTCCTGTATTCTGGTGCGTTTTAATTAAGTGTAAAAGAGGCCAGCCAGTCGAATGCTGTGCAGTGTGTAAAGATCAATCCCCGTCCCTGAATCTCGGGCTCCGACGAGTCCGTCTCTAATGCCGGAGGTTGTGAGTTCGACTCACCCTTGTTACATGAGAAATTGCTTTCATAGCCCAAAACAATTACCACATACCTGGCAAGGTTTCCCAAAAATTAACACAACAGCATCTAATATTTACATGATGCCTTTAAAAGCAACATGCGAACAAATTATGGGCATTCATCAACACAATAAGCTTCGAAAGTGACAGTTTGTGGGCACAGCCAGACCCAACTTAGCAGCTGGCGGGAGTGGGGAAAACGTGGCATGGACTTTCATTTACATGGACTCAATGAGCAAATCAAGCAGAATGGATCCAGTGGTGTCAGAAAGCAGGAGTGTGGAAGGCAAGGGAGTAATAATAATAATAATAATAAATGTCATTGTTGTAGGTATGGAGTTTAATTTATTGGGGCATTCCACAAGCAGAATGGATTTGATTGATGGCGCTCTGAAAAGTAACATAGAGTGAATAGAGAGATGCACAGAATTAGAGATGGTAAAAGGGGCTGGGTCCAATATTATTGGTCTTAAAAAGCGGGGGGGGGGGGTCTTGTCCCACCAACGTTTAATGGGTCAGACGCCCATGTTGGGTCAACATATACAACAGTTAGCTTTCTTATGAATTGCTTGTGAACTGTTTAAGTGTGTTTGTGCCCAGAACCTGTTCGATGGGTTTTTATTCCGTGCTGGAGAAACTCCAGTGCCTTTTCACAACTGTTTTCTTGTGTTCAAACCAAACATGAAACATTTTTTTTCCCCTTGCGTTACTCGCGTTTTGATTTTGTGTTATTAACACAACCTGCGAATATGTGCCCGTTCCTTCCTTTCAATTTCTCCAACATATCTCCTCTGAACAAACAAACACACACGCACAAACAAAAATGAACAGTTGAATGTACCTTTAAAAAGGGAGACAGGAATGCCGATGGGAAAGCCGCTTCCTCGCTCACTTTCTGCAAAGCCCTCTTCTTTTTTGCCAAGTCACAATACAAAAAGCAACTTGTGTCAAAAAGCTTGGGGTGCACACACACAGCAACAATAGTTTTATTCTCCCTTTCTGATAGAATGTTATCAGATGATAGTGACAAAGGGCGGATCTCAATGCTAATTGGCTTTTGCCTTTGCATTGACTTTGTATATCATCTTATAACAGGAATAATGTGCGTCGTGTTTGATGTGAACGCACCATTATAGTTGACTGATACCTAGCGCTGTTGGTATCTTGGCAGGCAGTTGTTTTTTTGATAAAATCTATTAAGTAAAGTGAAAAAATAGGTTCTGATGTTTCATGATTTTTACACCACCAAACTACACACTTTATTGATGTCATTTGCACTGGGCAAAGTCAAATATTATATAATTCCACCAAAATTCCAAACATATTTGTGGTTGGCTAACGGATTACTAGCATACATGTTGGTTTTCATACCTCGTTTCAGAAAAACAGAAATGATGGAAACTTGTCAATGGACCAGACTTAAGTTGAAGAGTGTCAAAAAAATACATAAACCAGAATCCAAAGAATAATACTTGTATTATAATGCTTGTATTCATACAAGCAATTGGATGCATGTGTTCAGGGATGCATGAAGCTGATTGCAGGAGGAGAATACAAAGCACTGAAGGTTGTGGTAGTAGTGTAACTGGCAAACTTCAACTTTACTTTCACCCCTGGTTTGCTGCCGGAATATAAATTGTATTTGACATTTTGATTTTGCATGTTCTGTCTGCTTAGGTGTCTTTTTTGATATTAGCTATAAAGCCAGAATTTTTCAACACCTACACGCACCGACGTCAAAGTCCTCAACTGTATATATATAACAGTATATAATCAACTTTGGGTAAAAAAAAAAAAAGACACCAGAATGCTTTTCTCTGCATATGGTTAAGAGGCCTAGTTTTTTTTTAATTGTTGATGATTTGATATGAGCCTGAATTTTTCGGTTGTCAGAAGAGCAAGACCTGAGCGAGCTCTAACTTAAGAAACTGTGGGTGGATGAACATCAATCGTCCGCCTGCATTTGAGGGGAAAAAGATGAGCTCATAATGACAATTATTGAAGCCAGCTAACGTCATGCTAGCTAAGAGCGGCGCCAAGTTAGGGGAGCATACTAACTGTGCTGGCCTCCTGAAAATGAATGGCAGAGGACACAGAGGTTAATTAGCATCCTATATGCAACAGCAACAGCCATAGTGCATATTGTATCATCAGTCTTTATAGCCGCCTGGGCTCTCATAATAGACTGCTAATCCAGGCTGAGGGACGTCTGATGGCTCAGAATAACTCTGGAGAGAGAGAGAGAGAATGAAGGGAGATAAAACAAGAGAGTCGAGGTCCGCGCTTGTGTGTGCATCACATACCTCAGGGCAGGTCGCGGTTCAGTGGCTGCCGTCCTCTAGATAAGAAAA
The DNA here is from genome assembly GCF_022379125.1 of Scophthalmus maximus. NCBI lineage: Eukaryota > Metazoa > Chordata > Actinopteri > Pleuronectiformes > Scophthalmidae > Scophthalmus > Scophthalmus maximus. The sequence continues at coordinate 24,512,661 of NC_061522.1, forward strand.
TACAGTAGTTTGTATGCAGATGAAGTAAATGATGAGTGCCCTTGGTAAAACCAGATTTGACATGGGTCAACTCTAAACTGTGATTTATACATCTTGACATATTTTCCCTTATTCATTTCGTGAATGTGCACTTTTTGGATTGTTGACCGCAATTGTATTCGTCCTACGGCTGTCCTGTTGGATTTTCACTGCTACGAAAAGATATCATCAGCCACTTTAGTTCCTACATCCCAACCATGGAACCCCTTTGCTGCCCATCACTGTCTCCCAGGACAGATGCAACTGTACCATCTTGTCACATTAATTAATGAATGCCTATCTGCTGTTGATCATCTTCTTCTCAACAGATGCCGCTTGACTTGTCAGGCCAAAATAAATAACAGAAGCTGACAAACTTCGGCTTACATCAAGAGTGGACCCTCGAGCATAAAATTGCAGCACACTTCAGCCAGATTTTCCATCAGCAAGTGGTATGAAATATGTAATAATTATGCTATTAAACATTGGTATATTCAATAATGAGCTGGTTAAGATTCTGAGCATGCCAGCCTCTAAAGAAAAGTAATGATCTCGCCAGGGACAGGCACACACTAAAAACTATGAGGCCGTCTAGAGAATAAAAAACTTGAATAATGTGTGTGCGTGTGTGTGTGTGTGTGTGTGTGTGTGTGTATTCTTGCTGGAATGTGAACAAAAAACAAGAGCCAGAGTATTTCTCTCTGTGTGTGTGTGTGTGTGTGTGTGTGAGCGCGCACACATGGTCGCTCGCATGGGTTTTTTGCTTTCGTTTAGGGTAATTAAAAGCTAATATGCACCAGAATCGGCTCTGTGCTCTCTCCTCAATTAGTAGTCATCTATAAAAAGAAACACACTTCCATTCTTTATGCTGTCGCCTAATTATGATAGATTTTCTCCTCATTCTCTTTCGTCTATCCCTCACTTTTTTCTCCCCATCCTCTCTTTTTCTATAATGAAAACATAACCAGCTGAGTCATTTTTAATCGGCAGTGTTATTATGGATTTTGATCAAAAGGAGGGTTTTGGCTTACTATAGCAGCATGATATAAGACTGTTTTCTTTTTCTTCTTCATCATTATCAGTTTAACTTATTAGGGCTCATTGGCTTCTACACGGAGACACAGAGAGACAAATGGTGTAAAATGGAGGATTTTTTTTCCCTCTGACACGGCCGCACAAAGTCAGTGGAGTATGTTATCTACAAATTAAATGAGCTGTGCATTAAGGAATAATGTTTGGATTATGTACTCTTCTTTGAGAAGTAATGTAGTAACTGCAGAGTGTAATGTAAAGCTTTTATTTAAAAATAAACCTTTTTAGCCTAAAAACATGAGTTTGTTCAGATTTTCTTACGGCAATAAATATTGGTATGTATTGGATATATACTAAGTGAAAAATAGCATTATAAGTACTGGTGGTACCACATATATTTTTTTTCTTTTAATTCAATCAGAAAAACTAAATAAATACAAATATTGAATTACTAAATCAATTTCAACAAAGGCTCACAGTAAAAATAAACACCAATACATGCCATTTAAATATCATAAAAACTGTAATAAGTTCTGACCAGAATCATACTTCACAATTTATAACTTTACAATTTCTATAAATGGGTTAAATTTCTCACTTTATAATGTTATAAAAACCTAAAACGATTCATACGACTCTTCAGCAGGGCTTTGTGAGCCCCCCCCCCCCCCATTTCTGACAGTGTTTATAATTGTCTTTTTGCATCACAAATTCTTAGGTTGTTCCACTGGTTTTAAAAAGGGTCATTGTGAAGACTGCCTACGTACACATACCCAGTTAGAAAGACACTGGGAAGCCCAACCAACACTTGTGCACACAGGCATCACAAATCAACGCCAGCTCAGACACTGATCTGAGGAACACAGGAAAGAAGGGGATGATGGAGTGGTGCACTTTCTTTGAATATGTATATTGGTTGTGAGGAAACTCATCATAGTCACAGCCAGTCAGTGAGACACACACACACACACCGACACAAACACACAAATGCCTGACATTTTCCAGGTGAGCTCACAACTTTTAGATTGATGGTGCTGACAGGGCAGCATATGTTTTGCCATCTCTCTCTCTCCATACTCTATCTCACTCTCTTATTGTCACTGTTTTAGTGAAGTCTATTTGGATCAATCATCAATCTCGCTGCTCCTCTTCAGTTCCTCTTCCCCACCCTTTCAACTCATCTTACCGCCCCCCTACGCATCCCACTCCCTTTCAATATATTATATGCAGTCTTTATTCCACATGAACCCACTTAGCAGAATGGGAACTAAATAAATGTGTGTGTCAAACCCAGATGGTGTGATCCCAATGTTGTAGAGGGACGGAGGGAGGGGTGACAGAGACTCAGGCAAAGGAGGCGTGGATGAAGAGAGAAACGGGGGGGGGGCTTGTGATGTAGTGGTCTATTAAAAAAAACATATAAAAGAGCTACAGCGCTTTCAATATCAGCATAATGTTAGGCAGCAAGGAGACGGAGAAGATGCAGAGCAAACAGCCAGTGAAATGCATGTATAGAAATATTCTTTCTGGCTGAGCACAACTGAAACAGAGGATCTACAGGGAGTGGAGTGTCCCATATTCAGCTGCGACCAACAAATGATTTTACAGTTTACACTTGATTCAATTTAAAAGAAAACTATTCATGAACATGCTGTCAGTTTAATTTCATGTCATATTTCTTCAATACTTCCTTGTATCTTTCAACCTGGGTCATAGTCGATGTCTTGTACAAGTCATGCCATCTTTGCACACACCAATTTTGAATATTCCGGTCACCTGTATTCAAGCTGTGGTAGCAAACTGGAACAGGAATTTACATCCTGGGAAGCCTCTCCACGAACCAAAATAGCTGCTTACTTATGGTTGCTTGTGGTTTGTTTTGTTTGTGAAAAGGCTGTGGACCACTGACGGCTGCTAGAGAAGTGGTAGGCAGCTAATATGGTTAGCCACAGCCCGCTCTCAATGCCTGACACAATAAGGTTCCAAGTGCATGAGCCAAACACAAACATGTACACGCACAAGTCTGGCACCACTCCAAAAGGCCAACATTGGGTTTTCTTTAGAGCCCTTCCAGAGAGGAAACTCATCACCAGCATCCCACTAATTGGCCGAAGCTTTCCTGCAGACAGGAGGGTCCTGAACCCCAGACAGAACACTAGGAACGACCACAACAACAACAACAACAAAAAGTAAATCAAAAAAATCCCCTTGCTAAGCAATGATTCAGATGCTTGCCCACATTAAAGCCAGCTACCACAGAATCGGATAGATGTGGTTATTGTTAAATTTGGGTGAAAAAGAGCCTTTACACTCACTTTGTCTAAAGTTGGTGTAAATGTAATGCAGTGTCCCGAGCTCCATCATCTGAAAAGCAACTCTCAAGAAGTCAGGTACCAGGCGAAGGCGAGGGTGGAAACTCCGCCGGTGCAGCAAGGCATGAATATCAGTCCCCTGAAACGAGGACGCTGACAAGGTTAATAATCAATCCTCACTTTGTAATACTTAATGCTAACTGTATCTGAAAATGCATACATGGCAATCTAATCACATTTACACATTTCCAACATGCAAAGGCCCATAAATCAGTCTGTGGTCTATTTCAAACGCCGTCGCCTCGCTGCTCACATGGCAAGCTGCTGCAGCTAAACGTGTACTTATCACTGCATCGTTTCACTTGCACGCTGGCATCCAGGAGAGCAGCAACAGAACTGTTAGAAGAGCGCTCACAGATCTAAGGTTACAAGACGTAAAAGCATGCAGTGATATTGTCATTTGATACGCCAAAAAAAACCAAACATCCCGTGTCACCTCTTGTTTTTGTTTTTGTCGTGTCGCCTTGTTTTTTGCCACTCGAACCGAGGCATGTTCTATCTGCTTTCCTTCCTTTGTTCCTCAACAGCCTTTGTGATAATCTATCTCAGGCAGCCGAGCTGAGGGGTGAGTCTATTGTAGAGGAGGAGAAGAACAAGGAGGAAGAAGAGAGAATAAAGAGAGGCGAAGAAGATGGCTGAGCTAGTCTCGGCCTACCCGTGAAATCTAAGTTTTACCAGTCAGTGTGCGTTCTCCGTTGACCTCTGCTCTCCATTGCTCCACCAGCTCTTAGTGTACTCCATGCATGTGTGTTTTACGCCTAGGCAAGGACACACAGAAACAAGGTGTTTTTGTGTGAGTGTACGTGCAAATGTGTCTGTGTCTGATCTTTATCTAACCGTCTAATACCTATTCAATGAGTTAGTCTTTTCTTTTCACTAGCTTCGACAAGGTGATCGGTAGTAGCTGGCTCTGTAAAGGCCAGTAAGACCTCCAGCCCACACAAAACACACGCAACCACTGACTTATGAAAAGAGAAACAGTTTATATATGAAAATATCTGCTTTTCTCTAATGCAAAATGGCTTCACAGATTTATAACTCAAATAAAATACATTGAAAAGAGTCAGCTTCTGCCACAGTACGGGTTGCTATGATGCATCAGTTTTGTTCAGTTTCAGTCTGGGTCCATAAATAAAAATAACCTGAGATCTCAGGAGGAAAAAAAGTGCAAATAAAATGAAATAAAATGGATACTCCTGAGCTCAATTCCACATGGTACGTGTCCTTCCATTCCTCCGAATGACACAATCTGTCCACAGGATCAGCCGGTGAGTTGACGGCCTCCACCATCAGCATGACTGCAGACCCCGGACTGCAGACTCAGAAGCTCTCCGTCATCCGCCCGACGGAGTTTCTCAGCTGCGTGCTCTGCAGAAGCCATGGAGGGCTTTCCTCTCGAAAAAAAAAAATGCGTGCAGCCAGCTGCTACCTTGCATGTTATGCGTTCAAGGAACATCCGTAATTTCCTCGAATGCTCAAAGTAACCTGGGTTACATTTACAAAGTGCCGTCATAACCATAAAAAAAAGCTAAAAAGGCGAAGATAGCTGCCTACGTGAAGCACTTCGCAGTGTGCACATGTATGCTGGGAGGTGGAGGACTGAAGAAAGGAAAATATGGATTATAGATTCAAGCAGGGTGTGAGGACACACACAAAGTGTTGTCGAACTGAAGGGAAGGAGGAAAATACCAAAAGGACATGAAAAGCGGAAGAGATGTATGGTGATTACAGAAAGAGGTAAAAAAAAGGCTCATAGGATCACAAAGCATTTATCACTCTCTCTTTACTCCTTTCTTCGTGAACACTTGACAAATTCGCACACATACACACATGAACACCCATGCACACCACTGCGCCCTTCAGCCACACAGCTGCATTCTTTTTTTCTCCTTTTATCTCTGGCCTTATTCCACAGCTTATGAATTTTAATAGGCCTCAATCAGAACACCTCAGCAGTGTTTTTTCTATCTCCCAAAGTAATGGACTTGAACCACCTGAGAGTTCCTGAGACAGCTCTGTATTCACACAGCAAGGGGAAGTCAGAATGAAATAGGGAGTAGCGGAGGGATGAATGATAAGGATGGACGGGGTGTGGATGAATAAGGGCGCGACGGAGGGACGGAGGGGAAGAGAGTGTGCATGCGGAAAGGATCGTTGATTGCGGGTAGGTTGTCAGAGAGAGAGACAGATTGAGAGTGAGAGAGCGAGCGAGAGAGTGGCCTTGACTTCAAAATGGATTCCTACTGGATGTCAACACAAACAGCACGTTAGCATACGTGCAATCACACACACTCTGACACACAAACACACACACACACACACACACACACTTACTCTCTAAATTAGAGTCTGATTGTTTCTGGGTTGCCTTTCCCCCCACTCCACCCACACCCCAATTACAATCTGCACTGACAAATGGCCTGCTTGGTAATGCAGAGGTGTAGACACACACACACACACACACACACACACACACACACACAGAGGGAAAGAGAGAGAGAATGGGAGAGAGAGAGAAAGGGGGAGAGGGGAGATCCACTGCTTTGGCTGATTAAGTGAGTCACTGTTTTTTGTGGATCCTGTATTTAAACACACACAAACACTCAAACACACTCACACACACACACACCCACACACACAGGTTATTTTCCCAGCATATCTAAAACAAAACTGCTCTACATTTATTCCGTTGGATATTGTCCCTATTGTACCATCCTCGCCATGATGTGGAGCCTTTTGTTGAAATCAATGGAGCCCAGAAATTGGTATTATTCTTTCAATGGTTCATTCTCTCCCGCTCTCTCTCTCCTTGGGCCTTTCTTTGCTCATGCTTGAATGAGAAAAAGTGATTACCTGAGAAAGGAATGCGTTCATACATGAGTGAAAGTTGGCAGTTTTGTGTCTGCTGTCTATGTGAAAGTCTCCCGACTGCCTTATCTGTCCCCTTCTTGTTCCTTCTTGAACATAACTACACATACACTGCACACTGCAAGTGCTCACGGGAAAAACACAATTCACATGCTAAATGTGCCAAAGTTGATAGCCCTGAAAACAATGTTGTCATCCCTGCACTTGCCATAATCACAGCACTTTGAAAGCTCTCGGGCTGAAAGACAAGGGAGCAGCACAATGCATACACGCAACCATAAGCCAGCTCTATTCACAGGCCATGCAGTTCTACCAACTGTTAAAGCCATTTCCACCTCGACACCCAAACAATAGAGCGCAACAGAGAGAGAGACTGGGGGACTGTATTGATATTGAGCACCGCTGAATGGTCGGCTGACGAGCATTCACTGTCACAGTGGATGGATGGTTTAATTGTGGACTGGTCTGAGACAAGGAGAGAGTCTAGTTTTGTGTGTGTGTGTGTGTGTGTGTGTGTGTGTGTGTGTGTGTGTGTGTAAGCGAGGACCCGGGGAGGTGACAGCCGTTATCTCAGGCCTACAGACAGACACTTAGCCCTCCGCCAACCCTCAAACACTCGTCCCTATGGCACGCTCAGAAATGTCACGAGCTGGCACTGTCAGTACACTGTGTGCGCGCGTGTTTGTGTGTGCGTGTGCCGCACGGGTTTGTATGTTTGTGCACCACATCACCCTCTATGGGGCTGCTTGTACTTGTGTGCATTCCGGATATGAACCGATGAGTCCATGAAAATTACGTCAAATATACGGCTGCCTTGAGGCTAATTTTTTTTCAAAATTTATGAACAAACACCAACAAAGGCATACAAAAAAACCTTTCTCCTGACAGTCCCTACTTACAGTGATGAAGAAACCATTAATGCTGACAACAGGTGTATGAATGTATTTCCACAAAACGCTCTCTGTCACGGTATGCAGTATGTTTGTGTAAATGGGTGGTATCTGGTATATTATGAGAGTTTCATACCCATTTGAAGTGTTATCAACATCTCTGCGTCACTGAAAATCCAATGTTTCTATTTATTATAAGGAAATGTGAAATGTGTTGTTGTTATTTTAAAGTCAAAAAGCAACTGTATAAATGAGATGCCAGGGGTTCAGTACTTTAATTTAGGATTTGCTGCCTGCTTATGAACAACCCAATAAATAAAATCAAACTATCTGTACCATATTGAATTGCATAGCATCATATCATTTGGGGCACATTGTTTTGCATTGCATGCCGTTGAATCAAATAGTGCTGAAACCCATTGTGTCACAATAGGGGTGACAACGCATTAGCAGCTGCATCAAGTTAATCTTTAAGGCATTTAGTTGCTGGCAATGCATCGAGAAGTGTATTCCATTTGTATCAGTGATGGAGATGCACACCCCTACTCTGCCACAGGGCTCTGTCTTTGGTCCTCTTTCCTTTGACTCATACATCATGTCAAGGAGCAGGCCTCTAGATTTATGGTGAGTAAGAGAATTTCTGCTCTTGATTCTACTAACAATAGAATACCATAATTATAGCAATGTGTTTCCAAAAATCTTTTTGCACTGCAATTTGTGCTTCTCCACAGGACATGGCTGATCCTTATAGTTTTTGGTTGGATTGTTTATTTATTTGTTATTGGAGTTCAACCTATTATATGTTACAACATTGTTGTTGTTGTTGTGTTTGAGTCAAATAAGCTACACTATTCTTTCAGACAGCACACAATACTTTTTTCAGTTTAAAGCAGATGCTATAGTGAAGAGAGACTGTGAGTGTGAACATAAAAAAAAATCTATTAAATGTTTCTTTACAAGAGGAGGTGGAAATCTCTCCTACAAATGCTTGTTCTTTCAGGTGGACAACTATACACATTACGTGTTACATGAGGTTGTGTGAAGAAAGGTCTATGTTGTACTTTATTTAGAGGTGATAACATTTAAAAGAGGAGGTATTGATTCTGCCCCGGTGCAAAGGTGACCATGGCGAGAAGGGGTTACAGGAAAGGAGGGACTCGCCCTGGGCTGTGTGGAGTTGATTTCTGTATAGAAAGACAACAGAGACAGATTTATTCATCCCTGACTGCCAAAAAAGACAGATGAGACAGATTGAATTTGACAAGGCTGAGTACTTTATTTGCAAATGATAATGTTTCAAAAACTATTGTAAAGGTCAGAGAGCATTTTAGGAACATCAAAATTCTACACTGAAATCAAAGTCACTTTGTTTAGCACGGAGAGAGTTCAACATTGATGAACCTTGATGCCAAACCGATATTTAAATTCTCCACATAAACAGCATGGTTTGCGCACACTGAAGAGGTGGGAACAAAATATCGCTTGTGTAAACTGTTAATTTATTGAAATGGTCGGCTGTTGTGGCTGGCTACATTTAACACTAGTTACCAACCAGAGATAGAAATGATGAGATAGAATTCCAGTTCATTTAAGACTATGGGTAGCCCCAAACAAGCGGTTTTACCAAAACCACAGCTTGAATGCCATTAAAATGTTTGACACGTGCAGAGGACTAAAAATGAATGCCCATGTTATGTGTACGTGTGTCTAAGTAGATGAGTAAGATATGGTATAATTGACCTTTTGGGGCAACATTTTTTAAATGAGGTCACAGATAGGAGGCCCTCATTAAGATATTTGAGATAAAAATAGTACGGCACAAATGCAGTGCACGATACATAATGTAAAGATGCTCACTGCGAGACTAACAGAGATGTTTGTGAAGACATATTATTCTGACATTATTGTGGGTAACTCACTTAATGGGGTTTCGCACACAACAGATGATAGAGCTGTCACTCCACTGTACGTCTAGACCACCACCCACATCTGGTTGCGGGTTTTGTCTTGTGGCCATCTGTTTTGCAGTACAACCATGCAGAACCACAGGAAGCAGGCACAGATTTGAAGCCAGCTTTTCAGGAACTTCCTCCAAAATGTTCATCATTAATATTCGTTCATATTGAAATGATTACCATACAGCATGACAAGTGCTTGTTGGATTTATGCAAAGCATGCTGCCTACACAAACATGAGTTTTAAGCAGATTACTGTTTCCAATGCCTTCATAAAGTATTGTTTGGACAAGATAATACCCAAGGCATTTTTCGTACAAAACCTTCTGTTCTTTATCGGAAAAATGCACCAAAAACAAAAGGCCTTAAGTTTTTGACTGCAGTAACGTCTGGCATTGTCCATCTGTAATACACACTGCTAACTGATATCAAATACATTGAGAGAAGTACCGCAATTTTCTATGAGGGCAGAGATAGTAGATGAACTTCATAACGTTTCTCCCTGTAGTGGATCATAAAGAGTCCTCCTCGGCTATTTAACAAGACTCAAGACTACCGTAATCATAAAACTCACTGTTGATGTTGCAGAATAAGGTCAAGCAGGCAAAGAATGTCAGCAACAGATAGCATGCTCATGGGGTTGCGGTGAGCGGTTTTTAATGGGACAAACCCTTCAGACTTTACAATTTGACCAGGTTTCAATTAGGCTGGTCTGCAATTCATAGGTATGATCAGATGAGCTGTGTTTCCTCAGGGGCTTCCCAACCCTGTAGGTCCAGCATAAAAAAAAAAATTGTAATTTATGCTTTACTGCAATCATAGATTATAATGATCAAATTTAAGTATAATAATTAAACTTTTATCGTGGTTTAGTTGACAATACAGACAGTCTTGTCTTTAGTCTTAGTCCATACGAAAGGCGTGAAACAGTACAAAGCCGCGTTTCCACCGCAGGAGGAACTCCTTTAGTTCGACCGGAGGAACCAGGGTCATAATTTATTTCCTGGGTTATTTATTTACCCTCGAAAATGATCCTGCACAGGAGGAAGTACTAACCGAAGGTGCAGGAACTATGGGAGCAGGGCTGCCGTGCTGCAGAATTGTGATTGGTCGAGTACCCGCCGCATTTTATTTCACCCGCCGTGTTTGAAAGCCGGTGCTGCAAGCTCACTACTGTTCAGTTTTTTCACCGCGCTTCGCCAGAAAGATTTCGTCATGGACGAGGTTAAGGCTCTGCTGAGCATTTTCGCTTGGGGCGCAACAGATCACAAAACTCACGGTTCGGATTGATCTGCGGCTTTTGAGTGACGGATCGGATCATTTTTTTGGGATCGGCAACAACAACAAAAGATAGAAATGTAACGTTAACACATCAAGCGGAGCACTTTTGCCCCGTGCTCTTGAATGAAAACAACCTTCAAGTCTGGTGTTTAAATAAAATCTTACAATAAAATATGCGAGTCATCACACACGCTCCCCGCTCTCTAACTCTTGCTCCCACTCTTGCACATCACACCGCTCCATTTACAGTCTTTGCTTTTCCACCATGCAGATCTTCACCATCATCTGTGTATCCGTTACACCACAAATTTTCGCTGAGTACGATGTCTAGCGGGAGTTCGAAGCGGTGACGCGTAACGAAACTGCTTCTCTATACGTCATCGGCCTGATTTGCATAAACTTCCCGGGACTTCAAGCCGCAGTGCAAACGCAGACAACAATGGGCCACAGGATCCTTTTAGTTCCTGGAAGAGCAGTTCCACTTTTGGTGGAAATGCGGCTTTATAGACCCATGAGAAGCATAGTGACAAAATGTATCTACATTGAGGGTTCCAATGGTATGTGACTTTCATGGTACAATAACTACCTTTTAGTATGATGTGTTATTCTTATGTCATATGGCAGTTTTTTTTGTTTTTAGAGTCACCAAAACTGACATCATGACATGTAATTCACACTATAGCTTGGACCTTGTTCAAGAATACATACTTATATGGTATACATCATATATACTATACTATTATTTTTACTAAATCTACCTACTCACCAGTTTTTACAGGAAGTGTCATCATTAGACCGGAGATTTTGGACTGAAGGCAAATATAGGCCTGTTTCATGGAAGACATTTTGACACGTCACAGTTGGAAAAACACAGGTTTAAATAATGATATATTTTGTGTCAGTTTCAGATTTCTAGTATGAATTCAATTCAATCCAATTATTATTTTGTATATTTGTATAGCGCCAAATCACAACATATATTGTCTCAAGGCACTTTACATAATTAGGTCAATATTATAATATTACAGAGAAAACCCAACAGTTCCCACAATGAGCAAACACTTGGCGACTGTGGAGAGAAAAAACTCCCTTTTAACAGGAAGAAATCTCTGGCAGAACCAGACTCAGTTGTGGGCGGTCATCTGTCTCGACCGGTTGGGGTGAGGAGAGAGAGGAGGAAGAGAGGAGAAGTGGGCAGAAAGAGGGTGGGAGGAGAGACAGTAGGAGAGAAGAGAGAGAGAGGACAGTTGTACAACCGCCGTTTTAATCTCCACCAGACTGATACTTATAATTACGTAAATAATACTGACACTTATAAATGCAATGATGAGTCAGAGATACTCTAGAAGAGAGTGAAATCGGAGAGTTAGTGTCATGTAATGTAAATACATGGGGGCAGAGAATGAAAGAGGTGTGGGGTGCTAATGATATAAGTTCCCCCAGCAGTCTAGGCCTATAACAGCATAACAAATAAATGGTTTAGTAAACACTTGAGCAGTTCTAACTATAAGCTTTATCAAAGAGGAAGGTTTTAGGTTTAACTTTATATGCCGAGAGGGCGTCTGCCTCCCTGACACAAACTGGGAGCTGGTTCCAGAGGAGAGAAGAGGAGCCTGGTGGCTGAAGGCTCTGCCTCCCATTCTACTTTTACAGACTCTGGGAACCACAAGTAGTCCTGCATTTACAGAGCGAAGTGATCTACTGGGATAATATGAAACTATGAGCTCTGTAAGATATGATTGAGCTTGATTATTACGGGTGTTGTAGGTGAGGAGCAGGAATTTGAATTATATTCAGAATTTTCCTGGAAGCCAATGCAGAGATTCTAACACTGGAGAAATATGATCTCTTTTTCTAGTTCCTGTTCCTGCTGCAGCATTTTGAGGCATCCTAACATTAATGAATTACAGTAGTCCAGTCAAGTGACAAATGCATGGGCTAGTTTTTCAGCATCCTAATGAGATAGGATGTTTCTAATGTTCTTGATATTGCGCAGGTGAAAGAAGGCTGTCCTAGAGACTTGTTTTATGTGCGAGTCAAAGGACATGTCCTGGTCAAAGGTAACTCCAAAGTTCCTCACAGTGGAGCTTGAGGTCAAAGTTATGCCATCTAAGGTAACTATATGCTCAGATAATGTTTCTCTGAGGTGTCCTGAAGTGTAATCTGGCTCTATAGATTATTACAGCTGGGTATCAACTGCATAACAATGGAAATTGATGTGGTGTTTTCTTATAAAATTGCCTAAAGAAAGCACATATAAAGTGAAAAGTATTCTCCCAGCAAAGAACCTTGTGGAACTCCATGACTAACTTTTGTATGAATGGAAGATTTGTTGTTAATGTTAACAAAATGAAAATCTTTCTGATAAGTAGACAAATCATTTGAGTGCTGTTCCTTTAATTCCAATGTGTTCCAGTCTCTGTAATAGAATCTTGTGATCAGTGGTGTCGAATGCAGCACGAAGATCGAATAGGACGAGATTAAAACATGTAAATCTGTCTATATGGGTCTATAGTTATCCAAGATATCTGGGTCTAGAGTCATTTTTTTTAGCAGAGGTTTAACTACTGCCAACTTAAAGGCCTTTGGTACATAGCAATTGATCTGATTTAATATGGAACTATTGATTAAAGGTAGTACATCCTTAAATAGCCTTGAATGTAAAAAAAAATCCCACATATTTAATATTTTTGTCCACTTTTCCACCACTATTTGTAATGAAATCTTTAGTACGATACGTATTCAGACTTGATTGGGTCCAGGTAAGTGTTGGGGTCACATTTGGGGTATTCTAAAAATAGGTGTTAAAAGGTAAGTGTGATCTCATTGAAAATAAGTGTAAGCATTTAATGGGATTATTAGGCAGCTTAATTTAACGTAAAAAATGTACTTGGGCTGCAGGCTGACGCAGAGTGTTGTTTCCTCTAAAGAACAGATAGTGACTGTAACAAGATATTGAAGATGAGACATCATGAACATCACATAAAAATAATGATCCTTATTATCGTCAACAGGAAGATGTCTGTTATCAGTTGTAGCCAAGCACCTAATATCTTCCAAAACAGGTAAGTTTTGGGTGTGTTATCATCATATAGTGTGAGTCTGGTAAAACTATGTATATATTTCACTATATACATTGCATGTATATATAGCATGTACTATGCATAGTAGGCTCAGCCCCCGCAACCTGTACACAAACACATAAACACACATGCTCCCCTTGCTTGCCCGCTAACAGTTGCATCTCTCACCATTTTATGCCACAGGCCACAAACAAGCCATCTGCACTAGTTTCTGTCTGCCAACCTGGCCCCAGGAGATTGACCTTGTGTGTGTGTGTGTGTGTGTGTGTGTGTGTGTGTGTGTGTGTGTGTGTGTGTGTTCGTGCGTGTGCATATGTGAAGGTTTGTGTTTTTTGGGGGGTGGAGATGGGAGAGGCGATGTAAAGGAGGCATGTGTTGCGTGGTGCATCAGTTATTTCTGAAGAATCTCAGGAAGGGAGGGATGATAAAGTATGTGTGTCATGGACATAGAATGAGTATATGACAGATTGGACAAGGGAAGTAATAATAAGAAGGATAACCAGGAAGATCAAATGAAAACAGATAAGAATAAAGGAAAATGGAGAAACAGTCAAACTTGCAACATTAAAAATGTGTTCAACCGTGTCTCTACTAGTGGCTGTACTAATAGTGAGGCTGTACTTAGGCGCATAATTGCTTTGAGCTAAACGCTAACATCAGCATGCTAACATGCTGCTTTGTTTTAGCAGGTGTAATGTTTATACCATGTTCACCATCTTGGGTAAACTAAAAACATTAGTGTGTAGCTGAGGATGATGTGAATGCTGTTAGTTTTGCAAGATAAATGAAAGTCAAAATTTGACCGGTGATGGATCCAGTGGAAAATTTAAGGGGCTCACCAAAGTGATTACAGTTCATCTCATGACACGTCTTGGGACATTCCACAACAGTCCATCCAATAGTTGCCTTGACATTTCACATAAAATTCAACATCATGCTGGCACTAGAGAAAAAGTCTGTGGATCACCAAAATCATTAAAGGGGGAGTAAGGAGAAAGATTGTTTCTATCTTTGTTGTTGTTGTGATGTTCCTGCTCTGGCCAGGCCACGAATCCGTGACCTTGGGTATGGGAGTCCAACGCACTTAACACTAGGCCAAAACCGCGGAGCTACTCTCTTAAGGTGTTGAGTGGTGTGGTCCGCACCATATATTTTTTCAGATTTCCAGAGCCAGGGCTACGCTGAATACCCAGTATTTTTTCCGGCGCACCCACAAAAGCGACGGCTAACAGACGGTGAGAAAATATTTGCTGATTTTTACAAAACGTGTATTGCTTTTGAATCGGTTACTGCCCCTTCAAGGTACATTATCTGGAGAAGCAACAACTATGACCTTGTGGTAGCCGTAGATGAAAAGTCAGGACATCTCCAACGACAGCAGGATTCATCCTTTGGGCACCATGAATATATGCACCTATTCCATGCCTATCCGTACAATATTTGCAAAGAGTATATTGAAATAAAAAAAATGTCAACCTCATGAATGTGCTACTTTACTCAGCAAAGTCAGTGTACCAAATTCCAGTCAATGCAATAGTTTTTGAGCTATCGATAGACAACCTTGTTCAAGATATGGTCGAAGATTTCATTTACTTAATCTTTTGTTGGTAAGAATGTTTCCAGCTAGCATACTCTAGACAGGGGGTGGGGAACATCCAGCCTCCAGCCCATATGTAGCCAGCAAACAGTTTGCTCAACATTTCTGGCCACCCGTTGGCCATCTTGGTTTTGATGAATTTGCAGTTGGCTTAAAGTGGCTGACAAAATGGCTTCCCAAGATAATCTGCCTATCTCCAGTCTCTGTAGTGTATTTAGCTCTGTCAGAGTAATGTCGTCTACTCACCGCGAAATGACACCTCCCCAGACAGCCTTCAGCTATGCACCGACTGTCTCGACCTGCCATAGATGAGATGACCTTGCTTGGTGCCTGAGAAAACTCATTGGACAGTTCCCCGGGAGAGGATAGGACAGAAATTCCTCAACAGAACCCACTCTGCTGATTTCAGTTTCTTGCGGGGGCACGGAAATGATCAGCCTTGCTTCTCTCTGCAAATTTTGTGTACTGTACATTGTGCCAGTTGTGTGAATTATCTGTCAGCCTCCAGCCCACATGTAGCCAGCAAAACAGTTTGATCCAGTACGCATGACAATTCATAAAAAACAAAAAATATACTAAGAAATACAATAACAACAAAATGTTCCCAATAGAAAAAAAATAATATGTGAGGTTAAAAATAATAATAAATTAATATATGTATTTCAGGGTGGTAGCTTCCCGTTGTGCAACTGACACTGTCACCGTCTGGGTGAAGGCAGTTATGGTCATCACTGACAAGCATCAGCTAGTTGCTTGCACTGGTTAAAGTGACATTGTCCCAAAGTGTGTCAAACAGCATCACAGTGGATTGCTGATATGGCCCCTAGATATTGAAAAAACAGTGAAGGACACCTACTGCTTTCAGCAATAATTGTGTATAGCTGGCAAAATCCTTTCCTATTATCCAAACTGCAAACAGTTTTATGGGGACAGGGTTAGTGCATACAATTTTTGTGTGTACACCTTGCAGCTTCAAGTAGCGTTTGATTGAAATTACAGATTGCAGTTTTACATAGTTAAAACATTCAAAAACCTGGTTACAGAAATGTGTTTAAAAAACATGTGAACCAGGTCTGATGATAGTTGTGAAGCTTGGAGAGAGTTATGTTCAGTTCAAAGAGGCGGAATGAAAACAGGGCAAGAGAATGGAGGGAAAGACAAAGCAGAGGGTTCAATTCATCTCAGTGCTGTCGCCCAATCAAGAACTGAACATTTTGCACTCAACAGCCGTAATTATCTAAAAGATAATCAGTGGCATTATTCTTGTCAATCACATTGAAAAAACACAACACATACAAACGCAAATCAGCTTCTACACACTCTAAAACGCACGTGCACGTGCCAACACACATTTCTCATCGTAGAAAGTTACTCCCACAATGTGTCCCGGTAGCTGATACATCCCATTTATATCAAAACATGTCATTTGGAGAATAAAAAAAAACAACTGTATGACTAGTGAATCTCCAGCCACTCCCTTTTCCCAGATACACACACTTGCTTTCAGCACCTGTAGCAGACAAATATCCATAAACATTAGGATCCCCATTAGGATTTAAAACATGTTTTTTAGATTGCACCATCTCCACACAAAAATCTTAATTGCATGTTGTCAAGCAGCTAAATTACATACTACAATTTCATCATTTCCACTTCTTGTCCACAAGGACAGGTGCTTCTGGGAACAGAAGCGTCCCGCCATGAGATTCAATCATTGTTCATACACGTAATATGACACCGCATCATATACTGAATAAGTTTAACATTTCGGAAGATATGTTTGTTTGCTTTCTTTCCGAGAGCAGGATGAGGAAATCAAGAAGCTGGAGTCAGGGCCCAGTGAGCCTTGATCAGTGATGCCAACTCCTCAGTAAGGAAAGTAGCTATTGGCTTTCCTAAAAGTCGCTAGAATTCGCTGAATGACGACTTTGACTAATTTGCATAATTGTAAATACATATATTAATTAATTAATTTTCAACCTCACATAATTCTTGTGTTTTTTTTAATCTCACAATAAATACAGCGATTTATTTTAAACAATTTTTTTTTAACATTTACATTTGCCCTGACTGTAAACCACGGCGGGATCGGCCAGCGGCGACTTCGCGTATGCGCGGTTCATTTGCAGTCTGGACGCGGAGGGGTGAACGTCATCTCCTGCCCTGACTGCAGCATGGAGTGACTGCCGCGCCGCCTGTGAGTGCTTTGCAACGGGGGAGGGACCCACGGCAGCACCCGCTGCACGTTAAGAAGAGTAAAAACGATACATGCTTTCACGTCAGAGTCTGTCAGAGTCTCCAAAAGTCTCCAATAACACCAGAAAAAAGTTGCTAGATTTGTCGCTTACCTGTCTCTGCTCGGAGCTAATGTGCCTATCAAATTTGATAGGCACATTAAGAAACTGAATTGTTTCTTAATCCTGCGGGTACAGAGAAATGTAAGAGCTTGGACCAGGGGCTGCTGGTAGCAACGGTTAACAACTGACAAATTTGATTATTTTTGACTGATGGCTATATAGTTGTTTATTTTATTGTTTCCTCTAAGTGTCCACTTTTAATGCTGGGCTAGGCTAAAGTACCAACTCCAGATCTGTAATTCTACTGACAAGAGGTGGATATCAATCTCTATGGGAAAGACAGTTAGTAAGCATCTTATTCAAAATGATAATAGGTGAAACAACTAATTTCAGTATTTCTGCAATAGTGGGGATTTTTTTTCAGTAATATTCCTGTGTTCCTTGCTGTTTTCTCTATTGGTATTAAATTGTGAGGCTCACTGATCAGTCCTTCTTCACTCTCATACCTAATGAGGAAATTCCTAAGACTCTTTCAATAATGATTTTGTTTCTCTATATTTGATATAAAAATCTTGTGTGTTCATGTGGATGTGTGAGTGTCGATGTTCAGTTTTGCAAATCCTGTGCTCGTGTTTGCATGTGGACATGTGTCAGTGAAACACAAATTGTGGAGATAAAGAGTGCATCCAGAAGCAGAAAAGCAGATAGAGAGCAGCCGGCGAGAAGGAGAATGAGAGAGAGAGAGAGAGAGTGTGTGTGTGTGTGTGTGTGTGTGAAGGAACTCTTTCATCTTCAACCCAGAATCCCTGGCGAGGTCTTCCATGCCAATCCATTTCCTGGAGTCAGCTTCATTCACACCCAATGGGACAGCGCACACATACACACAAACTTGGCATCCCTCAACCCGCTGAGAAAGCTCTGCAATCTTGGTTCTACACACAGACACACACTCAGAGATGCGCATACTCGGCCCACTGGGATGACAGCAAGGAAATGGCAACCAGCAGCTGGGACGAGGGGTGGGGGGGGGGTCCCTTCACTTCTCTGCAGAAACAGTAGCACCCCAGCAGGCTTCCTTTCACCCCAATCTTAACACTTTCTGTCCACGTGCATTTGTCTAGGTGCGTGTTTTTCCAATTTTTTTTGTGCGGATGGGAATGCCACAAAAAAACCCCCACAACTGTCCCTCCCCACCGTGACCACCACTGCACCTGCCGTGATTGCTTTCCCCGTGCTCACGGCACTCTCAGTGTGTGTGTGTGTGTGTGACTGTGTGTGTGTGGTATGGTATCCAGATATTATGTTGTCATTCTAGAGCTTTTTACACATTCACATTAGTGACTTGTCTTTCTCATCATTTAGGTCATCCCGACATCAATGATTCAATAATAAGGTGAACATGTTAGGTTTAGGTGTGGTTGAGGCCTCCACAAGCAAACGTTATAATAAATGTAAGTCAGCGTAATGTCCTCTGAAGTCATGGAGCTTGTGTATGTGTGTATATGTGTGTGTGTGTGTGTGTGTTTGTGCATGCGAGAGAGAGCAAGGACGAGGGAGGGAGGCCAGTGAGATGCTAAATTAATAGCAGTCATCTTTACATGCTTCCCTCTGCTAGATAAGCCTACTAATGAACAGACTTGGACGCCTGCCGTTAGTCTCCCACACAAACACACACACACACACACACACACACACACATAAACACACACACACACACACACACACAAACACACACACACACACACACACACACAGATGACTGCCAATTCATTAAGTGAACGTTTGGAGCCCCAGACTGTACCAACTGGTAGAAGCTAACTAATCTGCACTGCGCCAGTGGAGACAGAACGAGCCAGCGAAACAGATAACATTCACCGAGGGGGACATTCAGCCTCTGAAAAACAACTATTAACATTAACATTTGGGAAGGCCTCAACTTCAGAAAGATAAAACACACACTCACCAGTGCTGGCGATTGGTCGTGAATGCCAATCATAAAACTTACAGGAAAATCGGGAAGCAGCAGCTAGGTGTTCAGTGGCTGTACGTGGCTTTTGTCCACGCTCTTCCGCAAATTCTGTCGGGGAACACATTCCTGGTGTTTTTGTCCCTCACTTACTTAAGTCTTTCTTAAACTTTTTATTTTTTTTACAATCATTTCCACACTCAATATTATGTCCACCTCTTCAAAACACATTCCAGCAGACTAAGTGAGCTGAACTGTTTATACGTCGGCAGTGCTTTGACACAAAAGGCACGAATACATCTCAGCCAGTGTTCACCACCACCAAAAATACATACATTTTTACATTGAAATGCTCTACTCAGAACGGTTAACTTTAAATTCAAAACCTGACAAAGTTCAGATCACTGTTGATGAAAATGTGTTGCATTTTGGCAGACAAATTATACTCTACACTTGAAATATAACCTTGGTAGATTTAATCTGTTTATTCTGTTCTTCTCATCCTTTTTACCATTCATTCAAAAGTGGTCATATTGGTATTTTTATGTGCATGTATATAGGGGAAAATATAGATGTTCGCTCAGTGTATAACAGGAGATAACATTTGTTGTGATTTTGATGAAAATCAATGCAGATAGGCCGAGCCAACAGTAGACTTCTGATACTGATAGGTGTATATGTACTGTGATATATTTCAAGTAGTCAATTGTCTTGTACTTTTATTTTCTGAACAATATATTGTACACTGAGATACTGTAGTAATGCCATCTGTTGTGATGGGCAGAAGTTTCGCCGCTGGGCTTAAAATATTTGTGGATGCAAAAACATAGGAGCATACGCTGTCGTAATGGCAGCATGAGTCGTGTCTTTGTTGTTGTGAAGGAATGGGTCTCTACAAAGTAACAGTATGGCTCTATTGTGTGTTTGGTACTCTGGACAACAGTGCTCTATGTGGGGGGAGTTGTTAATAGGGTAAATTCATAGTGGAATGTTCATTGGAACCAATCCGAGCTGACATTGGGCGAGAGGCAGGGTACACGTCAGACAGGTCGCCAGCGTATCAAGGCCTACAATAAAGTTAAAGAAATTAAAAAAAAGGTGATCTAAAATATAACTGACTGCCTCACACTCCTACCTGCTCTGAGAATGTGAGATAGAATGAGTTTTTATTTGTCTCCATTCGCGCTGCATGTTTTTTTGTAGAACTACAGCACCAGTGAAAAAAGGGTACATCTCTGTACTTAGTTTTCTGGTAATCTACCAACACTACTGTCATATATGCTGCTAACTCATTGCTGCAATAACAATTATGGGATGTAAATCCCTTAAGAACATTTGCGCGTATCCAGTCTTGATCCATAGCAGGGCGGCTGTGTGTATCCCTGTGTAAGTCTCCTTCACCATCCCCACAGCTGTGTTAATCATCCTAGCTGCCACTCACTCGCAAGGTCTTAGTGGCTCTCTGTTGGAAGCTGCTATCCGCAATTCAAATAGAAACCGAAAAAAGTGTTCCAGCCACATTAAGCAGCTCAGTGAAGCAGCGGCCTTGGTCTGAAACAGGCCACTCTGATTACAGAGGAGTAGGCCATTACTTTGCTAATCCTACTGAAATAGGTAAAATTAATATTCCAGCTTCAAGAGCATTAACGTTAAGCAGCTTGACTGACTCGTGACATGGGTGTACAGTAACCTCAAAGGTAGAAGATATGACATAGTAGTACAAGCTGAGACAATTGTTAGATGACAGTTTGTTCATTTGACTTCACATCCCTTTTCCAGGGAAAATTAATAAGTGAGATGACAGAGCTGCAGTGGGAAAGTTTTACCTTCCAACAAGTAATTAGGAGTGAAAACCACTTCTTCAGCGTATGCAAACTTTGACAAACTTCTTATGTTAATGTTTCATAGTGAGGATAAGACAGTGTTCTTGCGGGGGGTTTTTTGCATGACATGTATTTGATCTTCCATGGTTTGATCACTGTCTTTTCTCCCAAAAAAGCAAATACAGATCCTTGATTCCTTATCAAGCTTTGTTTATTATTGAAGCCCATGATAAAGGCATAGGAGGCCACCACCATGAATATCTGTTTCAGTGGCTGGCTCTTCAAATTTCCAACTTCACTGCGGGTAAACACATTCTCGATGTTTATTTTTGAAGTGCGACCTGACTGAGTGAAACCTCAAAGAAAGTCAATTTCACACCACAGTCATCGTCGAACATCAGAAAAAAAAAAAATTATTAGCAGTGAATCCCAAATGAGAACTCATGTAATGTAAAGGTGGCAGGTGCTATGATATGAGTGGCTGCTCCTTGGATTCACCTCAGAAAGGACTTTTTATTGATAATTCATTGGTGTGGTTCGATGGACCAAAGAGCCTCTGTTTTCAAACTCAATAACCAAGTGTAAAAACGGACCATTAAAATACGTCCACTGATTTCGGTGTGTTTTTGTGTGTGTGCATGAAAGAGACGGTGGCAGAGAGAGCTGTGTGCATATGCACATGTTGGACGTAATTAACTGGATGGCACTGGGAGTAAGATGAGGGCAGGGCCGCTTTAAAGCTTTGTCAGACCGTACTGACCTTGGTAACAAAGGCTTTCTGCCCAAAGTTATTAGCAATAATTGGACCTAATCATATGATGTGTTAAAAGAGGAGGAATTGCAGAGTAGTTTTCAATGGAACAGTCATTACACAGAATGGAAAACAGAAAGAAAACAGGTGGACTGTGTGTGTGTGTGTGTGTGTGTGTGTGTGTGTCTGCACCACATTTACTTGGAAAAGTAAAGCTTTCTATCACTGTTAAAGTACAGCCAGTCAGAAACATGTGTCCACTCCTTAGAGACAGAATACAAATATAAAAAGTCAAATTCAGAATATATTGAATAGGTACGAATCAGCCTAACAATTCTTTCATCAACTTTATCATACAGTGGGAGGCAACAGTACTGAGCAATACACAAACTAATTGACAGTCTGATTAAAAGAAGCCCAAAATGAATTATTGTCATGGATAACAACATCAGATTCAAGGCAGAAAAGCATGGGCAAAATTTGAGCAGCAGCTACATTGCTGTGTCCCATGCCTTTTCACATGGTGTGTTTTTTCTTGATATGTCTTCTTCAGGGTCAGGGGAGTAAACTTAATCAAATTTCTCAACCGGAATTGTTAGAGATTTTCTACAGTACTTTAGTGCTAACATATGTGTGTGTAGTACATTAATCGAAAAATAAATGTAATACAAAATACATTTAATTATTGTACTGATGTATTTGAAAAAAAATTGTTTGATAATTAGAAACAAAATAAAAGAGGCTGATTCACCAATTTACCAGAGTTGATTTTCAAAAGTCAACAAAAGGGGTGCTATTACAGTTGCTTCAGGTTCAGATTCAACAACACACAACAATTAATATAACTAATTCTATTAATGTTCCACATTATTGAATATAAACAGGATTGAGTTCATTTCCATCCATGTTACATGGCCACATGTGAAACCAATGAAGACGAAATGGTGAATGAAAGAGGGAGGAAAAATGGCAAAGGCTGTGTAATGTGGCAGGCCCAGTGAAGGTGTGCAGGATTACCTCTAGAATATCAAAGAGCGCCTGCATCACAATTGGTAAGGAATGGCGTCATCAAGCATGCTCTCTTAATGATGAGGCTCTCACTCCTGTACTGATGAGGTTAGCAGAGAGACCAGCGGCCAGCTAATTGGAATCAATTTTGGAGTGTGTGTGTGTATGTGTGCGTGCGTTTGTGTATGTGTACATACTTGCAAGTGAACATCTGTCTGCGAGAGGGCTGAAGTATGTCTCCATTTCAGCTGCTGCGTCTGAGGAATGCCTGATTCCATCTACTTTTACTGCATTTTAAAAACATCTTTTCTGCCTGTCTCCAATCAGTCAGTTGACCTAAGGGGAGACGCAGACACCAAGCTAACAAGATGAATTTAGTCAGGGAAGCAATTGAAGGGCGGACATATTGACAGACACCGAGCACAATTGAATCAAATTAGTCCACAGTGTATTTATTTAGTCTAATTAGTTCCAGGACTAATGGCAGAAAAGAAAATCGCCGATAAACAGCTCACCTCCACGGCACCTTACACCTTTTTGAGGCAAGGTAAAGGGCAAAGTCAGGTGTGAAAACATCCTCAACCTGACAACAAATCAATGATTGGACCATTTAAAATACAGATCGAGCTTCGGAATACAGCAAACACTCCTCAAAAGCACAGTGTTGATCGTTTCAAGCAGTGAGATTCAACTGATATCTAATTTGTTGTTGCTGCTGCTGTTCGTCACTGTAATAAAATACAGGGGTGACAAACACAGAAGGACAAAGGGAAATATTTTAACAATAGCAGATATCATGGTTATTTTTTATGGTGTTTTTTTTTTCTTTACACATTATAGAATGTGTAGAGGATGTTAGAAATGTGTTGGTGTTTCTTTACATTCATTAGTGGAGATTTGCTATTCAAAAATTTGCATAAACAGATTGACAACGGCACCACTGATGGATGTCCAGCTGTCTTGTGTGTATTTGTAAAATCTGGAGGAGTTCCAGATTTGGCTCTTCAGCATTAAAGTCTTGAAAACAGCAAGTGTCATAGTGTCATGATTCTGCAGCCATGAACACTTGAACTTAAAGTATTTTGGTTGTGGACTATTTTGTTACTTTGTGTTTGCTTTTATGATTATATTCTCTAGTTCTCTAGTTTTCCTTGTCTGTAGTTGTTAGTTAAGTTACCTTGTTATCTCCTTTTTACAAAATGGAAAAGCAAGAAATCTTATTGGTTCATAGCCGTGGTATATGCTAAATATACCACGGCTATGAACCAATCAGATTTCTGATGTCAATGACGTCAAATCAGTTTGCACAGGTCCGTATCCCTCCATAACTGAGGAAGTAACAACTTAAGTAGACGTGAGTAGCGACCATAGGCAGCGACGGAGTGAAGTTGAG
Source organism: Scophthalmus maximus (assembly GCF_022379125.1). Taxonomy (NCBI): domain Eukaryota; kingdom Metazoa; phylum Chordata; class Actinopteri; order Pleuronectiformes; family Scophthalmidae; genus Scophthalmus; species Scophthalmus maximus. The sequence goes on from NC_061522.1 coordinate 24,536,995, forward strand.
AAAACTTAGGATTGGCCATTCAAGCTGAACCCAGCTACCGTCTGGTAGCCTTCTGTCTGAGGAATGCTACAGTGTGTTGCTACTTTTTGTATTCACTAAAAAAAGGCTTTTTTTGTCAAAATTAAAAAAACTAAAAATTAGTGTGTGTCTATTACTTTCATTTTGACATACCCTTATCCGCTTTATAAAAGCAATAGCTCACTTCAGTCCGTGGTATACGCTCATTATACCGAAGTTAAGGGGGTCGCCCGAACAACACCCCTAACTGTGGTATAATGAGCGTATACTATGGCCTGTTGTGAGCTATTGCTTGAATAACACATAGATTTTTGCAGTTAAATCACAAAATAGCTGAAGAGCTTGTTTTCCCCAAATCATACCTGGCTTTTAAGATCCATGGCTTCTGATTCAAAGTTGGACTCCCTGAAGCTACGACTGAGAGTCAAACATTACTTTAAGAAACTGTTATTTTCACTTATCTCCACCTAAACCCGTGTCTCCTCTCACACCCCTTGTAATGTTATTGCAAACTGAGGGTTTGCTATTGCAAAAAAAAAAAAAAAGAAAGTTGATGGGATTGGTAAAGTATATGTAAAGTATATAACCCTGGCGGTTTGGAACATAGTCAAATTAAATTAGTTGACAATTGTGGGCATTCTGCATTACCTTTATGATAAAAAAATTGGGTCCTATAATGCCTTTTTTATCATTAGTTTAGGATACGATCGTAAAGTTGTGCTAGAGAAGGAAAATGATAATGGTCAGACACCTTTAAAACCTGCTGCACAATTACATGGACATATTTCAGATACATTTTGTATTATTACTGCACCTAAAGTATATGTATATGTTTAAAGGATATTATAGAGCAAATTAGATGTCATCACAATAAAAAAAAATACTCCATGATTTTTTTTTTTTTTAGGTGATGGTGTTGCATGAGGAAAGTTGTGATGGTCAGACATTTTTGAAAGCTGATAATTTAATACACGCTTTTAATGAAGAGAAAACATATTTCCTTAATTCCCTGCCTGCTTCTGTAATTTATTTCCTGACCCTGTGGAGAAGGATTTTGAAAATGAATAAATACATAAATAAATAAGGCAAAGTTGGCCCAGTTGTCATTAAGCTAAGATAATATTGCCAGATTCCCTGGTTTGTAAGACAGGGATCAAAAAAAAAAAATCAGGGATATGAGGAAATGATATGAAAGGCACAGATCATGTAAAAAATATGAATACAGGACAGATGGGAGACCCAGTAACATGCGGTGATGCCTAGCTTCTGTCTTAACATCTGGAAATCCCCCCTTTTAATGTATTTTTTGTCTATTTGGCATACTAACGTGAAACAGTTTTTAACAGGGCCAAAATGCATGAATGAGACACTAATTGAAACTTAACATCTCTTAGTTTCTGAAAAAGTGCTTAGTTCATAATTGGCCACAAAAATTTTGTTACATAAAAAAAGTGATATTGGATAAGCAAACTAGGACATACTTGATGCTGAAAATCACTATCCCCTATGCCACATTTCAGGTCTTTAGGTCTAATGTTATCAGAGCTATGGAGATTTTGTGGCGTCACTGGTTTTCCCAAATCTGTCCAAAACATTATCTTATGTGCAAACTGTGCATTTACTCGCTATCTGAAATACATACTGAAACGTTTTCATGCCCATAATAATGTCATTCGAAATAATGTTGATCCTTGTTTTATTCTTCACACAACACCACCTGCATCCTTGCTGCTGTGCAAGCGGGACACACCCTTACGATTGTTTTGATCGGTGGACCCAAGCAGACTAAAGGACTACCAATCACAAAGAATGGTCAGACAATCTAAAACTGCTTCAACGGTAGGTAGTCACCACCCTTTCACTGTGTTGCTGGTTTATGATACTGGTAAATGTGAATGAATAACACATTGGTGGTGATGATCTCTGCAAAATGAAATAAATGGCTGAATTGTGGAGAGTTAAGCTGATTTTACGGTGTGTGTAGGATCTCCGTGTTGACAAAGATATACTAGTTACACCTTTGTGTGTGTTCTCGCCAGAAAATCCTGACCCGGTCACTGGCAACTGTGTGGATGTTGAGATCAAGCTGCCGTATGGTCAACCTTTGGTCGAAGAGCATAGTAGAAAATAGTGGACAGTGGTGGATTGGAAAAAATTAAAAAAGTTGTCCAAAGATAACTGAAGTTAAGGAACTGATGATAAAAGCAGATGGTGATCAACTTCCATTACCTAAATGAAAATTTTTAGTAATGGAAATGAAAACACTGGTGTTTTTCACTGGATGCTTAACAAGAAGGCAATGCTAAACATAGGTTATTTTAAGGGCACATGTTTAGGGAAATAAGGACACAAGGTCTGCCTCTTTTTGTTTGCTGAAACAGTAACAGCTTGAGGAGATGTGGCTTAAAAAATCTTTAATGTGAAAGCTTCTTTATGTTCCCAGATGATCAAACCCTGCATTCAAGTCATGAACATCATCTGGATGTCAAGTGTTGACAGCGAGTTTGAATGTGACGCTTGAATTTGATATTAGCTTTGAAAGGGAAAATTTTGTTTTTAGCAACAACAAAAGTTGAAAAGAAAGTCATGGTCAGTGCTGCTGATTAGGCAGGTAGCACATATACCTGCAGCATCCACAGACTTGGGTGTTGGGATTTACGTGACATTAAAAGTTCTGTATACTTCGGACTTAAAATAGGTTTAAATCAGTTTTTAATCAGCTTTATTCGTGGTTACAGTAAAAGGATTGTCAATGATGAAGTCGTCCTTCTCTAAAAAGTCGGGAAGTCTGCCCAGGTGTGTTTATTCTGACACCCACCAAGACAGCTCTGTGTGGGGAGGCTGTCAATCACATCACTACCTTACAAAATACAGTATGTGGGTGCAATGGGTGTTTTGTTTTACATAAACGGTTTTGTGCTTGCTGTCTAGTATAGTTAGATCTGAACTGTCTGAGATGTACTGGCTAATGGCCAGTCCTCCTCCCCCTCACAGCATTTGAGCTTTCTGCAAATCAAGAAGATAAATGCAAATACGGAGTCACTTGTCATTTTTGAATCAGGCTATCAGCCTCCCTTTTAGTTTTCCTGTTTGTTTATGTGACGGCTGCTCCAACAGCCACACACTGAAACAGACGATAAGGCGATAACTCGTCCCTTGTTTCAGTTTATCGGTTTAGCACCACACACAAAATGCACAAAAGTAAAAAGACTGTCATGGTTCTGCCCCCATGAACTCTGTAGAGTCTTGAAAAGTCTTTATGTTTTTCTTCGAAGGACTGTTATTCATGCTTTAATTACTCCCTGTGGACTCTGGTTTGTTTATTTGATAATTGCCACGATTACTATTCCTTGTGTATCTGTTAAGTTTGATTCTAGATCCCTCATTGTTGGTTCAATTTTGTTACTTTCCTTGTGTCCATTTTAGTTAAGTTACCTTTCTTGTTATACTCGATTTATTGTATATTGAGTTACTTCCTGTCTTATTTTTGAAGTTAGATTCCTGATGTCTGCACTTCCTTTTCCTGTGTCTTGTTTCTGTTCACTTTACTTTTCCTGTATGTCCTGCCCCTGTGATTGTTTGCACCTGTTCCTGATGTGTCTCACCTGTGTCACATTACCTTTGACCTCTTGTGTCTATTTAGTCTCTTTGCTTCCCTTTGGTATGTCAGTTTGTCCTGTCCAGTTTGTACCTGTTACCAGTTCTGCTCTGTTAACACATTTAGTTAACTTTCTTTATCAATTTTGTTATTATGGACCGTACCATATTATCCCTGCATTATGGGGAGGGGATATATATGTGTGTGTATATATAGCTCTTTCACGTTAATATATTTTTCACAAATGGTGTTTTTGACGGCCGACGGACGGGCGGGAGGCTCGTGGTTGCTGTTTTACGCATCCTCCACGTCCTCGTGCTCTCTCTGCTCGTCGGCTGGCTCTTCTCCCCCCGTACCCTCCTTCTCTCCCCCGCCTTTCCCCTCTCTGCTTCGGCAGTCCCCTGACCGTGCCGCAGGCTTTGCGCAGGGGATTCCGTTCGCAGGCGGACGAGTCCCGGTGCGGTGGGAACTCCCGAGATGCTCTAGAGCGACGTGAGCCTCGTCTCCCTCTACCCAGGGAGGCGAGCCACGGCCTTGGCCATAACCCCACTTTGACTAAGACCTCAGATCAGACAAGACAACCCGCTGAATTTAATTCTATTTAACTATTAAATTGAGGGAGCAGAGGTAGTATCGGCTCAAGAAAATCGGCAGTCCGTATCGGTCATTGGCTAAGGCTGATGAAAAAAAAAAATGTATCGGCATTGGCCCTAAAAAAATCTGTATCGGTCGATCCCTAGCATGGATACTTGAGTGACAGGTGACGCCGCTGTTTGGTAGCCGCTCGGTGGTGGCTAGCCGTTTGGTGATGACTAGCCGCTGGCAGAGCTAGTTGTCACCTGAGCTAATCCCCGGTCATTGAACGGGACTTCAATATACGAGCAAAGCAATGTTAATGTAACATGAATGCTCACTGTCAAGGTAAATTAAGGTGTTTGTAACTCAAGTGTTGATGTCACATATCAGCATTGTTTCAGAAGATACCGTTAACGTAGAGGATGCGCTGAGTTCTGGGTTGTGATGGAGTATTTTTTATTGCGCTTGTACGGTTACTTAAAATGAAACAGAAGAATACAAGAAGTTTGATTCACAATTTTTTACTAAAACCGACACGATAGATAATAACGATGCAGAAACAGGGAAACACGAGAACAATGGTGACCATAAACTTTGATAACAATTAAATATTCTATACATACGGTACTGTACATTCACTGTGTTGGTAGAACACTGTTAAATCTAAAACTACATTCAAATACAGTTGAATATCTACAGAACACAAGCACACAAACCTCTTTATTTACAAACTTGTCTTAATATTTTTTATTTGTGTCTTTGTTATTAGGGAAGGACCTGCCTGGAGTCAACTGTGCTGACATTGTTCTGTCTCCAAGAGCGGAGAAGAAAAATGAATCACTCAGCTCTTATCATTACATGTACTGTTACACTGCTTTTAAAATATATTTAAATCACACAAACCTGTTATTGCTTAAGGTTTTATCTGTAGTGTATGAGTTATTTGTCAATTAATGGTCAGATTTGAATGTGAAATCTCACATATTCGGTCACTATTAAAAACAAAAAATAATTAAAATATAAACATAATTTCTGAGCCAGAACCAGAAGTTATAGATTAACTCTCAGATTTATTTTTAGTGAAGGTACAAAAACCAAAAAGGTGGACAATATTAAAATTATGGAACACATTAAATATACAGACTGGGCAGAATGAGCCCAGAGCTGCAGAGTCCATGTGGTGGGAGGAGAAGGGGATACAGTGTGGGACTGTAGGGGAGGGGAAGAGCAGAGGTAATAAGTTTTGTAGCTATAGTTGGAATTTTTTATCAACATTGATGAACATAAAATAAACTCAACATTGTCCATGATAGTCAGGGATCTGTTTAGGCTTAACAAAGTGTGACCTGAAGGCCAAATTCAATAGCAGTGACGCTGCCAACTGTAGCAGTTACAGGTCCCCTTCACAAGGTGCTGGAGGTGAGTCTGCTGCAGGTCGTCTTCATGTGGATCAGCCTGATGTAACTGATCTCCCTCACGTTGTCTTCACCACAGTGGATGATGAGGACGTCAGCTCCTCACGGAGTGGAAGAAGGCTTTTCCACCCCAGTCCACCAGCCACACAGTACGCCAAGGTCTGCAGCTCTCTGGACACCTCGACTGACAAACTCATCACCACATCCACATTGTGACTGTAGGATTAAAATTAATAAATGAGTGATAAATGCTTCAGATAATGAAAAAATGTGAAGTCCACTAAAGAGTGTAGCTCACATTTTTATGTTGACAACACTTATGTCACAAATGTAGGATAAAATGGAACTAAAGAGCTACACCTCAGAATATAAATGACAGTCTCTAATACTGTATATTTAGACAGACTATATTACTGTAAATTCAAGCAGCCACGACTGGTTTGTTTTGTGCAGCTAGTGGAAGCATCACAGGTTAACTGAACAACAACTAATGTGCTGGAAGTAATAAACATCTTGTAACAAATATAAAAGTGCCTTTCTTACAGTCATATTCGAACTGATAATCTGGTACAGTAATGTCTATAGCAGTACAGGTAAGTTAGACTACCACGGAGGATCTGTCAGTGTGAAAACTTGATTTGTGCACTGTTTACGACAGTGGAGTGGGGAATTAAAGTTTTTCTGTTTTCTTGTTTGGTGTATGGGTATGTCCCTTAAGGCCAAAATAAGTAAATAATAATAAATAAGACTACAAGCCAGTGTCAATAAAACATTTACTGTATGTCAAAAACACTAACATCACATTTTACCTTTATTTTAGTTAACATTTATTTGATTTAATTTATTAGAAACAAAATATACTGGGGCAAACTACCACTAATACAAATAGAAAAAAAGGAATTTTTAGGAATTATAATTTCAGTAACAAATACTTACCACATGTAACGTTGGCTGGGACAACTGGTACCAGATCTCACATTACCCCAGTCAGTACCGACCCGGTGCAGCCTTGGGGCCGCGGCGCTAGCCGGCTCGCACTTAGCCTAGCTTTATTAGCTTAGCTCCTTGGCGTCAGCTAACTGAGAAGCTTGGACGTAGGTGTGCGTGTTTCAGCGACTGGTCTGCTTTCGGCCCACCTCTATGTCCATATTTAGATTAGCCGGGTAAAGGAGGAGTCAGGCCCTGCCAAGATGGCGACGGCTGAGCCGCTGCGGAACTGCCCACTTTGGGCTTCAAAACCGGCCTGCAGAAACCAATGGGTGACGTCACGGACGCTACGTCCATGTTTATATACAGTCTATGGTTGACGCTTGAGTTTAGTTCTGTTGTGTTAACCTCTTTTATGGGTCCATTATTATTGTCTCCAGCATTGTTGGTCTTTTTTTATTTTTTGTAAGTGGTTTTATTTTTGTTTCCAAGAAACTTCCTGTGTCTCTGTCCTCATCTGTTTGGTCTCTGACGAGAGCAATGAGAGCCATCCAATATAAACCTCCGTGAAGCTGAGGGAAGGTGATAATTCTTTGTTTAGGTTCACAAGAGCGACCCCTTTAGCATTGTCACACTTTTGATAAATGATTAATTGGTGTAGCTTTAAAAGGCATCCTACGATGAACCTTAGGTATTCTGTATTAGTAGTATAGAGTTAACCAAAACCACAGCTATAATGATGAATAATGATCTCTTCTGGATATATTATAATGAATGTAAAAAGTCTCCACTTGTATCAACAGATGAAAGCTTGTACAAGCCTTTGATCTTAAAGTCAATGCACGTCAGGGTTACTGAAGTCAGGGCCTCGCTCTCAATTGGCCTATGACTTTTTGCTGAGGGATACCATCAGATCACAGACCACGCAAAATGTTTTTTACCCGCGAAATGAAAGAAAAACTAGCACAATGAGGCAGATAACCATCTAACCTATAGCAATAGTGCCTGTGCAGACATTGGTTTGAAAACAAATCTGGGTTTTTTTCCAGGTCTCTGTGCACATTAGTAGCGGCCCGTTGTCATAAATTGTAGTGAGCAGACACTGGCTCCGGGCACTCAATCTGCACATACTTGTTAATAGACGGTACATAAACATACCAGCCAGCAGCAAATATTATGCAGCTTTACAATGTAAAGATAAAAGACTATATCCAGTGTGCTTGACAAAAAAAACCCACCCACTATAAACATGGCACTATGTGATAGACGATAAGTTTTAGAATTGAACATGCACATAAAATAAAATTAATATGGTATGTTTTGGGGAGGTGAAACATCAATTGCACGAGCATATACAGAAGTAAATAAAATAGGCACTACTGTCTGTCTTGTTAGCCTCATCCTGTCACCTCACCTAGAATGCTGAGCTTAAATGTTTTGAGCACAGCTTTATTGAAATCAAGAATGTCATGTCAGTCACTTTTGAATCAACAGCATTGTTAATGCATCTGGCCAGTGACATGCTATTTCTGCAGGAAGTGTTAACATGCGTACGGAGTAGGTTTCGATTTAATCAATGTATGATGTATTAACGTGGGAAAATAGTTTATAAGGAGGAACTGTGTGTTGGGGTGGATGATTTTTTTTTTGGTGGGGCAATGCGCCACCTGCCAATATGGACGCGCCACGCCTGGTGCACATGTACTGCACCCAACATTAACAGGGGCTTCTGATTGATACCACAAGTCTTGAATGGAACTCAGTGTTTTGTTTTTCCGGCCTACACTAATTGAACAGCTATTAACCTAATGACTGTAATTGGTGGCACTCCTTTTTCTTTCTCTCAGTAGAGTACTGAAGATTTCCTATGTCTTATCAGGGATTTGGGATGATAAAGACATAAGTTCAATTGTTCAATTTATGTATATACTACTACCGAGCTTATAAATGGCATCATCTTTGAGTTGCAAGCTTCCTCCTTTAGTTCTTAGACTATGACTGAAACTCCATAATCACCATCCGCTTTTCAAATGAAATGCTTTTCTTCTGGAGCCTCTGTATAAAAGCAAATAATGAATCCTTGCACTCATCCTTTTAAGAAGTGGCGGTTCTAGCTTGTGTGGCACCCTGGGCCAAAACCTCCAGAAGAACACCCCCCTTAATCCATCACTGCTTGTAAGATCAAGGCAAAGTTAGATATACAATGTAGAAATTGAATGTAAAGATAGCCACATTTAAGGTACATTCATGGACAAAGTCCAGTAGAGCAACTATACTCCATATGTTCAAAGCAAGTATAATTTGTCCTGAGTCCTACTGTTGAGGCTCTGTCTTGGGTATTACTGTGGCTAAACGCATCACTGAAACCATCTGTTAAAAAAGAAAGTGGAGACATTTTTTACTGAGATACTGCGCCCCAGTCAGTGAGGAAGTGTTAGACATCTGATTTTGGATAGCTGGTTAATGAAAATGTGAAAAATAATTGCTTGTGCTTGTGATGTTGCTGGGGCTTGATAGTACGAGCTTTCATTTATTTCTCTCACTTTATCAAATTAATTACTGTTCATTTTAGAGCAATATTTATTCCAAAGTAAGGCATCTAGCATTTGAAAAACACCGGCACATTTCAACCCCTTTACAGACTGGATTATCTACATTTTGAATGATGAGGAGGTAGTCTTTTTTATCCACAATGAATGCATTTCATTTCATTTCAATATTTATTCCAAAGTAAGGCATCTAGCATTTGAAAAACACCGGCACATTTCAACCCCTTTACAGACTGGATTATCTACATTTTGAATGATGAGGAGGTAGTCTTTTTTATCCACAATGAATGCATTTCATTTCATCTTGGGGAATACTTGAAGACTTTATGATACTGTTGTTTAGAGGGTGTTCAGTACTTCAGTGTGTCATGAAATGTAACCGGATACCTCTTGCCAGTTTAAACTGCAACAGTTTGCCGGCATTTAAACAATTCAATTAAATTGTATTTGTATAGTGCGAAATCACAACGTACATTGACTCAAGGCACTTTACACATTGAGGTCAATGTTACAGGGAAAACCCAACAAATCCCACAATGAGCAAGCAGTTGGCGACGGTGGAGAGAAAAAACTCCCTTTTAACAGGAAGAAATCTCAGACAGAACCAGACTCAGTTGTGGGCGATCATCTGTCTCGACAAGTGAACAAACATTCTGAAATCTGAACATTACATTCAAAATAAATATCACTGATAAGTCAAAACCCACCTAACTGGGTCTTGTGAACTACTGCACAAGGAGTTGGTCTTCACATTTTGTCCAACATGTTTTCTGAAATCCCAGGAGTGATGACGAAGCAGTTCATGTACCACAGTGCTATACAATAATTGGGTAAAGTTGGGATCTACCTGTCAGTTTTTGGTACACCTGGGAAAACCTTGTGTCATATGTTTGGCTCATGTCAAGGTATGAGTTTCCCCCCAATTTAAATGTCATGACTTTACCTTCTTATAGAAAAACAGTAGAGCTTTCTCTGTACTTTTGAAATAAAAAAAATAAGCTTCACCTTTTCTGAGGAACTGACTGGTTTTCGCAAGCACATGAATATACACTGAACAAAATTATAAACGCAACACTTTTGTTTTTGCCCCCATTATTCATAATCTGAACTCAAAAGATCTAAGACTTTTTCTACGTACACAAAAGGCTTATTTCTCTCAAATATTGTGCACAAATCTGTCTAAATCTGTGTTAGTGAGCACTTCTCCTTTGCCGAGATAATCCATCCACCTCACAGGTGTGGCTTATCAAGATGCTGATTAGACAGCATGATTATTGCACAGGTGTGCCTTAGGCTGGCCACAATGAAAGGCCCTCTATTGGTGGGGTCCGGGGGGGTCCGAAAACCAGTCAGTATCTGGTGTGACCACCATTAGCCTCACGCAGTGCAACACATCTCCTTCGCATAGAGTTGATCAGGTTGTTGATTGTGGCCTGTGGAATGTTGGTCCACTCCTCTTCATTGGCTGTGCGAAGTTCCTGGATAATGGCAGGACCCTGAACACGCTGTCGTATAGGCCGATCCAGAGCAAATCCCAAACATGCTCAATGGGTGACATGTCCGGTGAGTATGCTGGCCATGCAAGAACTGGGATGTTTTCAGCTTCCAGGAATTGTGTACAGATCTTTGCAACATGGGGCGGTGCATTATCATGCTGCAACATGAGGTGATGGTTGTGGATGAATGGGACAACAATGGGCCTCAGGATCTCGTCACGGTATCTCTGTGCTTTCAAAATGCCATCAATAAAATGCACCTGTGTTCGTTGCCCATAACATACGCCTGCCCATACCATAACCCCACCGCCACCATGGGCCACTCGATCCACAACGTTGACATCAGCAAACCGCTCACCCACACGACGCCATACATGCTGTCTGCCATCTGCCCTGTACAGTGAGAACCAGGATTCATCCATTCTCCAAAGTGCCAGACGCCATCCAATGTGAGCATTTGCCCACTCAAGTCGGTTACGAGGAGGAACTGCAGTCAGGTCGAGACCCCGATGAGGACGACAACGAGCATGCAGATGAGCTTCCCTGACACGGTTTCTGACAGTTTGTGCTGATATTCTTTGGTCGTGCAAACCGATTGTTGCAGCAGCTGTCCGAGTGGCTGGTCTCAGACGATCTTGGAAGTGAAGATGCTGGATATGGAGGTCCTGGGCTGGTGTGGTTACACGTGGTCTGCGGTTGTGAGGTCGGTTGGATGTACTGCCAAATTCTCTGAAATGCCTTTGGAGACGGCTTATCCTAGAGAAATGAAAATTCAATTCACGGGCAACAGCTCTGGTGGACATTCCTGCAGTCAGCATGCCAATTGAACGCTCCCTCAAAACTTGCGACATCTGTGGCATTGTGCTGTGTGACGAAACCGCACATTTTAGAGGGCCTTTTATTGTGGCCAGCCTAAGGCACACCTGTGCAATAATCATGCTGTCTAATCAGCATCTTGATAAGCCACACCTGTGAGGAGGATGGATTATCTCGGCAAAGGAGAAGTGCTCACTAACACAGATTTAGACAGATTTGAGAACAATATTTGAGAGAAATAAGCCTTTTGTGTACATAGAAAAAGTCTTAGATCTTTGAGTTCAGCTCATGAAAAATGGGGGCAAAAACAAAAGTGTTGCGTTTATAATTTTGTTCAGTTTATGTAGACAAAAAGCATAACCTGATTAAACAACATCAGTATGTTTTTTTTCTGTTCTCAATTAATCACATTTGTAATTGCTAAGACATGGACCATTACGTTTCATTTATTTGTATTCAGTGACAGCACCCATTCCTATAGGGAACTCCAATCGGCGCCAAGTTTTGTTGCAGAATGACAGTATCAAAGTAATTTCATTGGTGCAATATTAGCTCTGAAAATTGTTGGTTCTATCATTTCAGTTCCAGACAAGTGTCAGCCAGCTGGGATGCTGACATTGTTAGCTGGTGTTTTGTCCCATGTGGCTGAACATATTGTGTTACGGGTAAATCTAGCAGACCCCTTTCTTTTAATGATGTGGGACGAGCATGACACTGATTGTCTCGTGAAAATCAGGGCTAGCAAACTGGTTAACTAGATTGTGGGTTCGTAGGGTGTGACATGATAGGGGACACAGAGGAGACAAATAGGTGGAGCAACAAAAGGCTGGTAGTCAGAGCAAACAAGCCAGACAGTTTGCTTCTCTGCTGGACACACATGGTGACAGGGTAGAGCTTTGACAGATACATTTGAGAGAGATACTATTTAGCTTACAGCCGGGCTGCGATTTGCCGGGGGAATGCATGGCATTTCCCCTTTTCTGGTCTCCCCACCTCTGCTAAATAATTTTTCAGCAGGGACAAAATGTTTCCCCCTCTCAAAGTGTTCATTGCCACTCTACCAATAGACCATATAAAATACCTAAAATAGAAATGTTTAAACTAAGTCAAGCACTGTAACATGAACGTTCTACTGTGCGATAGAACGATAAAATCCAAAATGGTCCACCCACTGCCAGCACTCGCATTCATGAGACAATAGATGACATTGCGGTTAATTAACCTAATGATCCTGGTTCCATTAGGCTTGATCAATGCACAGTTTTGCAGAATGTCAACAAGCACGAATATTTGGAAGAAAGATTTCATTCTTTTAATGTTTTGTTCTGTTGTGCACGGTGGTCAGCCAGTCAAATGCGTGCAGTTCAGTGTGTGCAAACATCACTCGCTGACATGTTAAGAGGCATGCTAGCAGCTGATGCTAGCGGTCATGATTTATAGCTCCCTTGGTAGCATGTCTTGCTCCCATGCCTGTGGTCGGGGTTCAAAACCACTCTGTGACACATGATTGAGCCCCCCACACTTTTTTCACAAATCGCACCCTGGTTAAAGTGGAGGCTCTCCTGAGGGTATGCAGCCATAGCCCTGCTCTTTATTGTGGTTAATATTAATGTTTGTCAGCCTTGAATTTGTTAAGGCCTGAATATAGAACAGATATCAGTGGCCCTTTGTATTGAGTTTACTGCCATAGGTGGAGATATAAATATTGTTTATGCAGCAGTTAGGTGTGAGAGGCCCAGACTTGTGCTTACAGCCAGTGGCGGTGCATGGGAAATATTACAGAGGAAGCCTAAGCTTGCTATGGAGATTATATTGCCATATGTTGCCGATTATATGAAGATTAAATCTCAAAATGATCACATGGAGATATCATTTCATTGCTTTCACAGACCAGAATCAATTAGTGCTGTCACTGGGGTAATGATTCACATTTGTGCTTCCATATATCCCATACTTCAGGGACATTTACAAGGCTTTTGTTGAATATAAAACAACACAACACAAGGTTTGATTTTTTTTCTCTTTATTTCCCTCTCCAAAAATGGTACAGTACACATTTCTATTTAGGCCAAATATTCAAGATTAATGTATTTTAATTGCATGTATTGCAAACATTTAAGCCACAAGCATTGGTTATAAGATAAGAACAACATTCCAGTTGTTCACTTGCTTTAATGGAGAATAGCAGCAAAATGACATAATCAAACACATAACCAAAGTGTAAAACATCAACGCAACGCCCACAGAGCCTACGTTAAGGTTAACCCATAGAATAGTCCTTGTGCCAGGCAGGCACACCGGTCATCCTGGCGCAGGCCCGTCACCGGCGGCAACACGTTGGGCTCCGACGGGGGAGAAGCCACGGGCCTCAGAGCCCGGCAGTTACAATGGGGGAAGGCCACCGATGAGAGACGGTGGTGCACGCCCCACCTGAGCAGGAAAGACCTGGTCTCGGCGGAGATGAACTCTGGCCCCCGTCTGATGCAAGCTCTTCAGGCGTCCTGTATGTTGCAAAAGCACGACGTAGGTGGCATATGAGTTCAGCGGTGCCACCCGTTGACCTCAAGATGATTGGCCAGTTCGAGTAGCGGTCCACCGTCACGAGGTAGTGTACACCCCTGTGCATGAAAAAGTCCAAACACACCGCCTGGAAGGTGTAACGGGCCGGGATGGGCGGGGTCGGCGGCGCCACAGGCTGTGAAGGTTCCTGCCGGTGGCAGTGTTTGCAGTCATTCTGAGTGGCGCTGATGTTGGCCGACAAGCCTGGCCAGAACACAGAGGATTGTGCGCGGGCGGTCATCATCGAGACGCCCTGGTGGGCAGCGTGCAGGGCACTCAGTACCTCGCCACGGAGTGAGGGCGATATGAGTACTCTATCCTTGCACAGGACCACCCCTTCAGCTGACGTAATGTCCTCACGGTACTGGTGGAAGCCACGAATCGCCTCCGGCATCCCGATCCTCAACTCAGGGAAGCCCTTCACCGCCATTTCCTCCAACATGCGCATATCGCCGTCACTGCTGGTGGCCTCCCCGACGCGGTCCCATGTCACCGACCGCAGTGACTCAAGGCCCGTAGTGCACCATGTCAGGTTGCCCTCCTCAAAGTCGTCGTCCTCCGGCTCAGCTCGGCGTAGAAGAGACAGGATATCAGCACGCGTGCTGGGTGAGAGGTGGTTCACTACAGTGGCATTGTCGTCTGGAAGATCCATGAGCGATGGGCGCGAGGTGCCGACCGGCCTGTGCGACATGGCATCAGCGGCCCTGTTCTTCATGCCCACCATGCGCAGATCACCAACTGGCGTTGCATCCTGGTCAAGCATGAGACGGAGCGGTGGGCCAGACATCGTCAGCAGGGTCTGGTGAGGGCACGTATTGAATGTGCTTTGAGCGTAAGTTCTAAGTAAGTGCTCCCGTAGTGCTTCCCCGTTAGCCTTCGTCGCCGGCATGGGGAGCGCGGTTGGCTTGGTCAGCGGCTCTGCCAGTCGCATAATTCCGTGGCTGCCAGGTTGACCTCCCCCATCCGAGGACCTACACATTCGGCTACCCAGGCAGACCTTGTTGAGGTGATTCTGATGGTTACACTTCTGGCACGTCTTGCCACACTCGGCACGTCTGGTGCGCCACTGCGGCGTTTTGCCATGGCCCACCTCGCCACAGTAGATGCATGTCCCTTCAGGCTTGGCCTTTGGTTTCTCCGGCCTGGCGCCCCCTCTGGTGCGGGCGTCCGGCTGTTTCCCCCCGTCGATACGAGCTACTGATTGTATCCATGCTCTGAGGGTCAAGTAGGCCTGATGCTGAGTGCTTTCCAGACTCCTTGGCCTCAATGTACTCTATCGTTTCCTTCAATGGCATTTCATGATTATTTTCGCCAAGCAGATCGAGCTGTATTTCTTGGTCCGCTATGCCACGGGCAATCACGTCGCGCAGTATTTCTTCAGTGAAGTCATTGACTTGGTCACACCCTACCTTAGTGCACTTCATCTCATATTTACATGTGTCTACCTGCCCCTTCAAGCGGGCATGGAACGATCGGATGGGCTCCTCGTGTCCTTGTCGTATGTTAGATAGGGCCACCCGAGCTACCATGGTATTCTCCGCAAGGACGGCGAGCGCCTTCATGGCAGCGAGGACATCCTTTTCATCACTGTCCACTAGGCTTTTGCCCGCCGCGCGGGTGAGGTCTTTCCTCAGATCCTCCTCACAGCACTACAAGTTTAGTGCCCCTCTTGTACTCACCCCAGCGGGTTAGGAAGTATGACCAGGTCTCGGCCGTCCCGGCCAATGCTATGGAGGGGCACCTGAGTTTCTCCATTATGGTGTTCGCGCCCTGCTCCCTGGGGACTGCAGCATGTGTGGTGGCGTGTATGTTCAGCATAGCCACCGCTGCCTTTGCATGTGTGGGTACATAGTCACAATTCTCGATCGGGCAACGCACACTCACAGGCGCCATCAGCACAGTTACTCCGTGGAATTATTCCGAAAAGCAGATCAGTCAGTATCAAAATCCTATTTTTTGATGACACATGCGTATTTCCCGGGTTGTCCACTCACATGTCTATTTATGTCTTTTTTCAGTGCTGGCGACCTCTGCTTGGCTGCATCCAGTTGTTTGATTATAGATAAGAACAACATTCCATTTGTTCACTTGCTTTAATGGAGAATAGCAGCGAAATTACAATAATCAAAAATGTCATGAGCAGCTGAAAGTGCCGGTAAGTTTACATCTCAAATGTGTTATCAACTTCCTATTCCGCGGAATAGGAAGTTTATGCCAAAGGACCATAGTGCAATATTCCCTAGTTATTAAGAATAATGTGCATACCCTTATGAGGGACATATTTGGTAATAATAATTAAGGCAATTAGCAAGAAGCACCCATTCTCAAAAATGCATGCATGCACAATCACACACTAAATATATATGCTAAAACATGTGACTACCTCTGAGGTTGCTCTCATCATATAAGGAATGAAAACATAGGTTTTTTCAACCTACTTCATAGAAAAAATAAAAATTAATTGGGTATAACGTTTCAATTTCAGGTTTAATTGTCACTGACCTGCAGCAGCTGATGCTGGTGTCCTGCACTAGCTCCAAAAAGTTTACCTTTTGACCAGAGCCCAGAATACCTGGCGCTTGCGTCCAGGGTACAGAATAACGGCAGTCAGTTTTTTCAGAACTGCACGGCTCTTGTCCATCTTGTTCATTGTCAGTTGCTGCTTAAAAGCATACTATGACAGTGGGATACGTCGAGAAGAAGGGGAATGTCAAAACTCAGTGACAAATAAAAGTAAAGTGGATAACAAATTTTCAGAATATATTTATAGGGAGATATTTATACTGTTTTACCCCCTGCAGTGTGTTGGCAGGGGGCGTGGCTGGTTTCTCCAGGGCAGCAGACGAGGCACACCTCCACTCATTAACCCTACTATAAAAGCCTGGTCTTCCCTTTGCTACTCTGCCAGATAATTCTGTCTCACCTATGTACTAGTGTGTTCCAGTTTTTGTTATGTGCCAGTACTCTGATTTGGGGTCCAGACTTGAACTAAAACATAACACCAGCACTGGTTTCAGCCTTAGTGTTCTGGTTTTAATACTGGCTGCTGCCTCAGTCAGAGCAGGTCAACGTACATAATAGATAATAGATAATACATAATAAGTGTTAAGTTTCTCTTAAAAAGCTGTTTCTGTAGCCTATGTCAAAAATGACTTGAGAGTTGAGAAAAGCCACGCATATTAGCTGCACTGTCATAGTCGTATTTCCTTACACAAAATGTACGACTTTAAAACTGTACACTTGTTTCCATAGCCTCTCTTGTGCCTGTAGTTGTGTTAAATGTTAATTTATTCTTGTATACGCAATGAAGTTATTAAGCGAGGGTAAATCCCACTTGGCTGTGCAGGGAGGGTTGAAGGTGGATGAAGATGATTATCCCAAGACCAAGTGGAACAGAGAACTATCAACTGCACAATCTGTCACTTAGCCAGTCAAGGTTTCTCAATAAATCAAGCGTAAACATTCCCTAACACCCCTGTTTGGGACCATGGGACCTATAAGCTCAGTACAACAGCAGGGCAGCCTTAATGTGGAGCTCAGCTACAGACAGACAGTGTTGTCAGTGATTGGTGTTTGTGTATGTGCACTCAGGGGGATTGCAGATATTGCAGGTTTTTTACATATCAGCTCAGTGTCACCACTGTTGTTATTCTGGAGGCCTGATGGATGGTTGTCTGCAGCATCCATGTTTACAGCCGTGGCTTTCATTCGCAAAACAGTATGTTTGTGTGAAGGCGCGTATGTGAGATCGTGTGTCTTTGTGTGTATGTTTTAAAAAGGGTACAGACAGGTCCCATGATTGATACTACATGTAAAACTAAGACTGGCCCCTCCTGAACACTGTAATGAATAACGCTTGAAGACCACGCGTCCTGAGATGACAGCAGCATGCGCCCCGACACCAATAAATCCATACATCACCTTGTTTTCTGCTCATTTACTCTCCTTTTTTTCAGCCAAGGCATCATCACCAAGTCACACAAGACAAGGTTTTATCCTGCTTTACAGGAAAAAAGCAATTTCTGAGAGGGGGAAAAAGGGAGGAGGCTAGAAATGAGAGAAAAAAGACAACATATATCACTAACTATGGCTCATTGAAACCAGTGGATGTTCGATTTGTCACTTGAACAGTCAGTGTTATTTACAAAAATCTGCCCACACCGAAAAAGGATCGAGCAAAGAACAGTTTGAACACAAACGGCTACCTGACA
Organism: Scophthalmus maximus; assembly: GCF_022379125.1. Lineage (NCBI taxonomy): Eukaryota > Metazoa > Chordata > Actinopteri > Pleuronectiformes > Scophthalmidae > Scophthalmus > Scophthalmus maximus. The sequence continues at coordinate 24,555,160 of NC_061522.1, forward strand.
GAAAATGCTGTTCTGTTCTCACCTGGCACGCAACTGTATTACACGGTCCAGTTTAGAGAGGATGCAGTTATCTGAGTTCAAAGTGAGTTGAGTGTCAGCTCAGGGCGTGCAGTTTTATCACCTCTTTGTGACTGAACACAAGTTTGGTCTTGCACTGTTTACTTATGGCTTTCTCATATCTGGTTGTCTCAGTATGCAAGAGGAATACCGTTTTACCTGCACTCGCTGTGCGCGCAGCATTCTTCATCTCCCTTTCTCTTTCATCCGGCAACTCATTTTAACTGACAGCCCACTGAGTGTCATTTGATGGCAAGCTTTATTCTGTCTAACTTCTTGCTGGGTTGCGCCTTTGTGCGCTAGAACTGTCAGAATTAGATTGCGAGCATTGTACCTCCAGCCTACCCTAAAATCATATTCACACAGCGCTTTATCTTCAGTTAGGTCTGCTTGAGTAGGCAAGGGCCCTGAGCAGAATACATTAAAGTACTGTGCTGCATGTTTTCACTATACACTGAGAACAGCTCAAACTCTTTGGACTTACTTTGAACTTCTGGATGTGAACTTTTAAGGGACATGACTATGGCTATGGCTATGTGTTTTGAAAAGTTTTATTGTGATTTGGACTGACACTCGTGCCAAGCACAACCAAAGTTTTAATGACTTGACAACAACACTTATCTGTCTGACAGATGCACGCGCAGAGACACCGGCAAACTGCTGCGTGCGAGCAGACTAAAGTGGGTTTCCTACAAAAACACGCATGAAAGCTCTCATCTAGATGCGTGTAGACATGCCGAAAAACACATAGGTAAATGCAAAAGCGGAGCATGAAAGCCAAGACCCCCACAGACACATCCAAATGATATCTTTAATATGCATACGTGCACATGTTAGGGGGAAGATTCCTTTATGGGTAAAAAGCGCACATGGTGCAGAAACACACAAACACATGCAAGTGATGTTGCCCTCGTCGTTGTTTTTCTGCTTTGCCTTTCATGTTCAAAGCTTAGCGATTCCTGCCTTTCTCGCTGAGGATAGAGGGAGAGAGCCTAATCTGTGTGACGCTGTAGAGGTGAAGAAAGAGAAAAAGAGGTAGCAGAACGAATGAAAGGCAGAGGAGAATGTATAATTGAGCAACCTTGGCGATCTCACATCCTCGTAACATGATTAGGACTAACCTGGCATCTAAATATGGAAGAGGAATGGGTTCCTGTAGGTTTCTGTTGCCACAGGCCTCCATATTTAACATGATAATATTTGTTGATTACTTATTCCCTGTAGGTGGAGGCAAGCAGGGGGTTTCTTCGGTCTTCATGAATGTAATGTGGTTGTGAAAATGAAGCCACATCTACATGAAGAAACATTCCACAACTAAAGACGAGAAACGTGAGAGAAAAACTGCACCGGGAGTCAAATGTGAAGAGTCGTCTCATACTGAAGCCATCGACACAAACAGCAGCGAGGGTGATGGGTCACGAGAGCCTGTGTTTTTTTATAACCATAATAAACAGTCAGTGTGAGGTAGAGAGGATGCCCAGCAAAAAAGGCTCCAGATTCATCTCTCTCTCTCTCTCCCCACACACACACGCACGCACGCACACACACACATCACCAGTGATCGGGTAGAGTGACAGAAGTAGCAGTTGGCAGAATATCAGTGAATGACAGCGTGTGTATGGGAAAACATTAGTGTGTGTGTATGTGTGTGTGTGTGTGTTTACGGAGACAGCTGGACTTTAAACAGGAGCAGGCTGTTGGATAAATCAATGAGGCAGTGGGGTGGCCACCACCTCCCCTGTTACTCAGCAGAAAGGACCCCTATTCATGAGCACAGGACACATCTCTCTCTGCGTGTGTGTGTGCGTGTGTGCGTGCGTGCGTGCTGCTGCTGGATATCTGCCTGCTGAGTACATGCCAGCTACTGTTTATGGTTCCTGCTGTGGACCCCGGTATAGTCCACTTTGTAGCCGTCAAAACACACTCTTCTTCATCAAACTTTCTTTGTCAGATCAACAACGGAGCTGTATTGTCCTTCAGCTTCACCCACTCTTCCCATTATTGACTTCCATATAGTTGTTACAAGGAGTGTTTTAAAAGACAGAAGCAGAAATCAAGTCGAACACAAAAATCTGTTCCAAATCTCTTTTTTGTGATTCTGTGGTCATCTGAGTTTGCGAATTTTAGGGATGAGCTTTCTTTTTCATTGAGGTAGACTGGCTCTACTTGAAGTGGGTTGGTTAGTTCTTTCCACCCTCTCATCAGAAGCCTAGCTGTAATGTTGCTGTCATGTAGATTATACAATTTCTGGACACAGGCCAGCGCCTCTGCATCAGAGCAGCTTTAAAAAAGGCTCTGCTGATGATTGATTGGACGTATCAACCCGTTGAATGTTGACACATTACCCTCAATCCGAGTCGGAATACAGATCACTTTTTCCCCACTATGGACTATTAAGGACGCGTCAAACCTAGAATCCAGAATTCAAACAGCCAAAGAGATGTCTGGTTAACACAACATATGGTGGAGTATGGAACGTGTTAAACCTGACATGGTGTGTATACGGCTGTCTGAGAATGCATCAGTCTTTTCTCTGTTGTTTGTAGTTTGAGTCATTTAGGCATCAAGATGAGTAATGTCCACATGTGGAAACTTCATATTACTGGGTGTTTCTTGAGAAGCATGTCATTGACCATAGTATCAAATAGGTAAGCACTGAAATGAAAACTGTAGCCGAAACCTAATGTGATGAAATAACCAAACCCGTTGTTTGTTTGTTTTTTTTACCATTGCATAATTGTCAACATTGACCTGTTAATCTAACCTGTGTTAATTGTAAAATATTTGATGCGAAAAATTTAGTTTACTTCCTGTGGCGGCTGACCTGTCTGACGACTTGTGCCGCATAACCATTAACCATTAGCCATCCTGGCTAAAGATGGATATGGACAAGGAAGGAGTTTAGAGTATGTTTTATCACGAAAACACATGCGAGAAGTGACACGGGGAAATATGCGATACACGCGCGAAACAGGAATTGTTCGTCACTTTCACGATGTACGTCCAAAAAAAATACTGATGAACATATTGCAGATTATTCCAATGTTGACAGAAACAGGAAGCAGTTTTTAAGCGGACGCTCTCTGTGTTGTGCGGACGGAGAGAAATAACTTGACGTGTTAATATGTGGTTCTGCATTAAAGCAGCTTGAGGTTACGCTCATCGTCTGTTGCAGTGAAAACGCACAACATGACAGGAACAGGCTCTGCATATAGTCTGCCAATGATTTTTTTTCAAAAACACGGAAGAGGCAGAGAATATGGGTGAAGAGTGTTTCCAGGTTGACACACTCACTGCCTGTCGCATCACAGCTCACAGGTGACGGGTTCCACCGACGTGTCCAGATATTTAGCTGCTAGATATCTGGACACGTCGGCGAGGCCTCGTGAATCACTTTGGCCTTGATGGTTTTATTGGAAATCTGAGAGAATCTGTGCTCAAAGTTAAAAAGATGCTATTAAACAATCGTATTTGAATTGAAATACTTCTTTTGTGTTGATTCTACATTAATTCCATAGTTTTACATTTAAATATCCATTATTACAAACTTGTAACATTATTACAAAATGATTACAAAAATGTGATTAATCACAGCAAATTGTGATTAATAAGTTGTTGTTTTTTAATCGATTGGCAGCACTTATATATATAATCAATGCATGGAGGAGTAATGAGATGTGAGTGTGTGTTTTGTATCATTTGACCACATCCTTAAAGTTAAAAGATACATTGATTGTATCCTTTGGAGAAGCCCTCTACAGTGGAGGAGACTTTGTTGAGCCTTGTGGTTTTTAGTACAACTAAAGTTTTGAGGAATCAAGGTACACTTGAATAAAAAAACTTTTAATGTTTGGTATTGTATTGTATCATATCTACATTTATCCAAAAAGGACAGGTTCAAGCACTGTTAAGGCATAGCATAGGACCGGAAGTCAGGATTATAGTAAAATATACCACCAGCTGCACAGCAGAGTCAGATTTTCTTAACTATACATATACTCAAGGTCAAGATAATTCTAAAAACACATACACAAATGCAACCCCGCAAGGATAACACTACATTATCACCCGCCAGGTAACTTACCCCTGGCAAAGCACAAACACACATGGCCCCAGCATGCTCTGAATTCATTCCGCTAAACATGCCATTCTCCACCAAATCAGACGCCGCTACGGACCGAAATCTGGCATCTAATTCATTCACAACATTCCCATTGTCACCATGCTACATGTGGCGCGCCAGCACCTCGTGACGAGACCGAAGACAGGAATAGCTCTCGTGGATCACCAACAAGTGCCTAGTATCACCTTATCACTGTCGGTGCACTGCCTAACGAAATCGCTTCAGCAAACCCCGGCACAGCCTCGGTTCCACCTGGTTTGACATCTTTTTTGTCTGACTCAAGTCTGTGCCTCTCGTAATTTCTTGCCTAACCAGTCAGTTCAGATTGAGCAAGTTATTATCACTATACCAGCAATGTTGTCAAGTTGAAGTATTTTCTTTTGATAATTGTAATATATTGGCCATCATTGCAAAGCCTGACTACATATTGGTATCACATTGTACTCCGTTGTCGGCTGTTTGGTATATTTTTACAGCACACGAACCACCACTGCGTTTCTACTTTCAATGCTGTCTGCAGTTGGGCAAACTTTGTAAAACGCTATCAAGCTCTAGGCTTGTTTGTTTGTCATGGATGTACTAAGGAGAACTGCATACTGTACACAGGGCACCATATTCTTTCCTGTGAATATTTCACACTGGGGGGGGCTTGGTGTGTGTCCTTGTTAGGATGCTGGCAGAACATGATACACAATACACAATATAAGGACCTTGAAATATTGCAGTGTTTTTTTTCATGCAAATTCATTTTTCAGTTGTTGGATTGATGAAGTATGGATGGAGTGGGACAATAATAGAAAGAAGGACTAAGGTTATGTGTGTGTACTGTTACTTACATCAACCGAATTAAAGGATATTAAGTAGGACTTTTACAATGTTTTTAGCTTCAGTATAGTCTCAGAGTCTTGTAGTATCTGCAACACTACTATGGAAATTCAAGCGTCTCATCCCATTATCCAAACCAGTGCAACCTGTTACAAAAGAAGGAGTCTTAGTCAGCCACCTGTTGCTATGGTTACAAAGACCAACTACCACATAGGTAGTATACTGAGAAATAATCATCAACCAGCATGTATCTTTTTTTTCTTTTTTGATGCCGGGGACACATCTGCTTGAGATGATGAAAAGCAGATCCGATGTGTAGGAGGTTCTGAGGAAAAGTGATGCAGGGTGCCACTGAAGCGCAGGTTAGCCCACCTGAATAAGTACAACATGGTTCTCACTACATTAAAGAGACACTCATGTTGAAAGGCTCATGTTTTCTATGTAACTCACTTTGTTGTTCTATCAAGCCATCATTCGCTTGAAAAGTTCCTTTCTTCTTCATCCCCAGTCTCTTTCTATTTGTCCTTCAGCCGAAGCAGAGGAGATGGTCACGATGCCCCATTTCTTGGGTTATCGAGGTCACCTGCACTCATTCCTCTCCTAATCCTGAATGAATTTCCCCGTCTCTCTGTCTCTGTTTTTTGCCGCACAGTTGGGCCAACATTTCCCTTCTCCAAGCAGAGCGATGTTCATGCTTATCTTTAAGTGAGTCTCTTCCTCTGTTTTGACACCTGCATGCTGTCAAGGACACATAAAAACAACTCTGGCAGCAAGTTCTACCAAAAAAGAAAATCCCTAATGGTGTGTCACACGGACATCAAAACGTTTGGTGGACCTTGTACATCAAAGCCCTTGGAGTTTGGTAAGTGGCTGAGTGTTGTTGGAGACAGCATGGTCCGAGTCAGGTGCTCACTATCATCAAAAAAATGGGGAGGGAGGGGCTATTTACGACCATAACTGGGAAGTTTACAGTGGTACCTTTTAACATAGCTCACTTATGAATACAGGCTCTCTTATTATTACCAGCCACGGCAGAGAGGTTGGATATATTTTCGATTGTATGACATCATGGCATAATATGGTTCTGGAGAAACCTTCTACAGTGGGAACTACCACCGAAGCAGTCGTGAGTAAAAATGTAGAGAACGCTCAGGAGACTAAGGTTAGGTATAAAATGCATAATCTTTACCTACAGTCCAATTAATCGTACACAAAATGTCGGTCCAGTTAAGGTAATCAAAAAACAGGCAAACCCTAAGACAAAACTCCAAAGTCCAAAAACACAAGCAAAGGTCATAGACAAGAAAGCAACACTAGGAAGAATACTGGAATATTTGAACATGAGGCTAAACAAGACTAGCTGTGTCCCAATTTAGGGGACTGACACAGACTGTCCCCTTTAGAAGGCTCCTTCAAAATGGAGGACAAATGCTTCCTTATATCCATGTGCCCTATGTATAAGTGACCTCACTTGAGTCACATTATCAGATTTCATGCATGCATTTCAAGCCATTTTTTTCAAGGTTTTATACATTTTTTCTTGTTTTGTAGAAGTTCCCCCAAGATAAAACAGACTTCCATGTGCATGTTTCCACTTTTCACTTATTGGCTGGAGCAGGGACTTCAAACTACAACTTGCATTGCAATTTTACATTTTTTTGTGTAAAGATTAAACAAACAAATCACGTAGATTTGTGAGGGTTATACTTGATAGAATATGATTAGATTTTGACCAACTTTAAAAAATCTTCTTCCTACAATGTAATAAATCCTGCTTTAGCCCCAACATACACATAAGAAAAGTATAAATCTTTCCACCAAACTCTTGAAAGTGGACGAGCATAAGTCCTAACAGATGCAAACAGATCCAGAGCGGAGCTCTAACATCAGACAAAAAATCAATCCATAGAAATCCTAATCATTATTGTTGAAATTCAAAAATTAAAACAACCCAATCAAGGTCAGAGTTGTTGTTGTTTTGTTGCATTGAATGACCCAGGTTGTGAAGCATCCTACTAGGACTACAACATATGGCCAGTTCATCATTGGCTGAAAATAGTTGCTTTAGCTTAATCCCTGTTTTAAAATACTTAAATTGCTGCAACACACTTGCACTGGCTTGATGGGTGTTTCAATGACTCTCACTGATGAACTACATGTTACTGCAAAAACAACAACTTCTAAATGTTGCATGCTTGAAACTTATGACTATTTTTTTATTTTCTTAAATGCAATCCATTGCAACACTTCAAGGGTTAGTTTGGTGTGTCATGGCATGATTGACTGACGGTGCATCATTGAAGAGGTGAACCAGTTTTAGTGAAAAAGCCTGGGGGCATTTTTTTCATCCCAGTTCGTCCTTGAAGTGATATAATAGCTATCCACACGAGTGAGCTGAAGGAAATTGAGTATGTTTTTTTTTCTTCTATGAAGCAATTCCAAAAAGTCAAATATTACACCTACGCTGATAGACAAATTGAAGTAAATTGAGCAGAACATGTTTCTATAGATAAAAGCACAAATACAGCCGTGCTCTTCCTGAAGGATGCTATTTGGTGGAGGTGTAAAATTTGATGAAATAGCCACTGAGTAAATCACTCAGTACGCACACACCAGGCACCCACACACACACACACACACACAGAGTCAAAGGGATTGTTGTCATCAAAATGATACATACACAGAAAAACACTTAGCATCTCAGGAGGGATGTTTATTTTCAGAAGTTGTCTCTTTCACTTCCTCTCGCTCTCCTTCAAAGATCCTTGCCTCACCCAAGCTGAGTGAGTCGCTGCCATGCCACCGCGGAGAGTTTGGAAGTTAAAAGATGGTGTTTATTGTTTCTAAAGGAATATGAGAATACACAGACATTCCCTTCCATTGCCGTCTTTTTGAAGTGCAATCTCTGTTTATCTGACTGCAGGGTTTCAGTTTACATAGGAGAATACGCAAATAGAATGCTATTACATTTTTGAATAAAGTAAACATCAAATGCGATATGCCGTGCTCTCATGATAATTGCACTGCGCAAGACCTTACACTTATTTTTTCAAAGACGCTATTAGTGGAAATAAATTGGACATGATACACAAGAAAAAACAATGACCAGGGTTTGCACAGGTACACCAATATCACCAATTGCTTCACTTATCAAAATAATTGTTCAATAGCGTGTATGGTATGAAGACATTCTGGAACAACCTCATTGTATCCCACTGGAAGACAGTCACACATGCTAGGCATCATGCTGTAGTGTTTTTATTCTCATACCAGATAGTCTACATCGGACAGAAGCATGGCACAAGCTTGTACAGAGTGAAGGAATTAACAGCTGGGTTCTTAGATTTTAAAATGATACCTGTGTGCATGAACACTCCCCTAATAAGTCTAAAGACAGGTTACCATTTTCATGCTGCATTGGTTTTCTCTCCTTTAGGGTCTGTCTTGTTTTTTTCGGTGAGCGCAATGCGTGATGGTTTTTTATTGATTGGTTTGAGACCATCGGTTGTGCCCTTTTCACGATGCATTTTGGGATTCTACTATAGGGTATCAAAATTAAACATTAAACATTAAACATTCAGCAGCACTAGAACAAGGCTTACATGAGATGCCGCGGACTATTTAGTGAGTGATTTCAGACACAGTTAATCAGCCACCATGTTGACATGTCAGGTGTACTTAGTGACATTAATTATGGCTACACTTTGGCTGAGTTGGGGCCCCGGTGTTGTACATGCTGGTTCTCTGTCGTGACTTGAATGAATAAGAGCATAAATAATTGCACCTGCGCTCTTTCTCTGACAAGTTAAAAATGAACAATAAATAGGCTGGGTTTTTTAACAGTGCTACACTGCCATGGTACACACCTGAGGTGACTCCTGCTTTGTATCTGCACAAGATAAGAACACAAAAAGTTACATCATTCTGGATAATAGGCTCTTTAGCATGTATAACATTCCTATTACACTGAATAAGACATTAGGCATACACCAAATCTCCAATAATATTTTAAGCCTGCAGTGTATACTAGCAAAACTGCACTTATGAGTAACTTTGTCAATGCTGTTTTTCATCAGGCAAAGTAAAATTATGATAAGGGACTCTGCACACCTGTTATTTCAAAATGGAAATTTAGTAACAATGTGATGCCATTTCAGTCCAAAGCCATTATCTTGCCACCTATCAGCCGCTATCACAGAGTATCAAAATGATCACTAAAGCTTTGAGCCTGGAAGACTTTTAAACTTGGCAGAAAATAGCCATTAATGCAGTGTGCACTTTCTTGCCTTGAAACAGCAATAAAATCCGGATCTGGACGAGAAAGCTAGAGGCCAATGATGAAAGTTCAAAATCCAAATTTTAGGACATGCCCGTCCGAAAAAAATCATCCACCCCAAAACAAAGTTCCTCCTTATAAAATATTTTCCCACATTAATACATCATAGATTGATTATATCGCTACCTATTCTGTAAGTTAGACAACATTTTTAGATTTTTGAAAGTTGACAGTCATGTCATTGATTAAGTCTCAATTTAATGCGTGACTTAATATTGGGGTAGTAAAGCTCAGCGCCCGATTGTCGCTGGCTGATTCATCAAATAGCGTAGTGGGTAAAGATAGGAACTGCGGTCAGTGCCCATAGTGGCTCATTGGGGCAGGAGTGAGTCCTGCCCTATGGCTCTACCCTGCAGCTCTCTACTCTTTTCTTGAGTTAGTCAGCGATACTCATGTTGACAATTCCTGCAAAAAAAGAGCGACCAGCAGCAACACAGCGTCTGCTGTGTCTAAGACTGTAGAAATACCACGTCACGACAGATTAAATGCATTAACAATGCTGTTGATTGAAAAGGGACTGACATGACATTCCTCATGTCAATAAAGCTGTGATCAAAACTTCCATGTTTATAGTGGGTGTTTTTTTGTCACGCACACTGGATAAAGTATTTTATCTTTACATTGTATCCCACTACTGCTGCATTGTTTGCTGCTGGCTGATATGTTTATGCACTGTCTATTAATAAGTATGTGCAATATACTTATTATTAAAATAACGATAGGAAAAGTGGGCGTGGTTAGCGTCTCAGTGCCCGTAACAATGAACAATGGGTTTTACGCACTGCTAAATGAGGTTCAGCTGAAGGTTTACTTGACTAGACTTCTTCAAGAATATGGAAAAATGCACAGCATGAGAGCAGGTGACAAACGGTGTCACCCATATTAAGAATGGTGGAAATGGTAAAGGAAAAATGGCTTGTCCTGAAATTTATGTAAAAAAATAGGAGACATCGGTGCCACTTCGGTGTCGATGTTAAGATGACAGAATAGCAGCAGTGACTGGTTAGACCCATGAAAGGCATCAGTCAGCCACAGAGAAGCCTGCCCCCCCCCCCCCCAAAGTGAGTGAACATTTCATTAGACTTGTTAATATCTGACTTATACAGAATTCAATTAAAAGGCATACAGTTCATCATTGATAGCAAATAATTAAAATGGAATGTTATTAACTGATCTTCCAGATTCCGTTGCATAAATTCCAGCTGGGATCAGCCAGTAGGAATTTTTCGACTGATTTATTCCTGAATCAGCCATCCCAACAATTACAGGAGAAAACTGGTTTGAGACTGGTATATACTGAGAACCACACTAGATTATGAGGGGTTAAATTAGCAAATCCAGTTTTAAAACTGCCAAACTGCTTGCAGATCGAATCGGGGCCGCCCCAATAATACCAAACATTTTGATGTTAAAGGTAACATGTTATGCAAAAATCATTTTTTGTGGCTGGCTTAACCCTACAGCCTGGCTCTGAACAACTGGTTCAGATTTGTCTCCCACTGTGATGTCACAGTTGGACTCTTTTGGGGTAACCCTGCCTGCATTTTGAGAATCTCCACTTTTCTGGTGTAGGGGCGTGACATTTCCTACACTTCTTGAAATCGGTTGGAGAATCACAACAGACTGGGCCAACTGGCCAATCAGAGAAAACTGGGATTTTAAATGGGAGGGCGGGGCTAAAAGAAATCCAGGCGTTTTAGACAGAGTGAAAAGAGGAGCTGCAGGAATGGGCAGTATGAGAACACTGATGCCTTTTCTGGACATTAGAGCATGAAAACCTTTTCAAGTGGTCAGCCAAAATTAAAAGGATAAACCTGAATATGAGCATAATATGTCACCATTAAGGTGTGGATGATCCCAAATATGATTGTGCCATTACTTTCATAATAGCCAGTGAGAAAGACTAGTTTACAAGGAGATGGAATTGAGTGAAATTACTTTTGAAATTGTGACTGCAAAATGGCAATAAACTGCTACAGCGATATATATACGTAGCATTAAGGTTTTTCTTTTCAAGAATGGGATGGCTTGCCCCACGCCCAACATATAAAATGCGTACAAAATCAGTACAAAGCAACAGCCATTTAAAGCTGCTGTCGGTAGGATTGAGAGAAGTGTGGACATAGTCTCAGAATTCAAAATCCAACGACTCCTGCTCCCTCCCCCTCCCTCTCTGCTGCTCTTCGGTTCCTCCTCCACAGCACCTCCCAGCCCTCCATGCCTGTGCACGCTACCATGGCAACCGAAGCCAGGCAAGGTACGTAACATGGCGTTCCCACCGGTAAGAAGCTAACCTGAAGCTAACACGGAGTACTGTCCACATTGATAGACTATAACACATTTTTTTGGTTACCGTTGCATCACGTTATTACCTGTGACTTTTTGGGGACACATCGTCAGTGTTTTTGAACGTGGGCGTCCGTAAATCACTGTATATTAGCTTGTTTACGTACCTAGCAGTAGCTAGCATGTTAGCTAGCGTGTTAGCTACTACAGAGTGCTACATGATAGGCCTGTTAATTAACAGCTTTATCTTCATATACATCATTTGCTGCTTTGCAGGACGACTGTCGCTTTTATCTATATTTTATAACATTAATAGAGCTTTGAGACTGGTACACTGGACTCTGATGAGGAAGTGAACACGGCTGCTTCGACGAGCAGTCAAGCTAGGAGTGGCAGTGGGAGACGGGGCAGCGGCCGTGGGAGACGGGGCAGAGGTCAGCATGTTATGGCCCCACACCCCAGAACCTGGGAGCCGAAGACACAGCTGATCTTCATGTGATGCGCCAGTTGGTACCTGCAGCGTGAACTGGTTTCATCCAAGATGGTTTAGCTTCAGACTGTGCTATATGTAAATACTGTGCAATATATATTTTTTTTCATTTAATTTATTTCAACGTTATATTTTAATATTTATGCAACCTCAGCATTTGCTTTGCAATAAAGTGTATTATGAAAGTGATTGGTTTCTCATTGCATAAATATACAACAATGGGAAGATAACTTAATTTTTTTATCAATATACTTTTTGAATCAATTCGAGGCATTACAAATATATGAATTTGGGGTAATCCGATTCACTGGTTCAGTACTACTGATGCAGTATCTCAAAGAAAAGCATAACAAATGTATCAAAGTACACTGATGTAGTATTGTCACGTTTTATTTTGCACATGAATAAAATACAGTAGTGTTGAATATTCCTTCCTCAGCTGTCCCCTCAGCAAAGTCAGCCTCTGTGGAGAAAAGCAACACGAGCATATGAAACTATGATCCAGGAAAAAATATTCCTTCTCACAAATGTATCACGCATTTGCAAATTCAGTGAACGTGACACAGCTGGGAATAGCGACACATACTTAGCATAGCACGGGATGCTACGTTGGTGATAAATAGTGAAGCTAACTAAACAGTATGATGGGGAGCATTTGGTGGCGAGAGCACACAATGACACACGTCTGGAAAACTCTCAAAACAGATTAGACCGCTTGGACACAAACATTTTCAGCTATTATGCTACAAACACCACTAACCAATAGCCGTAGCACTGTGGGGCTAGAACTAGCAGCCTGATTACAACAGTACAGTAACACACTGTCACAGAGTGCGACAATAACATGGAAAATAAAAGATATATGAAACATAGAATATTACCGGTCAAGCAGAACGCATCGTTTGTGAACCCTGTCGTGTCGTTGCTTCTATGGAGCCGCTCCGATGTTTACATGCGCTCCATGTGCTTCCTTCTTTTTAGCTTGTTTTTGCTCGTGGTCTTTGTCGCATATGCAGTTTCTGGCAAAGGAGCCGGGAAGTTTTTTCAATGCTTGGCTTTTCTCTGCCGCGGTGTTTTCAAACTAACGCCGCTTCTGCTGCGAGCTCTTGTTGCGAAGACATGAGCTTGGTCGTGACCGAGCGAGTCTGTGCACAGGTTCTGCAGCGCTGAGCCTCTCGTACCCGGATAATAGACAGAGCGGAGAGACGCCCCCTGGCTGTGATTGGACATTTTTGCTTGGGCGCGGCGGATTCTGGCAAATGGCATTAAAGGCAGTAGGGGGTGCTGAATGACCCAGAGTCTGTCACAGACAATCTGTCTCACATATTACTACCAGCATATAGCGACAGTTTCAGCAAATATGAAAAAAAGTTATTTTTGCAAATCCTACCGACAGCAGCTTTAACAACCTGTATTAGTGAGACCAAGCATAGGCACAGCAGTGTACGTGGTATAAGTCAAATAAACAGTTTTGACCTGACATGAATAAACAGATCTGAATCAATTTACCTCAAGTGGATCACAAACCAGTAGCATGCACACATGCACTACTAGCTAAAGTGAGGCCCTCTGGAGGTGCGGTTCTGGTTGCTGTTTTAAAATGCAGCTTAAGAATTTTCCCCATGTCAAAGTGAGATCAAGATAAGATCAATGATATCTCCAGGCTGAAAATTTGAACATTGGAGTGTGAGATATTGGCTGTGTGTGTTGAGTCTGTTCAATGTTTGGAGAAAAGCATGGAACAGGAACATGGTGACATTGCTAAAGTGGGGTTTGAAGTGGAAAGAAGAAGTTACACAAACGTGTAGGTTGTGATAACTGATGGAATTGATGGCCAGAGACATGATCCAGATTACCAGGATTATACTTAACACAAACAGGGGCTGTGTAACACCAAAACTGGCATAGTTTAATTGTTTTAAGTTTATAGAGAGAACTTGTTAGCAAGCCTTTGCCCGTCTACACATCCAGCAGTTACGGAACAACATTGGCAAATCATTTGGAATCCTGTTTGTGTCCACCCTGATACCGCCTTAATGCTCACTCTCTTAGATCCGCTTTGGTGTCCACCTCATGTGTCACGTTTATGCAGGAAGCAGGACCACAATGCGGATGGCAATTTAAAGTAATGATTTAATGAATAGAAAAGAAAGCAAACTTACAAATTTCTAAAGTAAAATGAAAACCAAATCCAACCAAGGGTGTCCACAGATGTAGAAAAGGAATAAAGTAACGGAATAGAACAATAGCCACACAGGGAACAAACAGGAATCCAAAAACACTAACCAACTGGGCCGGGTGGGATCACAGGAACCACATCACAAGTACAGACTGGGGGAAAATAACAGACGAACCAACAAAGACAAAGGGAAGCACAGAGACTAAATAGACACAAGGTGGGCGGGGCTAATTGAACACAGGTGAGACACATTAGGAGCAGGTGCAGACAATCACAGGGGCAGGAGACACAGGAAAAGCAAAGACACCAGAAACAAGACACGGGAAAGGAAGTGAGCAACACAAGGAAAGGGACTTCAAAATAAAACAGGAAACTCAAGAAAACACAAACACGGAAAAGAGAGATAACTTGACCAAGAAAGGCTAAGCACGTAAAGCTGCACAAGAAATGGAAAAATAAATAAAAGTCCACTAGAACTAATATTCCTGAGGGCAGAGTCATTATGAAAATATCTGACTTCTTGGCTGTGTAATGTTCAACAATGTTCGGCAACTAGTCACTAATGTTGTGTATGTGTACAGTGACAGGCAGAAACAGCACTGATGAGATCACTGAGAGACAATAACCACAAAAGTTTCTGATTGGAAAACAAATGAGCTGAAAGTTTCTACAAAGGTTGTGGGAACCCACGTAGTTGGGTGTTAATTATCAGTGGCAATATATATGTAATATATATAAATACATAAATATATCCTTTGCTTTAAGTGGCAGCTGGTGCAGAAATATGAAACTATTTCCATTGTCAATTACACAGCAAATTATTTTCTATTCATCATTTTGTCTATAAAATACCAGAAGGTAGTTTAAAATTCTGATTATAATTTCCCAAAGGCCAAAGTGGCATTTTAGAATAACTTGTTTTGTCCAACCAAGAGTCGAAAGCACAACAATAATCAGTTGACTGTCATTAAAACAAAGAATAGCAGCAAATTGTCTCATTCTAACAGCTGGAGCGACTGTTTCCCATGAGATTTGTGTTCTTCAAATTTGCATATCAATTAAAATATCAGATTGTATGGCACAATTTCAAAATAGAATCTAACACTTAAATGCAATCCCTAGTTTAGGTTTTGGCAAATCAATCCACCAGTCCTCAGACTGGTGCAAGTCTGATACAAGACAGAAAAAACAAGACAGCTGACAAGTGCAGTAAACTTGAGTTATTAATTTTTTTCTGTAAACACTCTTTGCTCTGTTAGATGCTAAGGATTGCTGTTGTTTGCAATTTCTCTGGTCGTATATTGTAAAGCTTTAAATATTGTCTTTGAATTTCTTACGTAGAGAGTCAGGAGTTGTGTAAACCTAAATTATCTCCAGACAAGTATGCATAAATCAAAGGTTAATTGAGCTAGGACTGTGCAATGTGTTTGTGTTGCTGCTGTAAGCGTTGGTATCACTATGCGTTTATCTCTATGCTTATGCATAATTGCTGTGTATGTATTTGGTGCAAGACTAGATAGACTGATGGTGAGCATGCTATAATTAGCCACAAGTTCTCTTGACAGTCAGTAAAGGAGTGTTTCTCCAAATGTATGCAGATGGAGACGTGTGCTATATGTGTTTGTCTGATAAAGACCAACTGAAATATCACTGAAATATGATCGTATGAAACCACATAGCGAACTAAGCGTACATCAAACCCACTGTGACGAAGCAATTAAGAAAAACAATGATAAGCGATCATGAAAATCCACTTGGTTTTGTCTGGAGCCTTTGATGTTGCCAAACTTCAGCCTCAGTGTAAAATCAGGCTACGGCACCACAAATGAGCCTTGATATTCTCTCAAAGTACATGCAGATCCACAGACACACACACACACACACACGTATACACACTCAAACAGAGAGCAAACACACCAGTGTGTGTCAGTCTCCTGGAATGGTAGTCATCTGCATCAATGTGAGGCAAAGCGAAGAGAGTCAGAGGGAATGAGAGTTTGTGCATCAAAGCCAGCTTGGTTGATAGTGATCATAGCTCATGGCAGCATGGAAATGTGTAACGTGACACATCACTCGCAGCAGAGTTTCATGACATTGTTCTCTGTGTGTGTGTGTGTGTGTGTGTGTGTGTGTGTGTGTGTGTGTGTGTGAGGTTTCAAGGTTAGGTTAAGGTTAGGCAAGTGGGAGATATGGTTGGGTTAGAGTTAGTCTCGAGGAAATGAATGTAAGTAAATGACTCCATTGAATGGCATTTAAATGTCTCATATTCAGATCGTATCTAGATATGTAAAGATTTAGACAAGGCTTTAAAATGTGTCTCCAGTGTCCACATTGAAATCCGATCAAGATCTGATCGCTCTGTCCAGCCCACGTCACCATTAACAAACAACAAAGAAAATATAGAAGATCAGAAGAAGATGGTATCCATCCACGCAGCTGCATAATAGTGACTTTATGTCAGATTTTTCATCCATACATCCAGGTAACCATCTTTTATCTTTTGAAGGACTTGATGTTAGCAATATGTGTGTGTGTGTGTGTGTGTGTGTGTGTGTGTGTGATTTCTGTAATGATTCCCCATGGTGAGCAGGCCTAGGGCGTATGATGCACCAGATGCTATCTTTTATTTTTTCTTCCTCCCCTTGCTTCCTCCTAACAGATGAACATATTTCCATATATATATATTTGTTTGTTTAAAGGACAATCAACAGCAATTATAAAACGGATAGCTCAAATCAAGCGATCTGATTGGTCAAATCAGTTTGCACAGGTCCGTATCACTCAGCGACTGAGGAAGTAACGATGTAAGTAGACATGGGTAGCGACGGAGTGAAGTTGAGGTAACTTACGTGAGCTCAAAGCACACAGTGAAGTTGAATGGTTGTAGTTTTGGCGTGGACTACGGCCCACAGTAGCCTTCAAATTTATATTGCCGTTGAACCGAGCTACCGGCTCATAGCCTTCTTTCTGAGAAACGCTAGTGTGTTGCATAGGAACCGCTATGCACTGTGCAGGCAGCCAGGAGGGACTACTTTTTATGTATTTGTTAAAGAAAATGCTTTTTTCTCAAAACAGAGTTTTTGTCAGAGGAAAGAAAGGATCAACTCAATTTGCATTCCTGTCCGATTAAATAGATTCCATGTGGGGGCATAAGTTGACAGTTGCTAAAGGCAACAAGGTTCCTATAGTCAAATAATAAAAACAGTGAAGCCAACCACAATGATCAGTAGTTACTAACACAGTTGTTTATATATACCTAAAAAACAACTATCTGTAATCAAATATCAGTTTTCTAGCCCTCTGCTCAATATCCTGTTGGAGCTGTAACTAAGTGGAAGAGGAAATGTTTCAGTGTAACTTGGGCCTGTCTTGTTGTGAGCCAGTGAGACACTGAGCAAGACGATTATTTCCAGTGCTGCTATTGACAAATCATGTAAGCATCCTGCATCTTTATCCCACCCTGGTAGATTTATTTATATATTGAGCATCAGAGTAATGTCAGCTTCTCCATATTTATGTCAGTGTGTGCTATTCTCTGTGCAGCGGCGAAGACCACCAGGCATCAATGGATTCTGGAGCTTCCTGGAGCCACCAAAGGTATACAGTTTTGCCAAACATGTGCAAGAAATGGAAAACTGGGCTTTGAATTTTGTATCCAACTGCCATGGGACTGCACAAAGAGATAGTGAGAGATAGTAAACAGAGTTTCTTTTGAAAAGAACATGTTCTATTTCTACTCAATTCCTCTAAATGATCACTAGTTTACTTTATGAAAACTGTTACCACTCAATACCACTTTTGTTCTCCAAAAATGACAACGACACATACATAGAATCATATTTATTAATCTCTGAGATGTGTAAATGTTTACCTGTGACCCAGAGTACATTCAAATTCACATTTGATCATTTCACTTTAAATGAAACTAACACAACTGGAAATAAACAAATGTCTCTTTTCAATCAGGATGAACGCTTTGATTTTCCTTGGGGAATGATCTAAGGTGTGTGTAGCCCATCGACATAGAGCAGGACCAACCTTTAAATAGTCATCTTTTAGAATGCCGTGAGTGGCACTGTTTCAGCAATAATGTGTGCAACAGAGCAACTGTGAAGAGGTGGGCCCGGCTTTTGTAGTTGTCACCTGGGAGAAGAGGGAGTGTAATTCATATCTAAGACAAAATGCACTGATTAATCATGTGGAACATCATTTTATTTGGTGTTCTACTGTAATACCAGTGCCATAATGCCACAATTCAGCATTAAATTGGACTACATTTATAGAGACAACTTATGTATTTATGTATTCATATAATAAAAGTAAAAGTCTTGCACTCATCCCGTGATATCAAGTATCCGTGGTTATGGATGATGCGGAGTTGGAATAGTTGGAATTTCCCTTTATTATTTACTACATTAATACAATAATGACAATGTACTGAATGACTGAAGTAAAAATACCACCGGTGCAGAACGGAGCAGGCATCAATGACAACACATGACCTTGATTAAGTCAGATATGTATGAAAAGGAGGTGCTGGGGTGGAGGTGGTTTGTGGAGTGGCGTGCAGTAAAGCAAGAAGAGTAGGCAGCTAGACCCTACAAAGTATTCAGCTAGGAGATAACAGCCTGAAAAGCTGACGTTAGACTGGAAGTACTTCGATTGGTGGCTTTAAAAATGACACACTGTCCCATCTAGTTGCAGCCAGGTAAACCGTTAGATTTCAGAATGATGCAGAGCGGCTCATTGCAAGAAGCATCACATGTAAAACTAAAGTCTAAACTGGCCTCAAGAGAGGAGAAAAGTGACTTCCTGCAGTCCTCAACTGCTGCATGGCAACTTCAAGTGGATGGGAATTAGAAAACTACCAGGTGACTGCTACCAGCCAGGAAATAGACTGGCACTTAAACCCTTGAAAAAAAAACACAAATCCTTGTTTTCTTTATATTTTTAATGATTGCAAAAATTAGACAGAAGGAATTTGTTTGTGGGCTTCAGAGGTGCTGCAGGTGGCTAGATATTTGCATTGCAGACATGAGTGTTTTTAATCTTCCTATTTTACACAGATTAGTGTCTGTACAGAAGGCGTTTAAGCTGTATTTTTCATTTAGAGAGAGAGAGAGAGAGATATGGCAGGACCGGAAACCCAAGGGTTAAACTGGAATAATGGCAGTGACCGTGACATGGTCATGTAAAAAAAATGATGAGAAGTTCTTATCATTATGAATTGACGTCATTTCAAGATTAGAATATCACTGGGAAATGTAAGCTGGGTAATATTCACCTGCCCAGCGCTCCGGATGACAAAAAGAACTAGGACAGAAGACATGTACATGTGAATAAGGTCTCAGAAGAACAATTTATCCTTGCAGATAATGGTTGTGCAACAGATACTTGTGTCATATTTACATATTATGATTAATGCTGCCAATCACAATCTGTCAAACAGATTTTGAAACCAGGTAAGAGACATTATGATTTTAAAAGTAACATAGAAGTTAAGTCATGAGTATTGGGCTTACCCTCCATACTGAATGTTATGTTTTCGACACTGAATTGGTAGTAACGAAAGAAACAAAAATACGTTTTCAGCACGTTATACTTGGACCACTGAATGAAAGATTTAAAAAAAAAACATGCTGTTCACAAAGTTCAGCGACTTTTACCTCAGGAGAAGAGAAAGGCTATGGCACAGTGAGGAGTGGAAAGTAGAGGATCAGAAAGAAATAACAAGAGCTTTTATAATGAGCCCATGGCTGCGGAGGAGGAGGGGGAGAAAAAAAATGAAAGGAAACCTGTTCTCAAGGATAAAAAAAAGCCAAGAGGATGACATAGTTTCCTTTCAAAGATATTAAAGGCACTCCCTCATCTGCTCTCGAATAGTATTCAAGGATTCTGTTATATTTGAAAGAAAAGTGAAGAAAAAAAAGATTTGGGTTTCTTTGTGCATATATGTATGTACTAATAAATGTGCCATTCATGTGTGATAGAACTACTCTCACCAGACTGGATGACACAATTACACATGTTTAAACCAATCCCACATGCAAAATAGTCTGTAAATTTAACGTGAGTTCCTCATATTAAACAACTGGGGGCAAAATTGTTTTGATTCGCGAGCAGAGGCAGAGGCATGTCAGAGTGTTTTATTGAGTTGTCAACTTTGATAAAATTCAGAGGCAAAGTGATAGCACAGAAGTGGGGATTTTCCGGAGAGGGCACCACAGATGAGGAAAATAGTGGTTGAAAAGAAGTGAGGGTTAATAGCAAGTTGACAGGAGAACCATCTAACAGTGTAAGATGGACAAAAAAGTGCAAGGAAACTTGAAATCTGGTGCTTTTTAGCATTTATTTAGTTCCCGCTATTGGATGATGCATTCAATAACTTATCTCTGATTCAGATGATCAGACAGAGGAAGCCAATTCTTTAGGAGGGGCGGGTCAGGGAGCGAGTGAAATAGGATTTACAGAGAAAGATTTGAAGTGTTGGGACTCCATGAAAGGCTTGTTGTAGTCAAGAAGTTTGTACAGTAAATAAACAAATATACTGTACAAGTAAAGGCAAAGATTGAACATTAAGGTGTGTGTGTGTTTGAATGAGTGAGCAGAGGAAGGTAATTTTCTTTGCAGTTTGAATCAAAAAAAATATATAAATTTTGAGTAGAGACCATAACAGTCAATGCGGACATGCCAAAAACCTGTAATCTCTGGAATAACTGGCAGAGGGCGACTCCACTGGTTACAAAAAGAAGTGAGTTTCTATGAGTAAATGACTACTTCTCACTTGATTTATAACATCAGTACTGTATACATTTGGGCATGTATACAGTGCGATTGACAGCTATTACCGTTATGGTTGCAGGTGTAGGTGGAAGAGCTGTCAGACACACCCCACGATCCTCCAAATACTTCAAGATGGCGATGGTCAAAATACTAAACTCAAGGCTTCCAAATGGCACCCACAAGCCATCGTGGGTTGCCACTTGGTGTAGACCTTACAGAGTAAGGGGAATTTTGGAAAAATGAGGGTATTTTGGTTGGTTCTCGATGTCTTACACACCTTCAAGGGGCTGTTTTAGGTTTAAGAGGTTTTAGGATTAGGGATAGAATGGGGTTTAGGAAAGGTTTGTTCACTGTGCTTGTCAAAAGCAAGTAAATGCAGCTATACTCAATTGGATGACAAATGCTTGTTTTGGTTTGATGCCAATTAGTAGCATCCGTCAGCTTTTTAAAGCAGTCTGGCAATCAGCGCTTTCATGTGAGTTGACAAGACATGAGACAGAGCTGGGCAGATTTACTTGCACTAAAGGGTGGGGACATTCATCTTCCTTTTTTACATTTTTTACATTTAATTTTAAATTTTTTACAAAAATAGGCTCATTTTGTTTCCAAGATTTGTCATGATCAACTTTGAGTTTATTGCCTTATATTCTTCATGGGAAGTAACAGTGTCATCATATGTTTTCATGACAACTTTCTGTGACAAAATTACCGCTGCCTCAACCTCATAGTACAGCTGCAAGATTCAACCGGGGGAGACGGCAGCTGTGGGGTGTGGTGCTGCAGTCACAGCTGCAGGTAACTAGAGCAGCTAATGTAACAGCTAATGATTTTTTTTATATAGATTAATCTATTGACTATTTTTTCGATTAATCAATTAAACTAACGATTATTTTTTTAATTAATCTTACAAATTATTTTTTGTTTGGTCGATTCATCTTTTGGTTAATTTATCAATATTAATAACCATAACTTCCATTAATCTGTCAACCTTTTATCTAGGCATTTTCTCACATGAATAGAAAAAATAAAGAGCCAAGAAAGCAAAAAAAGGATTTAGGATTGGGTATAATTCACTTTAATGCATGAGTCCAACATAAATTCAGCCCAACATAAATAGTGAAAAAAGATTTTGGGCATTAATCACCTAAATCATGTATAAGTTCCATATAAATTCAGCCCAACATAAATAGTGCAAAATAGGATTTTGGGCATTATTCACCTAAATAATGTTCAAGTCCAACATGAATTCAGCCCAACATAAACAGTGCAAAAAGGTTTTAGGGCATGTATTAGATATTAAAATGTTGGATCAGTTCAAGTAACAGTTCAAAAGAGGTTGATCATTTTACAAAAAAAAACTCATCAGCACTCAATCATCACTTATCTCAATATTTAACTTTTCTAAATACTAAAAGGACAGCATAAGTTCAAATGGTATTATAGTGGAGGAATGTCAGCATCACTACATGGTCTGCAGTCAGGCTTGCTCTTTTCTTAGTCACGATGCTCCCTGCAGCTGAGAACAGGTTTTCGGATGGGGTTGAAGTTGCAGGGACAGACAAATAAGACTTTGCCAGGATTGCCAAGGTGGGAAACCTTGCTTCATTCGCTTTCCACCATTTGAGTGGGTTTTCATCCTTTAGGATAGGCGGTTCTCGGAAGTATATCAGTACCTCATTCCTCACTCTTTCACTGATATCATCTTGCCCATTGTCATCTTCACTGTAGCTCTGCTCATCTGAATCTGAGCCAAGCAAAGTGTCCAGCTGATACACTGGCCTCCAATCTGAAACTGGTGTTTTGGCACCATGTTGCTGTGTTTCCTCTCTCTCCCTTCTTTTTTCTTGCAATGCAAGAGCTTGAACCTTGACTTGCACTTTTGGGCTCTACTCTGCTGACAAGAACTTTAGTTTGCGAAATCTCGGGTTGAGGGCAGCTGCAACAATGCAAACATGTTGTGCCTCATCTTTGAATGTCGTCTCCAGCTCCCATTTTGAAGCCATCTCCTGTGCTGCAGCTGCCTGAAAAGCCTTGACAGGTAAGGTATCAAATGATGTGCTCTGTGTGGACTTTTGGAGGCCCTTCACCAGCGGAGGTAGAGCAGAAACAGTCACATAAGACTCTCCACTCAGGAAGACAGTGGCACACTCAAAGGGCTTTAGGACTTGTTCCTATTCCTCAAGTAGGCTCAACTGATCGCTTTTCAGATCTAGGAAGCGCTTCCCTCACTGTGTGACTTCCGGGGTCTGAGAGGGTTGCAGTCACAGGCCACCTCTGTTACAGCAGATCATATACAAAGTACTGTTCCATCTTACTGATACATCTTGCATTAGCTTTATGATCAGGAGTACCCATTTGTTGCTGCTTTGCTTTTTGCTTGGTGCTGGCCAGTTCACTTTTTTAAAAATGTTCTACCAGACATCTTGCAGCCCCGGGTGCCTTGCTGATCTGGGCGTCCTTCAGAGCATGTTAAACAACCAACTCTAGTGTTTGGCCAGTGCACCTGAAAGAAGTAACCCCATGCTTCTCTTCCAACATCCTGAGCGCAGCAACAACATTACGAGCATTGTCATGCACAATAACTATTATTTTTGTCATTGATATGCCAAATTTCAAGGCTGCCTTCTCCACCTGAGCAGCAATATCTCCAGCTGTATTATTCTCTTCCGATGGCATTGTGTTCAGGTTATATGAAGTGAGCTCCCAGTCTTCATTAATAAAGTGGCAGGTGACGCCCAAGTATGCCTCAGTGGCGATACTTGCATCTGTGATGAGTGTGATTCTTGTTTTGACCTCTTTAATTGATGCTTTCACTCTCTCAAGATTCTCCTCATATTTCCTCTCTATTAGCTTAGTGAAGAAAGTCCTGGAGGGAAGTTAGTACCCTGGGTGAAATTTGTTACCTGACCCTCCACGATAGAAAGGGGTCTCATATCCTTGACAATCATCTTGAGGATGCTATCAGAGAGTCCAGCGGCCATGTGGGGAGTGCATACAGTGATATCCTTTTTATGGAAAAATTCTTGCACACAGCTTTGCCTCTTCCTGAGACACAGGAAGAGGCAAAGCTCAGACACAGACACACAGACCTCTCCTCAGGTTTGGGAATAGCAAAAATGCATCATATACGAATGCCTTGATTGCTAATACCATTAGCAGCCCAGATAACGTTGGAGCTAATTGATACTAGGGTACTTCATAATTTTGCCCCATGGCCCGATTAATTCTGGGTTTCGGTGCCAATCCCTAGTTTTAAACATAATAGATAATCATGCAACAACGATTCCCAGGCCCAAAACTCAATCAAATAGATACTTACGCTGGTGCCTCTTCGTTTTGAGGTCGGAGAGCCCCAGGATGCTTTCTTTTTAGATGATCGTGCATAGCGGTTGTGCTGCTGTGGTAGGCTATTTCTGTTTTGCAAAGCGTGCAGAGCACTATTTTATTCAGCCTCAGTTTGAAAAATTCCCACACTTTGGAAAATCTGGTCCGAGCCTTTTTGGATGAAGTGGCAAATTGACGTATTTACGTAATCTACGATGTTGATTGTGCAGCCCTACAGGTAACTAATGTCTACTTATTGTCTCCTAAAGGTGGAGCTGGCGATGCAGAATGTTCTCTGGACAGTGCATTCGCAGTTACACTGTTTGCCTCCATTTACAGTATGCACAGGACAGCAACACTCTCCAGGTGTTCCAGCATATACTCTGGTTTGCATGCATGGGCCTTATGATGGCCATCTCTCTGTTTTTAGACTGCCTGCTTGTCTTAGCCCTCTGTGTTTCTTTGCCTGCTCTGCATTACAGACTATGCTGACCACGAGAAGACCAAATATATCCTGCCTTCTCAGATTGCTGAGTAATGTTCAAGAGGTTCATTCATGTATCTTTCATTCCAAATTAAATTTAGTTGCATGTTTTTGTTTTCTGCTGCAGCATACAGATCTGCTTGATAAATGACGTAACCTGTCCAATCTTTGCTTTGCTTTGTTTTGATGGTGCAGTGTTCCCTGTCTGTGCAGTCAATGCGACATTGCCTTTTCTGTCTACATAGAAAGACAACCTCTTTACATTTAAGCAAAACAAATCGTTTCATTGTAAAATGCAGTTGCATAAAGCGTTGCTGCCATTATTTTATCATTGGATGTCAGCAGAAGTGAAAGCTAAACACAATCCCAAAAATAAAACACATAAAGGCAGACTTTACAATGATGCTTTCTAGCTAATGTCTTCATAAGGATTAGTAAGAAGAAGTCTCCATCAGTGGACAGTAGCCATTCTGTTCTTATACACATATATATATATATATAATGTAAGTCTGAAAATTTACTTCATTTCTTTGAAGAACACAAAACACATGTATGACAGTGGAAATTAAATGAAAATCCTAATACAGAAAGAATTATGGTCTTTAGAATTATTAGGAAAAATCACCTGATATATTGCAATATCGTCAGGAAATAATCTGATCAAAATCTTATACAAATTGCTACTTTTCCTCAAAATTCATCCTGGTATGAAGTTCAATATTTATGTTCATTTTTATTAATTGTAATTTGAGTTAGTTGTCCTTTGCAGTTATTGCCTATGGGATTCACTGCACAACCACAGAGAGAGAAAGAGAGAAAGGAGTCAAACAGGCAAGTCATTCCCAACAAAACATCTACAAAGTTTCACCTTACAAATATTAAACTTCTCTTTGGCAAGACTTTTGACTAAAAGGGCTGATTTACCCAAATTTAGTTAGGAAAAAGTGGCAGTGCCCCCCATTAGAAAACACTCTTATTGTATTTACATGCATACAGCGGTTCTTAGTGGATGAACCTCATGTGTTTCGAATGGATGTCATTGGCCGAACACACAAACACAGAAAGATAGAAATAGTGTTTATTTATTTTCCAAATCTGAGTTTTACTGCAGTATTGTAGAGCTTCCAGTACACACAACTGTGATGTCAGTTATTTCCCATGTTACATGTAAATAATTACACAGTATAGACGGCCGGTGAAAAGGTGAATACAGGGTAAGCGTTCTGTAAAAGTCTATATTGAGTTCCTCGTTTTTGTTGCTGATTTGAGAAGAGCAATATGTACATTGATCAGTGTGTCCACGTGTCTTAGAAGAGGACAGCTTGAAAGACGTCTTAAAGCTTTTTCTCATTAGCTTCAACATTTCCTCCTCTCTGACAGGTTTGTGTGTGTGTGTGTGTGTGTGCAGCCTCCCTCACTGTCTGTCATTGATTAAGTCTGTGGAGCTAAAAAACAAGCAATCGCACAGCAACCAATCTCGGTGATGATTTTGTCATATCTCTCTCTAGCTTTTTCCTCCACTACACCTGTACTCTGTGCTGCCTTTACTCAAGCGGAGAGATCCTCAAGGTGGAAAGAAACTCACCATATACTGTACGTCCCTCAATATCGAGCAGTCCGCTGAATCAACAACTCATTTTTAGTGGCTGCCAGTTATACAGAGGGGCGTCGCTCTAAACTCAGATGACTTCAAGGAGTTTTTAAAAGTCTATGGTAAATTGAACTTTGGTTAAACATTTATACCTTTAGTATAAAACCTTAGTGTTGTAAATAACAAACATTGGAATTGACTGCTATGTGCTGTCTCATTTAAAAATTGTGCCTGTGTGACAAGTTAAGCAGGTTCATTCATTCTCTGTCTATGACTACACTTGTGGTTGCTCTTGCACAGACACAGGTCTACAGTGTGCATGGTAATGCAGATCTTCTTTTACCAGCCTCTGTTGCCCTGCAACAAGCACAGCATAGTATGCTTTTTAAACACCTTTGACATAATTTGCATTGTATGTGTGGTCCCATTCACACGCAAGGTTATGGGATTACCATAATAGGCTGACTGAACTTCTTTTGAACCTCTATAACACTGCATGATAGACAAGGCACTGCCACTACTGAATAATTTGCATGTGAAGACTGGACAAATGTAAATTGGTAGAGGCACACTGTTGCACAAGCACCCACTATTTAACAGGCATTCATGAATGACTGTGTAACAGCAATTTACAATGACCCAACAACCCAAAATGACAGTCTGCAGTCCCATTATCTATTCAGTACAACATAAAATATATACCAAACCAAAAAGATTTTTACAAAAATGTGCCTCTGTTGTTCCACCACCAAGCCAGAAATAATGAAAAGAGTCATTGTGACGCTCCATTGGCAAGCTATATTAAATATACTTTCAATTGACATGTTTCTTCTGTCAATGGAAATTTTTGTGCAGTGTAATCATACGTATTATTGGAAGAGCTTCCACATCTATTATCTAGAAATTACAATGTAGTCAACTTCTTGGAATCTTCTTAAAGGCAGCATATTATGCAAAAATCACTTTTTCAGTTTTTGTGCACATAAATTGGGTATCTGTGGAGCCTGCCAGCCCACAAACTGTGAAAAAAGACCACCCTGTCATAAATTTTTGTGAGCTGGCTAAACCCTACAGCCTGGCTCTGAACAACTGATTCAGATTTCTTTTCCAGTCTGATGTCACAGTTGGACTCTTTTGGGGTAACCCCGTCTGCAATTTGAGAATCTCCACTTTTTTGGTGAAACGCTATGACATGTCCTACACATTTTGATATTGGTTGACCAATCACTATGGAGGATGGAACATGACTTAATAATGAACAAAATAATAAATGTATAAATAAATACAGGAATAAATGAATAAATGCGTGAATAAATACAAAAAATAAATAAATGCATAAATAAATGTATAAAATAATAATAAAAAATAAATGCTGAAATAAATTAATAAATAAACAAATGCATAGATAAATGTATACAATAATAAATAAATAATGTTTTACATTTATTTCTACATTTTTGTTCACCTACATTTATTTATTTTCTGTATTTCTGTGTCCATATTTTGATGAGGTGGGAGGTCCTAACCTCAATCAAAAGCATGATTGGTTACAGGAGTGTACTCGATTCGTATCTACTACTTCTGCCGTACTAACGGTGCTGATTCATGTACAGCAGGGGTCAGGCGGACCCAGACCCCCAACTAATAGATCATAGAGAATTAGCAAATGTTGTGGGGGTGTTTCCATTTTACTGGTGGAGCGTTAGCCGTCACTACACTGGTGTTGATCTTTTCCTGCTTGGCGTCCAGTGTAGTCGGGAAGCAGGGGATAAGTTTCACTTTCTCCAGGGCTGAAGCGCCGTCTCGCTCCGGGACAAACCCCCTGACTTTCCTTAACAGCGTGTCTTCTCTTTTAACTTGAGGTGCTTTATTATATTAAGACAGACCTCAAACGGCACCACACATTCTACTACTGCAGCCAACTCCACTTCTCTCCCCCGTTCACTTGTCGTTTTGTTGTGCATGTGTAACGGTGGTCCAGCCAGTCGAGTTCTGTGTTGTACAGTGTGTGTAGACCTCACTCGCGGGAGTCGCGGACACGTTGACAGCCTTGCAAGCGGCTAATGCTAGCCCTCACAAGCTTGAGCTTTCTGGTAGTGCACCTTCCATGCCGGTGTTCGGGGGTTCAAAGCCACCCAATGACACATGATTGAGTGATCCCAACTCTAATAGGCATTCTTACCTATGTTTCAACTGTTTCAATTGAAACGGGCGCCGCCCTCCAGGGGGCCCCCAAGTGACAGGCCGTTTGTGGAGTATGAACATCGCTTTAAGACTCAAAGACAGCTGCGTAAAAATGAAAGAAAACACTCGGTGATGTGGACGCTGACGACGTTGTGTGCGAGGTGTCGGCTGCTGTCACTGCCGTGCCGGCAAAAAGAAACCACTAGCCGGCAAATTCTCGGCTACATTTACAGTTGAACTGTATCAAAACCTAAGCATTGCTCTCCGACTCATGGTGACAGTTACACTGTGACTGTAGCGAGCGGAGGGAGGAGTTTATCACGCTTAAGGTGATAGTTCAGAGATTTTGAAGTGGGGTTAAATAATCCTGGTTTTCGGTTCAGTCCAGGCTCTGTAAATTGAAAACAAAACAAATGTCTCGGAGTGCCACACAACACTGCGAGTGCAGTTTGTAATCATAACTCATCGTCAGGTTAAGAGACGTGCTGGCCGGTGGCTTAGTGGTTAGTGCGTCGGACTCCCATACCAAGCCCGGGTCCGCGTCTCATCCTTGCTTTTTTTCTGCTCTTTTATATTCATGTTTCATGTGGGTAGGGCCCCATATTAATCATTGAAACGGGCCCCCAGATGCATGAGCCCACTACTGCCCCATCTGCCTTTTTTTTTTTTTTTTTCAAATCGCAACCTCCACACACACTGACAGATGATTACATGTGTGAGAGAATATTGTTATTTCGGTGTTCTGTTTTCTCCACACATGTTTTGTGTTCTGAGACTGTAAAGATGCACATGCTCAAAGCTGTATGTTTTGCTCTTATTTTAATTAGAGTGAGAAGAGAACATGGTTAGACTACTTGTTATTTATAATTCATCCAGTTCAATATGAAACTGGTAATTTACATTGTTGAAATGTTATTGAATTGCGGGCCTTTTTTCTTTATTCGATTTGACAGTCAGTTTTTGATAATTAGGCATCCAGCGTAATTCAATATGGCACTGAATCATAACGCAAGTTAGACTTTATGACATTATGGTTCTGGACCTTTGCTTGAGGAAAATTTCTCCAACTGGACCTCCTTGAATTTTAAGTGAATACCCCTACATTACGCAGGGGTATTCAATTAAAATGCAGAAATAAATGTAAAGCATTTATTTATTTATACATTCATTCATTCATATTCATTTATTTCAGCAATTATTTATTCTTTCATTCATTTATTTATTCATTTAACTCAGCTTTTATTTATTCATTTAAAGGGCCCATATTATGCCCCCTTTTACACAAGTTACATTGGTTTTCAGGTGTGTGAACTACATGTCTTTGCCATTCCATGTCAAAACACCTCATGGATCAAGCCACACAGCACCCTCCTCTTTCTGTATAAACAGCCCTGTGAGACTATGGTCGATTCCAGCGCTTTCCTTCTCACTCCTCGCCCCCCTCCCTTCGTGTTCCGCAAAGCTCCGCCTCGCTCCTCCTCGCTCCTCCCCGCGTCTGCTGCGCAACTACGGCGTTGCGCTGCCATGACAACAGTCGCACGTAACAAGGCACATAGACGACATAGAGACCCGGGAGGCCCAGCGACCGAACGCCGCAAGCCGGCAGACGTGACCTCCGCCGCAAGCCGGGAGCCGCGACCGACCGCCGGCAGACGCGACCTCCGCCGCAAGCCGGCAGCCACGACCGACCGCCGGCAGCCGCGACAGAACACTGGCAGCCGCGAGGTCCGCCGGCAGCAAGCCGTGTCCGCGACCGACCGCCGGCAGCCGAGATCTATTTTTCCGCACTTCAAGGGGGGAGGTGCTGCTCAAGTTGGGGGCGTGGTCGCCCCAGTAGCAGGAGTCAACTTACGTCACTTGACGCCCGGGCTGTGAATGGTTCGTTTACAGACCGTCTGCACGATCAACCCAAACCACGAATCAACGACTCATTGTTTTCTTTTCATTCTCCGTGGGCTGGCAGACACCCCAGATAACCAAATATACGTGGAGGCGGGCTGAAAAGGTGCCTGGAGCATAATATGGCCACTTTAAATAAATCCAGGCATTTTAGCTGCAAGAATGAGCAGTACGACAACACTTTGACAACACTGATGCCTTTTCTGAACATTAGAGCATGTAAACCGTTTCAAGTGGTAACCCAAATTTAAAGTATGAACCCGAATATGAGCACAATATGTCACCTTTAAGGAAAGACCATCATGATACCAATTAAACATTGTCTAACATCGCAAGCATTTCATAGAGGCCAAACATGGCCCACCATTCTGCCTGTGTTTCATTGGTACTATATCAAAATATCTCTCCCAAAGGCTCAACACCGGTGCTGAAAAACTTTCTTTCAAACCCATATTAAACAGAATTTTGTTTGAATCCTGATCATGGTGTTTTTATTCATTTATTTCTGTTTTTTTCTTAAATGGTCTTGTGACTTGCTGACCACCTTATTACTTTAATGTCATGTTTGAAAATATTTCAATTAAATTACTTAAAAAGTCAGGCCATGGGCCAAAGAACAAGTGTTTGGTTTGTGGCCGGCACCGCGCCAGGATTTGAATTTTGGATAGGCCATAGTAATATTTGGCTGGGCCTTTTAATTACAACTGATATGTCTCGCTAAAAAGAAAGTACTGATATGCTGCGGAAGGTGACTGGCGCGTCTGGTTGATTATTACACTTTTTTTCCCTAAAACATTTGAATCCTGACAGAGTTTAGTACTAAGTTAATTACCCTTAAGGTTTGGTGGTTTTTAAAAGTGCCGCACATGAGTGTATTGCTCAAATCATGACATAATAGGCTATCTGTTATCAATAACTTTTTGATGTAGATTATGTAGACAAATACATCCATTCATTGAGCACAGACATGTTTTATTCGTTTTAAAGAAATGTCACCATGTTTGGATGATCTGGATACTTTTTTAAATTGATTGCAGGGAGAGAGCGAGATCTACTGGTGGGTGAGCATTGACTTTTAATAATAGGGGAATCAATGCACTGCACTGTCAGTTCATAAGCTTGTCTCAACAGACATAGTTAAGATCTCAAGGCAATGTAGACAATCAAGTAATGCAGGGATTTTCATCTCTACCTCCCATTTTGAATTAATTTCTAGATTACTTGCATTTCAATAGAAAATGCATTTGCAGCTAACAATAAAAAAACTCTATAATTACAGGTGACATATTAATTTACAATTCTTATACACACACTGATTTATCTTTTCTTTGACTTTTGGTATTCTTAATGAAATATGTCATCAGGACAAAACCAGTACCACTATAAACTAACAATCCACCTCAATAAACCTCAAACTTTAACTCTGTCACAAAACCAATGCCATAAGACATAGCATCCATCAGTGCCCCCCCCCCCCACACACACACACACACACACATACATTTGGCCTCATGCAATAACATTTAAATATTGTTATCATAAATTTCGAGCCTGTCCTGCAACTCATACCACGAATAATGTCATTTTTGAAGCAGCGTATGATGTATGTGGTCATTTTCGCTCCCCTGGCTACTGCACAACAGCGTTTAGCAGGTATAGAATACCTTTGGAACTATATTACAATTCAAATTGCTGTGTTAAACTGATTTATGTTTGATTTTTTTAGTTTATGTGTATTTATAATTGCCTCAGAGTGCTGAAAAAAAGATCCATATGTGATTAACTTGGTTTGAGTAACGGCAAACTTTTTACAAGACTCGTTCGTACCTGAAAGAAAACTCAACATACGATGAATTGGTGAATGAGGCAAGTTCTCCAGTACGCACGATTAAAGAACAAATCTGTTCGCATCAATGGTTCTTCCATTTGGCCCATTGACTAGATAGAAAATCTGTTTAGATGCCATTAGAATATTTTCTTTAGATTTTGTTATAACCATTACTGTCAAGATTTTCCCATTTTTAGGCCAAAATGAACATCAACATCAATCAACAAAAAACAAGAAACAAATAGGAATTAAAGAGAAAAAAAATCATATTCCTTAGCCTTATACTGTATGTGATTACTGCTGCCTACAAGTCTCATCTCTCTGTGTTTCTCACTACAGGAATAGTCGGCGGGGTTTACTTTGAATATGCTAATAATTACATCAAAGTCCAGAGTTGCCGTAAGATCTCTGTAAAATGTTCACAGACAGCAAGTTCGGGTGAGAAGTGAGTATAGAGGTCCTACTGGAAGTTTTTATTCTTTTAACACTGGAGAAGACCATAGACTATAAGATAAGATGAGACGAGATATTCCTTTATTTGTCCCACAACAGCAATTTGGGTGTTACGGCAGTAAAGTGGATACAAGATTTTCTTTTTTTGCAGTATGATAAGTACAAAATATAGATAATATATACAGAACAGCAGTAACAATAGTTGCACATGGAGTGAAAAGGAATAATTGAAGGAGTTGATGCTGATTCAGGGAGACGGAAACCGCGGATGTCTTAAGCAGAAGTATTTATTATAAGAGTTCAATATATATCAAGGAGATTTCTGGTTCGTTTACACAGATCAACAAGGTGGTCAGTGTACTGCACCCCAAGACAATCTGCCTGTTCCCGCTCTCTGTAGTGTATTTAGTTTAGGGTAATGTCGTCATCTCCTCGCGACTATGACACCTCGACAGAGAGATGAGCTGCTGGATGATTGTTGTGGCCTGCCACAGACAGGTTGACCTTGCTTGGTGCCTGAGAAGACTTGTCTTAACAGTTTCTTAGGGGAGGATAGACAAAATTCCACGACATGGAGCATAAAAGATGCCGCTGGTCAAAATGCTAAACTCCAGGCTTCAAAATGGCGGTTCACAAACCAATGGGTCAGGGTGGGTTGCAACTTGGAGAGGACACACTCAACTTACATGATGTTATTGGTTGAGTGATCAGTGTTTTAAAAGGCAATGAACCTGAGAAGAGACTTCCTTGTTGCCTATGTCCATCACATTTCTTATGAGTAAGCTTAGCTGTCATTATGACCCTGGATTTATAAATGGAATCAGACCAGATCCTGACATTGTTACACTATAGGAGAAGTAAAGATTGCACATGCATATTGTAGAGACAGATGCGTGTCCAATGTTTCAGCATCTGGCTAGAATATGTCCCAACCAGACCCCAGAGGAGGATTTCAGTCCATTGTGAATGCTTCTTGGATGCATTTAAACTTAAAGTTACAATACGCAAGTTCCGTAACTTGAGCTAGAGCTAGCACAAAACCTTTCCAATCCTCCGACCCCTCCCTGCTGCGTCAGCATTAAATCCCAGCTAATGTAGAAATCTGGAGCTTGCTAGTGGCCTCTTTAAAAAAAATCAGTAAGAATTAGTGGCAGGAGTACAAAGGCCCACTGTTATCAAGTATGCTATCTGATATAAATAAAACGCCTTACTTGAAAAGAGATGTCATTTCATGAACAAGTCACAGTATAAATAATATATACTATTCTGTTTCCTGCAGGGTTTTTGTGCACTAGACAGGGTAACCATTTCATGTGACTTAAAAGTCACATGTTGGGTGAAATGACATGCAGAATATGAAATCACAAGATCCAGATATGTATCAAAATGAATGTGATTTCATTATGTATTCAGTTGTCTTCGGTACATAAGAAGGAGCATCTCCCTGTGGGGAGGCCTGTCAGCGTGGTTCAGTCAGTAGGCATAGGAAGTTTAAAGGATCGCTTCAGATCTCTGGCTGGATTTGTTGCGAGATTGTAAAAGACCACACTTTATATCAGTGTCCAGTGGCACAGCAGTACGATCAAGCTGAATGGTGTGGGTGGTAGAAGTGTAACGTTGTCGAGGAAGTGGTGAAAATGGAACCAGATAAAAGCAGTTTCACTTGTATACAGAATTCAAACCCACACTGGCAGCTTATCGCGCCTGTCTAAGACAAAACATATTGTTGCTGCAAATATGGAATTTTAAGATGGTACCTTCATTGTTTTATTATTTTATTTTGACTTTCAGGTTGAAGAGTGCTGGGGGGGGAGTAGTAGTCACTAAATTACTAGCAGTGTAAAAAGGCTCTTCTTGTGTGTGCCCCAGGCAACAGGTATGATCTAATTTTCTGAGAAAGACAACAAGTGGGATAGGGTAGGAATTTAAAAAAGGGAGCACGTGAAAGTGAAAGGTGTCATTGTAGAATAAAAGGTCAGGTTGGAGGTTAGGCTTGTTAATATTTATACACCTCTTTTCTTCAAAAGCCAAACCTGCTGCCCCATCAGTACAGCTTTCCCTCACTCTTTCACACTGACAGGAAAGATAGTTTTTATTTAATCAAGATCCCATCTCTGTTTTCAGCAAAGGAGGAAGTTTCCTTTAATAAGATTTTCTTGAATATTAAAAGGAAAATGAAACTATGTTAATAATATAAGGCAGCTTCTTTCTGCTCACATGTGGCAATAATTAAGTCCCTGGAGTGGTGGTGGTGGTGGTGTGTGTGTGTGTGTGTGTGTGTGCGCGCATGTGCAGAAGCACCTGCAATTAATGGGAGCCAATTATGTGCCTGCAATGGCGTGAGAGTTTTAGTTAATTGCTGTCTCAGTAGCATAGTGTGTCCACTAGTCATAAGTGGAGCATGGCATTTTTAACCATAACTATGCAGTCTGCAAGAGCAATGCCAACTCGTGGCAAAAGCAAATATAGGTGCATGATAGATTCAAGCTCAAATGAACTGTGGGCTGCTTATATAATATTCACCACACTTCCAAATGAGGATAAAAACTGACCATGCATAGGTAATCCTACCTTAATTGGGGGGAATTGGCAGGAATGTAATATGGCACACATGGTAATGATCTGTGGGCTTGATTGTGCAGATGGGGTCCAGTCACATAGACAAAGGGATTTGACAAACAATCTGCTTTTGTGCAGGCTGTGAATTTGGCCATTTGGATTCTTCCCATTAGGGTCCTCAGATTTCAAGCACTGTAACTTTGATAACTGATTGATACACATAAAAATGTCTTCTTTTTTTGTCCTGGCAGGACCATTGAGGTTTTTTTTCAGTTTAAAACCTTCCAAAATGTATGACGATTATAAGCACAATGTGAAGACCTCAGTCTTAAAATTATGTTGAAATTAGGACATTCATATATCGTGCTTCAGATATATCTACAAGCTAGCATGCGTACGAGCTAGCCCTCGTCCATCCCATAACACCATTTTGTACCTCAAGAGGCTGTTGTGCATCGGTTTGGACTAATTTGGTTATCAGCAATAATTTATAATTATCACAGATAATTATGAACTATGAAAATCGATAGAGCTTATTAATCAATGTTAATAGCAATTAACATTGCAATTAACAATACCGGGACCGATAACCAAATCGTCAATTCAATCTGAAGAATTAGAGCTGTTCACTCAAAATGTTCATATCTGGTAGATATGAGCATTTATGGAGTGAACTGAAGGTGTGAATTCGAGGACTGACTCTGTCAACCAGCCAATATCACAATGTACATGTAAATAACACGAAACAACTTCTCTTTAAAGTATAACAGCATTTATTAACTTTAGCAATATCAATTTACAATCAATACTATAAAATACTGAAAAGACAACAACAAGCGAGTGTGTGCACAGGCCTGTGCCCATGAAAAGGGGGGGTGGAACAAAATGGCGGGCGTGACCGGGGACATCACGTGGCCCCAGAGAAAGGTTGGGCTTGAGACCTCAAGTTAAATGGCGGCTACCTTTAAACATGTGACTCTAACAAAGGAGAGATCGGGGACGAAGTTAACTTCGGACCAGAATCTCTCCAGCACCCACGAGTGTGTGTAAATGTTTATTAGTAAGAAAGCAAAGGGGAAACGATCAAAGCAGCAGAAAGGCTCATGCGATGATGACTGAGGTCCAGCACCTGGTCTGTGACGCAGGGGCGCAGCGGCTCAGCTGGTGAGCCGGCACATCTCTGGTCTTTAAACAGACGACAGGTGCTGAGTTCAGACACGATGGCAGAGCAACACACAATAGTCCGACGTGGTCGGACACAAATCACAGTCAAGCAACACTGATAATAACGCGGTTATTATAGCAGCAATAAACGGAACACGGTGTTCCAGTACAAACTTCACAACAATACACAGTAAGTTAACTTACTGAAACACACATAAATAGCCTACATTCAAGTGTGTGTGGTCCGTGCTCGGGTGCGGCGATGCCTGAGGCGGGAGCCGCGGCGCTTCCTAGCGACTGGCAGCGGGGTGCACGGTCCTCCGGGGTTCGGATCGAACAGGCGGTCGACTCGGTTGAAAGATTGTGGGTTCAGATCTTTCCTTCTGCAGGGATCAATAGACAGAGTGTTCCGTCTCGGTGGCTCTTGTCTCGGTACCGGTGCTGTGTGCGTTTCCAAACGCGTACAAGGAAAAGGACAAAAAAAGCCGGATTCCGATTTGTCCAGCGATGTCGGCAATCCTTGGGCCTGGTTCAGTTGCGTGCACAGGCACTCCTTCTGGTTTCTAGAGTAATCGTCGCGGTGGACGAAGTCTAAGTTAGAAGTGGTTGCCTCCTTTGTAGGTCAGAGGAACCCACCTGATCAAAGCGGGTTTCTTTCCCGGAGAGCGATGAGCGGTGGGCATCGCATTGTTTTATAGAGTCTGTGACGTCACGCGACCCCTCGCGGTGCCGTGCGGGTCTCTGCCAATGAGGGGTGCGAGTTGGGCTGTGTCCAAACCACGCCCTCAGGTGGGAGATGCGGGGTAACCGCAGGTCGCTGCAGGGGTCCAGGGGTCTTGGCGTCCCTTTCTTCAGAAGACCATGCGGTCAGGCTTCTGAGATAACATGTAGGCATATACCCATGGTGCTCGTGCACAACAAGGCAACAGTTTATCACTTTAGCATCCAGTCTGTCCCCAGTCAAACATGAAAATATGAGAACCCTCCAACAGGGGGGTTTTCTTACATATTGTCAATCATGTCAAAGGTATTGATAATAGACTGTAATAAAAGTTGGACAAATCCAATCACCTTGCTCGCCCCCTAGTGATTGGCTGCAGTACAGGTCATTAACCTCGCCTCATCCATGTTAGTGGATGGGACCTTGGCCATACTAAAAAGTCAAAAAAAAGCCAAGATCACTACTAAAAAATAGTAAATGCTAATTCAATGCAGGAAACGGCTACGACTTTCAGATATGCCTACATGGTAGCCAAGGAAAAATGGCCTACAGAAAGCTTCCTTCTGTAAGGTGCAAAAGTGGGAAATGCACAAATCGGACCATGCTTGACCTGAAATAAACGATAATCACCAGTGGAATGAGAGCAAAGTTTGTTTTTAAAAATAAAAGAACTGGTATCACAAATTAGTATCACCATAGATGTGAGCACAGATCAAGGGTTGGCCTACCTGATCATTTTCTTGCGGTTTGACACGACAGGACAATGGTGTTTTTGGATATTGCTGAGCTTTCAAATGGAACGGATGCCGAATCAATATACAGAAGTCTGAGGGAAAGCCTGAGACAAGCAAGACTGCGTGAGGAGTTTTTGCGGGGGGAAAAAATAAATCATCTGCATAGCAACAGATGGAGCAGCTGTGCTCTCTGGCGGCGGTCTCATCACTAAACTCAAAAAAGATTTCCTCAGAGTTCAGTCTATACACTGTCTTGCTCACTGGCTTGAGAAAGCTGCCAAAGACGCACTCAAAGAGGTAGCTGGGTGTAAACAATTTGAGTTTTTAT
The DNA here is from genome assembly GCF_022379125.1 of Scophthalmus maximus. Lineage (NCBI taxonomy): Eukaryota > Metazoa > Chordata > Actinopteri > Pleuronectiformes > Scophthalmidae > Scophthalmus > Scophthalmus maximus. Next base: position 24,593,508 of record NC_061522.1, read on the forward strand.
GACCGATGATCTTGAAAATATAGGAAAAATCTTTACTCTCCGTTGGGTGGCTAGTAGTTTTAATGCTGTGAAAGCAGTAGACTATCCTGCATTGGCACGCCAGTTCAGAGCAGAGAGGAGGAAATTCAGGGGCCTGCACAAACTCCTCACAGGCCCTGGATTTTTTGGCAGATGTATGAAGGATGTTCTACGAGAACTCCAAAACGTGTTGCTAAGGCTGTAGCGCAAAGAGGCATCTTTAGTAGATCCAAGTTCCTACATTCAGTAGACTATTGACGTCTTGACAGCCACGAAATCCAGTGGAGGAAAATCCACAGAAAAAGCAGAGAACTTTTGTGAGATTCCACATTACAATTTATCTTACATATGACATCTCTGGAAAATTGCATTACATTACATTACTTTGAAATCATACGAAGCCCCCCTGGTGACATACATGGGAAAAATATCTATGCACTAACTCGTGGCCACGAGATATTAACTCATGGCCACGAGTTAGTAATGCTTGGGAACGAGATAATTATTGTAAGTCATCTCATATGGAGATTCGTGAAACTCCGGCCCCTCGATAGCCTTATTATTGGCGTAATATTGCACCAACATAATACCATATGTGTGTCCTACATTGATTATTGTAAGTAACACAACGTCATTGTGTTTTTACAAATTAATTATCTTGTTCCCACTAGTTATTAATGCGTGGCCACGACTTAATTATCTTGTTCCCATACATTACTAAATTCATGGTTAGCCTTATTAACTCGTGGCCACGCCCTATTAACTTGTGGCATCACATGCATTTTTTTCCCTGGTATACATTTTTGTGGAGCTAATATTTGCACGTGTGATGGACTCTTTTTAGTTTTTCTACGAGCTCGCAGCTCTTTTCTTTCGTATGTGAGTCTTATTATCCCAGAGGGAGAAGGCCTATTTAATGCTAAGTGCCAATTACTAGCACTCCGAGGTTAGCAGGCCAAGCTAGCCCACACTCTGTCTGCACTTTCTCTACAGCAGGAGACAAGCCTCCAGCCCTCTGACCAGACACACTGTCATCGTCTGTCACTCTTGTCTCCCTTCCTTCCCCTCTTTACTCCCTCTACCCTGCTCACATGCTCAACTTTTCTCATGCTTTCAGCTGTTACCTATCATATCTTTCTCTCCTTCAGGTTGATCTCTCTCTCCCTCCCACACTCTCTCTCTCTCTCTCTCTCTCTCTCTCTCTCTCTCTCTCTCACTCTCTCTCTCTTTCCTCTGCCAAATTGATGAGGATAGAGGATGTTCATTTAAATGCACTGGAGCATTGCTGTAATAGAACTGTGCAGAGTTCCTGCACATGTGCGCAGACTGTATGTGTCTGTTTCTCTGTGTCTACCTGGGTCTTTCTGCATTCTTCCAATGTCTGTGCATTCAAGAGCTTCTGATGTGTTGCACGAATAGCGACTTTCCTCTTCCCTCTGTGCGTGTGATACAGTGATACAGGCCGTGCGCTTTCCCTCAGCGATCAAATCAAATAGGCCCTCATCTTGCAGTGAAGCTCATTCAAAAACAACAGCGATGATTGACAGGTGCCGTGGGCGCTGCATGCACACACAGACGCGTTAAACCACAACTCGGATTTATCTCTCGGTGAAGCAAAACAGCGTGTCTGTGAGTAAGATCTTGACTTTGAATGCATAATGCATTCAAGCCTGTGTACACTTATGAGTGCTAAAGAGAGGAAGGGGACCAGCTCTACTTACAAGGCATGACATCGGTGATTTGCAGCAGTGGGATCCATGTCTCATCCTGCCGAGCATTGCCTTTGTTTCCTGTTTCTCTCCAGACAGGATATGACCTTGTTCAAGGGAAATTTGGATCCTCGCCCGCCTGATAGTGAAACAAATATTGTCGCCATGCAGGTATTAATACGCACAGACGCACACACAGCTATACACAACATTACCAGAAAAAAGACAACTGAGCCGGTTTGAAAGTGTGTGGGCGTGAGGTAAAAGTGAGATTGATAAATGCTCCGTGCTCTACTAAAAAAAACAGTTAATACCTCAGTGTGTGTGTGTGTGTGTGTGTGTGTGCGCGTGTTTGTTGGAAGGTGGAGGCCTTTTAACCCTAACAGTGGACATTGAAAACTTGGTTCACCAAGTCAAATGTGTACTTGTGTAAGTACTATGAAAACCGAGAACAAGGGAGGTGCAGTGTATCATTCACTATTCATCCACGCGGTCTGCTCTGTGTATATGGATCTTGTTATACTATCTCACCAAAGCCTCCCTGGTAGAAAGCCTGAGGTGTTTAAATACAAATTTATTGGCAAAAGAAAAACATGACAGTAATGTTACATAACTTGATAATATACAATATGTGTAACTAGTGTTCACATTGCATTGAGAAATTAGAAATCACTTGTAAGAAAACATGTGAATATGAATATTAGTCCTGCTTAGAGTGGGAGGTAGATAGCAGCATCTTGAGACCAAAATTAGTATTACGAAAACAGACACAAACCCTCAACGACACAAAAAATCACTTGCCTCAAAGGGCAGCAGGTTGAAATATGAATGTTCACCAGCAAATCATTGTTTTCATTCATTTCTTTGTGCTGGTCTTGTCTTCAGAGATCTTTCCCTGGCAGTTGATAACTTTGATGTAGGGGTGGACGATCTGGCCAAAAGATCATATGATGACTTTTTGGGATAGAATCACGATCCACGATCTGAATCACAACTTTTTCACCATCTAGGCTATCCAGACAAAACAAAACAAAACAACTGAGCGTCTTATGTCAGAAAACGACAAATGAAAATAATTAATAATTTATTTTTAAAAATAACAGAACAACCAGCACAATAATCGAGCTTCCACAGTGAGTATAGTGATCATATTGATATGCTGTCTGCAAAAGAAGCGACAGAACTATCCATATGGCTTACTGAAGCAAATACATTACTCTACAATCCAGAGTCATACAAAAGTAGCGCGGCCCCGGTCATCTCGAGTCTGGATTACTTCTCTCTGGTTCATTTCTACAGTAACGACGTCAGGAGACGTTCAGAGCTTGTTTTCAGTAACTCCTGTCGTAACACTGGAATCAAACAAACACTTTTACGGCTGATTAACTGTGAATGACTTGCTAAAGACAAACTTCAAAACACTCGCTAGTCTAGCAACATAAAAATGCTACAAATAATCCACAATGCAACGCTCCTTAAAATACCGTAATTACGCTGATACTCTCCATTAAAAAAATTATATCTTTTATTGTAATTAATGGATGCGCAGATTTCGTCGTCACGGAATACACGTTTTGTGGCCTTTCCCGCCATTTGTACGAATCTTCTGAAAAGCTGATCATGTGCCAAATTAAGATCGTCCAGGGTATAAGATCTCCGTTAGGACAAATACCAATAATAGTAACAGTGGGTGCTGAGCAGGATCATGGGGGCAGCAGGTGGTTTGCAGTCAAAGAGACAGACACTACGGCTCTGGTGGGAGAAATAGCTACAGAAAGTCTCAGGAGGAGAGGGACAAGAGAGCACAAAACTGCAGGAGAGAGAAGATGTTGAGTTAGTGACATGCAGTAATATAATGAATGCATTCAGATTGAGATGAAGAGGAGGAGAGAGGAGTTCGGTGTATCAAGGGAAATCCCCCAGCAGTATAAACCATTGCAGCATAAATAAGCGACTTTTTGCTTTATGTTTTTGTTTCATGTGAGAGTCAAATAGCAATGCAGATTCCTCACAGTGGTGTTCAGGACCAGGACAATGTCATTTACATCATTAAATGATGTGTGTCTGTGGTGTTTGGGCCAAGTACAATAACTCCACATTTGTAAGAATTTAATAGCAGAAATTCGATTCTCATCCAGGTCTCTATGGCATACAAGAAGTTTAGCTGACTGATTGACTGGTTTCATCTGGTTTTAATTGATAAGTTTAACTGGGTATCATCTGCATAGCAATGGAAATTGAAAAAAAACCTTTGAGAACTTTTGTGTGTATAGGTGATTCATCATTTACATGTATAAATTGAAATCAATCTAATAAACAGAACTTAAAGGACGTGCCTGTAGCTTGTTGAACAAAGATCAATTGATCTTATCTAGTAAAGAGTCTAGTTGGGACAGCCAAAGTTTTACATATGTTGATTAAGTTCCCTATATTTAAAGATAAATCAGTGCCCGTTGAGGGGAGGAGGTGATGAATAGTTAGAATTTTATCATTAAAAGCTCATGAACTTGTTACTACTGAGAGCCATAGGAATACATTACATGAATCAATAGAGTTATGATTCTGTCAGCTTGGCTACGGTGCTGGAAGAAACCTGGGGTCATTTTTACTTTCCTCTTTTAATGATGAATAATAGGCTGCTCTGGCATTGCAGAGGGCCTTCCAAGACTTCATCTTGCCAGACTAAGCTGGATTCTTACAGTTTGGTAGAATGCCATTTCCATTCAAGTTTTGCGATGTTTGATTTAATTTGCAGGTTTCTGAGTTATACCATGGACCAAGCCTCTTTGCCATAAATGAAAATACTTGTTTGTGCAGCTTTAAATTAGACTTATTGTGATGCGAATTGGTATCAACAATCCACATATCTACACAGGTGCAACTTCAAAAAAGACCCAGTATCCAGATAGATCGCAACAGGTCACAATGAAGGAGATGGGACTGTCGATTTTGAAACAGCGTATTATGATGCATGTGGTCATTTTAAAGACCTTCAGGACAGCGGTGGACCTGGTAAGGTCCGTCAAGTTTGTGTATTTAAATGGATCTCTTTATATTCTGTAAAGTAGTCGTGCTGATTCTCTGCCATGTCACTCTAACCCTAACCATCACCATTACGTTTACAAGCTCATCAACCATGCGTTTAAAGCCCAAAATGCCCTGACCTGAAAAGAAGTATTTGTGGTGTGCCGCCTGTCACCGGTATCTCAAGTTGTGCATTGGGGGCTGAGATGTGTTCTTGGACCAATAAAGATGATGTTCCTGTTTTTAAAAAAGATTTTTTTTAATACTTTCTTGAGTATTGCCCTCACCACAGTTCCCCAATTTATCTCACTTATCTTTTTTCCATTTTCTCTCTCTTCCTACTAATACAGAGACATTTGTGCATTTATAAACACACTTACACTGGTGGTGTTTTGTTGTCAGGCAGCTTCTAATGCTGTGTTGTATATCTCTAATATCACAGCTGTGACAATGGAGGGACAAGAGTACTACTGTACCATACAGTTAACTCAACATGTGGTCAAGTAAAGCTTGGAATTGGTACCCCATGACATTTGTTACCCCAGCTGTGCCAGCAGACAATGCAAAAACATGTTAATCAGAAAAAAGGGGGAAGAAATTGACAAAATTGTTGAAACAATCCAAAGTTTTGATGCTTTCTGATATTCATTATCGATTCATTGTTAGAAAATTAGCAGTTTAACAACCGGCCAACCTCCATTGCTCTTGTTTAAATCTTTGTGCTGTTTTTCCAAAACTCAGCACTGAATCCTCTCCTCATATCTTTGCAGGTTGAGAAAAAAACTTGTCTCGTATGTATCCCATTTATTCAAATACAGAAAACATGCAAGGAGTATTGAGATGCACATCAAATTTGACTCAATATGCCACTGGTCTTCCTTTGAACTCTCCCACACTCTGTGGCAGTATAACTCAAGTCAGCCCGTAGTTGTCAGATCAATGCCTACCCCATGTACGCTGAGACCGAGGCCCATTTAATACAGAGAGCCATATCGTTGTTAAGTTGGCCCCTAATTATACTGCCATGGCTTATTAACACTGAACCTAACAAAGCCGGCATATTGCCACCCCCCTGTGTGATTGTATGCTGGCATGCTGGAATCAGAGGTGTGAAGGGTTAAACAAGAATGGTGGGGTCTGTCCCACCCATTCCAGCCCTCCTTTTTACACAGAAAATCCCCCATTTTCATTATTTGTATCTTTTATACGGAACAGCAAGTCAGAAAAAAAGGCATGGTGTTACTGTCTTGAACAGGCTCTGTAAAAGGGTCTTCCCGGAAGAACTGATCTCAAGGTTAGGGTATGGGTTAGGCATTTAATTGAGATTATTATGGTTGGTGGTTAGTGTAAGGGGCTAAGAAATGTATAATGTCAATGAGTGTCCTCACAACTATAGAAAGAAAAGTGTGTGCGTGTGTGTGTGTGTGTGTGCGTGCGGGCGTGTGTGAAAGAGAGAAATGTGGTGCGGACTGAGCGAGGTGAGGAGGGAAGGTAATTTTCTTTGCAGTTGGAACAGAAAAGAAAAGGAATGTCAAGAAGACACAAATGGACAGAGGCTGAATGAACCAGTGGACTGCAGACAAGTGAGGAAGGAACAGATAGACACAGAGGGAGTAAAGAAATGTTAAAAACAATAGATGTAGCAAATGCATTCATACATTCGTTCCAGGTTCTGAACCCACTGTGCATTTCAGATCCCTGATAGAACAGGTTTTACGTCCTGTCAGTTTAAGTCCTGCAGCTCTGCAACCTTTTACATATTTATCGGTGTCTGATACAAACACGACGGGTCGAGAGTTGAGTCGCTCTGTGCAGGACGGTCGTCATTTTCTGCACAACAGCATGTTGATGTTGTTCCTGGAAACCTGAAGGTTTCACATCAAAGAAATCGGGAAAAAAACAGCTCGGCGAAGACACATGGTCATTCAGATGTGCAAACCTTTGTGCGTGACGTTTTTAGAGGATTTTAGTGTTGTTTATTCTATGTTGTTATTATATTTATTGTTTAGTTGTGTCTTTAGAATTTAATACATATTCATTCAACTATTTAATATATTTATTTATATGAATTGTCGATAAATACGAGAATTCATTTCAATATGCTTACACTATTAAAATACCAAACCTGTGTACCTGTCAGTTTATTAGTTTTAATATTTTGCTTTTTATGTTGGTGTTGGTGCTGATGGGGTTGTACACAGCATATATATATATATATATATATATATATATATATATATATATATATATATGTGTGTGTGTGTGTGGGTAGACAGTATCAAACTGCATTAGTTTTTATATTGGTGTACCAAATGAACTGTGAGGTCTAAATACATGGGTCTACCCATATATTGTTTGAAAAATGCATATTGATTAGTAATGCTATAATATGTAAATATATCATATACTATTAGTATTAAAAATAAATGCTATATGTAGATATCGTATATTTGTATTGAAAAGAATAGCTACAATGCCGCATCTCTCCATTCTCAACTGCATCCTGGCTGGCAAGTACTGCATTCTCCCGTTCTCGGGTGTATGTTCTCTCGAGTTGAACTCCCGAGTATGTTCTTGGAAGGAACACAAGTACATACTTGCATTCTTTGGTATTGAGAAACGGTCTGTGTCTCCGCTTTCCATACAGAAAAAAAATCTGGCTTTGAAAAATGAAAGGATAGTAAAGGAAGACAGGAAAGATGGGCGGTCGAATGTCCCCCAATTTTTCTCAAAGACAGGTGGATGTGTGGGTTGGAAATTAACCTTTTAGCGTAGTGAATAGTGAAATAGGCTACTTTTATCAGTCACTTAATAATCCTGCTAAATTAGCTGCCTCTGCCTGGTGCCAGGCCCAAATGGCTCAGCAGCCCTCTCCCCCCTTGCAGGGGGTCAGTGGGATTCTTTTTTTTATATTATTGAAAATATCTAGATTTATTTTCAAACATTTGTATCATGACAATACAAATGATTTAGACCTTATGAGTGATAATAATTCAATCCCTGTCATTATTTTTTCCACATAATGATCATTATATTAAACCAAAAAAAGCCTATCCTCTGTATTGGATGCTGCACTAATGTAACTTACATATCAGATATTATTGCACTGACGTCACCTACTTTTAATAATAGGCCTTGTGTGTTTACTTAAGCCTTAGGGAACCTTAGACATTAAACATAGAACAATAATAATAATAATGATATAAAAATTAAGTGAGTAAAAAGAAAAGTGAATTGATGCATCTTCATTCGATAGAATGTCAATTCAATTGAATTAAATGTATATTTAAGTTATATACACTTTGAGTAATTCATTAATGATTTTTTTTTTCCATTCAGGGATTTTACCATTAAAATTGCTTTAAAAAAAAAAATGATGTGACCTGTACTGGCAGGTAATTTTGTAAAAGCCAATTCCACATAAAAGCCAAATACTGTCAGTAGGAAAAGGTGAGGGATCTTTTGCAACTGTCGGAAAAAGATTTGCTCACTTATTTATGTGTGCCAGCAGTGAGGGGCACTGTTGTCGGTCTGCTACGTGGCCATGAGGTTGTTATTTTTTTGTCTTTTCCCTAAAAATCAAGTGGGGCATGAACTGTAATGAAATGAGAATTTAACCTTCACACAGTACCTAAAGTAATAGTGAAATAATGCAGGAGAATTCATTATTTAACAAGAAAATACATTTCTCACATAGACATCATTATACGACTAAGACGTTTGTTGTCCCTTCAGCAGATCCACCTCATGAACTGCCAAGAAGGCCTGTCACGATAACTGATTTTTGTTGCACAATATATTTTCGCAGAAATTATTGCGATAAACAAAATGATCGTAATTTTTGGACCATTTTTTGATACTGAATCATGTGAGCTTGCAGTTTAGGTCTATTGGAGAAATGTTATCCAAAGTTTGGACTCGCGTTTAGGCCTCAGACAAAACAAACAATTTGAAGACATGATGCCTTTTGAAAAATACTAAGAAATCCCAATTTTTTAGACAAAACCAGTAATTGATTATTCATAGACAAGAACAGATGTGAGGACAGAAGCAGCAAGACTTGTTGGACTGTTGTTGACATTTATTCTTATGTCAACAAGCACGCATGAAGACACAATGGTTATTGAGGTCAATAAAAATGATTGAGTTCATATTCATGTATCGTACGATAAGTCGATAACGTAACAGGCCTACCGCCAAGAGAACTTGAGACATCACTGCCCTGCCCCGGGGTCAACCATGGCAGGTAAACCCTTTTTTTTTCACTAGTGAATGTGTCTATAGAGACAGAGAGGCCGTGGCTGATAGAGACTTTTGACTTTGACAATCCCATTACTGGACCATTGTCAGAGTATGACAAAGCAAAGCAAATATACACAGAAGGGCCGGAGGAGAGGGTTGGTGAGCGGGAGATCGGGCGGGAACAGACAGAGGAGAGAGCGGCACAGGGGGAGCGGAGGGAAGCAGAGGCTTCCCCTGTCACCATCTGTCTTGTGGAGAGCATAAATCCTGCTATCTGTGTCATGCATACTGTACTGCTGCAACCACTGCACCAGAGATCATCGGCGCACGCACACACACACACACACACACATACACACTCGCACAGACGGACATGACACACTTAATGTCTTCCACCCCTCGTAGCTCATTCTGTCGACGTCTGTTCCTCTGCTGTCCCCTCTCATGCGCACATAAACACAGTTGTTGCCGAAACAGACACAAACACAAATCTGACTGCAGCCGAGCGTGTCAGTGCACGCACGCACACACACACACACACACACACACACACACACTCCTCTTTCATTTCTGTTCTTCTGTTTTCCATTTTTTCCGCTCTGTTTTTCTCTCATTTATCTCACCCATTGTTTCATTTGTTCTCACCTCATCATCACCAGCATCATCATTTGCACTTTTTCAGTCCTTTTTCCTCTCCCATTTCCAGCCTGTCTTTGTATCTTCCCCTCAATTTGCTCATCCTTCCTCCGTGTCCACCACTCTTCTTCATTCAACTAATACAACCATTGGTGAATGCCGACAGGACGAGCCTGTTTTTTCTGTTCAGCCTACCTTCTGTTGTTTTGAAACGGCAAGCGTGGCACAATCCCTTCCTATCACTTCACCTCTCTCCCTCCTGTTTTCTTCTCTCTTTTGTCTTCTGTCTGATTTATTGCTCTTTTCCATTCAGATCTCGTCTTAACCTCTGCAATATCTTCTTAAGCCTGCCTTCGTTTATGCATTTCCCCATTCACTTTTCCGCTGTATTATGATCATCCCTTTTCTTCTTTTTCTAATCCTGTCTTTTATTGCCCCCACACCTGTCATTTCCTTCTTTCATCTCCAGCCGTTTGTCTCTGCCTTTCCTAAATAGCCCAACTCCGAACCTTCCTTCTTTTCTTGCCTCTAAATCCTGCCCTCCTTGTCTTCTTTTCCTCTCATCCTTTTCTTCTTGTTTACATCCCCTCAATCGCACCCCTTCTCTCTTCTCTTCTCCCACTCTCCCTTTGCAACAGCAGATCAGGGCGATTTGCATTCAGCACCGCAGACAGCTCCTCGCGCAGACAAGACACAGAGTTGCAGTGCCACCTGTTGGCAAGCACAAGCACTACAACACATCCCTGATTCTGGGGGGGAGGAAAAATGATTGTCTTACTCATAACACAGGACAGATGACTTCCACATGCTCATGCATATGTGAAAAAGGCTGGAATATGAGAGCAGAGAGGCGGTTATGCGGCTGTGCCCACAAAAGTCAACTCAGGGAGAAGGAGCTTAAAGTATGAACACTACATAGTGGAGATTCTGCTGGGAGATCTATGAGAGAGGTTAAGCTGGCAGGCCTTGGGGTAATGGCAACCATATATTACCCTCTAGTTTCATCCCACTACATGTCGGGGCTCATAGATTCAGTGCAACTGCGAGGCGGTTGAGCCGGAATGGGGATCTCAAGTCTCATTCTGCTCATGGCACCCAAAGGGAGGAAACAATAGCATCTGCTCTCCTCTGAGACGAGGAATTTAATCACCGGCGCAGCCAAGGTAAGATTTGAATGTAAAGCAGCAGAGTAATAGCTTCTCTGTTTGTGTGTGTGTGTGCGTGCATGTTTGCATGTGAGAATGTGTCTATAAAAAGGAATAGCGATGTTTATTTTGGCATTTAGACTAATAGCAAATGTCAACAAGGGAGGTGGATGGTACTTGTACTTAATGTGTTCAAGTGTGTGTGTGTGTGTGTACTTGTACAGATATCTCTGTGAGAACCATTCCGAGCCCTGATCTAGCGGAGTGAGGACATTTTGGGAAAGTGAGGACATTTTGGTCAGTTCTCCCTTTCTGACACACCTTCAAAAGACTTGGGTTTAGGCTGAAGGTTAGAATTGGGTTAAGGTTAGGGTTGAGGCTAAAGCATTGGCTTGTGATGGTTAAGGTTAGGGTAAGGGGCTAGGGAATGCATTATGCGAGTAGTGAGTGTCTCACTACGTCTCACTACGATGGAAGTGCAAAAGTGTGTGTGTGTGTGTGTGTGGGGGGGGGGCACTGATCCACTATAGAGACGACCGGTGAACCATGGCTGAACTCACACTGGGCTATATTGGAGTCGGAGAGTATCCCATGCCACACAGTATGCATGTAGCTGACATTAATGACATTCATTGTTGTCATCACCTAGCTCTACGAATTTTGAAGGAGGCGGCGGGAGGGGTTTCACTCTGGATTTGTGAATTTATGGGTTACTACTTGTTAATGCAAACTATTAAAACATGTGAGACATATTTCCTCCAAACTTTTGTGCCTCTTTGCTCACAGGCAGGACCAGGACTCAAGTGGTGGAGGCAGCGAGCAAATCAGCGGGAGAGAAAGGAAAAGGTTCAAAAGATCCATTCAGCCACCTTAAAAACACAACGCACACGCAGCTGTGCACAGTGAGACACACTCTGAGGGCAGAGGAACGCGGCGTTGGTCTGTCACAGGGTGTTGAGCACGGCGGGGCACACACACACACACACACACACACACACACACACACACTCACACACACACACACACACTCACATAAACGCACAGCTTGACCACCCGTCACTGCTTTCTGATTACCAGCAGCTTCCACGGCCACCCCTCACTCCCTCTCTCACTCCAGTGACTCTGCCTTCCTGCTCCGCTCCCCCACATTCGTCCAATCGCCCTCTTCATCCCCCCCCCTCCAACCTCCTCCACCACGCTTCCACCTTTTGTCGCGTCGCTCGCCCTCTCATTTCTTTCCACGCCACAGTCGTTGCTAGCGTTGCTCTCGCGCACACATTAACATATAAAACGCCTCAACTTCATCCCGGGCTCAGGCGCTCGATGACTTAATCAGTCAGAGACATAGTCACTGATCGGTTTATTCACTCACTTGATTAGTCTGCTGTTTGCTCACTCATTCGTTTACCTGCTTACTTTCTGAGGCTGACTCATTCATTTACTGGCCCACCCACACTCTCACTCACTCACCTGCCTGCTCATTTTTTTTATTCTTATATTAAAGTTCTGTTTGCATCAGCCATTGCAGTTGATTGTTAGCTGAACCCCTTCCCGGCACAACGGTTGTCCGGAGGGTGATGAGTATCAGTAGGACTTCCAAGGAGCATGTCCTTAACTAACTTGGTGACGATCCGTCACAAAGTCTTTTTCTTTTCCTTTTGTAACAAAAATAATTTGGTATGTAAGTATGTACGATAAGCAGCCAAACAAGGCTGTGTTAACATTAAACAACGCCCACATCTTACATGTTTCCTTATCATCCTTGAAATACTAAAACTAAGACTACAGCCTGCCACATGTCTGCACAGGTGGCTGCACGCCAAAGCATTTCCAACTGACTACTTTGTATGGTCGCAAGTCATGGCGCAGTCACGTTTTTCTTCTAACCTTCTAACTATAATCTTTAAAGGTGACGTATTATGCTCACAGGCAGGTTCATACTTTCAATTCGGGTTACCACTTGAAAAGTTTTACATGCTCTAATGTTCAGAAAAAGGCATCACCATGTGTAGGGAATGTCACGCCCCATCACCAGAAAATTGGAGATTCTCAGATTGCAGGCGGGGTTACCCCAAAAGAGTCCAACTGTGATATCCCGGTGGGAGAGAAGTCTGGACCAGATGCTCAGGGCCGGGCAAGAAAGACACACACACACTCCCAGCTGTACGTTTTTATGCGCTGGTGGGAAACCCTGGGACTACCTGGCATTGGACACCTGGATCATCAACCGGTGACCATATGATGATACCGACCTCGATGCAGCTTTAGTCTCAGACTTTTCCGACATTACCTTGTACGTTGGCAGCATTTGCTCATAATCCTTTTTAATAAGAATTTCACATTTCGAAAAAACAAGTCAACATAAAAAAAAAGTCCACTACAGTTTTCAACAACCTTGTGGTGCTACTATTTGTCAGAAATAAAACACCCAGTTTTGTAAAAAAAAAAAAAAAAAAATCTCAATAGCGACATGCAAGAATTGGAAAGTTTCACAAGCATGGCAACAGAAGCTAAAGTTTGTCGGCGCAAGTTTCCCTTTATCCAAGTACAGATGACACATCGCTCACAATCACGGGCAGACACCTTATCTCCTGCAGTTATGATGTGCAGTTAGTGGAGTCATGGCTTAGTCAGTACGTGAGCACGAGTGTGTATTTGTGCCATTTCCATGCGGGTGGTAAGACAAGCACCACGGTGCGCGTGGCCTAGTGTGTTCATCGATACATAAACAGAGACTCACTCATGCTGCGATGTGAAAGGTTCTGCATCCCTGGTGCTCTCCTCAGGGTGTGTCTTTGTGTGTGTACGTGTTTTTACACACGTGCAGGTGTGTGTGTGTGTTTGTGTGTGTTTGTGTGTGTGTACGCGCGTTATTTGTGCCATTTTTTATCTTCACTTTCCTCCTGTGTACACAACCCTTAATTGCCTACCAGGGTTCTGACCTAAATTAAGATTCACGTCCTAAACCTCCTGCTAATGCACTGTCGCAGTGCACGAACATGCACACCTAATATCAAATGGAGATACACAGGTACACTTTACTCACAAAAACAAAAATGACTTAAATATGGAAAACATGCGCACATTTTCACCTTCAGAGCCTCCATCTGCCTCAGTGTGTCCTCAATGACCAGGCGGCCACATTGCTACCATCTCCACTCTTCTCCGGCACCGCTCTGCTTGTCCATCCCCTCACAGTGTAGCGTAATCCAAGCGATAATGGGGGCCGCTGTTCAACAATGTCAGCCCTTGTGTTTGTCCTCGTGGAGCTCAAGAGTAAGAGGAGCAAAAGAGAGAGGGAGCCGGAGGGAGTGAAGAGGAGGCGGGTGGAAGGCTGAGTCGTGGACTGACATACTGAGTGAACGATTGATAATAAATGAACCAGGTTTTGGGGCAAAGAGTAAGCATGTGACTGAAAGAGAAAACGGAACGAGAATAACAGGTCATAGGGAACGTGGGAGCGTGCAGTCATAGTGCATGTGCCCAATAGGCTCATTCGTGAGTCTGTTTATAGTTAAGGATAAAACCTAGGTGCACCTTCACCCACCAATCCATCCATCCATTTCCAATATGCACTCACGTTGGTCATGGTTGTTACTCGCACAGGGATCCATCCCAGCATGCATTGTGCGAGGGCAAAGTAAAAACTAAATTTGAATCAACTAAATTCAATGCTTCGTTAAAATGTGCATTTAATTAATCCACGGCTATAATTCTCAATACCAATTTATTCCTACTTAAGTGTCATAAACAGGCGTTGTTTATTGTGCACATTTTTTACTGGATTTTAAAACTAAGGGCTTGAACACACTCAGTAGATACATAGACTCTCCAACCCTCTTGACGTGCTTCTTTTCGTGTTGTGAGGAAACGAGAGCAGGCGAGCTTTAATGATTCACTCTTTAAAGAAGAAGAACGTCATGCCAGCTTAATAGAACAGTGTTTAACTCCCCTCTCTGGTTGAAAGTCTCCACCACCTCCCTCTCATATTTCCCAAATTGGAATTCTGCAATTTTTTTAAAACCAACAATTCAATTCACATAACCACCTTGTTGTGGCTAATTAAAACAAAAGTTCTCCCTTTTAATTTTTTTTAACACAACTGCTTCTATAATTGTTCGTGCGTGCAGCACCACACAACGAATGTGACACCATTTATGCCAAACAAGGTCTGTACTGTTAAAAAACCAAGTGTATGCTGTTATCCCACTTGTATGAGTGACTCTATTTTAGGCTTCACCGGGCTTTTGAGTGTGGGCATTTGGAAGAGATAGACACTTTTGCCTTTAGTCGTGTTTGGATGACACTCTGCAATCTGTTTTTAGGAAGCATTCTGAACCTTCAAAGACCGTCCACAGAAATATTCCACCCGACAGTCCACAGTTTTCACTTAGGCTGCTTTCAGACATGCATTGGTGTATGGACATTTACCTTAACTTTTGTGAGAACGCAAATGTCCGCAAATGTCACACATGGCCGGACAGAACTTATTCTGCCAGCCCCCTGGTTCAAATTTCCGAAGAGTGAGCTCATGTGGGAAAATATTGCTGGAAAATCTCGGGCATTATTGCCATGTCCTGCCTCCCGCATGTTCTACCCAGATGCCACAGAATGCCAAAGAAGATTTTCCTCCCGTTGTGACTGCGTCTGTTTTGTGTGTGTGTGTGTGTGTGTGAGAGAGAGAGCAGGGGCTCAACAAGCACTACATGTTTCTCATTTGAAATAGTAAAAAAGAAAGTAGAAAATCAATATCCTGTGTAGGGTGGTCACTGTTGATGTTGTGGCAGGCTGCCACTAATAACTCAAGGTATGTGAAACACTGAGAAGTGTAGAAATATACGGAAGTGTTTCAAAGGATGTCAGCCGAATAAGCGGCCCTTCAATGTGGCCAAAACGCCTGTACATAAGAGCTGTCCACTAGTGATCGGACCCCCCGAGACAAATGTTAATGCCAGGTCTGAACAGGGCAAGCGACTTACATGATCGTACAATACTGTCAAGGTGTCGGCGATCTAAAAACAGATTAAATGCCCTGGACTCCACACGAATTGAGAGGATGAGAGATTCAAGAGCCTCAAGAGAGTCCAGCTGACCTCACATAGCACTTAGAAATGCTATGATCTGGATTAAAGGTGTGAACACACCCAAGACCCACTGGGGACACATTTGAGATTCGATCACTCGGACCACAATCGGGGGTGGTCTAGGACATGTGCTCACGTTCTGTTAGCAGTGTGAATGGCACGCAAATGCGTCCTGGGAGGAGCTGGCTACTCAGCTGACATCCTCTGACCCGCTTCAGATTTATTTTGAACTGCGCACATACACTGATTCATTTGTGGCCACCTAAAAAATATTAACACTGACCAATGCATAGTGATTTTTCTATTTTGGTTTTTCAAATGGGTAAAATCTTGTTTCATAGTAGAGCTGTATGAAGTACATTGATTAATACAGACCCTCCTCTGCTCTCTCTCTCCTTTTCACACCAACACACACACACACACACACACACACACACACACACACACACACATACACATTAACACATTGAAAACGGATACATCATGTATATTGAGACAGGTTAATAGAAAAATCATTTGATCTTTTTGAACAAAAATGATGTATGCGTTTATTTGCCCATGGAGCAAAGAAGGGAGATCTGATCACAAGTGGTCACTGTGGAGACACATTCTAATGCCACTTGTGAATTGAAGAGCTCAGAGCTGAACACTTGTGATCGAATAACTTGAGAGTTACCACCAAGTCTGAAAAGGTCTGGAGAATCTGCACAGACGGGCTAGAAGTCCGACGATGCAGTGACGCTCGCAGGGTAATGATGTGCTGCTGGCGAGCTAACTATCAATTCACTATCCAGCCAGTTTCGTGCCATGATCGTCACAACAGCCCTGCTTCTCTCTATTTGCTTCTTTCCCATTGTTTGCCTGCATAAAGATATTCAAGCTGATTAACTATCAAACAACCAATCAGCGAACTCAGTAGCTTTGCTTGGTCCCTAACAGAACAAAAGTTCACAGTTCATAAGTTATTAAAAATCATCTATTTGAATCAACAGCTCGTGTGACTGAACGGGTTAAATATCGGCGACACAAATGCGACACGTTTGAAAAAGAAACGTGCAGCTGTACATTATATTATTGTATGGGCTATACAGCTGAAATAATGAACCTTTTTCTCGAGCTTATGGGGAGAGATGCCTTGAATTCGGGTGTAATATCTGTTTCCTTCAACCTTGTAGAAAAATCACGCTGCTGAATAAATGTGGCCTCGCGGATCATCTGCGAACAAGAACTATCTGTAATAGAACAAGCAAACAGAGCATCGCTGCACTCAACAAGTAATGGAACACATGCTAGTTTCTGCTTTAACCTGAGATAAAGCACCACTATCCACTGCTTACTTAGGTGATATAAGGCCGATCTGATGACACTGTCAACATGAAGTATGGAATCGCAGCGGTGGTTTGGGATGACCTTACTCTTCTTATACCTCATCGTTAAACATTATGGACAATGGGCCTTGTGATTTTTAACTCCAGTTCAGGGATCATCAATTCTGTTTTTTATATCTCTCTTTTTGCAATCCACAAATTGATGTCTCCAGCGCAGTTAATGAAGACGTTCATTGGATCCAACTCTTGAAGTGAGAAGGCAAAATAAGCTATCACACCCCATTGCTTTTGTGCAGCGGAGCAGCGGATGGTGTGGATGATATGCTATCTGCTTGTCCAGACTCGGTGCTCTATGAAAAATAAGGGTGAATTTTATCTGTTAAACAGGACAAAGGACTTAATGTTGCTCTGCTACACTGCTGGATCCTCATATGGCCACTTTCTGCCTACTGCTCTGTGTTCTGTGGCCATGTCCTCTCAGTTCTTCATACGCCAAATTGGAAGTGTTAAGCTTTTGTGTCGGTGACTACACCAACACACCTCAAGTACAGTTAGACATGTGTTGAACATTTCCTTAAATCGTGGCATCGAGAAGTAATTTCAATTCCATATCATCAGGACAGTATCGAAGGATAGCAGTTTACTGAATCTTTGGATGCAGCCGTGGCAGCGTGTAGATGCAGGGAACCTCTTTCAGCTGACAACGGGGCAGATCTTGCCGACAGAGCAGTGTGGCTGTGACATGTAAACAGCGAGTGTGCAGCGACGTCTATAAACAACACGCTAAAGGAATGTTGCATCCTGCCTCACACTCTTGGTGAGAGAAAGTGGCAGGAACATGGGCACAGGTGTATGAAAAGAATAAAGAGAGTGACAGGGTTTGGGGGACAGCTTAGAAGAGACAGGAACAGCAAGGCAAGTGAAAGTGATGACAGCTGGTATTCAGACTGTGTCAAACCTGAAGTCTGAACCTGACCTGTGTGTGTGTGTGTGTGATGTGATGTGATGTGATAGAATATTAAGTGAGTCGCGTGACAAAAGCAAACAGCTATTTTAGAGTTTGCAGGCCTCTTTATAATCACATCTCCTCACCTCTGTCAGCAATCCTGATAGCTACTTTGTCGCCAGGAGATATAATCACGTACAAATAATTCTTATTATTTCCAAATTGAACACTGTCCTGTACTTGTAATTCTTCTTACGCTTGAAAAAAGAATCACAATTGTTTTTCAGTTTGATGTTGAAATTGTTTATTCACTTTTTCCTATCTAACCAGTCAAGTGTGATGAAGCATTATAACCGGAGGCAACCAGAATTTATATCCACTAAATACCGATCACCAGTTGTCCTACAAATGACAGCCCCGTGGATTACAGTGTCAAAAAGGATGCCATGGTCAGTAGCCTGAATGCAGTTTTCAGGTCAAGCAGCACTAATGCAGTGCGCGGACCACATTGGCATTCATCAAGAGGTCCTTAGAGACCCCGGGAAGTTTACAGTATGTGCTACTGATGGATGCAAGACTGTGGCTGTTTAGGCCGGGTTATAAAAGCTGTTGATTATCTACAGCGACTACTGAAAACAAAAATTGTATTCATTCAGAGTGTTACGGTGGGGTTTAAGACACAGAAATAAAAAACGATGAAGTCCACAAAGTTCACAAGAGTCTATAACAAGTTATTAAAGTCTTTCATGGTCTTCCAAAAGATGTCCTGGTCTGACCTAGTGGACCATGACACCGAGTTCCTTGGAGAACATTAGCAAGAAGATCTGAGATGTCCTGACAGACTGTGCTCTCATAGGAAATCATTTCACATCTACAGAACAAGAACATGACCAGAAAAACCTTGGTTTGGCAAAGGGCTCGGGAAAATAGAGAGAGATGTGAGCTGACTGCTTTTAGAAACAAACCAAAATGAACTACACTCTCACTTCAGTATTCAGAATTAGTCTTTTATCAACTCAATTTGATTTGTATGGCGCCCAGAATATACATTATCTCGAGGCACTTTTACAGGGTAAGGTCGAGACCTCACAATATCATACGAAAGAGACCGAGCAGTAGAGAAGAAAAACTCCCTTTTAGGGATTTAAAGAAGCGGGTGGGCGGCTATCTGCTTTCAGCCGTTGGGTTGAAAGGAGAGACATGGGGAGAGGGAAGAGGAGGGGGAGTCAGTACTCACACTGCAGCATTTTGGATCAGCTGGAGGCTTTCAACAAAGTTACTGGGGCATCCAGATGAAAGGAATTACGGTGTTCCAGTCTAGAAGTAACCAATTCCTTGGGCTAGCTTTTCAGCATCCTTTTCTACGACATCATGTTTCTCGTTTTTCCTAACAGAGTGCAAGTGGAAGAAGGCTGTCCAAGAGATTTTGTGTGCGATTTAAAGGACATAGCCTGGCAGGCACGTGCACTAAAAGTCCCCAGGTGGCACTCAAGCACCTGCCCTTCTGGTGTCCGATTAAATAAATGTCCTATGACCGCTAAATGTGTATCGATGCTTTTAAATATGGTGCATGATGGCATAAATTCTCAATTACAAAAAAAGTTGTAATGCCTGACAAGTGCCTTTGAGTTCTAATTCATCGCGATCGCAGGAGCACCGGCCCCTCCTCCGTCGACCTCCCCCATCAGACCCACCACAGTGTAAGCATGTGAAACGAGCACCATGCGGTGTTTCCCTGACCTGCCCCCCCCCCTGCGTACGACAACCAGGTAACGATAGGGTTCAAAAGTCTCGCCATGGCTTACCCCTGTTTTGAAATCAAACGACCGGCGAGACGTTTCATTTGGCGCTAACCCTGGGCATTGGAGGTTAATCTTTCATGAACAGTTCATTTCATCTGTCATTCAAGTCACGCACTAAAGCCGTGAAGAATGATTTTATGCTGTTGTTCAAATAATACAAGAAGGTTTAGGGGTCCTCTGTGTGTCAATCAGATGATTGAGCAATGATCAGCAATCAGCACAACTGAATAAACAATCCACTACATGATTATTATCTCTGCATATCAGGCTCTCAGAAATGGCGGCCAACCTGCAAGATGCCACGAGAAAATATGCAAATATGTATTTGAAAAGGTCATTTTCAGACAAACTTATCAAGTTATAACGTGAAACTTTTCACGTTACAACAATATAGAAATTGATCACATTACAAAGTGAAAAAGCATGTTGTCATTACGATAAACCTTTCACGTTATAACGTTAGAAATTAACGTTAGGCAGCCAGCTCTTATTCTGGTCTATCGGACTGCTCAAAAAATGTAAGAGGGACAGGTGCTTTTTACCCCCTTCATTTTCGAAGCGGTCTGTAAAAGGTGAGCATAGAAAGTGAGGTTCAGGTGAGCCCTGAACCATAACTTAGTAATGCTGCTATAGGCCTAGACTGCTATATCTCTCTCTTTTTCTCTCTTTTTCTTTCTGTCTCTTTCTCTCTCTCTCTCTTTCTATCTCTCTCTCTCTCTCCATTTGTAAGGTGAATTGAATTGAATTGAATTGAAGTGAAAGTTCGTCATCCAATGAATACATCGACTGAAAGCACAGAGAGAACCCTGCAGGTGAATCTTTCATCAACATGAACGCGGAGCAGATGTTAGCAATGGCTGCAATGTGGATAACCGTTGGCCTAAGGTCACCTGCGGCCTTCAGGTCAAACACCATCTCCTCAGCGTTACGCACGTGGCACCAGGTGGTATCATTTTACGGGCAATAATTTAGTGCCACACTACATGGAAGCAAGTTAAACTTTGATTTGAAAAATCAAACATTTACAAGATGGGTGAGAGCAATATTGCAGAGATACACTGGGCTGGCCACTTCGAGGCTGGAGAAAGATATAGCAGCTGGAAAAGTGAAAACATAAAGGTGAGTTAAGATGAAATCAAACAACCTTTTCGAGGTTGAACCATCAAAATTCACCAATCGTAGTGATTTAGCTACAATAATTTTCTAGCTCCATCACACTTTTTTCTAATTGACAAAAATACAAGCTATTTTTCTAAGCATTTTACTTAGCATGCTACTCTTAGACCTGAGAACAATTTATTGGAATTTTGACCTATATTGACCTGACCAGATGTACTACTGTATTTACAAGCTAGATGAGAGCAACACAGATTTGCCGGGCTGACTGCATCTGGGATGGACAAGCAGAATAGTCAATAGTAATTTAAAAAGTTTAGCACATAAAGGTGAGATAAGGTGCGAGGAACTTGAGACAAAGTTAAATCAAAAATAAATCTCAAATGAAAAAACTATTTGAAAGATACCGTGGCCGCAAAAACTAGTTTTACAAGAGGTAATGAGAGAAAAAAAGAAAAGAAACATAAGCTACTCCACTCGCCACTTGGCACTGTGTTATAGACACAAGATTAGAGAGGAGCAAGGGGTGGAAATGTCAGGTTTGGGAAGAACGTGCTCAGATTGAGATTCAGCTCCATCCTTTTAATCACTGAGTCGTGCAATGCTGCGTGGAACACTGCCAAGGTGTGTACGTACAAGTGCCAGTGTGTACTTGTGTGTGTGTATCGTGAAAAGAGAGAGGCACATTTAATGGAACCCCACATCCATCTCATCGTCGCACCAAATTGAAATGAGACATTTTCCTGTCTTGCCTTTCAGCGATGAGGAATATTAATAAGCTGGGAAAAGATGCCGAAAGGTTAAGACGACTCTTTTCGTACCGGGGAGAGATCTTGTGTGGATTGTCTAAAGTGCTACAAGGCTTTAGGAGGTGTGTGTGTGTGTGTGTGTGTGGGGGGGGGGGGGGGGGGGGGGGATCTCTCCCTGTGTGGATCAGGGAGAGAAAGGTTGATCAAACACTAGTTAGAGGTCTGATTCAGTGGTGCAGACTGCGTCTCTCCTAAGTATTTTCACATGCTCGAAAACGAAATGGCCGCTCGGCGTCCGACTTCCCCCACTTCACATCTGTCTGTCCCTCCTCTCTTTTCAATTATCTTCTTCTTGTCCCTCTGTCCCGCTTTGCTTCTGTCCCTCTGCCGCCCTCACTTCTTATCATAAGGTGACAGAGTGGTTTTCGTGTGAAGCTCAGAGTCACTCTGTAAAAGGCCACGAACGACTCACTCCCTATTTTAGAGCGCTTGTCATTCCTTAATCTCTTTTAATTCTCGCATTCGCTCATTTGCAGGTGGAAGCAGTGGAGTTGGAAGGCGACAGCTTTCCCTGACGCTGCCGTCACGTACAATCTCGGCATCAACTCACTCCATTGTAAGGGGCATCTTGAGCAATTTTCTCATAGGTGTGATTAAAGCTTTATTGTGAAGTGCACTGCAATTCGGTGATTGTTATATTGATGAGTCGATGGACACATGTATATGAGGTTTTGTGTTGCATGTGTGTGTGTGTGTGTGTGTGTTTTTAAATCCATCAAAGTTTAGATGGTCAATCTAGAAGACATCATGTCTCTGCTCCAGTCAGTGAATTGATCACGTATCATGCCATTAGAACATGCTCTAACGCAGTATTGACATATAGTAAAAAAAAATATGTTATGGCTGATGTGTTAATAGAACTTTGTCCATATATACACCGAGGTGACCCAGAGAAAATTAACATTTATTTGGTCTGCTGGTGTTTCCGATGTTAATTCCAGTATTCACTCTCATTTCATCCCTTTTCTTTGTCTTCACCAACTCCTGTGGGAAATATCAGGCTCGTTGTTCTACTGTGTGAGCTGCTAACATGTGGGGCGGCTGGGGCTCAGGAGGTAGAGAGGGTCGCCCACTAACCACAAGGTTGATTCACCGATGTTTCTTTCAGTCCACGTGCCAAAGTGTCCTTGGGCAGCACTTGACGCTAAATTGCCCCTTTACGGTTGGGATGGCAGTGTATGAACGATGTGTGTGAATGGGCGAATGTGACTTGTACTGTAAATAAGGTATATATTTGTAGTGTATACAACATGCGTGTTGGTTAATCACTTCAAGTGACGCGTTTCATACTGTACACACCCAGTATTCTCCTGAATAATCACAGAGCATTTAGATCTAATTCAGGTATTTTGTATAAATGAAATCATGAGCGTTGTTGTCACTAGTCCCACTGGCTTGCTTTATCAGCAGCCCTGCCGTGGTCTGGTAGTTTCACTGTCTCAAGCCTGAATGGAAATGTGTAGAAAATTAAGGCTCCATAGCGATTTACACTCTGGCAGTCAAAAGAAACTTCGTCAAAAGCAATTTAAATGTCTTGATAGGTAATTGGTAATTGTTGGATACAGTTTACAGATCACCCATAGAGTCCTGATCAGTCACATGTCCTGTGGTGGCAGGACATGTGGGAAACAAATCGAGCCTAGTATTTACAGTATTACGTGAACTACACATTCACACCCGTCAGGTCATTATTGTTTTGTGTTATGCTCACCATAAACCAATCGCGGATGTCCTCAAATCAGAATTTTCGTTTCCCACATCCTAATTTAGAATAAATCGCACTCTTCGCACTGAGCTGATGTTATTATGTTAATTCGAAGAAACAGATCGTATCATATTTTTGCCATCCCTCGTAAGCCGGTAGGACATGAAATCTCTTGTCAACCCGTTATGTTTTTGCCAGTGCCAGATGAAAGTATGTGAAAGCAAAGGCAATAAGAATCACTGTAATTATGCGTCTCTCTCTTTGAGAGCAAGGTGGTAAAGAGGGAACAAATGACAAGCTGTGAAGAAATTGAGAGGCAGAGGGAAGAAGAGAAAGCCAACAAGAGGGAAAAGGGGAAAAAAAGCACAGATCATGCCGCTCCCGTTGAAGTGAAACTCCCAAGTAAGTGACTTGCTGTGAAGTCTGTGAAGGATGCGCCTCCACCTCCACACTTCTCCATTTATTTAAAACCTGACACATTTGAGAGGGAGTTTTTGAATCATTTATTCTGCATGGCATTATGAATCATTTTCTTTTTCTCCGTGATTTGACAGCATATTGAATCCAAACGCGGTTCTGTGCTCGCTGCTGAGGAGACTTTAATGGCACCAAATCACCCCAAATATTGATTTTCTCAATTTGAAAGTCCTTTTTTTTTTCCAAGGCGGTCTTTATATAAAGCCTTAACACATCCCTTTATTCATTGCAGACATAACTGTCGAATCTGTGTTCAGGGCTTTGGATCTAGTTTCTTCGACACAACGAGACACACACACACTAGGCAGCTAGTTGACAGAGATAGAAGTGGCGTGGGGTTTGGGTAGAATTTTGGGGGCCGCTGCGATAAGGCTTTGATGTGATCCTCGGGGGGGGGGACTCAGCCAGCGAAAACAGAGAGTGTGGAGGGAGAAGAAGTGAAAGCGGAAAGCAAGAGGTTAAATCTATGTTGAGACTGTAAAACTTGTCTTGGGCTAGAAAGACAGAAAAAGATGTGTGGACGTATAAGTGGAGAGACCTGACCCAGAGTGAAAAGGAAGCTGTCTGTGAGCCGAATGTATTTGTCGAGGAGCGAAAGGGAACCTGACAAAGAGAGACTTATCTTGGTGCGGGGGAGATTTAATCACAGTCCCAGCAGTTAACCAATAGCATCATCATCCTTTTTCTCACCCTCCGTCGCATTCGCTCCATCCAGCTCCGCGCTTTTCCCCGGACACAGACCGTTGATTCCAGGCAGCCTCCTTTCCCTCACAGCTTAGCCCTTAATGGGAAATTTAAGGTGTTCCGGCCCATTCGACGTTCATCTGAGTCTGAAGCAATAACTATCCAAACAAAGCTTGTTATTCCATTATCACAGGTGTGTGTGTGTGTGTGTGTGCGTGTGTGTGTGTGCGTGTTTGTGTGCTTGATTCCCTAAGAAGTCCCAGCAGAGCTTTCTATTCGAGGACAGTCATCGCGTGAGGGAATTTTTTTTTTTTTACCATCTGAGTCACAAAGGATGAGTCAGTCGCGGCAGCAGAGCTGATTGGGAAGATGCGTGTCAAACTTCAGCTCTCCTGACGGAGTCCGTTTCTCATTCGCAGCCCCTTAAGTGCACTGAAACAAACTTGAAAGATTACCTTCCACTTTAGAGACTTTTCCAGAACAACAGTGGAGGATTTGGTTCAAAACACATACATATTGACAGAATGAGCATTTCAAATAGAGACCCAAATTACACTGGGGATATCTTTGTCTTATAGTCACCCGTTGGAGAGTTCATCCCTCTTGCTTCCCACTGCGGTTTCTTTCAGAAAGGTGTGTCATTATCTTGTAACAAGACAGAATCAAGCAGTTGTGTCAAGAAAAACAACACTTGTTTCTTGCAAATGTTTGTAGTGTGTGAAAAAAGCGTGACCTAATCTCGCCTCACTGTCACATTTGCTGTACATTTTAAGAGCCTGCAAAGAGCAAAACAAATTGGTATAAGGTAAAAATGTAGGCTTAATTGGAAGGAGGTAATTGGGGTAAACGCATCTCACTGGGGCTTGAATGTTTAAAAGAAAAAGAAAAAAGAGAGAAGCCATGGATACATGATAAGTATAAGGTCTTATATATGTAAGAAATGGCCCAAAGCAATGCTGTGTTCATCTCGTCCACAGCAAGGAATTACAGTCTCGAAATCGGGTCGATCATTTGAGAATTCAAACAAAGCGATAATGGAGGGAAACCAATTCATTTCTCTGAGGAATACAGCTATCCAATGCAATACAATTGAAAATGTATTATTTTCCATAGAGTATATGTATGTGTATGGGTATTGCTTACTTAACCTGTACACTGTGCGTTCAGTTTGGATTTAAATAATACCTCTGGTACGCTTCTAGCACTCAAATGAGTATTAGTCTGGGAGGCGTTACCAACGGACGGAGGCAAATCATGTGACGTCTGTGTAACGACGCGAAAATATCAACCGACTAGAGGAGAGAGGAGAAGCTCTGTGATGACAATGTGTCCCAAGCTAGTATGCCTGCACAAGCAGCTGGAAACTGTTGTCTCGGCATCTCCTGTGTTCGTCTGTGGGTACGAAGGGTTGCGAATCAGCTCTCATTTTAGGTGCTACCTTCTTCAGATCTGAGTCTGTCCAGTTAATCGATCATATGTACTCACATTTCAGGAGTTGACAACTCTCACGTTTAACTTTTAGTTCACTCTGCTGCTATGATGCAGGTAAAAATGACACAAAATGATTAATGGATAAGGTGGGAATGATAGACAAGACTGCTGCAGATACAAGGACATCTACCACTCATGAGATCTGATCTAATAATCAAAATTTCCAAAAGAGGAACAAAACCAAATCATCATTAGTAAATCACGTATCAGCCAGAAGGAGACTGGTCAGGACTCACATGTTTTCATGTTCTTTGCTTTTGTGTAACATGCACGGTCTATACTCACCTTGAAAACATTATCATTCAATGGACCTGTTATAAACTAACGCATTTGTATTTGTGTTAATTTACATTTATAGCTGGTGTAGAATTATCTTTCTTTTTTAGATTGGTATTCATTTCACTAGTATTCATTTCTGTTTCTACATAAGTGTGGCATACACACGTTTACATTCTACATGTTAACCATGTGCCTCTAACCCTGTGTTGCCATGCCTGAGGCTTTCCTCTGTACAATAAAACATTCCGCTGACTTGCATCTCACCCCTCCCAGCTCCAGACAATAGACGCGCTAATACACGGACACAATACACTGCAAAACAACACAAAAGAGAGAAAGAGAGAAAACAGCCTGCACCATACTGTATATAGATTTATATTTGCATATATAGATGTGCATACCCATACCCATGCACACATAATACAGTATGAAATTGCCCACCTCAAATCATTTCTGTGCTGCATGTACAATTACACACATATTTTGTTGAAACAGCAAAACTGGACACATGCAAGGTCGTGTGCAGTTTCGTATTAAGAAAGCGGGTCACTTTCAGATTTGTACTTGATACTGACATTGATTCACAGCTCTGTGCACAGCATCGGAATTGGAAATGACCGCAGGGAGAAATAGGATTAAGCACCCTTCTCCGCAGCGTGGCCAGTCCAAAGAACATGAGCTTTTCAGCTCAGCTGATGTTCAATTCAGTTCAATTCTTTTTTTGTCCCACATGAGACATGTATTGGTTGTGGCGTGGCTAAAACAGAATGGACAGAATTCATAACAAGCAAATGTATAAATTAACTTTTATAACAAGTGGTACAAGTGGACATTTTTGTTTTGCCTCTCAGAATGTATCTTACCTATACCTCAAAATTAAAATACAGCGTCTGAACAATCAAAAGGCTGTTCCCTTTGCATTTTCCCCTCAATATTACCTGTATTTGACAACTATAATTCAAGTATATATTGACTATGTATATATAGTTATATCCAATCAGAAAACAGTCACAATAGCATACTAATCCTGATTAATAAAATCATTTACCTTGGTATCCCCAAACTTCTGTTGCTATCCCATTATTATGGCATGATTGCATAATAACTGCAAAATAATCACACTATAATAAAGCTCTCAAAAAATTTTTTTTTTTTCTCGCTCTAGCTATTCTGTTTTGTTTGTTTTGTTCACAAAGACAGGTTTTAAATTTTTGGGTATTGTTGGTGGATTTATGGTCAAATAATGAACCTGAGGTGAATTTGACTATTTAAAAGCTGTTTTGTTCACAATAGTTGCATGACTGCTGGAATAAAGTCTTGATTTCTCCAATTCTGCATTAATGTGCCCCCGGAGTGTTGGAGATAAAAGAGTCCCCGTTTACCAGTCGGCCAAAACACTGAATTACCTGCTCTGACTAGGGAGAGTTTATATAATATTCCCATGGCTTGGTACAGTTGAATTTTATGGACTTAGAGAAACTGTGTTGCTCTGTGTTCCGTTTCTCTTTTCCTCTGTCCTCTTCCACAAGCAGAGTCTGCTCATCTGGAGGAAGATGAAAGAGTGACTTTTGCTCATTGATATAAATAAATGGAGAGAGAGAGAAGGATGAGGCGAAGCCGTGTAGGAGGGGAGATATCCTTGGGGCAAGTAGGAGAGGGGGACGAGCCGACCACGGGGAGGAGAGGAGGTGGAGGGTGAGCATGAGAGGGAGGTGGAGAATGAACAGAGGCATGGTGAGGAGAGAGAAGAGAGACAGAGAGGAGCAGTTTAGTTATGGCGCTCAATGTTTAGCAACGCCATTATCTCAACCAGGGTAGTCTGAGAGGTGAGAATGAGAGGTCATGACGTCTTAGACACCCACTGATGTATGAAGATGTATGAAGGGATATATGATGCTTAGTGAAAAGGATGGATAGATGAACAGATGGGTGAAACGACAAGTATGATGAACGATAAGCACTGTGTTCAGGGTAACGTGTATCCAAAAGATGTGAGTGTTCTCTTCAGAATGTTACCATTAAAAAGCAAAGTTTGGGAAAAACACAACGACAGCATGACTTTGGGCTTGCAGCCACGTTGACTACAATGGCTGCAACCCCAAAAGCTGGCTGATACACCTAAGGAAAGGCACAATACTCTCTCAAGGCCAGAAATTGAATATGTACTCAGAAAACCAGAGGCATTCATCATGTTAGACACCAGGAAGCTGATTAAGGTCATGAGATGGAAAGATCCTGCCTCAGTTTCTATGAAATTCTTTTTGAATGACCTCGGGAAAGTGTTTTCTGATACCACCACTTACTCAAAACCCAGCGTGACACGTGGCGACAACGCATTATGGACTTGGATGGTTACTGTTAAAGGGGCAGTAAGCGATTCTAAGGCAATACACATTTTGTAAAAATCTGCGAATATTACTACAACGTCCGTTGTAGTAAACGGACGTTCGTGCAGACCACACCACACATCACTCGTCGACACCTTAAGAGACGTGCCAGCCGGCGGTGCCGCAACTCCGCAATTTGGCCTAGACGTTTGCGGGGGGCCGTCAGCCAGGGGACACCCTTCACTGATGTTTGGCTAGAGAAAGCAGCGGTAGGGCTGTGTCGCTGTCGCCCCCTGGAGTCAGCCCTGGAATCCTCACTTTATGTGTCCTGTCTTTGGAGCCAAAGCCAGAGGCTCCCTTGTTCTGCCTCCTCCGCCAGGTCCTTGAGAGCCTTCCTCTGCTTGGAGCCTTTGATCCCAAGAGACTTCAGGACCCACTCGGTGGTTGATCCAGTGTAGCCTCTGCAAGGCACATTCACTGGAGCTGAACACTGTCCGCCCTACTTGTGAGCACACAGCTGGCAGCTATGTTTTCTACCCTTCTTTGTCTCGAAGGCAGCCTCCATTCCGTCTTTTCACGGATGAGTCAATCCAGCCATGATGACCAGCATTGTTGTGTCAATTTTGTTGTAACTTTTCTTTTTCTTTTGGTCCCTGAGAAGTTAGAGCTAGCTCTGTTATTTGATAAACTGGCCTAGCTTCAAGCTGTGTTACATCAGGAAACGGTGTGTTACACCACGGCGTAAGTTCAACAAATCAAAGAAACATTTTTGTTTGACGATGAACAAACTATGACGAATATGTGATGCAAATGAAAAGAAAAGTGAATGTAATGTCAGACTGCCTCTGCTGCCAAAGCAGAGAAGAGAGCAGAGCAGAGAGGAATATGTCTGATGAGGTCAATCTGACTGAAATGTTCATTCATAATGGGTCATATTTAACAGTGTGTGGATCATTTTTCTAATAAAAGACATCAGAGGGTTTAGTTTTTATTTCCATTTATTATCACAAAGTATCCTTGTGTTGTTCTGAGCTGCAGTAATGAAATAAGAGAAGAAGCACCCAACGCTGTCAGGAGTCCTGTCGGGAATCAAATAATCTTTGTTGAGTTAAAATAAAGCAATGTTAGTAATTGTGTACTTATGTTGTGTGATAAAATCATTTAAATTCGAATCTTAGTTTTAAAACCAGAGATGACAGTAATGAACTCAAACAGCAAAATGAGTTGACTGGTCTATAAAAAGATCTAAAAATATATCTCTTTAATATTTGTCTGCTTCATTGGGAACTCTTTTGTCCCTGTCTGGATCCTGTAGGAAGGATGGCTTAGTTTCTCCAGTGATCTGACTGGTCAGTAGTTGGGTTGTTGACAGGTTTGATCCTCTTTAATGAACCTGCCCGGTAGCAACAGAAGTGTGCAGCATTAGTTACAATGGCGATGTGAAAAGCCGGGGGTTAATCCTGAAGTCACCCCGCTGTAACCCCAAATCCTGTTTCGTAGTAACAGCCGCTGAAAGGCACAGGGTGTTTAATGGTTGTTTTGTTTTTTCGCGATAAACCCCTGAAAAGTTAGTGTAACAGTCGCACAAGTAGATAGAAGAGTCATGAAGTCACAGAAGTGATGCAGTGGTGTCATTCACACAGCTATCTGGAGTTTCCTAACATTAGCCACCACCCTAGTTATACCAGAACAAGTAAGACTGTACCAGCAAGAGTGTATTGGCTTAGGTATTTAGAAAATGTTCCACTCTGGTGGACAATAAAGTTCTATTCTATTGTATTAACTTTTCATTTGTAAAAGAAACAATTACTATTTATTTTTCTAAAAGCAACAGAGGCCCGTCATACTTAAAAAGAGCATGAGAGAGCTTTTGTTTACTGTGAACTTTTAGGGAAAAAATGGAAAGTCATGCGGATGAAAAGAATTGCATGAAGATGAAGGGCAGGTCATGCGCGGCCATTGAAACTATAGTGTAATTAATAGCTGGCACGTTGCTTGTCCAGCCAAACTGTTGGGAGGGGCCGACCTACATCACACTAATTTGATAGACAGGCCTTGGATGGAATTGCGTCCACTGAGAGTCGGCCGCTCACTCGTCCAGTCAGTCACCTTCATAGAGTCTGACATCGGACTGCTTTCCTCTAATTCAAACTTCACATCCAATCACTTTTCATTTTCTCATGAATCCTGTTAGATCCCGCCCTCCCTCCCTGTACTCCTGTTAGGTGATTGTGTTTTAATTTGGGCAGCGAATGAGCTGCAGCTGACATGTTGCCCGTGTAATGCTGGAAAGGAGCAGAGAAGCTGTGACAGTCTTCCACTCACTCACTCACGTGCACGCACACTTGCTAACAATGAGCAGCACATACTTTTGGAAATGAGATTAGCCAAGCTCCCAGCGTCTGACTTAACACAGACAGAGACACTGAGAGAAACAACGTAGATTAGATGAGTGAAACTGGCTGTTTCATAAAGTGATATGAAAGTAAGATGTGTGCCAACACTCTGTTCACATATTCACAAGGTGACTCAGACTGAGGAAGAGAAGGACGGGGGGGGGGGGGGGGGGGGGCGAAATGCAGAAAGAAAATTATTATTTTTTTTATCTGAAAGGAGATGGAAAACTTTAGTTAATTGCGGTTGCAGGAGATTTCACAGCTTTATCAGTGGCTGCTTGGCATCGGAGTTGACTGGCAGCTAGATAGGAACCTTATCAGCCAGATAAAAAAAGTGAGAAGGCGGTGAGGGAACAGGCAGAAGTGAGAGGGAGCTCAAGTGATGAAAGTCAAGGAAACGGCACCAAAGAAGCACCAAGTAGAGGGAAAAGTAAAAGATGCTAATTTTGTCTTATCAGTTAAAATGGAGAGGCTTTAATCTACAGTCACCAATGTGATCACCAGATCAGTTTGACTGGCTCAGACAGCAAACATCAGCAATGGCAATTTTAAAAAGTAAATAAATAATAATAAATAATAATAAATAAAAAAATAATAATAAATATAGCCATGAGCGGCGATTGGAGGGTTCAAACCCTCTCCAATTTGTCCCAACTTCATGGGATGTAAACCAAACTCTGTGTTTATTCAACAGATGGCGTGAGAGGTCCCCAGTGATAGTTAATTGGCATCTTGATTTATTAGCATATATGCTAAAGGCCACGCCCATTTTAATGAATCAAAATGGCGCCTCATATTTTGATTAATACTTACCCTCAGAGCATGCACACCAATTTTGGTTAAATTATGTTCAGTGGTTTTTGAGATAGACGTTTGTGGCATGTGAGACGCCCCCTATAGGTTGGTAACAAATTGCTAAGTAGAACTGTAGGTAATCACAAGTGTAAGTTATGTACCATGATGTGATTGGACAAATGGTTAATGACTCATAGCCAATATTCCTCTAAGCCACGCCCTTTGCAAAGATTTTGGATAGTAGCGGCCATGTTTTTTTTACAAAGCTTACACATTTCTAATTGAAATTTGTATTTTAATACAAGGCATAAAACCAAATTTGGTGTTGATAGAGTCCAAATTTAATAATTTCATATTGCTCTTTTTCAGTTTTTGCTAATAAGCGCAACATTTTGTCACCTGGCACGGGTATTCAAGAGGCTTTTAGTGGAACACATTAAACTTTTAAGACGTGTGGCCAATTTGAAATCCACTGGAGTCACAGTGTGAGTGATGTGGTCTTTCCAAAATTGAGTTTTTGGGCCTTAATTACAGTGCCACTATGGGGCCAATTTGGATTTAATTAAGGTTTTAGAAGCTAACGCACATCATTTTCAGTTATTGCGTAATTTGAGGTAACACAGAACGAGAATAATAGTGATTTCTATGGACCAACACAAAAACAATGGGGTTTGAACCCAAATTATTATTATTATTAGTAGTAGCAGTCGTACGAGTAGTAGTAGTAGTAGTTGTATAGAAATAAAACCTCACTATTGGTCTTTTTTTTTAGTTCCCTTTACCTGCCCTCTATTGCACCTTCCCAATGGGATCCTTTTTTGACTCTTGTATCTTATCTTGTCTTATCCCCGCTCTCTAAGCTTGCCCTCTATTTCTCTCTCCTGTGCAATTTCTTTGTCTTAGACTAGTTTTTGGTTGCTTTCATCTTTTTTTTTCATCCCTGTCTGTACCGTTTATCCTTTTTCCCTCTTTCTCCTTTCAACTCTGTATTATTCTGTACCACCTCTTTGTATATCCTCTCTCCCTCGGCTGCGCCATGTTTGTACTATTCCAATCAAATTCTGATCACATCTTTATATCAAAGATGCCAACCCTCGAGGAGGCACTACTTTCATGTGATGAAACTTGCTTATTATCCTTTTCAAAGCTGTAACACCAAGGCTGAATATTAACACTCCACATTATTAAACTTGTACTTACACAACGCTTCTGTCAGTTTTCTGACTTAGAAAGAACTTAGTGTTCCCAGTATAAGAACCACGAGCTGCACACTGAATTTTACATGAGGTCAACAGCCAAATTTAGAGCACAAAGGACACAGTCTCAACATGAAAACGAACAGAGTTTAGTATCTTTAACTGCTTAGTTGTTCTAGTTGATAAGATTGCAGTTCCATTCCCTGGAGCTATCCACAAGGTGGGACACCTGAGGTTTGTGAAGTCATTCACAATGACTCTGTTGTGAGATGTCTTCTTTTATGGTTCATTGTCTCTATTTCCCTTTTATCTGGGAAATCCAAAGCTTAACACAGTTCCTTGTCCAGATTGTGGATGTGGGCTTGTTGGAAGAGCAGGGTCTATGTCAGCTGTGCTTTCTTAAGCCTTTTCAAGTCATTTCCGTTGGGGGCCCACACTCCTTGGAACAACCTCCCCCAAAGGGATCCGACTGGTGAGCTCCTCATCCCCTTTTAAATCCCTCTAAAAGACATATTTTGGGGGCTCCCTTTGGGCTTTGGGTCTAGACACACCTTCAACTTTTGATGTCACTACTTAAAGCCTTTTATTATACAAATTACAATTATTGATTATGATATTCCTGCTCTTCTGTTTTATATTGTTCAAATTGTTTCTTTTTCGATTTTTTTTAGTATGTTTGTCATTTTTCCATCCATCACCCAAAGTGTTTATATAATAAAAATGGCTTGCACCGTTCCGAGAACCCATGGGCGCATTGGTCTTAAAAAGAGATGTATTAGGGCACATTGTTTGCACATTGCTATAGAAGTGGAAAGCGGTTACGCTTTTGAACAACAAAAATCTTATGGAGGCATAATCAAGATAATAATATGCCCCTACAGAGGCGAGCAACAAGTGACTCTGCTTGTTACACGCACAGAAGTTCTGATGTAAATGGTAAATGGACTGTATTTATCCAGCACGTTTGTAGTTTTATCAAGCAGATACATTCATACACTCCCGTCAGATGCAAATTAGGGTTAGTATCTTGCCAAAGGACACTTTGGCATGCTGACTGGGGAAAGCAGGGATTGATATGTATATGTATATGTTTAGTTTAAAGGCATTCTCAGGGCTGGACTACTGTTACGCTCTCCTCGTCGGGACTCCTAGCAAGAGCCTTTTAAATACTTCAATACATCCAAAACAGTGCCACAAGAATCCTGATTAAATACGACCACATCACACTGTCTCATTCAGGATCAAGTACAAAATCTCCCTAGTCACCCATCAATGTATGCCCCTCCCTACCTCAAAGAACTAGTATCACCACAAACCTCCTAACGTAACCTCCGCTCCGTAAACAAAGGCCTTCTTCACCCCTCCAGGACCAAGCTCCGCACCATGGGGGATTGGGCATAATGCTCAGTCGCTCCTCGCCTGTGGAATTCCCTCCCATACCACCTGAGGGTATTTTTTAAAAACGTTCTCTAAAATTTTTGATTTTTTTTGTGTCTGCCGCTGTTTTTAAACCTGTTTTTAATCTTATTTTTTTACTCTGTATTATTATTATTATTATCATTCCAGTAAATGTAAATCAAGTAGACAAGACGGGAGGCTAACCAGGGAGACTGAACATCATCACACTCTATTTTCTGCAGCCTGTTAGTCCTGAGTAAAAGTGAAAGTCTGAGCTAGGAAAAAATAGGGTTGTGTCTGTTCACAGCGACTGACTGTTTGTGCTAAAGAGAAAAATATGGCGATTCTACAAAATGAACTGTATTTCCATGTAACGGGGCAATTAGGGCATCTTACTGAAGTTGTCATGAAGAAAAGCACTCTGTTGCATTGATTGATCTGCTTAACGATAGTGGCAGATTAATTGAGTCAGTGGAGATGTGAGACTGTGCGCTGATCATCCAGTGACTTTCAGACCATTGATTGATCCCTTATCTCGACTAAAAAAGAGGCAGGTTGAAGACGGCAGGGTGGAAGTGGAATTATTCAAACCTAAGCCACTAATCCTAACCCGCTCCTCAGACTGCGCCTAATTAAACCAATAACAGTTGAATTATTTAACACTATTAACATTAGGATGGTTTATTTGTATATATAGTGATGGTAAGAACAAGCATTGTGGAAGACCCTAACCCCTAATCCCATTTTACAGTGAAAAATAGCAAAGGAATATTCTATGTTCTGCTTGTCAGATGTCTGTACTTTATGTGTTGTGCAAGCTTTCAGTGAGTGGCTATTCACATTAATATATTTCTTTTGCAAGTCTTGTTTTATAAGACTCTTTGTTGCAGGTTTTGATGTTTTTTTTTTAACCGCTAACCCTTACCCTAACGTTCATATTTGACCCTTCTTCTTATTTTCCTCATGCTTATAAATGAGCTCAGTATCTTTGTGATCTCAATCTCATATTCTCTGGACTCTGTGACATCTGTTCAGGAACCACAGATGAAAAACAGCCTCTCGGCTAACCCTGGTACATTTACAGTATTAATTTACACCATCCTAGTTCATTAAGCAAATAAATGAATCAATAATAAAATAAAATATGATAAAAAAAATCAGTAGGTGGACTGTATAGTGAATGTGAATCAAAGCTGATGAAATTACTCCCACACAGTTCTGATAAAGCAGGTACACTGTGTTTCTAACTGTTAAATTTTCGAAGGATAATGCCTGAAGATGTTTTTTCAAAACTCTGTTTGTTGCACATCTAATCATGAATATTAAATGTTATGGAAAAATACTTTTTAGTTTCCAGGGTCTTTAATTGCAAGAGTAATAGCAAAAACACATTGTCAGAATTGTGTTGCACTTCATATTAAAATGTAGTGGCTTGATATACTGTAAATTTTTCCTATTGCAAACCGATCTCCTGTATACTCAGTGGAATGAAATCCTCTATACCCACCACCAAGTCTTCAGTAGTCTAAATCTCGCATTTGAAGACATTCATTTAAATTATACACTTTAGGACTTTTCCGGTAAGGTCTGCTGCTCAGCTTTAAAAAGTGAGGTACAGGTGCCGAGTTGATGGAATGCTTTGAAAGACATTTCATCCTTTTATGTGTACGTAACGCAGCACAGGCAGCCGTGACACCTAACCCAGATGAATACTATAATTATCAGTTCTGCCTCTCACAGATCACCCGTCTGCCGATCCTCTGTCATATCCATCATGCCTACACAAATATATGCACGTTTTCCGACACACACACACACACACACACACACACGCACTGTTTTGATGTGTCAGATCTGTATCCATCATAACAAGTCAAAGTGAGATTTAGTGCAGTGCCCTGGCGGGGTAACCACACTGTGGGCGAGTCCATATTAAATTGTCTGCTGAAGTGGGCCAGATTGTGTTAGGCCAGCCGGTCCATTCATCTGCGCTAATGCCCTTTCTGCCTCCATCCATTTCCAAAAACTGAAGGGGACTGGAGAGAAGAGGACAAGGCCGAGGAGAAGTAAAGAGAGGGGAAGGGGAACAAATGAAGGTGAGAAAGAGAAAAAATATTTTAAAAGTAGAAAGAGAAGGGGCTGAATAATAATAATGGAATAGGAGGAGTGGAATAAAAACTTGAACTATGTAGAGGAACTTTACACGGTTAGACTATGACTCATAATGATGTCATTATTTCTTTTGGCTCACTATATGCAATTAAGTACATTGTGATTTCAACATTTGTCATGGTTTTAAATGAGCAAGCATGAAGCTCCCTCTGTAACAGAAAACAAGACCTAATGGAATGAAGCGCACGCCATGTACAGTACACCGCAGTAGCTTTACGAAGAAGGCTCCGCGGTAATGAGCTTGAGGTGGTGAAAAAACACACATGCATGAGTGGACACGTGTGTGTACACACACACACACACGAACAAACCAACGTGCTGAGACTCGATCAGCATGCGTTCACATTGCCATTACCGCTTTTAAGTGTTCGTCGCTATGGCAACAGTGTGATTTATTTCGCAATTAGGAGTCGGTGAACGTGCTCACTTACAACCAGTAACATCAAGCTGCACATAAATAACCTTCAAGCTTAATGTGGTCTATTTTCTATTAAAAAACAAACAAACAGAATATCACTGTCGTGTATCTCCCAAACATGCAAACTTCTATATCAGGAGTTTGCTTGTTTGGGAGTTGATTGTAGCAGAACAAATATTCTCTAATAATTGTGTGCTACAGCTAATTGGCAATTAATGTGCTCGCTAAAGAAAAAGGAAAAAATTCAGTGGGTTTCACATCCAATAACACCCATTTTCATCCATCTAGCGTAAAATGAAGATAAACAATACGCGGATGGATGAGCAAGTCGGCAGGCAGGTGGGAATGTAATGGAATCAATTAGGCAAACAATTGTGATTTATATTCTGCGCTGATAACAAAGAAAGCTTAATTTACTTTCTTCCCCCCATCTTACTGATATCATTTATTTCAAATGTTTATGCACCGATTACATATGAATCCCATTCCCTCTTGTGACTAACGCCAGCCATGCCGGACGTGAACACAAAGAGGCTTGACTATGTAATAATAATGTGGAAGGAATAGTTATTTACTCTGACCATATATGTTCATGTATATATTTCTGTTTGTGTTTGGTTGGAGTAGATCTGTGTGTAATTTCTCTTCGTGCTGTCATGTGGATTGTTTGCATGTCTATGGACGTGTTGATGTTGGAAGTTTGCAAAAGCTTGTCCAACATTCTTCTGTACTGAAACCTCTCCGTTCCGCTTTCTTTTTTCTATTCCACTCGATCTCTCTTGCTCTCTGCAGTGATATTGAGAAGTAGAACTCGTCTGGCCCTCATTAATGTCCCTGGCATTCGCTTGGCTCTGCATCTCTCTTGTTCTCTCCACGGCCCCTTACAGCTTCATCTCACATTCTATCCATGCCATCCTTGTATGCGCAACACTAGGAGGCTTCAGCTGCAATTAGTACCTGTGCCATTAAGCATTCACACACACAAGCGTGCACTCACACACACACACACACACACACACACACACACACTGCAGACGCATAGGTCCAGGTCTTTTGTGTGCCCGGCATGACTCTTCCCATTCTTCACCACTGCAGCTCACTCAGTAATGACGGACTTGACAATAATTAGACAGCGTTAATAAGCATTCAGTTGGTCCAGGAAAACATTGGGATGCCATGATCCTTATTATGGGCCTATCT
Source organism: Scophthalmus maximus (assembly GCF_022379125.1). Taxonomy (NCBI): domain Eukaryota; kingdom Metazoa; phylum Chordata; class Actinopteri; order Pleuronectiformes; family Scophthalmidae; genus Scophthalmus; species Scophthalmus maximus. Next base: position 24,631,905 of record NC_061522.1, read on the forward strand.
ACTTTAACCTCAGTGCATGACTGGTTGAGCCTTGGTTCTTGTGGAAATTATATTGGAGGTAAGGTTGCCTACAGTTTACACTTTGGTGATTAGGTAAGATGACGTCCCAATTGAAAACTGATCAAAGTTCGTTTGTGCGATCTGGTGTCTTGGAAGATGGCCATATAGAATTGTGTACTGCAGTGTGTTGATAACTTTTAGGGCTTTGTATTATCGGATAATGTTTTTGGCATTAGCCTGCAAAGGCTACACACTATACCTTATTAGCTCCAGCATGAATCTTTCATTTGGGCCTCTATCACAGAATCCCTAAAACTCAGGCAAAGTCATTACCGTTTTAACTTTTTCAATCTCTCGCTTGCTTCATGTCTCGAGATCACTCCTTTATCCCCGGTGTTCTATTTTTCATCACAACTTTATCCTCATTCATACCCTCAAACACTCTTTAAACTTGAAGAAATGAGATGCATGTCTTTTGGGGGGTAACTAGGTCTGGGGTGATCACCAGAAAGTTTCTGACACGCTGAATCACCCTTAAGCTGGTGTTGAATGTTTTAGAGCGGGCTGGTCTCTTTTTCTGAGGGGGATAAGACAGCTCTTGTGTCTGCTTGTCTGCTGGGGCTTTGGAGGTAGAGGAGAGGCAGCTACTTGTTCTGCTCTCCCCTCTCATCTCGTCGCACTAATTAGAGAGAACTGGGTTTAAATCTTGGTGCGGACACACACCGCGCACAGGTGGATGTGGTGTGTAGTTCAATATTAATCAAAGTGTTTCGTGAAGATTCTGTTTGTGCGTCCATAAAAATAATTTTGGGTCAATATTTTACTAGTGAGATACATGCTGGTGGAATGCAATGTGCCAGCTATGTGCAGTGTATGAACCGTGTGCATTGCGGTGGCAAGGCACCACGGGCAATGATAAGGAGGGGGCTTAAGCAGTGGGCTCTCTAGGCCTAATCACTGCATGCATTTCAAAGGCGAGAACACCAATTAAAACTGATAGGGCTCAATATGGGCTTTTGGGCTGCCACAGTGAAGAGCAACACATCCAACATGAAAATCAGTTGGCCCCGTCTCCTGGTCAGGAGAAGTGGTTTGCCAGGCAGTGATCCGAGAGGAGCCTCTGATAAATACATGGGCTCCACAAGGGGCAGGAGCAGGGGCAAGGGGGAATAGACTTGTGGGGTCATTGAGAGAAGACAGAGATTTGTGTGTCTGTGTGTGCGTGTGTTTGTGTGTGTGTGTGTGTGAATGCCGAGGATCAGAGGGCCTGTGATCTCAGCTCCACTCAAGTAGGTGGAAAAGTCAGTGAGAGAGACTTTGAAATAGTCTCCCTGAGTTCTTTATTAGCAACACCATACTAATACTGGGTGGGGCGTCCCTTAGCTCACAGAAAGGGCTTCTTCGTGCCATGAATTCCAAAAGACGTTGAAGTGTGTAAACACTGTTGCCTGTTGGCAATTATCAATTATAAAGCGGGTAGCTCAAATCAAGCGATCCCATTGGTTCATAGCCGTAGTACATTGATCGTATACCATACTATGATGTCGAATCAGGTCCGTTGCACAGGTCCGTATCCCTCCATGGAGGAGCTACGGAGTGAAGTTGAGGAAACTTACGAGCCCTCAAAGCAACACGCCTGCGAACCCAGCTCCCATCTCGTAGCCTTCTTACAAACAAAATTGACCAGCACGTATCAGCATCTCTTTTTGTATCATATTAAAAACTTTATTCATGGTTCTGGCGATGTTGCTTGTAATTAACGCCTTTCACATGAAGGCGCTCGTAACCGCACAGGAAAACCCAGGGTTGACTGAGACAGTTGATATCCAGCTTCGTAGTTCAGGTTTTCTCCATGATGATCTATGTTAGGTTAAGTCAAACCAGATAATGAAAACATATCCAGGGTATGTTGAACTCACTTCTTGGTCCAGGCCCCTGGTCCCTTTTCTGGCAAACAATTTGCTTTTTTTTCAGCCGTTACTTTCAGAACATTTTGCTGGGAATACATTTCTACTTTTATTTGCACTAAGATGGAGTCTTGAATGCAGGTCTTTTACATATATATATATATATATATATATATATATATATATATATATATATATATATATATATATATATATATATTTGAATCTTTTTTACAAAGTTGTACTGCTTAAGTAGTAAATGATGTGAGTGCTACTTCCACCACTGCAGCGTTCTTAACTCTCAGCAAGAATCTCACAAAAGATTGAATTTCCCACAATAATAAATTATCGCTTTAATCAATAACATAGCACTTAAAAAGTGACAAAAGTGACAAAACAGCAACGGAGAAAAAAAAGAAGGACAAAACTCTTCACCAGCAATAAGTAATCAATTTGTAAACATCTAGTAGTAAAATGAAATCAATAAAGGCAGTGCAATTATTTTAAAAAGACCTAATTACAATACAGCTATGCCATTGCGTGAATGTTCATTTGAGTGGGCGTCCCCTAATGCGGGAAAAGAATCACGGAAACCTGCTGTATTTATATCAATGAAGAGAAACGCACAGGCTACACCGGAGCTGAAGGTCAATGTGAGCTTTCTTCGCTGTAGGTCACACTCAGCCGAGGCAATGTTAGGTGACGTCCAATATCTGGTGATGTGTGCTTGTGTCTGAATGTGTGTGAAGTCTAATACGCTCTGACAAGCTGATAACATATTTCTTGTTAAATGGTTTGACATCATTAACTAATAAAGATTGATTGCCCTTTGTTCCCTGGCAATGAGTGTTTGCACTATTACCCTGCCACCGTGGTGTGTGCATGAGTGTCTGTGTGTGTGCAAGAGAGAGAGAGAGAGAGAGAGAGAGAGAGAGAGATTAGTAAAAGGAGCGTTTCTGTATAGCTCAGGGTTTTCCTCTCCACAGATCAGACTCTGGCTGAATCCAGCCTTCTCCCATGATGCTTTGCAGGCGGAAATTTTGGAAATACTCCAGGCGGTGGCTAAAAGGGAAGGGAGAGAGAATTTAATATAGGACCCATAAAACCCACATACAGAAACTGTGCATCTCATTTTCTGAGTGTAAGTATCTACTCAGGTGTTATCTTGAAAGTGGGACTTTCAATTCTTTGACATCCAAACTTGTTTTGAGATTTCTAACAAGAACACATAAAAGTCTGGCAGGAAAACTAAAGGGGCACTCATTTGATTTAACAAATAAAGATCAGTTGACCCATCACAATAACAATCCCGATGACACTGTCAGGGTTAACTTGGCTTGGGCTAGGGACTTTTAAGAGAAAGCCTACCATAAACTGGGAAGTAGAGTTTGAAAGATAAGGGCCTTTACACGTAAGGGGGAGTTTAATGAAAGATGCAATCTGAGAAATGTAGGATCCAGTGTTATAACCGTTACAAGGGACTAAAAGTCAAGAAATTTGACCTCTGATGTTTCAATTTTTTCCATTCTTTTATACATCTGTCTCCCACAAGTCCCCCACCTTTATGAGTGCAAACACTGTAAAAAGTGGAACTTGTATTCTGCTTCTGTCTTCTCCCATAACAGTGGATCATCATTGGCAAATTTGATTTGGAATTGTTTTTTATCGCCACGTGGCCTTCCTAACGCAAACCCTCCCATTTCATCCAGTCTTGGGACTGGCAGCAAGAATGCACTGGCTCGTACATCCCCGGTGGCGTGTCCCAGGGAGCCAAGGGATTATACCACCGACACAAGGATGAGCGGACCACCATTAGCCACGACCTCTTGATTAAAAATTTTAATTGTGCCGACAAAAAAACAAGGATCTATGGTTTTAACAAAAGTGAAGACGCGCTGATAATTCCTCATCTGATTCATTATCACTCTCAAAACGAATAATCGTGAGTGTCAATGTCAGATGGATTGATTAGGTAAAGATTATTAGCTTTTTCTAAATATACAATTAATTAATGGAGGTTGTTATCATAAGAATGAATGGCAACAACAGTCCAGCAAGTCTCGCTGCTTCTGTCCTCTCATCTTTTCTTGTCGTATGATTAATCAATTACTGGTTTGGTATATAAAATGTCAGAAAATATGAATTTCTCAGTATTTTAAGGCACCATGTTTTCCAATTGGTTGTTTCTCATCTCTGGGACAATATATCGTGCAACAAAAAGTATTAATCGTGACAGGCCCAGCCCTGAGTAGTGTCTGTGTAGATGACCTACATAATGAGTCAACATACTCACAAGTTTGGTTTTTGGCCTTCCACTATCTCTGCCCTGGGAATGGGGTAGAGAGCCTCGTATGTGCGCTTCTCTCCTGAGCCATGGATGGCGTAGGAGTTCATCTTGTTAACATTGGGAGGGAAGTACGACCAGGGGAGGAGAGCCTCGCCCATCCACCGGTCCCCTGTGATTGTGGCATCAAACACCATTGGCAGTTGTTGCTGGAGAGATAAATGAGGAGAAAAGTAAGAAATATCAATTACCTAATAGAAGAAAAAAAAAAGCAGGGCTTCAATAACTCCTTGATGTCTGCCTACCTGGAACGCTTGTCCGACTCCTGACAGCAATAATATCAGGTGTTGTCCATGTCTTAAAAAGAAACATAGAGAAGATGCTTCATTGTTGTGCTTTGACTATGGACACAGTAGTTGTCCTCATGTGAGATGTTGGACTTAACAATTACGTGTTATAACAGCGGATACTTTTGAAATGGAGCAAGTAGCAGTGTAACTACAGTCTTTTATAGTGTAGTTGCATTATGTGTTGTTTGTAGCCTCTATGTTCTCGGCAAGCAAGTGTTTTTTTCAGTGTTTATAGTGAGTCTCTCAGAGGTAATCAGTTGTAAAAGTGTTTTAACCTGCAGCAGTTTCTGAAGGCTGCGTTAACATGTTCTGCTGCCACAGAGGAAATGCATTCATGACGCTTTAAAAAACAAGTTCTCAACGTCTTCCAACATCTTAACTACAGAAATTAACAGGGGAAAATCTGTCAAACAGCCAGAGCTACATCTCTCACAGATGATGAACTCTGACATGCTGAATGTGTGAAGAGGGTTAGATGTCAGAGAGGGAGAGTGAGAGAGGAATCGACTCGCTGCAGTTACTCTGTCAGCTAACAAGTGGCCCCTGGGAAAGTTCGCTGTCAGCAGACGTCCAGCCGAACAAAGATTTTGGTAAGCATCCGAGTGGTGTTACATTGTCAGAGGGTTATCTGTGATGATATGTCAGATGATAAGAAAAATTGCAGTTCAATTATATTCACTTGTTTTATCATTGTTATTTTGTGTGGCGTACAGTATGATCACTGACAAAAATGCGATCACTTAGAGACGATATAAGCGAGTCCAAGGTGGACTGTGTCTCACTTCATCAGTGAGTGTATTCATTTCACTTTTCTTCTTTCTAATGTCTAAGGGGGATGTGAAAAAAACAACCTGTGATGAGTCAAAACAGTAATAACATATTCTAACAATACATAATACCATTCCCCAAAACATGGACAGTGACAGAGCAGCAGCTTAGACATGTACTTACGGACAAAGCTCCACTTCCAGGTAATTTTCAGTAGCGCTGTCAAGGAAGAAAGACTCAACAACTGAGGAGATAAAAAAAATGTAAGATAAGAACTTTAATCTTATGTTAATGTTCAATAAGTGTTATGATCCTCCTCAGGAATTATTCCGGGGGGGGCGGAATCCTAAATCATTTGAGTAATTTATTTAAAGCGTAAAGTAAGAGATACGTAAACTGTTATGTAAGACATGAGGACCAACACATCCGCTCACCAGGCAATGTGCTCATTATCCACCTAGATTAAAATGGGGTTGACTTCCAATCTAATAACTAACTTTAATGAGGCCAAATATGTGGGGCTCATTAACCAGAAATCGAACTAACTTAAGGTCAATTACATAGGATTGTTCGTACTCTACCTCATTACAAGGTTTAATTGCTATGTCACCATAATAATGATAATGCAATTACTATTCTGACCTCATAAACACAGATAGTTCCTAATCTCGCAAACTTCAATGATCTATATTCATAATTTTATTTTAGCTTGTAGAGCAGCCTAAAATTGCATCATGCTATCTAATTCAAATGTATCATGTATTTTTTTTTATCATTATATCATAATATATATAACAGTTATCATGAATACAACTGTGGGGAATAGTAACATTGAAGCAACACTTGTATAACAGCATGCGACCCACTACAATAGAGTTCAGTGTGAAGGGAGTCTTCTGTGTATCACTGGAATGATTCAACAATTTATTTATTGAATATTTAGAATTTAAATGATTCTAAATATGTTTAGAATCAGTGTGTTTAGAATTCTCTCTCTCACCAGGAGTTAGCATGAGGTGAGCGACATGACAACATGCTCAAATCTGTAGTTAAACATGGAGCTGGAGCTTTCAGACGGTTACTTTAGCTTCGTATAAAGCCTGAAAACAAGGGGGAACTCGACATGGATGTGTTTGAAAGACTCATTACAAATAAGCACATTTCTCTAAATGTTGAACTATCCCTTTAAGTAGCCATGCAAAAACAACCCAAGAAGTGATTAATTGAATTTACATTTAAGCAATATGTTTAAAAACTTTGTGCAATGCTATTAATGCACACTTTCTGTGCCAGTATTTAAAAAAAAAATAATAATCAATTCATTTTTAAAAGAATGTACGTCCAGTTATTCCATTTGCTAATGTGACTTCACATTTCATCAGCATTAACTCTGCATTTGCATTTGTCAATCCACTTTTAAAAGCTCCTGACTATATCAACAGTATTTGCATTTCTAGAAAGCTATTTAGTGCAGCAGTAGCACCAGACATGCAGCACCCGTAGGTCTGGACCCCCTACCCTCTTACCCACCTTCATAGTCCCAGAGTCCAGGGAAGGCCTGACCGGGGGGCCCTGCGGGGGCGGCCGGGTCATTGAAGAAGGGACCAGACACCTCCATCTTCAGTCCTCCTTGTCCAGGAGAGAAAACGACCCTGATTGGCTCATGATTCACAGGATTGCTATCCCAGGTGTGCTGGATAGCAAACTCCATCTGTGCGAGAGGACTGAAAGAACAATTCATCTAGGATGAGAGTTGCTGTGTGCATGTCCACAGTGAAGCAACAGATCGCGGACTTACAGAGATGCAGGGCACAGCAGGACGTGGATAAGTGTCAGACACTGTAGTGCCCGAGATACCCCCATGTTGTCAAAGGCTCCCAATACTCACTGGCTAAAGCGCTGTCGTTACCAAGCTAGGTCAACGTACAGCTCTGTTACTCAATAACTCATCAAGAAAGTAACACTGACTTCCGCACGGAAGAAACTTTGAGCCATGGTGAACTGACCTGATGCGCTGGATGTGGCTCCAGACGGGATCTGTTCTGAACTCTGGACTAATGAGGAAACTACTCGGATGACGTTGCCTACAGCGAAACGTTAGCAGAACAATATATATATATATATTTTACACCAATACGTTTGTTAGTTCCCAAGCTAACCGAGTTGAAAACACTTCCACTTTCCAAAACGTCATTTCTGAAAAACATTACTCTAAGTGAAGCCAAACGGCCGGAACTGTCATGTTCCACCTGAAGCGTCCCAATACAGGGCGGAACATTTGTTCTCCTCCCTGTACGCACGGAAGCATTTTAGTGAAGCACGTTCTTTGTCGCCATTGGTCGCCATTTGTTCGCTTTAAACGGACGGCGGAACCGCGGATCGCAGTAAGACAGCCACTCGTGACTCTGTATTTCATACATTTATGTAGATCGTAAGCGTCAGTGTTCTCTCGCGGTGGTGTTTTATGCTGCAAGTCAGCCAATTGTTCAACATGCCCCAGAGGTTTTGTTCGCCAAGCTTAGCTGAGATTGATTTAGCTCCACCAGCTAACACCGAACCACAGCACTGAACTCACCACATAGCACAGGCTAATCAATGTTTTTTGTAACGAATACATAGCTTAATAACGTCGTTAGCTCCAGTCATATATGACTGATATTCGGTTTGAAAACTCCCGCACTGATGCAACTACTGGACACATCGCAAGTGCTTCTGCTTGAACGTTAATGTTTGCTCTGCGGCTCAGTGGTGACCGTTTTCAACCTGCCTACTCCAAACTGTTTGCTTTTTTTTTTCTTTTTAAACAGCACTCTCGGTTAGCATGGCTGCGGAAGCTGGGGTTTTGCATGATCAAGGTAAGGGCAAAACCAGAGGGCGTCAGTACACTGCTGTTCAAGTGGCCTCAGGTGGGGGGGTCATAAGCCACAATTGCACATTTTATGGGACACTTATGACAACCTACTTATCCTCAACCAGAGCATCATTGTATGAAGTCTAGTTATACACAAAACACAGCACATAATAGATCATGTTATGAATTATCCACAACATTATTAAAATAATGGTAAATAAACTAATGGTGAGACCTCTGTGAAACTGTCCTAAACTTAGTCCTAAACAAATAATGAAATCAACATAACTTTAGTGTAAAGGATCTTTAGAACGAAGGAATGCTAATAATGTTTTCTCATCAATCGAAATGACCAGGGGTCTCATTTCTAAAACTCTGCGTAGGATCCTTACTAAAAGTGTATGTGCGCCCAAAAGCCGAAAATGGCATATGCCGAAAAATATTCAGACTTATAAAACCGTGCGTACGCACACCTGTGCGCAATTCACCCTTTATAAATCACAGATCACCTGTGTGCGTACGTGAATCAGCCTCATATCCCGCCCCGTACACGCCCATTTTAACCATAAATAGTCAATGCAAATCACCTCATGAATGCTGATCCGCATATTAATGACCCTGGCATCCAATTGTTCTTTCGTTCTGACAGGTGAGAGAGAAAAAAACATGTATTTAATTTGTGTTGCTTGAGTTTTATTTTAAATGTGCGACATGAAGAATCTCATTCATTCAATGTGGAGGCAAAGAGGAACGTGTCCGCAGTGACCCTCGCACATTCTCCCGTCAAGTTTGTTTTTTATAGATCACGACCTTTGTGTGGGAAGTGGCGTACCCACGTTTCCAGCCCCGTTTTGTGCGTACGCCTTATAAATGAGACCCCAGAACAGTTAATTTGATTTTCAAAATGATAACAGCAAGTACAATCTAATGCACTGAACCTCAAAAATGATGCACCGAAGACCAATTGTTGACACTGCTTTAAAGATTTGATAATATACAAGCTATTGATGACTCCAAGGAGCCTAAAAATGTCCTGAATAATTTGATTGTTATGATTTTATGCTTGTCTATACATTGAACTAGTGTGTAATATATTTCCAAAATAGACCTTTTCATACAGTTAAGTCCATATATATTTGGACAATGACACAAGTTTTGTTATTTTAGCTGTTTACCGAATCATATTCAAGATACAGTTTTACAGTACATCCGGAAAGTATTCACAGAGCTTCACTTTTTCCACATTTTGTCATGTTACAACCTTATTCCAAAATGGATTATTTGGCCGTCCGGCCAAACTGAGCGATTGGGGGAGACGGAAGCCACTCCTCAGTAAAAGGCACATGACAGCCCGTCTGGAGTTTGCCAAAAGGCACCTGAAGGACTCTCAGACCATGAGAAACAAAATTCTCTGGACTGATGAAACAAAGATTCAACTCTTTGGCTTGAATGCCAAGCGTCATTTCTGGAGGAAACCAGGCACCGCTCATCACCTGGCAAATACCATCCCTAAATTGAAGCATGGTGGTGGCAGCATCATGCTGTGGTGATGTTTTTCAGCGGCAGTAACTGGGAGACTAGTCAGGAACGAGGGAAAGATGAATGCAGCAATGTACAGAGACATCCTTGATCAAAACCTGCTCCAGAGCACTCTGGACCTCAGACTGAGGCGAAGGTTTATCGTCCAACAGGACAACGACCCTAAGCACACAGCCAAGGTAACAAAGGAGTGGCTAAGGGACACTCTGTGAATGTCCTTGAGTGGCCCAGCCAGAGCCCAGACTTGAACCCGATTGAACATCTCTGGAGAGGTCTGAAAATGGCTGTGCACTGATGCTCCCCATCCAACCTAATGGAGGTTGAAAGGTCCTGCAGAAGAATGGGAGAAACTGCCCAAAAATAGGTGTGCCAAACTTTTAGCATCATACTCAAAAAGACCTGAGGCTGTAATTGGTGCCAAAGGTGCTACAACAAAGTATTGAGCAAAGGCTGTTTATACTTATGTACATGTTATATTTTTGTTCTTTATTTTTAGTAAATTTGCAAAATTTTAAACAAACCTTTTCACTTTGTCATTATGGTGTATTGTGTGTAGAATTTTGAGGAAAAAAATGAATTTAATCCATTTTGGAATAAGGCTGTAACATAACAAAATGTGGAACAAGTGAAGCGCTGTGAATATGTTCCGGATGCACCGTATAATCAATATGGGCTTAAAGTGCAGACTCTCAGCTTTAATTTGAGGGTATTCACATCCAAATTGGAGGAAGGGTTTAGGAATTACAGCTCTTTAATATGTAGCCGCCTCTTTTTCAAGGGACCAAAGGTAAATGGACAATTGACTCAAAAGCTATTTCATGGGCTGCATGGGCTATTCCCTCGTTAATCCATCATCAATCAAGCAGTTAAAAGGTCTGGAGTTGATTCCAGGTGCGGCATATGCATTTGCAAGCCGTTGCTGTGAACCCACAACATGCGGCCAAAGGAGCTATCAATGGAAGTGAAACAGACCATCCTTAAGCTGGAAAAAAAAAAGAAAAAATCCACATAGCAGGAAATGTTACGTGTGGCCAAATCAACAGTTTGGTACATTCTTAGAAAAAAAGAGCACACTGCTGAGCTCGGGAACTCAAAAAGGCCTGGATGTCCAAGGAAGACAAAAGTGGTGGATGATCGCAGGATCCTTTCCATGGTGAAGAAAAACCCCTTCACAACATCTACCCAAGTGAATAACATTCTCCAGGAAGTAGGTCTATCATTATCTAAGTCTACCATGAAGAGTAGACTTTCCTGAGATCCAATACAGAGGGTTCACCACAAGGTGCAAACCATTAATCAGCCTCAAAAATAGAATGGCCATATTAGACTTTGCCAAAAAGCATCTAAAGAAGCCAGCCCAGTCCTAGAACAGCACTCTTTGGACAGATGAAACTAAGATCAACCTGTACCAGAATGATGGGAAGAAGAAAGTATGGAGAAGGCTTGCAACGGCTCATGATCCAAAGCCCACCACATCTTCTGTAAAACATGGTGGAGGCAATGTGATGGCATGGGCATGCATGGCTTCTGATGGGACTGGGTCACTAGTGTTTATTGATGATGTGACAGAAGCAGCTGGATGAATTCTGAAGTGTGTAGGGATATACTTTCTGCTCAGATTCAGCCAAATGCAGCAAATTTCATTGGATGGCGCTTCACAGTACACATGGACAATGACCCAAAACATACTGCGAAAGCAACCCAGGATTTTTTTAGGGCAAGGAAGTGGAATATTTTGCAATGGCCGAATCAATCACCAGATCTCAACCCGATCAAGCATGCATTTCACTTGCTTAAGACAAAACTTAAGGCCGGAAGACCCACAAACAAGCAACAACTGAAGACAGCTGCAGTAAAGGCCTGGCAAAGCATCACAAAGGAGGAAACCCAGTGATTGCTGATGTCCATGGGTTTCAGACTTCAGGCAGTCATTGCCTGCAAAGGATTCTCAAGAAAGTATCAAAAATGAACATTTCATTTGTGGTAATTTAAATTTGTCCACTTACTTTGAGCCCCTGAAATAAGGAGACTTTGTATATAAATGGTTGCAATTCCTAAACGTTTAATAGGATATTTTTGTTTCAACCCCTTGAATTAAACCTGAAAGTCTGCACTTCATTTGCATCTGAGTTGTTTAATTTCTAATCCAATGTGGTGGCATGCAGATCCCAAATCATGAAAATTGTGTCACTGTCCAAATATTTGTGGGTCTAACAGTATATTCTAGACTCATTAAAGTTAAATATTTCAAGCCTTTTCTTGTTTTAATTTAGATGATTTCCAGCTACTGCTCATGAAAACCAAAAATCTAGTATCTCAAAAAATGTTGATCTTTCCTAAGATCATTAAATAGACATAAAAAGAAATTAGCCATACAGTAATGTCCTACTTCTGAAAAGTATGTTCATTTATGCACTCAATACTTTGCCTATAGCATGAATTACTGCATCAATGTGGTGTGTCATGGAGGCGAGCAGCCTGTGGCACTGCTGAGGCCTTATTGAAACCCAGGTTGCTTTGATAGTGGCCTTCAGCTCGTCTGTATTGTTGGGTCAGGTATTTCTCATCTTTCTCTTGACAATACAAGGCTGGCCCGTCACGCACAGAAATATCATGGTCAGCAAACCAGTTGCTGAAAAAGGAAATCTAGGGAACCGACAGTTGTAACCCATTTCCTGAAGACATCTGTGCTCGCTGGCTCTTGATGCACTGACTCCAGCCTCAGTCCACTCCTTGTGAAGCTCCAAAGTTCTTGAATCGGCTTTGCTTGACAATCTTCTCAAAGCTGCAGTCTTCCCACTTGCTTGTGTAGTTTTCCTACCACACTTTTCCCTTCCAGTCAACTTTCCATGAATATGCTTCGATATAGGAGTTTGAACAGACCAGCCCTTTCAGCTTCTGTGACTTCAGCTCTGTGTTGAGGGTGTCGATGATTGCCTTCTGTACAAGTCAGCACTCTTCCCCATGATTGCATGCACTGAACAAGATCGAGAGAAACGTAATTTACTCAAACTTGAAATATATTAAAATATTTTACATTATTTTTATTTTTATGCTGTAATTATCTAAATTAAACCAAAAAACATTTTAGTTTACGTGTAATGAGTCTAGGATATATTGAATGTTCACTTTATTAAATAACTTATAAAAAATTTAACTAACCCTTTTTCACGATATTCCAATTTTTTGAGCTGCACATGTAGGCCTGGGTCTCTCATAATTCCATAACTTTCTGTTTCTGTTTTCCTTTATAAGCTTTGCTCCTTGCTGCTCACATGCATCTCATTCTGTTTCTCCTTCTATCCTGTTTTCTGTCGTCATTCCCCACATATTGTTCTTGTCATGTATGACCTCTGAATGATTGACTCTCGTCTTGATAAGATTCATTTTCAACTTAAAATATGGCTGTACGACAAAGACACAATATATCCAAGATAGTTAGTTTTCTTTTTCTGCTTTTACTAGTCTTAATTGGTGAGCAATACAATTGCAAAGTAATGCAAAACTGAAAACTTGACCCTCACTTATAGTACTGTATACCTGTTTGTTTTCAGACCACAGGTTCAATTTTGCTCTCAGCCAGCATCAAGATGGGCACCACAGTCACCCCACATCGTCTCAGGTAAAAATGAATCATAATAATCCTCTATTAACTGGCAAAGATTTACTTTAACTAAAATGATATGTTAATTATTTGATATGTTGCATTGATGTCAGGATATGTTTCAATAAAATATATAGCTAATGTACACATATATAATATATATATATATTATATTTTATTATTAAATCATTATTCTTTGTAACCTTTCCATCTGTATTTTGTTTTGTAACAGAAAACAAAAGTATTTAGTAAAATCAGTTCCCATTGAGAAACACCATTACACTAGTCCTCACCCACTGCATGTCCTACGTCCATTAGGTTGAGGACGAAAGGCGGGCTGACTCTCCTGCACACCGGATCTCAGACAGGTGGTCTGGCACAACAAAAGATTTTCTTGTATGACTGTGAACATATTCCTGTTGCAAAACAACCTCATGCTCAGATGAATGCACTGGAGAGCAACCCCCCCCCCACACACACACACACACACACACACACACATCACGTGACATCATTCATCTTGTGTTACAGTATGATGGCTCCTCTGATAGCTGAGTATGATCGGCACATGGATGAAATGACTGAGCAGCTGCAGAGATACCAGGTGAAAAACATTGAAACACACCGATATGAAATGGTGCTCAAACTCATAAACATGAAACAACTTCAACTACTGAAAGATCGTAAACATATTGTAGATATATGCTCTTGCAATGGAGTTGATTTACTAACCTCTTGTAAAAAGGCATAGTTGAATAGTAGAAGACGGAATGACAGTGCAGTTTCAAATGTGCAAATTTGATTGCAGGTTCTTTAAAATGTCTTAACTTATTAACACACTGTTCTTCTGCTTTGTAAAATGAACAGGCGCTGATGACTGATGTCAAAGTGAAGTTGGAGAGGGTGGTCAAAGAGAATGAAAGGTAGAATTTTTTTTTTCCTGTTGAGTGTACCTATTTACACAATAAGAAAATAGTAGATAAATAAGGTGGGGGGATAGTTACGTTGGTAATTAGTTCTTTGTTGGTGGATAAGGCCTTTGACCATTTAAATTACAGCCAAATGAAACGCTCCATAGTCAGTATTCGAGATTGTGGTGTTTTATTTAAAATCAAAAGATGTTTTCAAATTTAATACTCTCCCTTCAATATCAACCCTCATTATCAACGCCTATTATTTCCAGGCTGCATGCTGAGCTGAGGGAGTCTGTTGAGAAGCAGCTGCACGCTCTGCCAGTGGCGTCGGCAACGGAGGGGATCACACTGGAGGGGGAGGCAGTCATCAGAAACCTCCAAGAACAGGTCCAGCTGTCGGAACAGGTCCGCACGTTTCCATATGTGATGTCTAAATCTTTGCAGATGAAGTCCAAGATTGCAATTATGCGTTTGAGAATCTGCACATTAGTTGTCACAAGATAGCGCAGGGAAGACGCTTGTTCGCTGTCTCTCGGCCCATGTACACACCATCTGGCTGCATTGCGTTCTGGCTCCGTCACGGCCTTTGGAGACTGGAGCTGCTAACATTCGTCTCTTCTTCTCACACAGCTATCTTAACACGGCAGGTATACTTTTACCGTGAGACGTGAGCTGCTAAAATTTTTAACAATACATTGAATTTGTCACTGGCTTTGTCTTCACACGTACACAGCAACAACAAGTATTTTTGTGTTTTTACTTGTCAAAAAGAGAGAAGAAGAAGAGCAAACGGGGGGGTGGGGGTGGCCAATTAAATTCCGTTCATTTCTTTCCTGGTCTCTTTGATCACTTACACTGTTTTGATCCGGCAACATTCATAAAAAAGTTGTTGTCGCTTGTGTATTTTTCTGTGTATGAAGAATGAAATTTGTTGCAACAATTAGTGGGTCAATTGATTAACTGATCAAAGATAATTTTTTGCAAAATCTGTAAATAATTGAACCATCTCACAGTAAACTGAATTAGCAGCAGCTGAATACATTTGGTTAGTGGGAATTGGATTTGAGAAGAATCAAATACCTTTGATCTGTGTTTTCGGTAGAGAACAGGGGGAAGCAGCCAGTTTAACTTTGTCAAAGAAACTGTCATACAGTATCTACATGTTGCATCTTGTGTAGTTCACATGTGTAGCACTAGCAAGAAAGAAACAAGGCTTGAAAGTTTACTGAGTTGTTAGCTCACACACTGGACCTGTTAATTAACAACAACAACAAAAACTAGAAAAGGCTATTCCTCAAGAAATGGCGATGTGAATGCTGGCTGCTGAAAGGCTCATGCTCAACTGGATTGTTGGCTTGAATTTGGATGAAGAAGCTGAAGGATTATGAAGAGTCGGAAAAGGGTCAAATGGTTAGTTAATGTGCAATTACTAAAACAATCGTGGAAAACGTTGAATATTTTTGGAAAATATGGCGGTTATGAAAAAGTTGAAGTTGTTTGTGTAATCCTTCTAAAAAAGGAGACAAACAAGCAAACCAATCAAACAAACAAATGGACGGGTGAAAACATAACTTCCTTCGCGAAGGTAATAAGGCCATTTTGGAACTGATTAAAAAGGCATTATTTCTTTTTTAATGAGTCCAGCTGTTTCCCAACGTTTCCAGTGTATGTCTTTACTAAATGCACAAAGGTGTTTGGAGGTGTTCTTCCTATCAGCTCCTTGGAAGAAACCGAGAATTTCTTCAGGTTGCCAGGATGCCTTTTGAGTGTGGGCAAAATGTGATTGTACATTTTATATTTTCATTTGTTTAGGAGCGGGTGCAGGCCATGGAGCTGTGGCAGACGGCAGCCCAGGAGCTGGACCGCCTCCAGCACCTCTACCAGAGAACCGTCTCGGACGGACAGGTCCACGATGCTCAGAGACAGCAGCTCAAGGTCCAGTTTTCCAACACTAACATTCAGAGCCACCACATTAGGACCTCAGCATTTCACCACTAGATGGAGCCATTGTTATGAAAAAAATGTTTAATTAGAGCAGTTAATGCTTGATATAAGCATTAGTAATTACAAGCTGTTAGATTTTATTGAATGTCCCCCATTTTTTTCTACTCCAGGATCAGCTTGTCCAGTTCCAGCAGCATTCACACAAACTCCAAGTCGCCAATCAGAAACTGGAATCGGTAAGGGACGGTTAATTAAACGTGTGTTAAGTCATTGCCTCCTAATTAGCCACAGGATCGAAATGGTTTGCAATTCTCCTGCTCTCACCTTTAATCTTGCAACTAAGTGAGTTGTTTCTAAATCACTCTGGTAGTCAGGCAGAACTGTCTTGTTTGTATAATGAACTGTCAGCTTGCATGGTAATCCTCTTAACTACCTTAGTCTTTTCTTTTTCGGTCGTACTCTAGTCTCTCTTTTTTTCTACACACACACACACACACACACACAAAAACACACCTACTTTATGGGTCAAACTGTTAAGAGAGACAGTTAACCTGACATTTATTGGAGATTAAGGCGCACAGCATATTTTGCATTTGTTTTTTCATGCAAAAGCACACACATGGTCACATTTTGGACATAATACAGCGTGTGAAGAAAGAGTAATACAATATCTCTGTTGCATTTTTTATGAGAGAAGAATCCCTTTGCTCCCCCCTCTCGTCACTTCGTAGAGACAGTGATGGCTGACAGAGCTCTTTGGGTTTTGCTCCAGAAGTACATACAAGGTTTTGGAGAGGAATTTTAGGGAAAGTAGGTTTTGAGCCAAAGTTTGAAGTCATGCCACACAAATGGCATTCTTGTCTTTCCTGCCACTCACAGACAAACCAGCATTTGCTGAAGACAGTGACAGAGCAAAGCACAGAGATGGAGGAGCTACACAGTCAGCTCGGGTAAGAATTCTGTCATTTTGAAATGGCAGCCAGTTTTCTATGTTGTTATGTGCTTGATGTAGGGTTTTTCTCTCTCTCCTCCGGCTGTAGGCAAGCCAAGGCTGAACTGAGAACAGCCACAGCCAGAGTGGATGAGATGACCAAGTTACTGCAGAATGTCCAGAACCAGATGCATAGACAGGTCAGGGAAGAAAAACGAATATATTACAAAAAAAAATGGGCTACAGTCAGTCAAGAACAAAACAGGAAACAGTTTTGGTATTTTTTGTCTGTTTGGTTTCAATTTGGGCTTTCATAGCTGCCTTTTTGACAATTTTTTTAAAATAACAACAAATCAATTAAATTTGTGTTCAGTGTAAATCTGGGTTTCCTGCACGTGTGTGTGTGTGTGTTTGTATTTAGGAGGAGGATGTGGCAGACGCTCAGGGCCGAGAGGATGCGGCAGACAGACGTATCCAACAGCTCCAGACGGGCTTGAGCCAGCTAGAGGCCAGGTGAGCATGTTAAGCTGTTTAAATCATTTATGATATTTATGTATCATAGAACACTTGTATCTAAACTCCCGACTGATTATGTGAAGAATAATTGCACAAGTTATTCATGAAATTTGAAGACTCTCACTGTGTCATAGATATGATTATATAGCATTCAGTTTTTTCAAAGTGACTTAAAATACACAGCAGCAGCACAACAACATTAACAACAATTGAGCTTAAGGAGCAGCTCTACATTTTAATCTCTGGGTAACAGTGTTTGGCAAGTTACTCAGGAAGGGTAATAAGTAACTTTCTTTTCTTGGTTTTAAAAGTAATTAGTTATATTACTTAATTATAATTGTTATAATTACTTTTGCGGGTTCTGCATATTCAGTCGTAAAAGTATCTGATGATCTTACAGAACATAAAACGTTGCATAACACCCAAGCTGATATTGTGTCCAGCTTCTTGTTCTGTTATTTCTGCCCTCACATATTAAGCAAGGTCCTAATGTTCAGAAGTAAAACACTGATTTTATGTCATTAGCAGAAGCTTCTCAAACCTCTTATCTACGATATACCCAGCGACGAGTTTCTCCAGATCTGTCATTTTCCATTTAGCTTTTTGGCTAGTAGCTAGAGCCGACAGGAGATGGCCCCCACGTACACTTCATCATATAAGAAAGCCTACCTAGGACAAAATACAAATTTGCCTTCTCGAAAAGAAAAAATAATGCAGCGTTACTTGGATCAGTTACTGTAATATAATTACTATTTCGGAATTGTAATCCCTTACACTACTAGTTACTGGGAAAAGTAATAATATTACAGTAATATATTGCTGAGTAAATAGTTTCTGCCCAACACTGCTGTGGAAGTCATGGTATTTTACACCAGTTATAAGGTTCAGATCCCTGCCTCCCCCTTTCTCCAATGCCAGGCTGAAGGCTACATCTCAGGAAGCAGAGTCCTTTCGCAGAGAGCAAACTGTGTGGGAGAGAAAGTTGGGGGAATTCCAGGCGCGTTGCACAACCGTAGAAGAAGAGAAGTATGAGGCCCTGGCCAAAGTCAGAGAGAGTGTTCAGCTGGCTGAAGAGGCTGCACTGCAGAAGGACCAGGTGACTGCAGTTGCTCGTTTTTTGTCTCTTCCTTAATCACTCTTTCCCTCCTCCTTTCTTACAGTCTTTTTCACTCACCAAGCCTTCACCTCAGCCTGTAAAGCTCTACCATCCTCTGTCAAGTGTCCACATCCTTTCAGCAGTAGAGAAATCTTCCCACTGAAATTTGAGTCTGTCTTTGCCCTCTCCCTCCAGGCCTTGTTAAGAGAGAAACAGAGGATAGAAGAGTTAGAGAATGCAAAGGAGGCCATCAAACAGCTGATCCAGGACGCCGCACTCCGCACCAGAAAGGAGGTGGGGAGTTTTGCACGGCTCTCTGAGCAAGAACACAACCACACAACAAAAACATCCCACGCAACACAGGGAAAAAGGGAGAAAGATAAGAAGAAACGTATTTTATGTTTTTTGTCTGGTCTATCACATAATTTCTAAAAGCATTGGATGATCAAGATATTTGAGGGCAACTCTGTATATTCAGAAAAAAATTAATATTCTATTATTTAAAGCTGCACATGGAACCACAACCTCTAGCTGTGCTATTTCCCCAGCTACGGTGGGGGGGGGGTTAAACACGTGACTATACCAAAAGAAAAGCACTCATCTTTCCTCCTGCCTAACCTCAGTCAGAGACAAGGTGATTAATACTTTAATTAATGGGTCTTCCTCATCGAGCCCGTCAACTGTTTAATCCTGTTAATGAAGTCTAGATCAACTGCAGTGCTGGCTGTAATCTTAGCCTCTGGTTGGCCTTCAACAGAAGAGGATAATTTCTCTAAATTACTAACCATAATTTGCCTTTGATTATTTATTTTTTACCTGCCACATTACAGGTAATTAGTATTGAGAATAAACTTGTAATGAAGAATTAATCCCAAAACTGCTGCAGGCACACCTCAGATTTACCTAATGATTTTAGAACCACTCAGACACTCATGCATGAAGGTTGGAGTTTCCTAAAACATAGACTTAAAGGAACCCTGTGGAGTTTTGACCTCTAGTAGCATGACGTATCAATGTATTTCTGAGTGGGCCCTGTTTTTGGTTTAGGTATTTTAGAAAATAAAGCACAATTGTTTCTCACGATTTCACATTGTTGATCGCGGTAATGTGCCAAGAAATTAGGTAAGGAAGAACAACAATGTGAGCAAGTAGATGTAGATGTAAACAGTTGAGGTCTGAGATTGTGTCAAAAAAAGTTAAAAAAAAAAGAAGTAAAAAAATATATATATATATTATTTAGGGTAATGACAATTAAGATTTGACAGGTAAGCCATAGTCATCTATTTCATATCCTGAAGATGTTTAATTTCCTTGCAGGGATCTAGTGGTACAGCCTCAAACAGTACTGAAAAGAAGAATTATAGGGCTGCTTTCTTATGATGGCTTGAGTTATCTCACATTCATTGAACTATTAAGACAGTATAGTAATCTACAGGACTAAGACTACAACTATACTGTTTATATACAACACTATTGTGTGAATTACAGATATTTTCTATTGCATTGATGTAAAAATGTGTCTTCTGTTTCTTTTAAGACCGTTGTCCTTCTTTTTTTGAGCTCATTATTGACAATTATTATTGACACTCCCTCTCTGTCTGCTTTTTCTGTTTTGCCAAAATGTTAAGTATTAAAGGCAAATACTTGACTGGCACAATCACCATTCCTAAAACATGATGGTCCATGCTTAAACTCCTCACAGCCACAAAGGTGTAAACTGGTAATATTATGGTAATTTTAGTCATTTGTCTGTGCTACTCAGTTCAAGCTAAATTCTGGATACGGATAATTTACCTCACCCTTTGTATCTTTCAATTCAACTTTTGAACCTAAGCTCCAGCTCGAGTACCTACACTTCAATACAAAGTTTCTGTCTATCTAACTGAAAGAAAAATGCAAAGCAATTACACTCCCCAGATCCCATCGGTCATTGCTCAAATTTGAGCTGCGTGACTTTATCTTTAACAGGTAGAAAATGTGCGCAAGCAGTGCAACGCTCAAATTCACCGAATGGCAGAGGAGCTGTCTGCACTGCAGCTGGTAAGATCCTGTCCTCTTAAGGACAAATTCCTTTCATAATCACAAAAAATCCTTTTTCGTCTCTACCTGTCTACTCATCTTTTTCATTCCATGTCCAACCCTCCCTTCTCCCCAACTCTCCTTGTTCTCTCTTCCTACCTCTCTGCAGGAGTGTGCAGATAAAGAGTCTCAGATTGAAAGGTCCCTGCGAGAGCGAAAAGCTGCAGAGGAGGAACTGGAGAAGGTTATTATGAAAGTAACAGTGAAACTGCAAAACCGCAACCGCTTGATCTAGACCCAAAGCTTATTGTTTGAGTCTATGGTTTTGTAAATGGGTTCAGGCAATACTATCAATTGTTTTAATGCTTTTTTGTTCTAGGTGTATAAGGAGGGCAGGGCAGAGCCAGAGTTCAGGAAGATTGATGCTCTTCATCAGAGGTGTCTGAATGCAGAGAGGATGAAGGAAGACATGAGACTCACTCTACAAAGCACCCAGAACAAAGTCAAAAAGATGGACATGGAGTAAGTAGAACGGTTAATACTTATCATTGCTCTGTTCCTTCTCTGATCTGGGGAACTCAGAATTGCAGGTGGTGTGGCCCATGTGACTATCTGCTGCCTATAATAACGGTGGTTATGGTCTTTTTCTCCTCTCTCTCTCTTGATCTCTCATCCATCTGCAGCCACAGCGAGGAGCTGTCCCGGTGCCAGGAGGAGGTGCGGCGGCTGCAGGGCTCTCTAGCGCAAGCCCGGGAGAACTGTGTTGGTGTCAGTGATGAGCGGCTCCATCTGCAACAGGAAAACTTGCAGCTCCGCAGGGAGATGGACGACCTGCGCAAAGCCACCCTGCTGGTCCAAAAGAAGGCCAAACAACAGGTGACTTAAGTATTGATAGAAACAGAAGAGGGTGAAGGAGTAGGTGCTTTCTACAAGAACAGCCAGAGTGCTGGCCTCTTGGAATGATCCACGGGAAGAATGGAGGATGTGGACTGGACGCAGCAATTTACTGATGCTATTCCATAAAGTTGGGGGACTTGCAAAATAATGATTATGAGTCCACAAACATTTGCCAAACGGCAAGAGTGCCAACACTCAGCTGTAGTGCTGCAGGAGTTGTGAAAACATGAGCCAGGCACTCTGTGATCAACTCTCCAATGTGGTGAATTCATTCATGAATATTTAAAAGTTGAGATATTTTCCGTCTGGACCAACAAAGTAGTAAAGTATTTTTGAACAAAAGGTCATAATTGCTTAAGCAGAAGCCAAGATTCCTTTTGACTTCATGACAAGGAAATGAGTTGAGTGGCCCTTCAACAACTTCAAAAGCATTGCTGCAAGAAATACTTGCATAAGCGGTGGTGGGAAATGTCAGAAGTTAAAAACAGAGAAAGACGGACAATAAAATGCATGGTTCACACACAAGCTATACTTAAAGTGGTGTAACCCTGTTAATTTACAATTAATTTATATTATTTCTCAAAAGGTTGGATATTTGAGTCATCTTTATCCATTTAAATGAAGCTTAGATCAGCAGGGTGAATTGTGTCCTCATACCTCTCCACTCTCCTGCCCACCTCCAGGTGTCACAGATGGAGCACGAGTACAGCCTGAAGGAACAGGGACTTGACGTTCGGGTGAGGGAGCTGGAGGAGAGCAGCCGAGGCTCCACTTCTGATCTGACACGCCTCCTTACAGCACAGCAGAAAAGCACTCAGCGTTGGAAGGAAGAGGCCAAGAACATGGTCCAGGCCTTCGAGACTAAAATCGCAGGCCTCAAGTAAGAGCCCATGAAAATAGACTCAACACTGCTAAAGAAAAGAACATGAGGATCTTCAAATAGACAGGGAACACACACACACATACATATATATATATATATATATATATATATATATATGAACCGTCAGCTAGCGGACCGTGATGAAATATTTGGAGATTTTTACAAAATGTGTATTGCTTTAGAATCGCTTACTGCCCCTTTAAGTAAGAAAACAATCCATCTGATAAATCACTATCAAAGACCTTTTTTATTGTGAGTTTCATCAAAAACACTGGATCAAAGATAAAGCAACAGCTCAAGATTTTGAGAACGGTTGAAACAAAATTGACTTCCCACTTGAAGTTGTTTTGCCCTCAGCAACAGCTGTACTGTGCTGAGATCTATTGGAAATATTGAAAATTCTGAATCACTTGACAAAACAATGTTTATTGTTTCTTTTGTCTCTTGTTCATTTTGAGAGGCAGCTTGACTCTTATCTTTTTTTTTTCTTCTTCAAATGTTTGTTTCAGGGTAGAGCTGAATCGGCAGAAGCAGCGTTCACATGAGCTAGAGATGCAGCTTGAAACTGATCATAATACCATTGCTGAGGTATGTGTAACATATGCACACCTACTGGGGAATTTACGGAGATGAGACCAGGAACAATCCTTAAAAAAAAAACCATTGTGGTTTTATAAGGGGAAGTCTAAGATGTTTGTCCTGCACAAGACACCGTCTTCTACCTAATGGGAGGAGCTGCCTGTTCAGCTGATCTTAGCCTTCGCAAATGTCAGGCCTCCTTTGTAATTGCGCATCGAAGAGCAGCTAAAAAAGACGAGAAGCAGGAGGCATTTTACTGGAATCCTGCAATATTCGCATTAGGTGTCTGGCAGAATGACAGAGTTGGGAAAGGTTTAAGTTCACGTAGTCCATACTATGAACTACATCTATATGAGGAATAATACATAAGTAGTTGCAAAGGGGGTGAAAGAAGGGTGAGATGAATAATGAGACCTGACACGGACATTTGAGATTCTTAGGCTAATTTACGATTTCAGTGAATCTGTTATGATGCAGATCAAGGGAATGATACCAATTAATATTAAAAGAGTCAGTTTCAGCCTTTTTCGAATGCCGAGTCCTCATCTAGAAACAACAGCATGGAAAAGCATAACTGCGATAATGGAGAGTGATAATTGCACCATGTCTATGTGTTCTCTTGGTACTTCTCTTGGACGATGGAAACAAAAGCTTTAACTCAGTGACTATTGTGTGCTTGACTTCATGTAACTAATTGGCCTGTGTGTGTGTTTGTGCAGTATGAGAGACAGCTCACAGAGCATCAAGAGAAGTCGAGTCGACTCCAGAGACGACTGACACAAGTTGAACAAAGGGCAACTACTGCTACACAGCAGGTATGGGTAACTTCTTAGAGATGTGGGCTGTATTCCAGAAAGCAGGTTTTGCTGAAACTCTTGAGTTTTTGTTAAACCTGAGAGGAGGGAAACTCAGTTTTTTCCATTCCAGAAAGCGAGGGGAACTTAAACTGTAATTTACAAACCCCGAGTTTCTCCTGATCGCCTCTCTTTTGCTGAACCTGATCAAGCTGTCACAAAATGAGGTGTCCTTTCCTTGTCAACCCAATCGATATGGAAGCACAACTCAAGTACCCTCATGTCGGGAGAGTGTTTAGAGACCCCGTATAGACGCTTTCATTCCCCGACCACTACTTAGCAGAACGGTACAGTTTTTCTCACAATCTATCACATATCTGAAAAATAATCTCCGACCTTATTTCCAGCATTTTGATATTGCGGACATGCTCTCTGACCAGAGCAAATTATTTGTATTGCCCTTAGATTTTTTGCAAACGGGATTTTCCTGTAAAACAAGTTGAAATAGCCACTGATGTTTTCTTTTTTTAATATGGGAAATATGATTTAAACCATATGCTTTACCTATCTGCACTATATTCTTATAATTAATTTTCAGCTGCAGTCACGTTATTGTTGTACCTGTGGAATTGCACCTAAATTAAAAACAATTATATAACATTGCACGTTTTTCATACGTGAGCAACAAGAATCGAACCCTGGTCGCCCGCACACGGGACAGTATTACTACACCAATGTGTTACCCATCTAAAGGGAAAGAAAATAATACAAAGTTTTAAATCAATAGATTATTTCATTCAGTCTTACGCGTTGACTCGGGCAGTAATTGCCTCCCACACCAACTGTCTCTCCTCATCAGCTGCAGGCGTGATGCTCCACTTTATCAGAATGAGTTTATTTTTCTCCATAAGCATGAAGTAATATCTTCAAATCTAACGCCGTGATGTAGGAGGACCTTGTTTTCGCCTCGGTTGCCATGGTGACTCATAGTATCCAATGCTCCAATGATGTATTTTTATAGTGGTAGTAGTACGAGTGTAACTCAGTGTTCAGGGTTAGGTTCAGAGTTTGTTAAACCTGCTTTCTAGATTGTGTGACTCTTACATTGAGATACGTATTGTTCCTGTTCCCTTGTTAGCTGATTGAACACTGAATTTATCCCTTGTATTTTTTTCAACAGCTGAGTATACTGGCATCGCAAAGAAGGAAAACGGCCTTGGTTGATCCAGAGACTGTGTAATGTTTGTGTCACTGTACTATTGGCCATGTGTTTGAAGCACTTCGTTCTTTTTGTTAATATGATGTCATGGTTTAGCCAAAAGCATAAGACAGCAATGCTGTTGTTAGTGGTGATGAAACTAATGTTGTTCCAGAAGGTATACTGGAGCATTGTATTAAATATAAATGTCTGATATGTAGAATAAATTATTACCTTTTTTATAATTGCAAAATAAACCACCTATTGTAGGTCCTGAATGTGTGTGCACTTGGTTGCATTTGTCAAACTGCCTGAGGAAGGAAAAAACCCAGTGTGTGCTTGCTAGGAAACCGTTGAAGCCGTTACACATATTTTATTGGTGTTAAAAACGTTTTTGAGCTGAACATTTTCTCACGGTAGGCATGTTTGGATACCTTGCGGACATTAATCTTACTCAAAGAGACGATGTTCAGGGACGTGAAGAATTTTGCTATCGTTACCGTTTTAATTAACGATTACATTGCTCTGTTTAGTTTTGAAAGTTAACTAAGTTAGCTCGTGGCAACCTCGTCCGCTGTTACTGTTTGCTGCTCTCTGTGGGAAATTATTTAAAAATCACGGGGTAACCGACGGATTCCCCAAATCTGATTCCTACTAAAGATGAAGTTCCCTGCGTAGTTAAATAATAGAACGTGTCTTAGTTTGCCACTTTGTTGTTGCTAAACCCCAATGATTTTACTTGTAGCTGGTGTTACCAGTGTACTGTACTACTCCCCCTCCTCTGACTGCTGTCAGAGGTTCCATTAGTGTTCTATTCACTGACTCCGAACTTTTGAGGACATGTCGTGGCCTCTTCACCTACGAGGACCTCTCTGCCCAGAGGTAGGCCCAGCTAATGCATGCCGGTTTTGGACTGGTGTGAAGTTATTTAATATTTGACATTAGTCGGTTTTACCTTGAAAACAGTCACACTGATACAACTACGGGACAAATTGCACCTGCTCTATTTTAACGTTAATGTTTGCTCCGCGGCTTAGTGGTGACCGCTTTCAACATATCTCTAACTGTTTCCTTATGTAACCAGGGCATCACTGTATAAAGTCCAGTTATACACAAAACACGTATAGTAAATCACGTTATAAGTTGACCACAACATTGATAATGAAAATTATTCATTAAGGATGACATAATCACTTAGGAGTCACGGTGAGACCCGTTTCAAACTGTCCCATAATCCTTGATAAATACTAATATTGACATAACTTTGGGATTAGTGTACATTACATTCATTTAGCAGACGCTTTTGTCCAAAGCAACTTACAATAAGTGCATTCAACAATAAAAATATTACCCAAAAAATGCAAGAATCAAGAGGGTACATAAAAAAAATTATGAAATAGGCAAAATCAACATTTAGTGCAGATTTTTTTTTTTTTGTTTTTGTTTTTGAGGAGTAAGGTGCAGTCTGACCAGGTGGGTTTTCAGTCTGCGGTGAAAACATTGAAGGTTTCTGCTGGGCTCGTTCCACCATTGTAAAGCTGATATGCGATTTTATGCATATAGATTAAACTCGTTTATGTGCTCAACTTTTCGGTTGGTCACGGCCTATATCTTACCCTGGGGGCTGCGGAATATACAGGGGCAGCTCCAAAAATTTGAATATGTAAATTTTTTTGTAATATAGCAATATAATATAGTTTTCCTATATTCTAGACTCATTACACAAAATGAAATAATTCATGTCAAAATACAGTATCTCAAATATTAAAAATGTGAATGTAATATAATTCAAAAATATATATTTTTTTCTATATTCTAGACTCAGTGGCCTTCAGCTCGTCTGTATTGTTAGGCCAGGAGATCAGGCCATTTGGCCCATCAAATGAAATATTATTATATTATTGAAATGATTTTTTCTTATTGAGTTGAAGGTCATAATTATCAAAACTAGATGTAATGAGTCCATAGGAAATATAGAACTTTCACTTTTTTAAATAAATTTACATTTTTTGGAGCTTTATGTAGTCTTATGTCTCTCATTATTGCTTAACCTTGTGTTTCTGCTTTCCTTTATATGCTTTGCTCGTTGCTGCTCACGTGCATCTCATTATTTCGATCTTGTTTTCTGTCACCCAGTCGTCAGGTTGCAGGGTTCGGACACAGATCCTCTCCAAGTAACCCTGTAAGTGCGGCCCTTGAGGTAGGGTGCAAAAAGGGAGAGTGCCGAGCCTGAGACTCCCAGCTGTTTGAGGGTGGAGAGGAGGATCCACTGTATCAAAAGCTGCCGAGAGGTCGAGCAGGATGACAACAGAGGAGAGGGAGGCTGTTCGAGCTGTGTGGAGTTCCTCTAGGAGGGCGGTCTCTGTTGAGTGCCCTGCCTTGAATCCAGACTAGTGGGGGTCAAGAAGGTCGTTCTGGTGGAGATATGCAGAAAGTTGGGTTAAGACAGCACGTTCAAGTGACCAAGGAAAGTACCTCACTGGGAGAGATTGGTGTAAAGGCGGATAGACGAGGAGCTGAGGAGGAGAGTATAGGACAGGTAGTTTCAGTAGGAGGGTGAGGAAATGAGCAGCGAATGTCATCTATCTTTTTTGCAAAGTAGTTTACAAAGTCGCTCGGAAGAAGGGAGGGCGGAGGTGGGGGAGCGGGGGGTTCGAGGAGGGTAGAGAAAATGGAACAAAAAGTTTTCTTGGGGTTGGAGAAGGAAGACTGAATTTTAAATTCAAAGTAAGAGCTTTAAGAAGCAAATAAAAAGGTAGAGAAAGAGGAGAGAAGAGGTTTATAGGCAAGAAGATCCTCAGGGCATTTGGATTGTGCCAATGTTTTTCAGCTGCTCGCAGGGAGGTTCTGTGAGACCGCATTGAGTCAGGCAGTTCCGTCCATCCGTCCATCCATCTTCTTCCGCTTATCTGGGATCGGATCGCGGAGGCAGCCGGCTCGACAGGGTGTTCCAGACATCCCTCTCCCCGTGCTCCTGGGTCTACCTCTGGGTCTCCTCCCAGTTGGACGGCCCCGGCAAACCTCCACAGGAAGGTGCCCAGGAGGCATCCTGACCAGATGCCTGAACCACCTCAACTGACCCCTTTCAACGCAAAGGAGCAGCGGTTCTACCCAGATCCCTCCCCCCCCCCGAATGTCCGAACTCTCAACCCTATCTCCAAGGCAGAGCCCAGCTACTCTAAGGAGGAAGCTCATTTCAGCAACTTGTATTTGCGATCTCTTTCTTTCGGTCACTGCCCAGCGTTTATGACCATGGGTGAGGGTCAGAAAGGTTGATCAACCGGTAAATGGAAAGCTTTGACAACAGACGCCCGCATTTCATACTGAAAATGTGGTCGGAGAAGGGGGCCAAAACATAACCTCCTTGGCGAAGGTAACAAGGCCATTTTGGACCTGGTTAACATGCATTATTTCCCATTGAATGAGTCACAGCTGTTTCCCATGCTTCCAGTGTCTTTGTTTGCTGAATGCACAAAGGTGTTCGCAGCTGTTCTTCTCATCAACTCCTTGGAAGAGAGCAAGACTTTCAGCTCGCCAGAATGAATTTGTGCGAATGTGCTTTTTCCTTTTTTTTTTATTTTCACGTGTTTAGGAGCTGATTTAAACCGCAAATCGTGCCTGAAAAGAAATGGAATCTGTAAGGGACAGTTAATTAAACGTGTGTTGAGTTGTTGCCTCCTAATTAGCCATGGGATCGAAACTGTGTGTATTTCTTCTGCTCTCGTCATTAATCTTGCAACTAAGTGAATTGGTTTCTGAATCACTCCATCCAAACTGTCTTGTTTGTATAATGAACTGTCAGCTTGCATGGTAATCCTCTAACTACCTTAGTCTTTTTCTTGTTTGGATACACTCTATAGTGTCCTTTCCTCTCACACACACACACACACACACACACACACACACACACACACACACACACACACACACACACACACACACACACACACACACACACACACACACACACACACACACACACACACACACACACACACACACACACACACACACACACACACACACACACACAATGCTTTTAACATTTAGCGTCAAACTATTTACAGAGAGAGTTAACTTGACTGAGGCTCAACTTTACTTGGAGATTAAGGCGCACAGCATATTTTGCATGTTTATTCATGTAAACGCCCATCAATACACACGCACACAAAAACAAGTCTGATGCTTATTTTGGACTAAATACAGGCGCGGGAGGAAAGACTAATCCAACATCTCTCTGGTACATTTTTAATGAGAGAACAAGCCCTTTGCTCCCCCCTCTCTTCACTTCGTAGAGACAGTGAATGGCTGACAAAGGCTCCTTGGGTTTTGCCCTAGAAGAACATTCAAAGCTTTGAGAGAGGAATTTTAGGGAAAGTAGGTTTTGAGTCAAAGTGCAGAATCGGGTCACACACCAAGGTAGTGCTTCAGTCTATAAGAAATTCGAGTTGGGTTTTGGTTATTTTGCCTGTTTGGTTTCAATTTGGCCTCCGCAGCTCCCTTTTGTCATTCATTTTTGATTTTTTTTAAGAACTCTATTTTATTTTTCCAAACGATAAATCAATTTAATTATTTGCAGTGTAATTCCTAGTTTCCTGCAGCCCTACTCTGATAGCCGTGTGTGTGTGTGTGTGTGTGTGCGCGCGCGCGTGCGTGCGTATGTGCGCGTGTGTGTGTTTAGGAGGAGGAGGATGTGGCAGAGGCTAAGGCCTTAGATGACTTGGCCAACATACGGTGAACATGTTAAGCTGTTTGAATCATCTATGACATTTATGTGTCATAGAACACCTCTATCTAAATTCCAGACTAATTCATGTGAGATAAACTGCACAAGTCATTCATGAAATTTGAAGAAACTCAGCGTGTTTTAGATGTGGGAAACTACATATGATTATACCACATGCTGTTTTTTTAAAGTGACTTAAAACACCCAGCAGCAGCACAACAACATTTACAGCAATTGAGCTCTACATCTGAATCTCTGGGGAAGTCATGGTATTTTACACCAGTAATAGGTTCCGGTCCCCGTCTCCCCCTTTCTCCATTGCCAGGCTGAAGGCTAAATCTCAGGAAGCACACAGGCAGCGAACTGTGTGGGAGGGAAAGCTGGGGGAACTCCAGGCACATTGCATTACCCCAGCAGAAGAGAAGTATGAGGCCCTGGCCAGAGTCAGAGAGTGTTCATGTGGCTGAGGAGGCGGCACTGCAGAAGGACCAGGTGACTGCAGTTGCTCGTTCTTTGTCTCTTCCTTTATTACTCTTTCCCCTTCTCCCTTTCTTCGCTATTGAGAATAAATAATAGATAAACTTCTTAATTAAATTTTTTACCATAATGCGTAAAAATACTGTTTTACCTTTTTCTTTTACTGCCGCTGTTACTTTTTTTTAAGAATCCTCAACAGGAAAACTAGCAGCTCCGCAGGGAAATAGAGGGGCTGCACAATGCCACCCTGCAGAAGGCCAAACAACATGTGACTCAATGATAGATAGAACCAGAAGGGGGGGTGAAGGAGCAGCTTTGCCTCTTGGAATGATCCAAGAAGTCCCCCAACTTGACTTACAGAATAAGGACTGAGTCTCCAAACAGCAAACTCCAGACACTCGGCTGTAGTGGTACAGGATTTTGTGAAAACGCGCCAGAAGCTCTGTGATCAACTGTCCGATGAGGCGCTGAAATCTTCTTGAGCTAAAATCTCGCCCCCAAAGAAGGAGATGAGTGGCCAATTTGACAACTGCAAAAGATGCTGAAAGAAATACTTGCATTGGAGGTGGTGGGAAATGTGTCAGAAGTTAAAAACTGAGAAAGATGGACACTATAAAACATACTGGTGTAACTGCCTGTTACTGTACAATCATCTTTTCATTAGCTCACACAGGGTCGGATATTTGAGTCATCTCTATCTATAAAATGGATCTTAGATCAGCAGGGTGAACTCGTGTCCTCATACCTCTCCACTCTGCGGCCCAACTCCTAGTGTCACAGATGGAGCACGAGTACAGCCGAGAAGAAGCCGCTCATGGGATGCCCTAATTAAAAGAAACATGCAGGCCCAGATCCAGGCCATGGGAAATATAATCACAAAAAAAGGAAGAGTCCGTGATAATAGATTTAACACTACTAAATAAAAGAATTTGCAGTTCTTCAAATTGACAGGGAACATGAATGTATTTTTTTTTTTCACTACTTTTGTGTATTTATTGGGTATTTTCCTTTGCTCCACGTTTATCTTGGAGTAAACATTTTCTGGTTAAATAAACCCTGAAAAAAGACTGTTGCGGCCCGCCATCGCCGTCACGCGCGAAATAACAGACTGAGAGGGAGACGGAGTTCTCCGCTGTGATGTAATAGGCGTCATTGTGTACCGTCTAGAGCCCGTTCTCGACATGCAAGTTGGGAGCGAGCTGTTTACTTGGCCCGTGCTGCTGCTGGTTGCAGATTTCTTTTGAAACTATGAAAGTGTCCCGCCGTAATTGTACAGCGGCTGCAGGACTCAGTCCTTAAGAACTTAACACATGTCCAAATTCAACATGGCGAGTGTGAGGCTGATGAGATGAACAGTTCTAAAGAGATGAGACACACGGACAGACCCACAGACAGGCAGATTTCTTGAATACTAAGCTGCTCCAGAGTGCTGATCAGCCGTTTATTCAAAATGTATGAATACTGAACGTAACAAATGTCCAAATTCAACATCCAAATATATTATAATATAATTTTTTTAACATATATAATATGTTAAAAAAAGAGTACTCTTTTATACGTTTACCATCGCACGTGAAATGTTTAAAACATTATTTTATGATGTATCATTTTTAACATTTTGCTTCGACCCCCACTGAACTTTGACCGGATCAAGCTGGACGCTGAGCCATGACATCACATTGCGCATCCGCTCTCGCAAGACATAGAGAGGCACTTCTGTACATGACACAAGACCTTCAATGCCAGCTACCTGCCAGGTACTTCTTTACATGAGTTTTAGCATGTGAGTTAAAGGCTCTGGGCAAGGAGCAGTCTTTTTTTCACCAGGCCGGTGAAAAAGTCTCAAGCAGCAACAGAAGCTTAATTCATTAATTGAAGAGCAAGGAACCTTTTTTCAGATGGCACAGATACTGAAAGGAGTGATGGTGGTGATTGCAAATACCTTGTTCAGAGATGAGAAGAACAGGCCCAGGCAAAGTAATCGCCGCTCTCTGCGACGTTCAATTGGGGGCAAGCACAATCGCCAGAAGAGTGTCAGCTGTATCCGAGGACTTAACAGTGCAGATGGATCGATATCTGAGTATGTGCAGGTGGCTTAGCATCCAGTGCGAGGAGTCGGTGGACACCAGCAGTACGGCGCAGCGGACGGTGTTTGTGCGAATGGTGTTCGAGGATTTCTCTCCGAAAGAGGAACTCCTGACAGTGCCACCGTTGAAGTCATCAACAAGGGGGGGTTGATATCTATGACGGCATGAAGGGATATACACTGAGACCCCGTTTTCAGCTGGGAGTGACATTCCTCCTGAGTTATCCGATCACAAGTGGACAGTTTTAAGTGAAGGCGAAAACACTCTCAGGGCGCGTTGAGATCGGATCTCAAAAACCACATTCGGAGGTGGTTTGAGTGGCATGGGTCCACATTCTTATAGCAATGAGAACGAGTATGACTTTTGGCCACATTGGGGATCCACTCAATTGACGCCCTCTGCGTGAGCGGAAGTAAACAGCATTTGACAGTGTTCTGAAGTCTGTACCTGCTCGGGATACGCTCCCACAAGCCTTGACTTCTTAATTGAACTTTTTACCATAATGCGTAAAATACTGTTTTACCTTTTTCTTTTACTGCCGCTGTTAAATTTTTTAAAGGAGCGTCATAATTCCCTACATGTCGATGCAGAGATGGCATTTTAACAGTGGCATGTTAACACTGCTCCCCTATACATTTTGATCAGCTTTGGCTCAGGAGGTAGAGTCATCTATCCACTAACCGGAAGGTTGGCGCTTCAAATCTTCCAGCTCCCACCATTTCGATCCTTGGACAAGACAGTCAATCCTAAATTGTCTCTAATGGCTCTCCCGACAGTGTTTGGCTGTGTATGAATGTTACAGAAAAAGCGTGGTCAATATGAATACGGTGAAAGTGCTTTGAGTGGTCGGTAAGACTACAAAGGGTCTATATGATATATACCATTAACCATCGCAGAGGTGTCCAGAGAATTAAGTGCCTGACTGGGCCCTTCAAGGACTGGCAGAGCCTCATCCAGGTCCTTGTGGTGTTGATGTTTGTAGAAATTGGCCATAGGGGCTCCGGTCAGAGAGCACACAGTCATCAGTTGGGTTTAGGTTCTTTACTGGCAGAATGCAAATGATACATTGGTGCATAATCATTTCTGAAATAAAACAGAAAAAATGTCTGAGTCATTACTATGCCTCAATTAGCATTAACCAGCATTAATAAAAGCCACTTAAGGACTATACATGAGGACTGAATATTTCTATAACTCGTATTGTAGCTATTGTCACAGTATATGCCTCTTTCTAGATGAATGCTGACACCGTGGGCTGTGAGGCACTTGAAGAAGGCGCCCCAACGCTTCTCAGTCTTCCTTCCTATCTTGACCAGGTAAGACCTGAAACAATCAACACCTGTTGAATAGAAGGGTTGGACAAGGAAGTCTGAGGTGCTGCGGTGGCAAGTCTGCCATCTGAGGGACCTTAGGTTGAAATCTCCATCGCTGGCCGGAGGGACAGTTGAGCTGGTGGTGTCCGACAGCCTGACAACCTCGCAAAATCCAGTACTGCCTTCGTAGTTCTGCATACACACGCTCTGTGTCTGGATGCAGCAGACGTTCAACCATGTCTGTGATGAGTAGCTTCGTTGCTGGGTGCCTGGGGACTGGCACAATAGGATGGACCTCTCCTATGCTTTGGGTCGCGCACTGCAGCATTACCAGCAACGGAGGCGCAGCCCCTCTGGTAGCGTGAGCTGCAAAATCCACAGCATCACCCACTGAACACGCTGCACCCAGCAGAAGCTCCAAAGGGACAGGTTCGCTCCTCCAGTATTTTGAATGGTTTCTTGTTATTGAATGGTGTGACTACTGGAGGCGTTCAGTTTGGTGGGCTCTGCAGCAGAGTTGTGTTCAAAACAGAAAGTTGTGAGGTCACTGTGACATTTGATTACCAAATTCTAATAAGTTCATCCTTGACTTCAAGTGAACATCAAGAGAACGTTCCAAGTTGAAGAAATATCCTAAAGGCATTCTGGAGATATCACATTCATGACCAAAAAAACCCCCTGTTTTGCTCATTGACCTTTGAACACCAAATTGGTATCAGCTCATACTTGGGTCTAAGAGAATGTTTGTTCCAGATGTGTTGAAATTCCCTCCGGGCATTCCTGTTCAATTGTTGATAACACAATAGTGATCTTGACTTGTGATCTTCGACCACCAAAATCAAATCAGTTCATCCTTGAGTCCAAGTTAACCATTGCAACAAATTTGAAGAAATCCCTTCCTGACATATCACGTTCACGACAGTGATGCTGACGGAGAAATGGCATAAATAGAAAGGCAGTTTGAAATTAATTTTAGAGTGGACAAGAAATTATTTTTTGAATATAGTTGCCAGGACCAGCAGCATATTGGGAATGTCACACAGACTGAAAGAAGAAAGGTGATATTAATATGTTGTATTCTATTCCTTTATAGTCTTCAGCGTCCCAACAAAAATAGGACCTGTCTTATCATATTATTATTATTAATGTCATTGCATCTATAAGTGTCAGTATTATTATTGTAATAATGAGAATCTGCATGATGGAGCTTAAAGCAATGATTATACTACTGTTCTCTCTCTCTTTTGTCTCCCCCCCTTTCTGCCCACCTCTCCTCTGTTCCCCATTTCTCTCATCTCACCTCAACCGGTTGAGGCAGATGTTCCGCCCACAACTGAGTCCAGGTCTACAAGAAATATCTTCCTGTCAAAAGGGATTTTTTCTCTCTCTCAACAGTGGCCAAGTGCTGCTCATTGTGGGATCTGTTGGGTTTTTCTGTAATATTGTCTGATATGTAGAGCATAAGATGACTTTTTTTTATAGTTACAAAATAAAAACCTTCAAAATACATCCTGGTCTTTATTGCAGGTCCATATGATGTATGACTGCCTGAGTAAAAAACAAAACAGGCAGATGAAACATAAAAGCAGCAACTAAACTCTTGCTTAGTCATGTTTGGGTACCTTTCGAACATCATTCTTGCATCTCCAAGTTAAGCTTTGGAGCGGAAAAAAAAGATACCAGTTTCGACAGGAGATGGCGCTATAGGCTACGCAGGCTGTTCTACGACTGCGACGTAGAACAGTAGAAGAAGTGGAGGTCGCGAACCGTAATAAACGCAGCAACAGTTGCCTCGGCAACATACACATGCGACACGATGTGCGCTTGGCAGTGGCGAAAGGGACCACGGAGAGGAGTTCATACCACAGAATTCATAGTACTTTAAATTCGGTTCATGCTTTGCGCAGACGCAGAGAGAGACACGTCAGTCTGATAAAACAAGTCAATACGCGACCGTGGCTCGGAGGAAGACTCCGACAGCGGGCACAGCCGGTCGGTCATGTAAGTTTTTCAACGTCAGGACTTATTCGGCAAAGTTATGTCCCTCTCGCATTTTGCGCATTAGAAGTTTTTTTTTTTTCTTCCGCAAAAAAAACAAAAACAAAACTTTTTGGGGAACTAGATGAGCCCCCGATCTAGCCAATGGCAACCCCGTCCGCAGTGTCCTTTGTTTTTTTTGTTTTTTCTTTTAATTTTGTGTGTATTGTTTGCAGCTCTCTGTGGGGAACGATTTGAGTATCACGGGGTAACAGGTGGATTGACCCCCGCGTCATGGCCTCTCCACCTCCGACGACCTCTCTGCCGAGTCTCCCCGACCGGAGCGGAGGTAGGCCCCGGCTAATCCAGGCTTTATTTGTTATCTTCATTGGCTCCGTGTGTCCAACCCCCCATGTATACCACTTTTTGGGATATGTCTCATTTTTTTAGTCTCACCATTTTGATCAACTCAAAAATCACCAAAGACGACGATGCAGTGGAGAGCGCATTGTCCGGCCAGTGCGCCTGCCACTGCATCTCCTGGGAAACCGGCGTTAAAGTGCAACACGACCCCTTTCAATCTTCAATAACTTGTTTTAAAACACTCACAGAGTAGGGTTTCAGTCTACCGATTATTCCAACGATTAATCGAGTAATCAGATAAAAAACACTTTCTCCCTATCAAAGAGCAAGTAAATATACCAAGGAGAAAAATACATGTATTTATGGCTATTACAATGCATATTTTAATATTATCTGTCAAAACTAAACCCATTATGTGAGTTTAGCGGCCATGTTACTGTACATTCTGAGTTTTAAAGAGAAAATAATTCAGAAATGCAAAACAAACTAATGAATAAATAAACGTAATCCCACAGTACGTTAATCTAAACGCAATTTAAAACTAAGGCATAAAAGTTAATAATAATATTATAAACATTGCTTTAAGTTTCCGTGTTACAAGTTTCAACCCAACTATAGCTCAGGCATGAGTAAGTCTTTACAATCTTCTTGTAAGGCTTTGTGGCACACACACACACACACACACACACACACACACGCAAAAACACACACACACGCACACACACACACACACACACACACACACACACACACACACACACTGAGAAGGATGTTGAGGGGATTTTTGCCACGGCTGTGAAAGTTGTGAGAGGATGTCATAGACACACGAGAGGTGTTTTGATGTCAATTCACAAATGAGCCAGCTATTGAAAAAAGAAAAACTTGAAATGTGCATAATTCAGGAAATAGGTAATTCATTACCATGACGTGCTCAGTTTATTTTATCATTTAAATTTTTGGAAACAAACTCTCAGGTGTGTAATACAAAAGGGCTGTAATTCTGTAAAATGGCAATGGTTTGAGATCCCTATGATGAAAACCCAAAAAGTACCTAAAGATTGAAATGGGTCCCCTGTATTGAAAACAGGCCCTAACAATGCCTATAGTGACAGGCGCACTGGCCAGACATTGAATTCCCTGTGCATATTCCAAAACTGAAAGAATTCAAGTTTTCGAAATGGAGCTAATTAAGATAACAGCCGCGAAAACCAGACTGTCTAATATTAATATAACTTTCACCCCAGTCCTTTACTGTATTATGAAATTGTGCTAGTTAGGTCTGACATGTCAAATACAGTATAGCCAATAAACCTTTGTAATTCAAATTCAACTCGATAAGGAATGGTGCCTGCTGAAAGGCTGAAGCTAAACTGGATTGCTGGCTTGAATTTGGATGAAGAAGCTGGATGAGAATAGTGAGTCGGAAAAGTGGGAAATGGGTGTGTCTAATTAGTATGAATGGGATTGAATAAAAGTTAAATAAAATCATGTATCAAGGATGTGGACCATTTTAAGGTTTGAATTAAGTTTGTAGCTCGTAGTTTGAATGATAAGACTTAAAAACTGTCTAGAAAAAGTATGAAAATGTCCAAATCCTGTGTTAGACCGTGTCTGTGTCAGGCTGCAGTGAAAGGTTGCCACGGTGATAGCAACATTCCTTTTTTTCTGCTTACCTGCTCAAAATGTTGGCATGATCCAGTAGTTGGTTAATTAGAATTAGTACAGTTGTAAAATTAAAACAGAATTAAAACATTCCATCATGATGCAAATGTGATCTTCCCCACTGATACAATGATCAAAGGATCCCTGTCACACACACTCCTGTGATCTGTGATCTCATCGCATATAACAGGTAGGGAATCTTCCCAGAATCCCATTCGAGTCATGCAGAGAGGTGACACACTGAGTTACTTGACCACATTTGAAAATACAAAACCAGACCGAGACCACCACTCGGAAAGACAAGCACAATTTTGGAGGTATGTCTGAGGTAATACGGTTACGACAACATGACAAGAATGAGCTGGTTCATTGTTTCACCGCTTGCGAATGTGTATTGTCACGTCGCCTGGAATTCCAAAGATGGCCGCCAACAATGTTTTCCAGCTTCCAACATTCACAACTTACCAATAATAATAATAATAATAAACTTGTAAAATGCTTCCAGCATTCACACCAATTAAATGTTCTTCAATTCCATTTGATTTCAGCCCCAGAGCGGCTCCTCAAGCTCCCTGAACTACACAGCTCCGCCATGCTACCAAGACCCCCAGCCCATGTTAAAGACCCACTGGTATGATTTGGCAAGAGACAATAACTCATAATTTAGTACTTCCTATATGGATCTTTTGTAGATGTCACTTTTCTCTCCTTTATTTAGGCTGTGCAGAAGAGACGTGTTGCACGGAAACAACCTAGTCTCAACCACTTAAAAGCCCGTGAGGGGATGCATTTTCCTGGCTGGTACACTCAGTCACCTTCACCTCAACAAACGGGGCAGCCGCACAGTTCCCAGAAACAGTCATCTGACCACCTGCCTCCTCTGCCATCCACTACAAAGGTCAGTGACTTACATGTATGAGAAGAAAATCATCATTGCTAAAATGTCCATCATGCATGATGGACAGGTTGCTATGATGTTAAGTCAGAAATCTCTAAGATGTAAAGGCAACGTTAAAATCCAAGAAATTGTGGCAACTTTATCAAGCTTCGATGCTCATGTAGCAAATCTCCTTAAAATGTGTGACTAAATGTAGCGTTAAACAAAATGGTCCTCAGAAAAACAAGCACTTCTGCAAGTGGTTGACAAAACTTCTGCCAAAGCCCAAATATTGATTGTTCATTTCCCTCAAAAAAACTACTTTCAGGAGAAAATTCATCTTCTCCTGTCTCTAAACCTCTCCACAGTTGTCCCGGAAAGTGGCATCAACCCCGAGTCTCCCCAAACAGCCCTTTTCCATTAAGACCAGTGTACATCTAGATACTCCTACCACCGTTCAAGTTTATGAATACAGTAAGGATGACTTTTTGATGATCAGTCATGACGGTGTGGTATCAGTGCACAAGGACGAGTGTGGCTTTGTGACCCTGGAGCGCTGGGAAGAGGAGTACAACTACCACTGCAAGATAATCCGCATCCCCTTCTTTGCCCTCTTCAAAAAGTGGAAACCTTTCTATGTCTGGCGCACCAAGGTTCGTGCCAAGAAATTTCATTTGGCCAGGGAGTCCCTCCGAAACCGCTCATTCATTGTCAGTCAGGTATGTGTATAAACCGAGGTCTGAATTTTGTCTCAGTCTGTTTTAATTGTCATGCACTGTAAATATGCACAATGAAAGAAAAGAAGAATCTTTGCGGTTTACAGCTTGGCTCTAATGTCTGTAGCATGGATATGATGTTGTTATTAACATGTGCAAAATGTCATACAGGCTCTAAGTCCAGCACTGATAGACATCAGGAAAATGTGTCACCAAATTAGTGACACGGGCTTGTGTCACATAGAGAAAAAACACACTTACACACTGAAAGAGTTCCAGGAAACCCAGGACAAAAAACTACAAGAGGTGCAATACATTTATTGTTCCAGATGTTTTTGTCATGTATATTAATGCTTTTTTGTGTGTGTGTATGGGTGTGTGCATCTTCAGAAAATCATTGACCTCATTTATTTTATTCCTGTCAGATTTTGAGTGACTTGACTAAGTTTGAAGACCTGGTAAAGGAGGTGACAGTTTGTGCCTGTCACAACTTCCTGGCAGAGCCTCAGACTAATAACCCAAGTGCGTATTTACAGTGTATAATGAACATGCTTAAATGTACATTCATAGACCGACTGCAGTGTTGACGATCCTCTGTTTGACACAGGCGATCAGAAGGACCAGAAACTGATAAGGCAAATCATGCAGCGGTTTCTCTCTAGCCGCCTTGTCTGGTGGGTAAAATATTTACTTCTCTTTACTTTCCTTTTATTCTGTTTGCTCTCTTTTTTCCATTTGTGTTCCAGGCATACATTCTTCTTCTTTTTTTCATATAACCAAAGATATTTTGATATTTTATGTTCTCATTGGAAAACCGATTTGAAAAACAGCATTTTAATAGAGCCACCTTTATTGTAATAAGCAACACTTTTGCTTTTCCTGCAATGGCAACTCTGAATGTCATCAATCAGACACGTCTATGGCAAGAACCCAGTCCAACCCTTCTGTCTCTCACCTACTCAGCTTCATCCGTCTTGTTGACTATTTGGTCGTCAACACCCTGCACACTTTGGTGGTAAACGCAGTGACCAAACTTCTGGCTGAGCTCCAGGAACAGGTACGTCAAACGCCCAGCTACGCCGTCATCCGGAGCTGGAGCCAGCACTCTGAGGCTGTCAATGACCCTGCTGATCAAGAGATGGATACGAAGGTAAGGCGTTGGTTCAGAGTTTTCACAAGTGCTATATCTGCCAAGCCTTATCAATTGCAGCAGGGCAGTATTCTGTATGGTTTCGGTTATTGTGTGTGTGTCTTTACTAGCCAGAGTCAGAACATCCGCATGTCCAACCTATGTTCATCTCTGAGCTGATGTTGGACACAAATGCTTTGACCTTCAGACCCTCTGAGGAAAACTTCCAGGTCTGTGCCCCAATTTGTTATGGACAGTAATACTTTTAAATGATTTCTATTCCACCGAACTCCCACCCACTGTGCCTCCTAAACAGAGTGTGTATGTGTATTTTTTCTCAGGAGACTATTGCAGAGGTCATTGGCCGGTTTGAGAAGACAGTGAGGTCGGTTAATATACTTACAGCGGATCCTGCTTTCGATTCAATGACCCATCCTGGAGAGTTTGAGGTAGTAAAAAACGGGAAAGTTATTATCATTTTTAATGTTGATACAGTATGTCAAAATATTTAAGTATTTTACACTGTAATCAGTCTGTAACCTAGTCTCTGGGTCTGTTTCTATGTGTGATTGCTAACTTTCAGATACTGGAAAATACATATGAAGATGGCCCCAGTTTGGAATTCATCATGGAGACTGATGTTCACCTTCAAAGCATCATCCAAAAAATCAAGGTCAGATGTTTAATGACGTTGTTCCCCGTCTCTAGTGATTGTACTTTGTCTTTACAGTGCGGTAAATGTATGGGCCTGATTCTCTTCTCCCCTTTAGGAATCACTGAAGGTCGCCTTTAATGCAGCAAATGTGTACTCATGTGTGTTTGAGCATTTTCGACTGTTCTACAAGGAGAACGAGAGTCTGGATTTGGATGCGCTGCGGCAAACAGATCAGGGTGATGTACAGGACATCAACATACACTTTAGTTTCATAACACATCTCCCACTCACAACACAAACAGCAGTTCAGTTGAGAATAGTGCTGTGTCTTTCTTTGGTTTTCAAGGTGCATATTTTGGACACA
This sequence comes from Scophthalmus maximus, assembly GCF_022379125.1. Classification (NCBI taxonomy): domain Eukaryota; kingdom Metazoa; phylum Chordata; class Actinopteri; order Pleuronectiformes; family Scophthalmidae; genus Scophthalmus; species Scophthalmus maximus. The sequence continues at coordinate 24,673,325 of NC_061522.1, forward strand.
AACAAAAAACATAAAAGTAAAAATGTATTGCTTTATGAAACCAACTTACAGCGAAGTTTTCTTTTGTCAGATATATGGTAATGTGGCATTATTAGATTGTAATAAAATGTGAGGGCAGCCAGTTTCAAAAACATTTCCTGAAGAGGTTGCCAAGTTTGCATTCACGAGAATCAGTCAAAAAAAATCAAGCCCCCACTTTATCACTATAACCACTTTATCACTTTATAATTTTAACAGTTAAATTCACTTCACTTGTGGACCATTAATTACATATCGTATTTGTGCATGTTTCAAGTATAGCTGTAGGTATATGCTATATGTATATACGTGTATATCGGTATGGAATCACATAACCCCACTGATGACTGAGTTTTGGTATCAGAAAAAAAAAATCTCATTTATTTTCTGCACTTTACCTTCACTGAAAGTTAGGAAAGATAGGAAACTCATAATGGCAGATGATGTGTAAAGGAAGGGGGCAGGGTAAGAACGTGAATGCACCTTTAGGTGTCCATTTTTATCCTTTGTTTCATTTATTCTGTGCAATTTTGGCAAATGAAATACCTCCATGTCTCGAAAATGAAGATAAAACCTGAGAGACAAACAATAAGCAACCATACATGATACATGATGTTCGAGCTAATGGGTAGAGCAAGTGAAGCAACAAGTATGGTTATTTTTGACTGATGACTGTTGACTTCCTGTCACAGGTTTGTCCTTCTTTGAAAAAGCCCTGGAATTATACAATGGTGAGCATCAAGAGGCCTTAGCCATCCAACAGAAGAGACATCTGGGTTTACTGCTGGTTGACAAAACAAAGCTCAAAGAGAAGCTTGTGTCTTCCCCCCTTCGCTGTCTGGAGGTGAGGATAAGCATATTCGCACACAGATGCTGCACAGAGACATACAAATATACAGTGAGTTACATATTTTGACCACCAACAAACAAGTGACTCAAACAAGAGGGCAGTGACGCATTTCAGTAGAATCATCATCTTGCTGAAATGAACATATAAGCAAGGTCCAGTTCCCCGGCGAATTAATGGAAGAAGTGATTTCTAGTACAACCAAATACACAATTAAAAGAATCTAAATGCATGTAGGAATCATTGCTTTGCTCTGAATCTCTGTTCCAGGTCATCAATGAGATGCTCACCAAGCTGGCTAAGAGGAAACTAGACGCCATCATTGCAGAGGCTTTGGAAGCCCAGTATAAAATAGAGTCCCGTCCCTCCACTACCACTGAATTGTTTAGCTCACTCATATTCCTGGATGAGATACAGGAGAGGGTAAGATATAAAATCCACAGTAATAGCAGTTTCTTCAGCTGTTATTTTTACAGTATATACAGTAGACATCTACTTGCCCTCTTGTCTTCTCTCCTGTCCCCTTATCCACCTCCTCCACTCTACCCTTTCCCTTACACCCTCTTACCAGATTCCAGTGCAAGAGGTGGAGCAGGAGACTGTATGTCAGATGTACAATCTGATTAACATGTATTCAGTTCCCACACCACCTGAGGATCTGGTCGTTTTCGCCACCTTGCAATCCGCCATGAACTCACTGCAAAGCATCGTTGATGAGGCAGTGGCAAAGAAGGCTACGAGCATGGAGAAGTTTTGTGCTTCCCTACAAAAGGACATAACGAAGCTTAACCGTGAGGTCATGAACGTCAAGCAGAAGTCCCTGGTACAAGGAAAAACCTTCATTACATATTTACCAACCTACAAATACAGTTTGGGAGGAATGTTTTTCTTATTATTTATTGCTCACTTATCATTCTATTTTTAACTTTTTAGCATTGTGCTTTTTCATGTGCAGGATCCAAAAATCCTAGACCTCAATGCAGATTCCTCCCAAGTGCGTCTGCAGCTGGAGGAGCTCCAGATTTCTGTTGATGAGATGCAGGCCCAGGCTGCCACCTACACTTCCTACCAGAAGAGATTCAAGGTGCTGTACTTCTTTTGCTTCTATATCTAAGATCATTCTCCCATTAAACAAGTCACAAACAGCTAGCCTTTAAGGCTGCATGTCACAAAATATATATGGGTATTCTGAAAAAGACTGTAACCCAGTCATTAACAAAGTAAATGGTAAACGATAAACGGACTTCACCCACTCATACACACATTCATACAGTGCTTCTATATGCATCGCTTTTTCTATCACACACCATTCATATATACATCAGGAGCAATTTGGGAGTTCATTGTCCAAGGACACAGACTGGAGGAGTCGGGGATCAATGGACTTCTGGTTGGTGGACGACCCGCTCTATCTTCTAAGCTACAGTCATTTTCCTTCTCCATATAAAGGTGGATGTTACCAAGTTTGACACCCTTGGGGAGTTAACTGCAGACCTAAAGCTGAAGCAGCTGATGAGGGACTCTCTGGAGGAATGGGACTCTCTCCAGGAGGGGTGGCGACAGGTGAGGTGCACCCAACGCGACTGAATTTGTCAGCATGAATAAGGCATACAGCTCAATGTAAAGACACATGTGAGCAGCGCTTCCTCTTTTTATAGCTTAGCTGTGACCCCTCATGTTCTCTCCCCCAAAGAGCACACTCGAGCAACTGGACTTGGAGCAGTTGAGCTCACAGGTGACCAAATACAGCAAATACGTCAACCAGCTGGAGAAGGGCCTGCCACGGAACAATATAGTGCCAAGTCTGAAGGATAAAGTGGAAGTCATGAGGCAGAGGGTGGGTCGTACAAGTGTTTTCTTTTGACTGACCTTTAGTGTGTAGACATAAATAACTCATGTTATTACAAATCACTTTTTGACATGATGACACATTAAATTAGAAGGACACTTGAAGAGCGCGTACCTATGGTTAAAGAAAGTGAAGTGTGTCTGTTTATCCGGATCTGCTCCAATTTGGGGGCCTCGTTTTGCATAATCCTGCTAACTAACAAACAAACAAACAAACAGATAAACAAATATGGACTGCAAGCGATTACTAGTGATGCAGCCAGTCTTTTCTGCATGACTGCTTTGGGACTCTATCTAAATGGTAGCCATGTGTTTCCCTTCAGCTGCCCGTGATCACTGATCTGCGCAACCCATGTATGAAGCCAGAACATTGGACGACCCTGGAGTCAGTTATGCAGACCCCCCTGAATGTCACAGAGCTTACTGTGGCAGCTTTGGAGGAGATCAATGTATTCTCCTATGGCATGGAGATAACAGAGGTAGCATAAACATTTAGATACAAAATGTCTTACTTAATATCTGTTCAGTTTAAGCTGGCTGAACTACTGACACAGCCCTTGACTTTCAGGTGTCAGGACAGGCTTCAGGAGAGGCGTCGGTGGAGAACATTGTTACAAAGGTGTGTGAACTTATGTATGTATACATCTTCTTCTACTGAAGAAACTGCTGCAGTAGTTAACGCCACCATCCTGTCTATGGAACAGACATTCGATCCGATGGTTACCTCTGCAAATATATAGATTTATGTCTTTTAAAATTCAGCACCTACTCTTTGTTTTGGAAGCAACAGTAACCATCACAATTTTATCCACTCGAATAAGCATCATAGTTCTGCAAGTAAATGACACTTAAAAAAAAGTACAGCCAGTATTAGGTGATTTCTAAGGCTGATGGTTGGTGGCATGATGGTTTGATTCATGTAATGGAGGCTGGCATTAATTCTAGACGATTACAATTAATTTCCCTGATCTACCCTTCCACCAGACCATGTCTTTTTGGAAGCTCTAGAGTTGTAAAGTATAGCCAAATACAGTATATGACATTACAAACAGCCTACCAGAGACAGGTTTATTTTTTGTTTGTTTGCTTTAATGCCAAGAGTTAAATGAGAAGATTGATCAGATCTGTCAGGAAAATACGAAGCTACAGCCAAGAGATGGTTAGCCTAGCTGAGCAAAGCTAAATGGCTGTGGCTTCATATTTAATAAACAGATAAGAACTTGGTGAAAGTTTTATAAACAATCTTTCCATACACGGTAATGTATGGGCTCAGATTAGAACAAAATCAAAAGGTTTTGAACTTTTTAAGTGTATGTTTACAAATAAATTCAAACTTTTTAGTTGTAAATCAACCTAAGTAAACCTGTAAAAATAAGCCAATTAAATCTACATGGCAGATTGGGCAGACTGTTGCGACCCAGGTATGTTTTTATTGTGATGCAATAGAAAATATTAGTTAACATTATTAATGTGCTCTGCATTTATTCAAACTCACCTGGGTCACAGCTGTGATTCAAAAGCTTCAGCAACATACACAGTGTGGGAACTTTGAGTGCTGGGTTTTACATGCAGTGTTATCCTCTGTATCTTTACAGAGATTCACGAAAGCACTTGTTTTCTTTCCAGTGTCTTTGTGTAACCTCAACATTTACAATTTGTTCATAGATGTCAATGTGTGTGTTGGCAATTTCACAATCAATAGACAGAGGTGAGGTATATAGATATTCATTTAGCACAACAGGTCTATCCCAGCAGGAGGTGCCCCCTTCACAGGATGTGTCTTACTGACACCAGAAGCACTTGACAAACAACCCCCCCCCCCCAAAAAAAAAGAACACAAATTGTGAATGGCAAATCTCCTCATGCGAACCTGAACCTACTACAACTTGTCATATATACAAAAACCAATAAAGACTTGTTGCATCCTCCAGGTCGACCAATTGTATCTGGGAATGGATTTCTCTCAGAAAATCCATTCCCAGATGGATTGTCTTGCTGCATATCGACTCTCATATTAAAGACTTGGAGTGAGCGTTGTCCTCAAACAGACTTCAGACTGTTTGAACGAGTTGAAAGACTGTCATGTGGTTTTGCCATGCACCATAGCTGTCTTTAGTTTTTACCCCGGTATACCCCACAAGGATAATCTACTGGTTTTTCTCATCTTTGACCAAGGGAATATTGACATAGAAATATTTTAAGTTTTAAGATCAATTCTATCTCCCACATTGGGGCTCAGCTATAGACTATATAGATTTTATTTACAATTACAATCCTTATTTTTTAGTTAATCAGATATTATTTAAGGTAAATAAAGGATTTATGCTTTAATTTGGAGTGGTAATGCTGAAGGCCTAAGACAATTCTATGCATTAACAAATTATGGCAAGGATTCCTCTGAAGGGGTGCATTTCTTTTGGGGATGTTGTGGTGAAAAGAAAACCTCTAAAATTTGCACATATCGGAAAGTGACATCATATTGCAAAGTACGTTTCAAATCCACCTTCCAATAGTAGAAGTAAAATTTGCCCTAGAGGCTCACCCACTTTCTGACACAGTAACCTCCATCATGTGAAGGGGGTCCCCCTGCTGTGCTAACTGGATATCTATAATTAACCTTTCCTGTGTCTATTGATTTATTCAAATTGCAAATACACACGCTGAAGAAGGGCAGCTTGCCCAAAATGTCAATTTGGAGGACTATTCTAGTCTGTCTTTTTCAATACTACCACTTCAAGATCTCAGCAACTAGTTGTTGTGGTACTATTGTGAGTTGAGTGCATTATTTGTTGTTTATATCTTTTATATTTTTTATAAGTTTACAAGGTTTGATCTACCTCAATCTTAATTTCTCTTTGAACATCACTTTTCAAGCTCAAAATCCTATTGACCCTGATTTGCCCCCATATTAATGCACTGAAGTCACAGTAGTGCTAGAAATTGTACGTAATAGAAGTAAATATATGAATATGCATACACTTCAGTAGAGAGTAAAGTTGTACTTCAGTTTAGTGTGTAATTAAAAAACAGTGAACACTGGTATCCAGACCTCTAGTTGCTGGAGTCCAGACTTTGACTTGTGCCACACCTCACCACGAGTTAAGACAAATGTAACTGGGTCACCACCACTATCGACATTTTAAAAAGTAACATTGTAGAATGCAGTAAAGTGAGCGCATGTTGTTTAACCGCTGCAGGTGGAGGAGACGTGGAAGACCACAGAGTTCACTGTTCTGTCTCATGGTGACTCCAAGGACGTGTTCATCTTGGGAGGCGTGGATGAAATCCAGGTAGTAACATGTAGCATTAACGCGCTCACTCAGTCTTTGTCAACACATTATGGTCTTACAGTACATCTGTTTGTGTTTTGTTTGTTTTGCTGTGCAGGTGCTCCTGGATGACAGCCTCATTAACGTGGGCACTGTGGCATCTTCTCGCTACGTATTGCCCATCAAGCCCAGGGTGGACGCACTGCTGCGACAGCTGAATCTCTTCAACCAAACACTGGTGAACGTTTAGAATAGAAACCATACCTTTGTACTGTGGAAACCAGTACAGTAGAATGATCTTACATGTGGCCGCAACTGCAAGTGATTGTTCTGAAATAAAAGGTAGCCTCAAATGTAGCACAGTAGCTTCCCCTACTGGCTGCAAAGGAAATTACGCTTAGTTAATGTTTATTGAGTCCTATATTTCATTTCATTCACAAACTAACAGTGACACATTAAAGACTGCAGTTTATTTATAATATTTATTTCTTCTGCGTCTTTAATTCTCCCTCAGCTCACATTGTGCCCGCTGACCCCTTTCACCGTTCCTTTACAGGATGAGTGGCTTATATGCCAGAGGAACTGGCTTTACCTGGAGAGTATTTTCTTAGCACCAGACATCAATAGGCAGCTGCCGGAGGAGGCTAAGATGTTCCTTAAGGTGGACAAGTCCTGGAAGGAGATCATGGCGAGGGCCAATAAGATGCCCAATGCCCTTAGAGCATCCACACATCCTGGTAGGTGATCGTACGAGTTGCACTTTGTGGAAAACATTGACAATAAGACATTTATTCTGTTTGTGGACATGGGCAGACAGATACACATGATCATACATGTACTCGCTCAGGTAAACACAGAGTGGAAACATGAAATTTGATCCTTTACAGATCTGTTGGGGACCTTTCAGCAAAACAATGTTCTTCTGGATGACATACAGAAGTGTCTGGAAGCCTACCTCGAGTCCAAGAGAGTCATCTTCCCCAGGTACACACATGCTTTGTTTATCACATAGTTTGAGAGCAGACATTTTCATCATACTCATTCATCGTTCTTATCTTTCTAAACCTTTTGCTTTAATTTCACTTCCTCTGTTGCTTAGTAGTTTTCCCGGCAGGCCAACTTAATTTGAAATGTAAGAGTATATATAGAATGCTGCTTTGCATTTCCCCCACCTTGGCGGATAACCATTGTTTAATGTAAATATCTATGCACTGAGTATTTAACCATTATGTTCCTGTGTGTAGTGTTGAATACTCTGATAATCGTCCTTTAACTATTCCCTGCAGGTTCTACTTCTTATCTAATGATGAGCTGCTGAAGATCTTGGCCCAGACAAGAAACCCCCAAGCTGTGCAGCCACACCTCAGGAAGTGTTTTGATGCCATTATTCGACTGGAGTTTGCTCTGCTGCCTAAAGAGCCTGCTGGAACTACAGGAACAGTGCTGGATGCCGGACAGGCCGAAGAGAAGACCATATACAGCAAAGACATCCTGTATATGATTTCTCCTGAGGGAGAGAAGGTCAGGTTTGAGTAACCTTAACACTTTTGCTCGTCACGCTGTCTGATTGTATTTTACTCCCCCCTATTCTTCTCTTGTTTCAGTCCTAGCTGAGACGGAGCGTGAGTGAGTGCGAAAGAAAGAAAAAAAAACTCTCTCACACTACCTTCCTCACTGTGCAGGCCATGACACAATTTAACCTTGTCAGCCATCTTGAGCTGACATCACTTTTGCCCTACTTAACAACCCTGAAGGAGCGCTAGAATAAATTAGATTCTCCAATTATGCAAAAACTCATACAAGCAGTAATTGGAGCAAAAAGTGGACATGCCAAAACTCTCATTTGAAAAAAAAATGAAAATGGACTATGGTAAATTTACTATATTTATATAGCGCTTTTCTAGTCTTATCGACTACTCAAAGCGCTTTTACTGTGCAAGTCACAGTCACACACACATTCATACAGCGCTGCTATTTACCGCGCATTTTCTGTCACATTCATACACTGCCAGAAGAGCAGTCATAGGTGATTTAGGGTTAAGTGTCTTGCCCAAGGACTAGGGGAAGCTTAGGTGGTGAACGAGCGCCTCTACTTCGAGAGCCACAGCCGCTTAAATGGTCTCGTCTTACACGACAGGTATCCTGTGGTTTCTTTTTCCCCAGATGAGGACCAGTCTCTCCACAGTTGTAAATTTGAACGATAGCGGTTATTGCCATGAAATTGTGTTCGAATTTTGGGAATTCTGCAACAAGGAGGATGAGTGCACTGGCAATTTTGCGTGCACCGATTGCTCAGTCAGCCACCGTGTCAGACGTGGGGCTTGTCATCCATGTACACCTACTGAAACTGACAAGGGGTTATAAGTTATGGCCATAGCAGTCCTATAATCCCACAGGGCAAATAAAGGCAGTGGGAACTGATTCACAGTGAATCCTTAATGATAATAAAAAAGACAAAACAGATGTCATCATGTCCTTTGCTGAAATCGTTTTCTTCTGTGTGGAAGTGCAGGTGGCTCTGACTAAAGGTCTGAAGGCACAAGGCAATGTGGAAGATTGGCTTTGCAATGTGGAGGAGGCTATGTTCGCCTCGCTGAAACGTCTCAGCAAGGCAGCCATCACAGACTACCAGTTGAAGTCTAGGGAGGAATGGGTGGTGGCTGGACATCCATCGCAGGTACACACACAGACACACACACACACATTTTATGTACACATTTCATGTAGTTGCCGGTAAATTACACTTTTGGTTTTTAACTTTTATAATATTTTGCTAACATTTAGAAGTATTGTGATTCTATGGTTGTTTACTTCCTTTTTTTTTAAATTGCCATTGTTTTCTTTTAAATGAAGGCATTTAACATTAGTCTGTGTGTGTCCGCCAGGTGGTGCTGACCATCTCACAGATGATGTGGTGCAGGGACATGGATGATTGCCTGGATGGAGACCACGACCACTTTGCTGCCCTACAGGAATTTGAACTCACCAACGTCGATGTAATCCTCCCTAATTGCTACACAGTCTGCTTTTTTCCTCATTATCCGGTTTAAAATTTAATGTGACAAAAATAACTCTACACTGCTCAGCTAATTTTAACTTTAAATCTCAAGAATGTTTATGTGGTTGTGTGCGCATTTTCTGTGTATTTCAGAGGCTAAATTCCCTGGCGGCATTGGTGCGAGGACAACTCCCTACTTTACACCGTAGTATCATTACTGCCCTCATCACCATCGATGTCCATGCCAGAGACATTGTCACAGATCTGGTCCGGCAGAAGGTACAATAGCAGTGTTTTGCACACAAACACCATGAAGCAGCTTGTGTGCTTGTCTGTTCTTGGTTTGGTTTGGTAGGTGCAGAAGCTGACTGTGGATTTCCCTGTGAGATTTGTAATAATTCACCACTTTAAAATAACTTTTTTTCAAGGTGGATTCCAGGACTAACTTTGAATGGCAGAGACAGCTACGATACTACTGGGACATGGACATAGACAACTGTGTAGCCAAAATGGCTCTGTCCACTTACATTTACGGCTATGAATACCTGGGAGCCTGTCCACGGCTGGTCATCACACCGCTCACGGTAACACAGTATAAAACGTCAAAGCTATGCAGGCAAACAGGAAACACAGATCAGTCAGACAAGCTTCCACTATGACAGAACTTCATAATAAATACTATACTTGTATTTATTACGGGTACCTCTCCTTTCTTTCTAATGTTCAGGACCGTTGCTACCTGTGTTTGATGGGGGCTCTCCAGTTGGACTTGGGAGGTGCCCCAGCTGGGCCGGCAGGAACAGGCAAAACAGAGACCACCAAGGACTTGGCCAAGGCACTGGCCATACAGTGTGTGGTCTTCAACTGCTCCGATGGGCTTGACTATAAGGTCTTTCTGTTTCTTACACTTCCTGTTTCTTTTGTCGTCTTATTGTCACACACAGTACTTCATCATTTGTCCCATCACCTCTTCACCTACTGTATATGTCCAGTATTCTTTTGTTCCCATTAACTTTCTCACTCTGACTGTGCCTACCAATTGACGCCTGTAGATGGCACTATTGCAAAAGCCACTGAAGCCACTAAAACCACTGATACACTAATTGAAACCATGGTTGTGTGCTGCTCAAGCATAACCTCACTTCAGATTCAATCCTTTTTCCTTTAGGTTCTTTAGTGAATTTGTCTGTAACTTGCCCCATCGTGTGAGGAACATAACATGTACTGTATGTCATGAATGCAACTGTCTGGGTGACAGGTGGCATATCTGACTGATAATGGCCTTTAATGTTTAATTGTGTGCATTTATAGTATTACCATTTTAGTGGAAGTAGTGTATGTGTCAAATCCAAACAAATTGAAACCCAAAAATCAAGATTTGATCCTGCTATTAATTGACAGCTCTTGTGGTACATACATATGAGTTATTCATTGTTTCAGTTTGTGCACACCATTCACTTGTTACCGACCATGATCTGCTGACAAACACACAAAAAGCATACACTGCATTTCATCCGTTAATAATTACCTACAATCATGTGTCTGTTAATCTTTATTTTATAAGCCCTCAGAACCTCAGATCGGGCCCTTGACTTGAGACGTGCTGTGAATTTCTGTTAAATGTTAAATAGTGTTGTGTCTTGCACTGCAACAAGGTTGGAGTCAGCACACTGGCATGAAAAGCCGGAAAGCTATTCCCTCTGTCTGCTGTAGTTATTTATTGCTAGAAGACACCTGGATTATATTAGAACTGTATGGATTGGGCTTTGATTTAATGGTGCTAGCAATCCACTCCTCTACACTCCATTTAGCAGCATTTATTACCACCGTCCTTGAGATATTAATACCTTTGAACAGGTACTTTTGTGTTGTGAGGCACTTTTTATGTCACTCAAGGAAGTGGTGCAGGTAGCACAATGTAAGGCATGAGTAATGACATGTCCTGATACTACCTTCCTCCTGCATACATATGTTTTCTTGCATGCATGGCTCCTGCTTAAGAACACTTAAAAAGCACAAGACACAATCTCACCTTTTTACCTTTACTTTTTTGGAACTTATTACTGGAATCACAGTTACTGTTATTTTAAACCAATCAAACTAACTTCTTGCAGATGATGGGCCGCTTTTTCAGTGGGCTTGCTCAGTCGGGAGCCTGGTGCTGTTTTGACGAATTCAACCGAATCGACATTGAGGTGTTGTCTGTGATTGCTCAGCAGCTCATAACCATACGAAACGCCAAAGCTGCCAAGGTATCCCCTCATAGACACGCATGCACACTTTCAACATTGTATACAAGACAAATTAAATACCGCACACATTCCTAAGCAATATGCCTCACAGATCTCCAGGGTCAGTCAGTTTACAATTTGACACTTAATGCCACTGGACCAATGTGATGATTATCTGGCATCAGATTTGGTCACTGTTAGATTATTTTGTATCTTCACATGTTTCCTTAATATTTGTGTCCTGATTAAAAGAGATTAATGGCGAGTTCACACTACACGATTTTAAGCCAGATTTTCAGCTCGCCGTCAAATCCTGGAATTGCAACAAGTCGGAGGAAAATCGGGACACACAAATCGTCACTCGAACTATCAACGACGCGATCAAAGTGACTCACCGAGGCCTCGCCGACGTTTTTTAGATATCTAGCATGCTAAATATCTGGACAAGTCGGGGAGCGAGCACCTCCAGCGTGAGCTGTGATGTGACAGGCAGGGAGTGCGTCAACCTGGGAACAAGGGCGAAGCACTGTAGCACAACAAAACGACAACACTCCTCACCCATATCCTCTGCCTTTTCCGTGTGTCTGATTGTGTCTGATTTTCTTTCTGTCATGTTGTGCGTTTTCACTGCAACAGATGATGAGCGTAACCTCGAGCTGACTTTAATGCGGGACCACATATTAACCCGTCAAATTATTTCTCTCTGTTCGCAGAGCGTCTGTTCAAATTACGTCCGCTCAAATTATGTCCCGTTTCTGACCTGTCAACATAAGAGTTTCCTGCAATAAATTGAACAGTTTCTTTTTGACGTCCATCATGAAAGTGACAAACAAGTCCTGTTTCACGCGTGTACCGCATACTTTCCCGTGTCACTTCTTGCGTGTGTTTTCGGGAAAAAATGTGCTTTGGAGCCATTTTTCCTGGTGAAGGATCGGTTAGTGTGTGAACCCCCCGTCGCAGATACGACTGAAAGCCTAGGATTACAAGACAGCACATTGTGTAGTGTGAACCGTACAGTGATCTGATGACTTAGAAAATCGTGTAGTGTGTCCAGGGCTTAATTAACACTTAGTTTGAATGTTTTTCTGTGATTTTTAGCTGCCCTTTTGGAAATCTAACCAGTAATGACGGGGCACTGCAACACACTCTACTGGGTGGTTAAAGACAAACATCGTACTCGCACATAAACAAGAAAATCTCACTCAACTCTGCTCGTCATGCAGATGTCGAGGTTCCGATTTGAGGGCCGCGAGATCAAGCTTGTGATGACATGCGCCGCATTCATCACGATGAACCCTGGCTACGCTGGAAGAACAGAGCTACCTGACAACCTCAAAGCTCTCTTTAGACCCATAGCCATGATGGTGCCAAACTATGCACTTATTGCTGAGGTAAAGAGTTGCATCTCTGCACACACAACTACTTGCATACTGTATTTATTGTCTACAAAGGGGTTTTAACTCCCTTGCTCATGTCCCTCCCTCCAGGTGATTTTGTACTCAGAGGGATTTGAATCCAGTAAGACCCTGGCAAGGAAGATGACCCAGTTGTACAAGCTATGCTCTGAGCAGCTGTCCCAGCAGGACCACTACGACTTTGGCATGAGAGCCGTCAAGTCTGTCCTGGTCATGGCGGGGTCAGAGCATCACACTCATGCGTACACTGATGCACACGTGCATTCAGCTGTAGAGACAAACAAGCACTGCAATTGTGACACACACACACACACACACACACACACACACACACACACACACACGCGCACACACACACACATGACTTTATTCTTATACTTTTTTTCTTGTAATAGTACAACTTTATTCTCTTAATACTATGACTTCATTCTCAAAGTCTCCAAACATTTTTTCTCTCAATGTGGCCCGAATACTCCATCGTGATGTACAGTGTGCTGTTAAAGATTAAAGAACCCCTCCAGTCACATTTTAAAGTATATAAAAATAATCTGCTATGCCTAATATTCTTTTAACATTGTTTACCCGCCCCCCCCCCCTCCCCCACGTTAAAAAAAACAACCCTCTGAAATGGGCCTGGAAACCATCCACTCTCTTTCCCTCATTGAGGAATTCTGAGACTGATGAATGAATAGGAATATATATATATGATATTCAAATAACACATGCCCCCCCAATGAAATACTGGCCACCCCAGTGCCCCCCCCCCCTTGGAGAGTTGCAGTAGAATATGCAATATGCATACATGGTGTTAAAATGCTTATATCTGATATATAACATTCACTACTTTTTCATTTAAATCAATAAAGTATATTTTTTACAATAGGTAAATAGTATAGTTAGGTCTAAATACAATAATAAATGAAAACAAATGCAGCCAGCCCAGCAGCTATAGGTACACCTAATTTTTTTATTCAATATATACAAGAGCAGCAGAATTAAGGTCAATTCTGCTTTTATCTGATACTTTACATTAGGTGAAATATTTTACATTAGGTACTATACATTTGAATCATTAAATAATATTTTTGTGTAGTAATTAAATAGTATAGTTAGGTCGAAGTGTCACGGGTTTGAAGGAGCAGGACCCAAATGAAGGCAAAGGGGAAAAAGGACTATTTAAAAACTGAAGTAACAAAAAATAGACTTTTGTTGAGTGGAGGGGCACTTTGAAAATTGTAATTGGAAAATTTGCTTCTCAGCACAAGGCTGTCATCATCATCATTGAGCTAGACATGGTCATCTTTGGTGTTGAACTCTCATATATACAGGAATTATTTAATTTTATTGAATATTATAATGTTTTAAAAAGGTTATTCAATGTAAAAGCCAAAACTGTACTTATATACTACATATTAGCGATGATGCAGAGTGCAGCGAAAAAGCCTCTGACTCATTTCATCATGTTGCATCTGTGTGAAATTCCTTCACTTCCACCTCGTACCTCAGGTGAATGAGTGTTGAGACACAAGAAGAGGTGTAGACAAAGTTGAAGACAGCAAACACACAGTGTTTCCTGGTGTGCGTGGGTGGAGAAGTAGATTTAAATGGATTCTCCTGATTATATGTGGTGAAAGTCCTAGTTTCGCCTGTTGTTTATTAGCTGTTGCTCAGGGAACTTTTGTAATTGGCTTGTGATTCATTGTCTCTCTTTGCGTAGACATTACTCTTCTGAGTCTGCTTGTTCGATGCCGAGGACATATTCATTATCTCCCGCCTTAATGTTTTTGATGCCTTTGTACCCGGTTTCTCATAACTGAGTGGTGCCGGCATGTTGTAATTTTAAACATGCAGCTCACGTTGGCCACTAATCGTCGTTATTACATCTACATTTTTAATGAGTTTATTTTCCATTAATTAATTTGCCCATTATTACATCAATTTTCCCACATACTAATTCATAATCTCATTGAAATTGACTAACTGCCTTTGAAGAGCTGGCTGTGTTGACACCAAGTCTATTCACCCCCCTTTTTAATGTAATGAAAAATAATGCAACACTGAACAACATGTATACTGAGAACTGGGCAATGTCCTACTGTACGACCATGTAAAGTAACAAAGAATACATTTATAATTATATAGACAAATGACTCAAAGAAAATAATTCATGAATAAGGTAAAAAATAATAATAATAATGATGTGTGTGTGTGTGTGTGTGTGTGTGTGATCTTAGGTCTCTAAAGAGAGAAAACCCCAACCTGAGTGAAGACGTGGTTCTTATCAGAGCACTGAGGGATTCCAACCTGCCAAAGTTCCTCACTGATGATGCTGTGCTTTTTGGGTGAGCCTGTCACACCTTCCTTTTTCTCCAAATGCACACATACTGTAACTTGTTCTATGTGTTGTTACATGGGAAAACCGTGCTTGTGTGTACTATGCCACCCCCCCTCCAGTGGTATCCTATCAGACCTCTTCCCTGGTGTGTGCATCCCTGAGCATGACTACGGTGTGCTGCAGTCCACCATCCTGGAATCTCTGGTTAAGCGCAACCTGCAGCCGCTTCTTAGCATGACCAAGAAGGTACAGTACAAGTGGGAAAAGTGAATATTATCCTTTATTATTTTAAGTTCATAAACTTTTTTTTCTCATACATACATACATACATTGCTTTGTAAAACACTTTTGAATTTACCACAGTATAATCACTTTAAAGATCAAGGCTGGTGCTATTATTAATTTACTTAGTGTCAATGAATTCTAACTTATTACATTTATTTGTCTGTGTCTCAATGATGTCTGTCTCTCCCATTTTTTCCTACTGAAGATACAAATCAGTCCCAAATATATAGTTTAATTATTAAAAAAGACTTCTTGAAACAGATGTGTATTCATTCTACAGTAAATAGGTGCATTTGTTGGGACTAGTTTCAGTCATGAATTAATACATGTTTGCTGCATTAGTGAGAACTTAGGGCACCAGACCCTTGTATGTGGGATTGACTCGAAACAATTTGTCATTCGGCTCAATCGTGTGTTTATAATAGTTGTAGGCAGAGTGCGATTTGCCGATAAAATCAGAAATGGACCAGCCCGTCAGCGCTCGTCCCACGGAGACATTGCGGTTAATTTACCTAATGATCCTGTTTCCATTAGCCCTGATCACTGCACGGCTTTTCAGAATGTCACCAAGCACAAATATTTGGAAGGGGGATTTAATTCCTGTATGTGTTTCGAACGGTGGTCCGGCCAGTCGAGTGCTGTGCAGTGCACTGTAAACATCACTCGGCGACACGTTAAGAGACGTGCTATCGGCTCATGCTGGCGCTTAAGAATTGTAGCTCCCTGCGTGTCAGCCTCCCATGCCGATGGACGGGGGTTGGAAGCCACCCTGTCACACCTGACAGAGTCATCCCCCATCTGCTTCTTCCACAAATCGCACCCTGGTTGGAGGTCAACATTGGTGTTGTGATACTTGTTCGCAGCATCATTGCATTGTTGTTTCTGCGTTTTCGTTTAATTCTTTTGACACAAAAAAATGTATATTGTCAGCCTTATCGTTTGAAGGGTTGGTTCATCCACATTCCAACTTCTCTGTTGGTATCCAGCCATGCAGGCATTAAAAGTTATTTCTGTTTCATGCCACCATCGCAAAACGAAAGCTGTAGCTTGTTTCTATGGGTGTGTTTCATTTGAACAGCAAGGAACCATCTTTGACACATCTGAAATGCATCCACTTTATTTTTGTGTGTTCCTATGACCAGGTGATCCAGTTCTATGAGACCATGTTAGTGCGTCATGGTGTGATGTTGGTAGGGCCTACGGGTGGAGGTAAGACCACTGTCTACACCATCCTGATAGACACACTGGAGACCCTCCATCGCACTGGGCACATGGATAGCAACCCCTTCTATCAGCCCGTCAAGACCTATGTCCTCAACCCTAAATCCGTCACAATGGGAGAGCTCTACGGAGAGGTGCTATAGACTTGATTGTAGATGACACAACGACTTGTTCACTTCTCTCTCTACATACATTCATTATTTACCTCAACTCCTCAGGTTAACACCTTGACCATGGAGTGGCGTGATGGACTGATGGCGCTCAGCGTCCGTGACGCGGTCAACGATACCACTGACGAACACAAATGGGTGATCTGTGACGGGCCGGTCGATGCTTTGTGGATTGAGAACATGAACACCGTGCTGGACGACAACAAGATGCTCTGTTTGGCGAACAGCGAACGGATTAAACTGACACCATCCATACATATGGTGTTTGAGGTTAGAGCCGAACATTGTGTGTTTGCATGGTCGATATGCAAGATTTCTAAATCACATTCACAATGTTGAATATGGGTCAATAATGGATTCTACATTATGTTGTGCTCCTTTATTGCCTTGTCATTAGCTTTTAAATGTAGAAGCTGGTATGTCCATAAAGGTATAGTGTATAACTTGTGTTTTTCAGGTCCAGGACTTAGCTGTGGCATCTCCAGCCACAGTCAGTCGCTGTGGAATGGTATATATTGATCCTGAGGATCTCAAGTGGATGCCCTATGTCCAGACGTGGATCAGTGGTCTCGGAAACAAGGTTTTTATTTCCAGAGATTTTTAAACAGAACTATATACAGAGTTGCAAATAAATGTAGGATAAAATGTGCTTTGAAATCGTTTGTAGCACTACATGTTTATAGGGTTGTGTTTATAGTTTTTTTTCTCAGGTCATAGTTCTGCACAGTCCCAAGTTGTGGGCTTCAAATACACATTAACACACTTTATATCACTAATTACGAATGTTTCATCTGTCCCCATCGTTGCTCTTGTATTCTCTCTCTTTTAAACTGTGGCTGACTTCCCAACAGCCAGTAATGTCCCTTTTCTGACATTACGAGCGGTGGAACTTCAAAATCAGCAAAAACGTTAATGGCAGCACATCACATCACATAAAAGTTTATAGCTCTCAGTGAGAGTGATACGGTCCTCGCTGGGGTCAAGCAGCATTTTTTTTTTAGGAGGGGACTTTCTTTTTTTAGTTTAAGTGTTGCAGTTTGCGTCGTTGGCAATAACTTTGATCATATTTCCGCAAATTTGTGGAGTTGGGTCATTAGAGGTTTGATAATTATGTATTGATTTCCACTTTGCAAATTTAACTGAAGGAGTCTGTCTCTCCCAGGGAACGCATTACCCAATGTTTATAGTAATTCACAGTTTTCCTCTCTCCAGTGCAGTTCTTCAAACCAACGGCTTGTTTACTTGTCCAGGTTATTTCTGTGGTTGTGTAGATAAAGGTTTTGACAATAAGATAACTGCGTGACCCCTACTCTCCCTTGCTCCCCTCTCATCATCTTCTTTGTCCTCCAGCTCCCAGACCCAGTGCGCACCAGCCTGCTGGAGCTGTTTGAGCAGTACGTTGAGAGCGGCCTCCAGTTTGTGTTGAAGCACTGTACCCAGGTCATCCGCCAGGTGGAAATCAGTAAAGTCACCACTATGTGCTACCTGCTGGAGGCTCTGCTGCTGGGCGCAGGAGGGCCAGACCTCAATATGGTATGATAGACACTATATAAAGAAAAAAAGTACTGTCACTTTAGTCTATTTCAATTGATGCCACACAAGCACCAGTCCATTAGTGCAGGTCATGGCTCATCTCGATCACATCACTAATTCCGTGTAGGGTTATGTGTATACTTAACGTTCACCTATGCCATTACTTACTGATGGAGCCATTTTCTTCTCCACCATCATGTTTGTATTGGTGTCAGGATTCCAAGGACCTCGGGGGTGTACTATGCCAGACCTTCATATTTTGCTACCTGTGGTCAGTCGGTGGCAACCTGACCAGTTCTCACTGCGATGCTTTTGACAGCTTTGTCAGAGAGCAGTTTGCAGATAACAACATTGCTAAGGTATTCACATCCGCACCAAACCCACAGATACATACAGGAATAGATGAATTGCATGACTGGTGTTCGCACCATATTGGAATATTTGCAGACTCAAAGCATATTTTGTCCCTGATTCCCACTTCTCAGTCAAATTAATGTTCCAATGCGCTTGCTGGTTTTAGCATGAATTACGTGAAAAGGCCTGAAAGTTAGCTCGTATTATATAAAACACCAAAGTACTTTTCACACTGGCTGTATCTTGCTGGACCACAGCAAATCTGAAGGGGAACCCTACTCTATGATATCAGTAGCTCATGTGTAATGAAGACATTAAGAAAGAGCAACCACATTGTACATTTTAGTAATACCTTCTGTGGATTACACTTTGGGACGATAACTCAGATAAAAGGATGAGCTGTGTGCCAATGTTGTAAAAGTCCTGCATATCTTTATTATACTGTGCCAACTGTAGAGAAATATGAAATATGGGTAATAGAATTGCAAAAGTAGTTTTTTATCTGCAAAGACTGAGTTGGCGTAGAAGGAGACGAAACAGGGCAGAGGCTGATATTATGAGTCCTTCAGCCCTGCAGGAAATGGAAAAGCTAATTGTTTGAGGGGTTTGAATTGACTGGCAGGGGTGGCAGATGAATAAAAGAACGTCTTACTGACAGGGGCAGAACACCGCTCAATTAGCCTAAGGTGGATTGAGCAAGTGAGTGTGAGGTTCATGAAGGCAGGATAACTTTCTTCATTCCTGAATTTCTAAGGATTTGTTTGTCTTCTCTAATTACGTTAAGTCTAACGTTGACATTACCTATAGTGTTTGCATGTGTTTTCATTAATTTGCATTAATATGTGCCGTGTAGCTCCCGAAGAACGGCACCATGTGGAGCGTGTACATGAACTTCAACCAGAAGCGTTTGGAGACGTGGGAGGCGATAATCCCTTCATTCCATTACGACATAGAGCAGCCCTTTTTCGAGATGCTGGTTCCCACCACAGACACGGTCCGCTATGGATACCTGATGGAGAAACTTCTCTCCGTGCAGCGCTCTGTGCTCTTCACCGGTGACACTGGAGTGGGGAAGGTGAGGATTCCTGGATGGTCACAACAGTGTGGTGTATGATACTGTAGATGGAAGAAGGGCGTATTATAGATAGTAATAGTAAAGTAATTTAGATATTCTGGCTAGACGGCCATGTTGATAATCATTTGGACACTTATGTCCTTTCAACAATACTTAAGGGAACACTATCTTGGCTGTAAAGAGGAAGATCATTGTTGGGGGGCAGTTTTGAATTTAAGTGAAAAAACAAAACAAACAAGAAGAACAAACCCTAATGGAAACCCTATGGTTATTAAAATCCCATACATGCTGAAATCCTAAATGTAAACCTATACAGTACTTGCTGCAGCTATTCATATAAACTTGAATACAATACATACAATATGTAGGTTGAGTGAGTGAGTGATTGTTAAATATATGTGTATGGAAAAACCCAAGCGATAAATTGTTGTTATTGTGAAAATTAAACTAATTGAAAATCAGAGACTGTAACACCGACGAGAGGCAATTTGGTGTCAGTGTCATTAAAGCACTTGTCTGTTGCTCGCAGTCCGTGGTGGCTCGCGGCCTCCTCAACAGCATCCAAGAAAAGGCAGGATACCTTCCTGTCTACATCAGCTTCTCCGCTCAGACCTCCTCCGCCTGCACGCAGGAGATCATTGAGTCCAAACTGGAGAAGAAGAGGAAAAACGTCCTGGGTAGGACCCCCTGGAAGACTTTTTTAAGAGAACACTCCTTTGTGTCAAATAGCTTCAGTCATGACACTCAATAAAGTGTGTGATTTCCAACAGGGTAGTTTTGTCACGAAAAATGAAATGTGGCCGCCTTACTCAGCGGAAATGACGATCACAGCATGTGACAAGAAATTGTCGCCCGCCAAAATATCTGCTGGCTGCTTTGCTCACTTAACAGTCTTGAAAGTCAATGTTTTGCTTTCTTTTTTTAAAATTTCAATTTAAATCTGCACCAACAAACAGTACTGGCTCACAACTGCATTACCACAGAATTTTTGAAAAATATTTGTGCCTCTGTTCACATAGCCATCCATCAGTTCATACAGTTGTCCTTTGTTTTACTGCTTCCCCAGTCCATCTACATATCAACTAATCTGGCCCTCCATCCATCTGTCACTCGCACATCTTTTAACCCTTTTCTTCCCTGTCTCTTCATCCCTTTCCCCTTTCCCTCCCTCCAGGTCCTCCTGGTAACAAGAGGTTGGTGGTCTTTGTGGATGACCTGAATATGCCCAAGCTGGACAGTTATGGCTCTCAGCCGCCAATAGAGCTCCTGCGTCAGTTCCAAGACTTTTCTGGCTTCTTCGACAGAGACAAGTTCATCTGGAGGAAGATCGAGGTACAAATTTACACAAACGTTATGAGCTGCTTTGCCATGGATCTATGACTGTGCATGTGCATTGAGCTGGTTCTGGCTGCCTAAATTGGTAGTTGCCTATAGATGTGTTTGTCCCTTTTATGATTCAGCAAACAGAATAGTAAACTCTGCCACAGATAGTCATTTGGAACAGATGTCTTAGACAGGCCATTTACATATAAAGGAACATTCCAACATTTTTAGAAAATTGCTTGCTTGCTTGCTTGAGAGTAAGGTGTCACTTCAACAAAGTTGACAGAATGTCAAAAGGACTTTCACGCAGGTACTGAAACCAGCTGTCATTGGGCCAGACTAGCTCCAATTTGTTAGTTTTTTTGTAATTTCGTGTAAGCTTCGATGTCTTATTGTCTTACTCCTCAAATAGAACAGTCTTGCTTTCCAGGCCTTGTGCTAAATCGTATATATACCATCCAGAAGCTGTTAACTCATATGAAATTGATATTGATGTTCTCATCTAACTCATTTGAAAATTGCAAACAGCCGTGTTTTTTAAAAAGTTGGCTGCATTTTTTAATGTTCAAGATTTGTTCGAGATTGGTTTTCTTTGCAAAGAGTACATATATTGTAGTTTTTGTTTTTACACAGTCAGCATCAACTTAATTTGCCTTCTACTTGGAGTTCAAATGAAGACTGTCCGTTTCTATGGGAAACCCATTCATCTTGTTCGCCTTTGTGTTTTTGCATCTGAATGTGTGTTTTAGCCGTGGACCCACATTCTGCAATTATAGATAGTCTCCTGCAATAACTTGTGCAATACTACCACACACACACACACACACACACACACACACACACACACGTACACACTCACACACACAGGAACTGTTGTGCATTAGACTGCATGTGATTTCTTATAATGTGGTCGGGTGTGTGTGCTGTATGTGTGTTGCTGTGCACGTGTGTCCTTGTGATGCTGCCGGTAACACAAGCAATAGATTCAGGAGAAACCGTACCTGTGTGTATATGATTAATCCTGTGAGATGATGCATTGCACCACAGACATACAACGTCACACACTCACGAACACATTCATGCAGCGTTATCAGTGTTGTGACTGGAGGAGAGGTGGTTATATTCAAGGAGGATTTGTTTGTGTGATTTTGAAACTGGAAATGAAATGAAAACAATCACCTTGCTATTCTATTCAGTATACTTGTTTTTCCGTACACCTCAACCTTACACTGAAGTGCTCTTTTAATTTTAAGTCTGAATTCTGATATATCAAGGAGGATTTGATGTGTAGTCTGAAGATTAAAACCAGAAAATCTTCAAAAATCAGTGCATCAAAAGACAAGCTAGAATTGGAACGACTGTTGTCTCCTTCTCAAATGGTGAATGTGATCAATTTCCCTGCCAACATTTGTCTTATTCCTTTCTCTCGGGAAAAAGACATGTTGGCCTCAAAGGTTTTTGGAATAAAAAAAAACCCTGACATGATATATACTATGGCTTTGCTGCAATGCTCCTTACTGCTCGAGACATTTGATGAAGTATCTTATCTCTGTTCATATTTTCATCCCTTTCATCCTTTATAAAAAAAATCAACAATATCCTGCCTTTCTTACCACTTCCATCCGTTCCTACAGAACATGACCATTGCAGCAGCTTGTGCTCCTCCAGGAGGGGGACGCAACCCTGTGACCCCCCGATTCATCCGCCACTTCAGCATGCTGTGTCTGCCCACACCATCGGAGAACAGCCTCAAGCAGATCTTTACAGTGAGAATACATGCACACCTAGACACTAATGTAGAAAACAGACATTGTCGCGCAGGTGGCAGAGAGGTCGTCCGCAGGTGCGAAGGTTGGTGGTTCGATCCCTGCTTCCCCCAGTCAGCATGCAATACACATTTTGTAAAACAAAGCAAATATTTCCTCACTATCCGTTAGCTGTCGGGCGCAGCCCTGGGTCTGTAAATCGGAAACAAAAAAAAATGGTGTGAACCGCACCACACAACACTGCGAGTGCAGTTTCTAAACATCACTTGTCTACACCTTAAGAGACGTGCTCGCGCTGAAAATGCGGTTTTGGCCTAGTGGTTAGTGCGTCAGACTCCCATGCAGCAGGATGCATCCCGTCCTGAGCAGTAAAATCACAACAACAGCAAAGAGAGAAACAAGCTCTCTCCAAAATCCCTTACTGCCCCTTTAACCCCTAAAGTGCTTTGAGCGGTTGATGAGCCTATATGAGTGCTATATAAATACAGTCCATTTACCATACAACAATCAATGTACAAATTAGCATCTAAAGCATTCAAATATCTTACTCTTCTATCTCTCACTTGTTTTCATTTCTCCATTTCACCCGAATTGTTAAATTTTTCACCTTTTACTCCCTGACACTCTTTCCTCCAGGCCATCCTGAACGGTTTCCTCAGTGAGTTTTCCCAAGAGGTGAAGGACTGCGCTGGACAGATAGTGGATGCAGCTGTGGATATTTACAACCGTTTGAGTGTTGATCTCCTGCCCACTCCGGCAAAGTCCCACTACGTCTTCAATCTCAGAGACCTCTCCAAGTGTGTCCAAGGTGAGACGTGTTTGTAGCGCAGGCTCACGCGGAGCTGATTGGATGCTCCCCGGACTCTGCATAGAACAGCCTTATATTTGGTTAATGAAATCTGTTGAGTTTTAAAATGGTACAAACTTAATATTGAGAGAGATAACAACAATGGCACAAACTAAACTTTGAATTTGCCCAAAGAGTTTAAATCTGTGTTCCTCCGCAATATGCAACGTAAGTCCAATTTGTCTCTTTATAAGCCCTGCCTCAGTCTGATGCTCCTAAATGATATGCGCCGGCACCCCTTCTGCCTCGTTTCCCTCTCTCGCTCCCTTCCTTTGGCCAGCAGGCATCATCAGAGCACAGAGATGATCTCAAGTGTCTCGTTGCACTGTTTTCTACACACTGCTCGTTCAACACATGCAGCGTGCATTACTCAAACACACAGTGCCCCTGAGCAATGGATACGGTACTGTTGGAGAGGAGCAATCAACAATCGCCCGCTCTTCCCAAATTTCAGATATTGTTGATATCACATCGCATTTGCATTCATATGTATTCATAACTGTTGTCTTTATATGGTGAAGGGCCAAGACTGATATGGCTTGTTTTAACACCCTGCGACAGTCCCACACATTTACATTTTCATGATCTTTATATTTTACGGTTTGTTTTGGCGAGAAGCTAGCACCACTGTTCCACTTTGTACAACATACAATGATAAAACAAACAATGAATGACTTGAATGATCATTTATCCAGTTTTTCATGACGAAAAAGACAAATTTTGTTAGCGGTCTATTAGCCATCCATTTTGGATCTTCTGAATCAGAGGCTTTGTTACAGACTTTTTACCAATCAGATGCTGTGTTGGTGAATGGTAGAAAATTTTGGCCAATGACTATAAAATGAGAATGCAGTAGTACCTTCCTCCTAACCCCTGAACTGTGAATATGAAAAAAACAACTGAAATAATCAGTAGAACAGCATGAATATGTAGATTCACCTTTGGAGATGTGCGCCCTGGCAGTGCGGACTTATTTGTAACAAAATTACATAACTTTTGATTTGCAAAAATCATGTCATTTTAATGATGTCATTTAATGAATATCTGAGAGATTCAATTTCTGTTTTTTTTTTATTTTGTCTTTATGGTCATATAAATATTTACACATTCATGGGACATCACTGTAGCATACATATTCCGATAGCTTAAGATGTCCTCAAAAAGAAGATGTATATAACTTGACTGTACAGGGTATGGTTATACAAGCATTATTACACTAGGAGATGAGGTGGACCAAACATAGAAAAAAATGGCTTAGACCTGAGAGGGTTGAGTATTATGCATATTTACTCAAAGTGAATACTTCAATTCTCCCTTCCACACATATTTCCCTCACTTGTTGTTCAGGCATGTTGCAGTGTGAGTCAAGTCAAGTGAGAGATAAGAACCAGATCTTCCGTCTCTTCTGCCATGAGTGTCAGCGGGTGTTCCACGATCGACTCATCAACAACCAAGACAAGACCTACTTCAACACCATCGTCTCTGAGATGGCCAGTAAGAACCCTTTTTAAGAATACACAAGCTGTTCGAATCCTGCACATGTTGCACTACTGACTACCAATGTTCCGCTCTTTTAAACATCTTTACCAGTTGGAGAATACCCCTCTGCTTCACCCTGTCTCTCTTTCCACCAGGCAGATATTTCAGTATTGATCTGGAGCCCTCTTACTTTGTGGACCAGCCCATCATATTTGGAGATTTCATCAAGGTCAGGTGTTCTTATAAAAAGCACATGATAGGTTCAGAGAACATTAGATTTCCGTGTTTACGCTGACAACACAACCTTTATTTATCCCTTCTGCCTTCCATCCCTTAAACCCTTGTAGGTGGGTGCAGAGAAAGAAGATCGTCTGTACGAGGATCTGACAGACATGAGTAAGATCCGGACTGTCCTCCAGGACTACCTCGATGATTACAACGTGACCTTTTCCAAGGAGACCAAGCTGGTTTTCTTCCAGGATGCCATTGAGCATGTCTCCAGGTGTATACAAGCAAACTTGCTCCATTGAGTTTCCAAGTTTTCTTTTGTAAGGTGACTTCTTAGTGGGTCGTTAATGGATTTCTGTTGTAGGTGGTACAAACTGTCAACAACATCCTGCCTACATGTTTCTGTAGCCACTAGATCACTGGTTCTCAAACTGTGGTCTGCGTACCACTGTTGGTACGTGAGCTCCCTCTAGTGGTAAGCAGGAGTACCCAAAATATATACATTTTTAAGTGAAATAAATTTGAATTAAAAACAGACCTAATACTGCGGCTCCTTATTAGGGCCATTGTAGAAAAAATATGGAGCCGGGGGAGGGGGGTAATATTTCAAGGAAAAAACAAAATTTCTGACATTAAAGTCATAATTTGCGAGAAAAAAACTTGGTTATTCCCTGAGATTAAAGTGGAAGAAAAGTCGCAAATCTGCGAGAAAAAAGGCGGAGAAATAGTGTTTTGTTTTTCAAAGAACTATCGCTTCAAGATCTCCACAGACACTGCCGCATCCAAATATTACCCCCCTCCCCGGCTCCGTATTTGTTTTTTTCCTACAATGGCCCTAATACGCCGTCGTATTCGAATGGAAATACTTTTTAGAAAGTTGGTCATTGAAATGCAATTTAAAAATATGTTTTGCTTTTCCTACAAAAGTCAGTTGTTTAGATATCTGCCTGCTAACGGGATGTTCATGAACGTTACGTAGCCCCTTAAGAAAAATTACCTAACTGTGATGGGGAGATAGCGTGTGTGTGTGTGTGTGTTTGTTTGACAGCGAGAGAGAGTGACACGTCCCTTGCAATGTATGAGAGTTGTGTGGAAGAGTTGTCAGATGTTCATAATCTCCAACTTTTACAATAATTTGTATTTAGCCTTAAAAAAATCTATAGTGTGACACGCCACTTGCAAAGTAAGAGTATGTGGGAGAGTTTAAATTGCAGTCGTAGTGCTACCCCTTTTGTACAGTGTGACTGACAAAAGTCAACATAAATAATATGCTTATTAGGAATAAACTTGCCTCCTGCGTGAGCTGTCCATAGCTGAATAGGGGTCGGCTTACACTATTGTATTTTAACGTGGGTCATAATGGTTGAACTTGGAGAGCCTACTATTTTTTGAGATGGTACACATTGTAAAAAGTTTGAGAACCACTGAACTAGATGATATCTGGGAAAATCCTTGACCAAGAACTTGAAATTTGTATATTTGTGCAATGAGGTGCCGCCTTAAAATCCAAATGAGCTTTGATGGAATTAATGTGTCTCTGTATAAAGGATTGTCCACAGTGTTGATTTGATATTGCACAACTAAATTGCACATTATTCTATATAGTATTGTTATTGAAATATTTTTTGGCAAAGTATTTTTCTATTTTATGTTAGTTACCTCAGATTCTGTTTCTACTTTATTTTATTATCACACTTTCCCTTTCCCGTGCTGTTATACATACTGCAGTGTTGATCCTGAATTTCCCCTACGCGGGAACAATAAAGGTTAATCTTATTTTAGTGTTGTGGCACAGAATCGAACTCTACACAGATTAATTATAATAGTGACACTGTCTTTTCCTCAAACACACTCTGACACAATACACGGCTCACAGGATGTTAAACCAACAGCACTTTTTTTTGCTTTTTGTTTCAAGTGTTGACAATGATTTGCCCTCTCAACATCTAGGATCGCCCGCATCATTCGCCAGGAGAGAGGCAATGCTCTACTAGTAGGAGTGGGAGGTACAGGCAAGCAGTCACTCACTCGGCTATCAGCCCACATGTGTGGCTACCGCTGCTTCGAGATTGAGCTGAGTCGAGGCTACAACTATGACAGCTTCCATGAAGATTTGAGGAGACTCTGCAAGATGGCTGGTGTGGACGGCAATGATATGGTGTTCCTGTTTACAGACACTCAGGTATGAAGGGAGGACTTGGCTGATCTTAATAGATTAGATTAGATTATAGATTATATCACTTTTTCCCCCTTTTTGTACATCAAAGTATGATTACTGCTCTTCACTTTCTCTCGTCTGTTGTAGATTGTGGTGGAGGAGTTTTTGGAGGATGTTAATAACTTGCTAAACTCAGGCGAGGTGCCCAACCTTTTCGAGAAAGATGAGATGGAACAAGTGCTGGCTGCCACCCGCCCTAAAGCCAAAGAGGCTGGACTCAGCGAGGAGAACAGGGATGAGGTGCGTACAGACACTGTAGCGTGGGTTTACTCTAAATGACCACAATACTAGTCGGGCGCCAGACAGGAGATTAAAAAAAAATAAATACATATATATATATATATGAATCTGTGACTTTTTGTTTGAAATAAATACTTGGGACACCTGAACTACTAATCCATGCAATAAAACCCCTCAAAATATCAAGGTCAATATATCAAATAAATTATATCCAAACTAAATAACACAACAATCAAATAGATGAACCAACATCAGGGGACTCCCATTCACTGACAACAATAATCAAGTCCAAATGAATGTCCCTTAATTTTAACAAATGTGAAATAAATTTAGAAAAGGATCAGAAATACTATCAATCTGTCAGGTCATAAGATGAATCTGTGTGTGTTTGTGTGTGTGTGTGTGTGTGTGTGTGTGTGTGTGTGTTTGTGTGTGTGTTTTCATGCCTCCAGGTGTTCCAATATTTCATCTCTCGTGTGCGGGAGAAGCTACACGTTGTGCTGTGTATGAGTCCCGTTGGCGATGCCTTCAGGTCCCGCTGTCGCATGTTTCCTTCACTGGTAAACTGCTGTACCATTGACTGGTTTGTGCAGGTACTGTATGCTAAGACAGCTTTTATTTTCTCTTATTATCTCTATTCTATTCTTTCAGTCTGTGTGACATTCTCGATATGCTGCTGGTCCTGGAGGCTATATTTGAAAAAAGAATTACTCCTCCATTCTAACGTTAATTTTCGAACCCCCTTCAATTCATGCCATTTGTCAGTCAGTCCCACTGTAGTGAATTTGATATGTAAGGAACGCTGTGTGGCGAATTTTTTGCAAGGCTTCACTTGGACTCAAGTATGAACTGATTAGATTTTGGTGGTCGAAGATCACGAGTCAAGATCACTTTTGTGATCACAATTGGACAAGAATGTCCATAGGGAATTTCATCACATCTGGCACAAACATTCACTTAGACCCAAGGATGAGCTGATATGAATTTGGTGATCAATGGTTCAATGAGGTCACTGTGACCTCACAAAATTTTTTTGTAGTTTTTTTTTGCATCATGAATGTTAAACTGTATCTCTCTGAAAGCCTTTAGGATATTTCTTCAAATTTGGCACAAATGTTCACTTGAAGTTGAGGAAAGAAGGATTAGAATTTGGTGGTCAAAGGTCAAATGTCACAGTGACCTCACAACTTCCTTTTTGGCCATAACTCAAGAATTCAGACACTTGTTAAGACAAAATAAACTCAATATTAAATGTATTCATTTATTCAAAGTGTTCACTACTTTTAGCACTTTCGCCCGACAGCAAGAAGGTTCTGGGTTCGAATCCCGGTTCAAACCAACCAGGGCCTTTCTGTGTGGAGTTTGCATGTTCTCCCCGTGTATGCGTGGGTTCTCTCTGGATTCTCCGGCTTCCTCCCACAGTCCAAAGACATGCAGAATGGGGTTAGGTAAATTGAAGACTCTAAATTCAATTTACCTAAAATTGAATTTCACACCTAATTGACCGTAGGTGTGAATGTGAGAGTGAATTGTTGTCCGTCTCCGTATGTGGCCCTGCGATAGGCTGGCGACCTGTCCAGGGTGAAACCCGCCTCTCGCCCAATGTTAGCTGGGATTGGCTCCAGCCCCCCCGCGACCCTTAAATGGATAAAGCGGTAGACGATGGATGGATGGATAGATGTTCACTACTTATAGTACATGAGTCCATCTTCTCTTTCATTCACGATCCTCTTCATCTTTGCTCTTGTTTAAGATTGTACAGTCATTTATTTCTTTTGATTCATCTGATTAGTTTAGTGTCCTATGTTAGCATATTTAGAGATTTTTTTTTTAATTTAGTTGCAGAAGCTTGCAATTTACATCTTACTGCGTTTCTCTAATCTGATATGTTGTAAATTTGTAATGCCTTATTGCTGCTCTGTGAAATCACTGTTCAAACAAGAGCTACAAGTAAAAATGACATACTCTGAAAACCTAATCTCACAATGTCGTCTCTCCTCTTGCACCTCCTGGTGCCCAGTGGCCTCGTGAGGCACTGCTCTCTGTCTCCAAGGCCTTCTTCCTGAACGTGGACTTTGGCAGTGAAGAGCTGAAGGAGAGATTCTCAGCCATATGTGTGGAGATACACGTTAGTGTCACTGACATGGCAGAGCGCTTCTACTCAGAGGTGAGACGCAGATACTACACCACACCTACCTCCTACCTGGAGCTCATCAACCTCTACCTGGGCATGCTCAATGAGAAGAGAGAGGAGTTAGTGCTGGTATGTTTTACCATCAAAATGCATAAGCAAAAATCTGTACAAGTGATTTGTTTTTTGTCCTGGTTGAAAGTTATTATCAGTAATCTTTTTCTGGCCATGACTCACTTTCAGGCACTGCGTCTTATTTTGTGATTATGTCTGCAGGCATAATATGCATAATACACATGTTTGTGGGGTTGTTCGTGAATAGGCCAGGGACCGTGTGAAGAACGGTCTGACCAAACTGCTGGAGACCAATGAGCTGGTGGACACAATGAAAGTGGACCTGTCTGCTCTGGAGCCAGTCCTGAAACAAAAGTCCATTGACGTGGACGCCCTCATGGAGAAACTGGCTGTTGACCAGGAGAGCGCTGATGAGGTCTGTGTTTGTGTGTGAGAGGGAGACAAAGATAAGCCAGTGTTCTCATACAACTTGGATTCTTAAGATGCTATAAGGTGCCCTTCGCCGTTTCCTTAGTGTTGTGTTGTGTGTACATGATACAAAATATACCCACAGGTGCGTAAAGTAGTGAAAGAAGATGAGGCTTTAGCACTGGTAAAAGCTGAAGACACCCAGGCTATAGCCGCGGATGCCCAGAAGGACCTGGACGAGGCTCTGCCAGCCCTGGAGGGGGCCAATCAGGCCCTTAATTCTCTAGACAAGGCTGACATCTCTGAGATCAAGGTGTTCACCAAACCCCCAGACCTAGTCATGACTGTCATGGAGGCTATCTGCATCCTGCTCAACTGCAAGTCAGTATGCTTCTCTCTATCTCTAAAAAACAATCCTTTTTTCTGTCCAGAGTCAAACAAGCACAGGACTCAGTGTGCAGGACATGCTACACAGACACAGGAATTGAGCACAACAAGATGTGTTCACAACAAATGCACTGCATTGCATGAATACAAGTAATGTGTATACAGTTGTGAAAAAAACAAACAAGTAAACCAACCAATGAGCGTGTGGGGGGAATTCAGTGTTCAGGGAATCATGGGCGAAGAGTCCAATGTGGAGAAATTTAGGGGGGAACAGATCAGAGTGATTTTACAAGGTGTATATCCAAGCAAGTGACAGTGTGGCTGAGTGTGATAAGCTGGGAGAGAATTTGGCCAAAGCTTTAATAGGTTTTAAGAGGATGTTCTGGCAAGGTAGTGGTGGTCAAACTGGAGTCAGTAGAGTAGGAGGAGGGGGAGAGGTCCGCTCACTGTCGGGGGAAAAAGCAGAACAAGGACAGGGAATCACATTCCATCATAGTGGCAAATGGTGAGCGAGAAACTGAGCCAAAAACTCCACAATCCCAATTCCTCAAAGGCTTCTGATGAGTTTTGTATCTGTGCCTCTCTTATAACATGAGCGCCCTTCTTTAAAAACCCACAACTCCCTCGTTATCCTCAGTATCACACCTCAATATTTTATTTTACATCAAACTATGGATGGCAAATGTCATATACAAGGGCCTTTTGCATTACACATTCAGAGGACCAGGAAGACAGACCAGACATTAAAGGTTTTAATGAGGTACAAATGTATCATCTTTTGATATTGATGATATTTTTTTCATTTATTCAGCACAATTAGATTATTTTAACAACAATGGCTGAAGGTCTACTGTAGATAATGTCTAATTATATTTGCGTACCCAAGGTAACAGTATGAATATAATCAATGTAAAAAAAAACCCAACAAGAATATATAATAGGAAAATTTATTGACTCAATGTTTCTGTCTGAAAAAAGATATTAATCTGGCAACCTGATCTCATTCAGTTTTCCATGATGACCCATTATCATAATCATAATAATCACTGCTACATTGGTAACCATCTTAGATGAGGGTGGTTGGTTCAACACAATTTCATAATGACAGTCATTTAAATAGATGATCATCATTGTCATTGTTGTTTTACATTGTCTCCTCCAACTGTATGAGATTGGGGCCTATTTTTGATCCCATATACATTTTTAAATCTGTATTCAGGGCGATTATGATACCATGTCATAACTCGGAACTTGTCCCTCTGTCAACTCCAAATATCCTCATATGCATATCCTACCTTCTTTAACCTTTTCCCACCCGCTCTGCCTGCATCACAATGACACTGTGTAGACCATTCACTTACTGCTAATACTATGAAAAGCTACATTCATGTGATGTTAATCTGTGTCTTTTGATTTTTTTTCATGTTCTGAGATTAGTTGTGTCTAACTATTAAATTGTGTGAAATTATGTGATATGTAACCATTATGGGTATCTGTGTATTGCTGATACCATGACTTGTGGTGTTTAACATGTACATGTGCCTTGTTTTACTGTACTGTAAGTACTGTACTTTTAATTTATTATTTTGTTGCCATATAAATTGTGGTATTACCTGGGTTTCCTTTTTTTCACAACTCCTTACTTATTTCCCCTTCTCTTTACAGACCAGACTGGCCCAGTGCCAAGCAAGTACTGGGAGATTCATATTTCCTCAAGCGTCTAATGGACTATGACAAGGAAAATATCAAACCTCAGATCCTGCAGAAACTGCAAAAATACATAAACAATGCTGATTTCATACCTGAGAAGGTCTGTTTGGATTTCTGATAGTTGTGGGGTTGTTCGTGAATAAAGTAAATTCAAAGTAAACAGATTGTGGTGAAATTAGAGTTAAATC
Source organism: Scophthalmus maximus (assembly GCF_022379125.1). NCBI lineage: Eukaryota > Metazoa > Chordata > Actinopteri > Pleuronectiformes > Scophthalmidae > Scophthalmus > Scophthalmus maximus. Next base: position 24,705,924 of record NC_061522.1, read on the forward strand.
ACTTCTGCAGTTTTGGGATGGAAACAGGAAACTAGCTGCTTGAAATTTTGATAATGGCATAATGGCCATACTGCATTGCATGAACTGGCATTGCATAAATATGGCACATATACAGTTGTTTTTAGTCTGGTTTGCCTGGTGTAATTCATTATTGTGTTGCTGCTGTTAGGTGGAGAAGGTGTCCAGAGCCTGCAAATCAATGTGTATGTGGGTCAGAGCCATGAACCTTTACTCCAGAGTTCTCAAAGAAGTCGGCCCCAAGAGAGAAAAACTGGCCTTGGCACAGGTCAGTGTTGTAGAGTACAGTATGAATTTAAGTTTTTACCACACATACACTACAAATCCTGGTTTTAAGGAGACCATGCCACTACATATCAATCCGTTCTGTATTCTGTAAGAACAACCCAAGATTGCCCCACATACATAGGACTTAACGATGAGAATGAAATTTGTCCCAAAATATTGTCTAAATGGTTTATCAATGTAATTTCCCTCCATCATTTTCTCTCTCTATGTAAACCGATGCAGGCAGAGCTGGATATTACTATGGCGACACTGAGGGAGAAGCAGGAAAAGCTTCAGGCGGTGGAGAACCAGATCAAGATCTTACAGGAGCAGTTTGACAGCAGTATAAATGAGAAGGAGGATTTGGGTGAGGGCTGCATCCTTTATATGTTACCGCTTCAAATTCTATGTGGGTCTCAAACTGCCCATCTGCAGAATATTGTGTGTGAATTGATCCCTGTTGTGTGGAAATCAATTAGAAATGGAGCATAGTCAACCAGGAAGTCCAATCTTGTGTGTCTACTATCATGAAATTAAAAAGTTAATCAACATTTACCTATTTCAGCTAATTTTCTTTCTTTTCATCTCTGTCTTCACGACTCCCTTCCCTCGTCAAAGTCAACACCATGGCTCTGACAAATGCACGGTTGACGAGGGCAGGGAAGCTAACGTCTGCTCTCGCCGATGAGCAAGTGCGCTGGGAGGAAAGCGTTGCCCTGTTTGAACAAGAGATCATCAATGTTGTGGGAAATGTCTTCATCGCTGCTGCCTGTGTCGCCTACTACGGAGCATTCACGTCCCACTATAGACAGCTGGTAGGTACAGTGTGGTGCACTGTGGGCCAACTGTGGTAAACAGTGTGGAAAATATAGTGTACTTGTTAGGGGTCGACCGATATGACCTTTTCCGGGCCGATACCAATTATTACTAATCTTTTAGACCGATAACTGATATTTGAAACCGATATTTGTCCCCAGTAAAAAAGTGTCAAAATTTAGAATAACACAAACTCTTAACACAAAACTTTGCTGAAATGCCTTAAAGCACATTCACAGAACCTTTTAACGTGACTAGAACACAAAAAGTGCCGGGAGCTATCAGCAGCATTATTATGAAGTTGAACAAACATGCTAAAGTCCAGAGAGTAGTGACTGCGGCTGCATCAGATCCAAAGTAGTACATTTTATAATGACATTATCTTATCGACAAATAGTCTTAAAAAAAATGACACATAGTGATTGTCATAAAATGGTGAATATTGGCGCAGATAATTGGTCGACCCCTAGTACTTGTATCTCTTTTGTGAGATGTGGTTCCTATTACAGCAACGGCATTGGACTGAACTGAACATTATTAAAATGCAGTGGTAAAATAATGAAATAAATATATGTTGAATATTTCAACCAACACAAAAATAAAATGAAAAACAAACAACTGAAGTAAAAATGCACACTTGTGCTCCATTTCTCCAGCTTATTGCCCAGTGGATAAAACAGTGCCAGGAGCTGGACATCCCCATCAGTTCCAGCTTCAACCTGATCAACATTCTGGGTGACCCATTTGTCATCCGGCAGTGGAACGCAGAGGACCTGCCTCGTGACACTGTCTCCACAGAGAACGGGATCTTGGTGACTGAGGGCCGCCGCTGGCCTCTTATGATCGATCCACAGGATCAGGTGAACTTGAAACTAGGACCAAGGCAGCGCTCATTCATTGTAGAGCTGCAACAGTTAATCGATTAATCGATTAGCAGTTGAATGCTAAATTAATCGGCAACTACTATTGATAATCGATTAATCCGTTCAAGTAGTTTTTATGGGGAATCAAAATTCTCTGATTTCAGCTTCCTAAATGTGCTGTTTTTTTGCTGGTTTCTTTGCTCCTATATGACAGTAAACTAAACATATTTGGTTTGTGGACAAAACAAAACATGTTGGAGTTTTGGAAGTTTTATGACATTTCATGGATCAAACAACTAATCAATTAATCGAGAAAATAATCAACAGATTAATCGATGATGAAAATCATCGTTAGTTGCAGCCCTAATTCATCATCTGTCAGGAGTGATTTGCTGTTAATCACCTCATTAATTAAGGAATCACATTTTTATTTCCTCTATTTAACCCAAGGTTCCACAAATTGTGTCATTTTAGGGACATGTAAATGTATACTTGAATACTTTATACCACATATTCCTTGTCTCTGAACCTTTTGGCATTTCATTCGATTTAGAGCACTGGTTGCATGGCTGCAGTACCAGTGTAAAGAATCTGTCAGGCACGATCAGAGAGCCACAGACGGGCCCCTGTAATGTACAGAGTATGTAAAGAGGCCATCTTTTTAAATCACATTAGATAAACGGTTGTTCTTTCACACTCAGGCCAACAGATGGATCCGCACCAAGGAGGCCAAGAATGGTCTAAAGGTGATTAAGTTGACAGACCCGAGCTTCCTTCGTACCTTAGAGAATGCCATTCGCATGGGCATGCCTGTTCTGCTAGAGGAGGTAAGAACACACCAGACCTTGTCTAAACAAGCTTGATCATAAAAAAAATAGTTTGTGTTTTGTGGAAAATTACAGGTTCAATAGTAATTTAACTTTATTTGAATGTATTCCTTGCATAGTTAAAGGAGACCCTAGATCCAGTGCTGGAGCCCATCCTGCTGAAGCAAACATTTGTGTCAGGTGGACGGACATTGATGCGACTCGGAGACTCCGATATTGACTATGACAAAAACTTCAAGTTCTATATGACCACTAAGATGGCCAACCCGCACTACCTGCCAGAGGTAAGAGCAGCATACAATCTCCTTTACATCTGCCGATTTGGTTCAATTGGCGTGAGCTTATGGAAGCTTGAGGAAAAAGCTTGGTTGGTTTTGTTTTTGTTAGTTTTTTGCAGCCATTGTCAAACAATGTAGCCCCCTGCCAGACTTCCCACTGTTCTTTTACCTGGTATTCTACACCAGCCCGTGAGAACAGCAACACCCTGCAAATATAAGCTTCAACTTCAGTATTAATTCAAACCAGCAACGAATAGAACCTAGAAACAAGGAATGCGGCAACAGACAGCATTGAAGCATTTGGCAGTTGTCTGGTAAGCTTCTGTGCCATGGCAGTTTAAAATCCCACGTGGTAGTTAAAGTTATTTTGAGAATAAGTGTTTAGTGCGCATGTTGAGTTGTAGCTGTGTGAATTGATTAATTCTGTCTCTCACTCATACTTGAAATTGCTTTCCGTTTATCTTCACCTGCTATGTTCAATTTATTGTGTGCTTGGGTTTCTGTTACATTTCAGGTGTGTATCAAAGTTACAATCATCAATTTCACTGTGACCAAGTCTGGCTTGGAAGACCAACTGCTAAGGTACATATACACACATGGAAAACAGATACTACCTCCCATCCTAACCATGTGATTCACATTTGCAAACCACTATAACATGCAGTAACTCTATTTATACCTCGGCAAGACTATCTGCACTTTGCAATTGCACAATGTTATGATATCTGATATTTGTGTTTGATTTATTTTTTTCCCGCCACAAACCCCTCCAACCCCTCTTCCTCTCATCAGCGATGTGGTGCGACTGGAGAGTCCACATCTTGAGGAGCAGAGGAACGAGCTTATTGTGCGCATCAACGCTGATCGCAATCAGCTGAAAGACATCGAAGACCGCATCCTCAAGCTTCTCTTCACCTCTGAGGGGAACATACTAGATAATGAGGAGCTTGTTCAGACTCTACAGGAGTCAAAGGTAAATCTGGGAGAGGGCAAAGGAAACGTGGATGCTTGTCTTGTCCTATTACTATTGATTCATGCATTAAGATCGATTGGAATTTTCTGTTATTTTTTGAGGAGTAATGATTTTGAAAACCAAGACTGAAACTGTGATAAAAACATCCACAATCTCACTTTGTACCACAGCTGCAGGTGCAGCCTGTTGCCCGCTCATTACTTTACTAATATATGACGAGACATCTAATTTCACAATTAACACTGGTACATAACAAATTATCATTATTGCATGTGCCATGTGAGTATTTTGTTTCTGTCAGAATTGAGCGGTCACACCTGCTATAAAAGTAAGGCAAGTTCAATTAGCTAAAGACGGAAGATAACCCAGAGAATGAAGAGTCCCCAGACATATTCAAGTCAGCGGTGAGGAAAAATTGTGATTATCCCACCCCAAAAAGATGAGGGGAAAAACAAACAAGAAAAAGGCGTGGTATGAATTGATCTCTCTGATATGGAGAGTCCTTACACCCTTATAATTTTCCTATTGTCTTGTTTTTTTACCTGTCCTTTCTCACATATGCTTGCTGTTCCTCTCTCTCATTTCTATGGTATCTCCTCTCTTTTCCCCCCATGTACATCAGGTGACATCTCAGGCCATCCAGCACCGTCTGGAGGAGGCAGAGGCTACTGAGCTGATGATCAACTCTGCCAGGGAGCGCTACCGACCCGTGGCTACCCGAGGCTCTGTCTTGTACTTTGTCATCGCCAGTCTGTCTGAGATCGACCATATGTACCAGTTCTCCCTCAAGTACTTCAAACAAGTGAGAGAGAGACACACTTTTTTTTTTTTACAACCCACAGACAAATATCCACAGCGTTAGTTTTTAAGCTTCTTTTTTCAAGAATACATTATGAAGAGGCTTCAACCACCCATGTAACATAGTTGTTTTCTTCATGGTGCATGTGTCTCTGTTCCATTCATGTCCCTTCATTTCTCCATTCCTAGCTCTTCAACTCCACCATTGAGACGTCAGAGAAAAGCAGTGTGCTGGAAGAGCGTCTCCAGATCTTGCTGGACCAGATCTTGCTCAACTCCTACATCAATGTGTCCCGGGGCCTCTTTGAGCAGCACAAGCTCATCTACAGCTTCATGTTGTGTGTGGAGGTCATGAGGGAGCGTGGGGAGATTTCTGAAGAGGAATGGCAGAACTTCCTGAGAGGATCTGCTTCCTTGAAAAAGGTTCATAAAGTTCATGCTGATAAATTGTTGATGATCAAATGTCTGTCTGTGTAATGGAGGGGCGATCATAGTTCTGCAAATTTAATTTGTACGATGAGATGAGTGTTCATGCATAAATTATAGTGCTGTCAACATTAACATAAACATTTTATGTTAATTGTGAAATATTTAAAACGTTAAAAGCATTTAAAGCTTTGACGCCTTTTGTTTACTTCCTGTGGCTGCTGACCTATGTGACGACCTGTGCCGCATAACCGTTAGCCATTAGCCATCCTGGCTAAAGATGGATACGGACAAGGAAGGAGTAAACACACGCGAGAAGTGACACGGGGAAATATGTGATACACATGCAAAACAGGAATTGTTTGTCACTTTCACGATGGACGTCAATATGTGTTCAATATATTGCAGAATACTTATGTTGAAAGAAACAGGAAGCAGTTTGAGCGGACGCTCTGTGTTGTGCGGACGGAGAGAAATGACTTGACGTGTTAATATGTGGTTCCGTATTAAAGCAGCTCGAGGTTACGCTCATTGTCTGTTGCAGTGAAAAGACACAACATGACAGAAAAGAGCCCTGCATATAGTCTGCGCGGTGATTTTTTTCAGAAACACGGAAAAGGCAGAGAACATGGGTGAATACTGTTGTGGTGGTATTCCAGGTTGACATACTCACTGCCTATCACATCACAGCTCACACTGCAGGAGACGGGTTCCCCGACATGTCCAGATATTTAGCTGATAGAAATCTGGACACGTCGGCGAGGCCTCAGTGAGTCACTTTGGCCTTGATGGTTTTACTGTAAATCTGTAGTTCACAGGAGAGAATCTGTGCTCAGAGTAAAAACAAAAAATGCTATTAAACAATAGTATTTGAATTTAAATACTTTTGTGTTGATTCTATATTAATTCCAACATTTTACATTACATTTTCTAATTGCCTGATTAAAATGTGCTTTGGGTAGGTATTAATTATAAGCGATGAATTCTAAGTTTACTGTATATATATATTAAGTTATAGTACACCCCCTCTCAGTTCAAACTAATCTTAGTTCAAACTACATAGTACAACAGACTTGCAGAGGTATTGAGCTGGATATCTGAATTACATGTTCAGGTTTTCAGAGTTGGAATGTTCAGTACCAGAATGGCTAACGTTATTAAGGAGATGTGACCACTGTCACCAGAACGAATCATGAGGCATGAGGCTTAATTCATTGCAGGAGCACAGAGATAACGGCCCATGGCTCCTAGTTATGAAAATAATTCGAAGAAAATAGACAAATTTGCTGTCTGGATCCTCCAAGCTATGAATAAACAAGGTGCTCTTTATTTGTTCCTTCAAAAATCCCCCAGGTTGGCCTGTAGGCATTTCTCCCCCTCACACGTTGGGATTGAGTTGGTCAACACATCTTTGGTTCCTTTTGTTGCCTTTGTTTAATTCTCATGTCCTTAAACCTTTCAACAAAGGCCAGTAGGAAGGAGTTTTGCAAAGTCACCGGCATATTCAGATGTCATAGCTGGATGTTCTTACAGAGGAGGAAATGAACAAGTAACCGTGTTGCCGCCAGTTGGGTGGTATTTGTTAAGTCTGTTGTTTAATTATGTGTCAGAGAGAAAAGCTGAGAATTGCTTGTAGTGTCCATCAGTGTTTTTGCTTGAGCCATATCAGTAATCCTATCTGCAACAGGTATTAGAGGCAAACTTTTGCAGTTTTTATGTCAATAATGTCGTTTTTTTTGTCATTGCTGTTCCTCCTTACTAGAGCTGAACATGCATACAGCTAGAAGGGACCAACTTGAAGAATGTGTCTAATTTTATATGTCGCTTACTTTCATCGCAGAAGAAAAAAAATAGTGTCTGTCATGAGATATTTTTTATATATTTCTGAGGAGTTGATTTGTTGTGTTTATGAATTGCCTTGTGGGCCAGTTCAAACTGTCTCTCATACAGGCTTCCCCCCACATTCTATACACATCTCAAAGACAATCAAATAAACAGGTGTCACAGTAAAGGGTACGAATAATTAAAGGATGATTCTGTTTTTGAGTTTTAATAAATTTCAAAAAGGAAATCATTTTGTAAATTGCAAATTCAATTTGGACCAAAGGTCCTTAAAAAAAACAGGCTTTTGCTTGTAAATTTTCATGTGTAGATTGATCCGTAAAAATGGTACTTTTATCCAATTAAAATTAAGGACAATAAATTATGTAAAAAGTGAATGGATATGAATACTTTCTGAAGCCAGTGAATCTCAATGGATTTCCTGTTCTCTCTATTTTCTTTCTGCCTCTATTCTTTATTTCTCTCTAATTTTCATCTTCTGTTTTCAAACCCCAGTGGGGCAGAAGGGTGTGCAGCTGTAGCTCCATTGGTTTGGGCAAATAATGGGAAAGGTTGAGTAGAGCAATGAATAAAAATACCTTTTTTTCTGCACCAGTCAATGCTACCCAGGTGTATGTTGCTTTTTTCACCCACCATTTTTCCTCTCATTTATATGGCATTACTTAGACTGGAGGTATTGCCTGTCAACCACCATTATCCTCATGCTAATGCTGCCCTCCCATTCTTCTCCCTCACCTCTGTGTTTCTGTCTTTTGTCTTTTGCATCATATCTTCATTACATCCATCTTTGCATCTCCATGCCACCATCTCTCATCTGTAATGGCTACCTTCCTCAAGTGATTTCAATCATTTTCTCTTAACACTTTTACTGGCATCCTTTAATTTAATCCTTTCTTTACTGCCTCTCTACTCAAGGTCTGTCCTCCATCTCATTCCTTTATTGTAATTGTCTCCTTTTATATTTTCCCATCTTCCAGGACTATGCAGAACGGCCAGATGTGCCATGGCTAAGTGACTTTTACTGGCAAACATGTTGTGAGCTGGAAGACACACTGTCTTGCTTCAAGGGCATCTCCAAGGAAATCACCAGAACCCATATTCACATCAAGCTGGGTAACCTAACCCCACTGTTATCCTGGCTGATCCAGCAATAATAGATTTAATGAATGCTCAAGTAATGCTAAATACAAGAACCAGAATGATTGTACTAGATACGAAGCAAAATTTTCCATTGTCAGGCTTAACTGTTATCATTCGTCCACCACGCCGTTACCAGGTCACAAATCGGCACGTACCCGAAGGTCTTTCAAATTCACGCAGAAATGATAAGTGTGGCATTAAATGAAAGTCGTCTCTCCTATAGGAACTTGTAATGCATCTATTAATCCAGAGACCTGGAAAGGATATGTGTCAAGTTTGCCTCCTCCTGGTGATTACAAAGAGGAGAAGAAGGAGAGTGGCATCAGAGGTTACTGGAACGAGAGGTTGGGAGCCTTCCAGAAGCTCGTTCTTATCAAGTGCTTCATGGAAGAAAAGGTGAGCCTATTTGAAGTCAAAGAAAGATACAGGATTTCTCAAAGCTTTGGAGTGTTTGTTTGTTTCTTGAATTTTTTGTCATTGTCATTGCAAATATTTTTGCTAATTGCACTAATTTACAATTATGCTGGCCTGTAGCCCTCCCTGCATCCCTCAGCAAGACCCTGTCAAAACATTCTTCTGTCTTTTGTTCTCCCACAGAAAACTAGGCATGTCAGAAACTGGATCTTAAAAAATGAAGCCTTCCACTCTCTGTAGTGATGTTCTGCCCACTTTTGATCAAAAACAACCTGTTATTTATTACATTTAATTTATATTCATGTCCCCATAATGTCATTCTTCCCCACTCCCCTGGAGCGTAGCGTCATAAATATTCTTTTTTAAATCTAATCCTTTTCTACTTGATTGATTTCTTACAGTGACGCCATCTTTTTACCATTTATTTTGTGACTCTCTTTATCGCACTGCACTTCCTTCCCCTTTTCTCCAGGTGGTGTTTGCAGCAACAGAGTTTGTGATCGTCAGCCTGGGAAAGCAGTTTGTGGAAAACCCTCCGGTTGACCTGGCTAATCTTTACAACGACATGTCCCCCTCCACCCCGCTGCTCTTCATTCTTAGCACAGGATCCGACCCTATGGGTGCCTTCCAGCGTTTTGCAAAAGAGAGAGGCTGTCTCGACAGGTAAAAAACACGCACATAGGATAGCTGAAGTGGAATGATAAGTTGTATAGCAATTGTCTTCACAGTAATATTGTACTAGGAGCCCAATCAATTAAGCTTAATTATAAAAGATTTGTCTTAACTTTACGAAAGCACACACGAAAGCAGTCCCTAATTAAACTTTTATACAAGAATATTTTTTTTTAACTTTATTGAAGTTCATTATAACAATAATGTATTTTACTTTAACATTACAGCACTTTATTTAACTAACAGGAGGAAGGCTTCATTAGTGAAGCTTTAAGTCAGAGTATTTTTTTTTTTAGAAAAGTTAGAGTGATTTGTTGTTGAAAATATGACTCATGATATACATATTCTCTAAAAGTGTATGATTGAACTTTTTTCCGTGGTCTAGTTAAATAATTCTAATATTGAATCGCAGTTCATGTAGAATTGTAATTTTTAAAAATCATAATTAAGTATCAAATTGGTACCCATGTAACACAACAATATCAAATTGGATAAGTGAATTGTCCTAGCCCTGATAATAATCCTAGACATGATTACATTAGTTATGATAGTCAGTATTTACAGCTATGCATAGGTAATTACAGTGGAGTTTCCATCTTTCCCTGTCTCTCAGAGTTGAGTCCATCTCATTGGGTCAAGGCCAAGGGCCTATCGCTGAGAAGATGATCCTTAAGGCACTGGAGACTGGCAACTGGGTCTTTCTGCAGAACTGTCATCTGGCTGTCTCCTGGCTGTTAGCCATGGAAGAGCTCATCAAGACCTTCACTGAGCCTGGTATGGTAACATTAGTACATATGTATAAATGCATTATCACACAACGGCTGACCATCATAAGTTTCTGATCGCCCCTTCATTCTTTTTGATCTGTTGCTCCAAAAAATAATGAAAAGTTTCATTTATTAATATAATTATTAAAATAAGTAATAGATCAATCAATTTTAGTTTTGGAACTTCAATTTACACTAACTGGCACATGATGCTCCATCTCTAAAATATACTGTATGTCATTTAGCAGGGAAAATGGTAACATGGTTTGAATCCTGAATTTTTGAAACATAACCATGACACAAGAAGCAAAATAACACCTGAGCCCCAAAGTCTAATGCAACAGCTACTTGAGCCAGGCAGCAACTCTAAGGATATATGTTAATAAAGCTAAAACATGATCGCACTAGTGGTTTCCTTATCAATAATATTACTGTACTGCTCCAGTGGTTTACTCTTCATGACATGCATTACAGTGTTGGGTTTATACAAGAAAAGGAGACTATACAAGAAAAAGCCTTTGGCTCCAGTTTAGCTCCACGCTTGATATGTGGACAAGTAAACATCTACAGCCCCTTAATTACATATATTTTTACATTTGTTTGTTTATATATTGTATATATTTTTAAAAGTGTAACTCTGCAAGGTGTAAAAAAAAAAAAAAGCAGTCTGAATGTCATTTTGGAATTTGCTGATTCAGGGCCTAGTGACATCTCTGTCCTCCACAGCAATAATGTGTGTTAGAGCCTAGCTTATTGCAACGTGGATAAAATATTGAATAAATAAAAAACACTTAAAGTCATTGTATACATAACACAACATAACATTGCTTCCGGAGGCAGAGATGACCGAATGACTGGTGTTTTGTGGTTGTTTTCACAGCATTTGTATCAAGGAAAATGTACTCAAGTGTTCTTTTCATAAAGAGAACAATTAAATGGGCAGTAAGTGATTTTGGAGAAAGTTTGTTTCTCTCTTTGCTGTTGTTGATGATTTTACTGCACTGACCGGGCCTCGCACCCAAGGTTATGGGAGACCGACGCGCTAACCACGAGGCCAAAACCCCTGAGTCGTTGCGGCATTTGCTAGCACGTCACTTAAGGTGTTGGGGAGTGATGTGTACAAACTGCACACGCAGTGTTGTGAGGTGCGGCCCCCACCATTTCCGTTTTGTTTTTAATTTACAGAACCAGGGCTGCGAAGAAAAAATGTTTTTTTCTTCTCCCGCCTCGCACACAGAACTGACAGGCCCAACCAACCGACAGCTAGCGGACTGATTTTTACGAAAAGTGTATTGGATTAAAATCTCGTACTGCCCCTTTAAGTATTTTTTTTTTCATAGTGTATGAATAATGTCTCGTTCTATTCCTCTGTAGATACATCAATACACGAAGATTTCCGTTTGTTTCTCAGTTCCATGCCAGCCAAAGTATTTCCCGTTACAGTGCTTCAGAACTCTGTCAAGGTACACACGCACACACGCACATCTCTCTTCAACTATAATGCTACTAAGATTGTCTGTTAAAAAACTTCCCGCCGAGTTCAATTACTGTTTGCAGCACACGAGCGCTGCACAAGAACTTAGACAGTGGTGACATGGCGCAAACCATTAGAAATAATGTGTCAAAACTCATTGGTGATGCTGGACTGAAAGTCCCATATGAAGAAAGTTGTTACATTCACTTCTGTCTGTTTTACATTTTCACAAATTTTTATAATGTATATAGTAAATTATCTTGGGAACTTTAAGTTGATATTGTACCTATACAAGTGACTATTAATAGTTAATTTCGATTATTTTGATTAGTCTACAGATTGTACGTTAAAGAAAGCTCAAATACTTAAATAGATAATGGTATTATACTGAGACACTAGTTAATCACTTTGTAGTTGTGTTTTTGTGGATAAGGGAGACTGAAAGCGGAAGGTAATTAAGAAGGCAAAATGGATGCAATTTTTCATTCTTTGTATTGGTACCCTTTGTGATTAGTTCAACAAAAGACAAAACTGATATTGTCTCTCTATGAAGTATCATAATGTCAGTACAAAAAGCATTACAGTAGTCAGCAATGCAAATACAACAGTGGTTGCCATTTTAATATATATATATATATAGTCAGATATATTGGTATCAGAAGTTTTTTACTCCATTGGCATCAGCACAGGTGTAGCAGTCCACATTAACCCCCGCCAAACTATACTGGGGCTGTTTTATACCCTGGGGTTTATTCTGGGCTAGTCCAGTTCATACCCTGGGGTATAAAATAGCAAACCACAAACTGTCTGTAACTGGACTTTGCAACCATTCTGCCTTGAAATTTAAATTACATTTATTACTTAACTGGCAGGAATATTCTTAATATTAGTACATCTTTTTTCTGTGCTGCTTGTCCACTACAAGAAAGAGCTATGATGGCTGGAAGATTTATTAAAATCACCTGTGGGGGATACAGGATAAATCAAACCATAAAGACCCTCTGTAGACCTTGTGATGTCCAACACTTTTTTGTATAGTCCATGACTTTTACTGGCTACAAAAACTGTAATGCTTGTTTCATTTTCATCTCTTGAATGTCCATTGTGACAAGGTTGACCCCACTCTCACTCTTGGCACAAATTATTCCGCCTTTTTGTTTTTTTTTAGAAAACTTGTCCTTGTCACTTGTCATAAGTATACTCTTCGATATAAACTTAGAAAAATGCATTGTGGATTCAGACTAAGGTACATTATGTCTCCAGTCAAAGCAGTTTCACTGAGATCGACTCTGTCTCAAAGTTTCTTCTACACTTGAACACAAATACACTGTTAAACGAATTTTTGTTGCAACAATAATTCAATATTGTTTTTCCTTTGGTGGATGCTAGTGTGAAATGATGATAAGCACCGCGGGTTATTTGCTTAGTTAACTCATATTTCCTCTCTCCATGAAGTTAGATATGCTCATTAATTCCTAGGAGACATTTTTCGGTCACTTCCCGGTATGTATTAGATATGTAGACATTGATATTATCAATCAAATATTCAGTACTGCCTAACAGTCCTCCCAATAATTACCCTCATGAATATAATTGATATACAGTATGATTTGACTTGTGTTTACAGATCTGTTAGGGTTCAGGTGTTGTCATCACATGACAGTCTATCCAGAGTTCAGTGTTCGCAACAAAGCAAATCTGATGAAGGAAGAACTGGATAGTTACAAGTCACGTCATGTTTACATGCATGTTCAGGGGTGGCGTGCAGACACAGTCGCTCATCTAGGTCAGATTTAGGATGATAGTTTGATTATTTGCGCCTCTGTTATGTGTACGTATATGGATGGGAGTGACAGTAAAGTACAGATGAACCTTTAGCTAGGCTTACGGACAACATGGAGGAAAACCCGGGATTTTTGTCAGTCTGAGCACAACTCGCCATGGTCTTCGCCATATCATCTCCAAGGCCCATGTATTTCTGTTTTCCTGTTTCCAGGTAACCAATGAGCCTCCCAAAGGCCTGCGAGCCAACATGCGACGGGCCTTCACAGAGATCACCAGGAATTTCTTTGAAGACCACGCTCTGGGACGCCAATGGAGGAAGATTGTCTTCGGAATGTGCTTTTTCCATGCGATCATCCAGGTTAGACACACCCTGTCTAACAGCCTCGCACATACTCGATCATTGCTGCTCGTGCCTTGATATGTAACACTCTCCTGTTGCACGCTGTTGTATGTGTGTCTCGTCTCTGTGTCTTAGGAGAGGAAGAAGTTTGGCCCTCTGGGCTGGAACATTCGCTATGAGTTTAATGACAGTGACAGGGAGTGTGCTCTTCTCAACCTCAACCTCTACTGCAAAGATGGCACCATCCCATGGGACGCTCTCATCTACATCACTGGTAGGGAAACGTTCACGCACAAGGATAAGCGTATTTATTTTTGCGTGCAGCGTGTGTGTGTGTGTTTGTGGGTGGTTGGTTTTGGAAATACAACCTCATAAAGTGTGATATGCAAAGCAGTACTCTAAACTTGAGATTGTTTGGCTTAAACCAAGGCAGGAGGTGTGAATGTCTCTTTTTATCACCATGTTTGCTGGCATGTTTTTGTGTTGCCAGTGTGTTGCGCAAACAGCACACTGATTTTTTTCAAGAAAACACACATTTTCATTGTCGTGAAATGGATGGGTTTTTATTTTGTTCGTACTGTATATCCTGGACTCCCATATGGACATATTTAATTTCATGTAATTATTCCAATTATGTCAGTTTAATATAATTCATCCTGGACTCCCACAACAGAAATCGTCTTAAGTTGTTATGATGAAGAGGAGGGACCCCTTTCATTAACAATACTCATCATATCTCGAAAAGTTCATTTGTTTCCCTCATCTGGTTTTCAATTACACCTCCAGATGATTATGTGCTGCCTTCAGTCCCAGTGGAGCAAGCCACATCAAATTGATGGCCTCCGTGGTTGTTATCTCATGACCGTGTTATTAGTTTAATCCTGAATTCGAAGAGTCCTTGTGAGCGAGAGCTACGCATACTCTTTGGGGGAAAGTATTTGGGCACAAACCAAGCATGAGATTTTTCTTCTCCTCTTTCTGAGGGGAGCAGTTCCTCTGCCAACATTTGCCTGCTTTCTCAGATTATTCCCTTCCCTTCCTCACTTTCTTATGTAACTGTATGGATCTTTACAGAAAGTGTTGGAATTGTTAAATGTAATGTAAAAAGGATCTTCCCTCTGGCTCTTTAGTAATATGCACCATGCCTTCCTCTCATGTCTGCCTTTTCTCAATTCCTTTCCTCCTGCTCGTCTGCGCTCATGTCCCTGCCTACTAGGTACACTCATGTTTGAATCTCTCATTATTATATGAATGTGTCAGGGAGCTGGTGACAGCCTTTGGTCCTTTGAGAGGCAAATGAAAATGTGCCTGCAGTCTTCTAACATGACTGTGAGAGTGCAGATAAAAAAAATGTTGTGGTGGTAAAGAGTTCCAACTCTAGTTTAAACACCCCTGTCTGGTTTGTTGGCTAAAATATCTTCTATTCACGACTGTCCCGTGCCTTTGTTAGGATTCATTTTTCTCTCCCACTCTTTCTTTTTCACCCTATGTAACAATTTTAGCATCGCTGTCTTTTTCACATAAAGTAGTTGACAGCTCTTTGTGCTTGGTAACTATTGAGTAGTTGCAAATCCTCATTTACATACTTTCAAATCATGGTCAGGCTTAAAACTGCAAATACATTTTTTTTTCATTATTTTTATTAACATTTTAATAACAACAAATATAATACATAGCACAGCGCATGGCATTACATGCACTTGCCATTGCCCGCAGTTTGACCTTTTTTCGTTTTTTTGCAGAAGCTTCCTTAACATATACAACATGTAGCTAAAATACAGACCCTATGCGTAGATAAAGTTTGCACTTAAATAATTTGCCCGAAAAAGAGAGAGCGAAAAAATAAAACATCACTTTTGTAGTGCCCGTGGTGGCCGCACAGGCGATAGTTACTGTACCTGCCTTAGATATGAGGCTCAAGTTGCAATATGAACTTGGTCAGCTGAAAGGAAGAGAGGAGAGTGAGGACAATACAAACAAATGACGCACATGATAGTCAAATATCACTGTTTACACTGTACCTTTAAGTGTCAGAGATCAATTGCGTCACTGTCCGCGATACTGTCAATTTTGCTAAGACTTCAGTCAAATATCTTTTTCAGGTTTGCTTTCTCCTGATGTTGTTCACTCGGTACTCAGTCACGGATTTTTGGTTTCATAAACATTTCATGTCTTATTCCAAATGTTTGCTTGAGACAAAGTGTTGCTTATTCTGAATGGAATTTTAGTGTGGCACTGCAGGCTCTAAGTCAAACAGAGCAAAAAGCAGGGACATCTATTAAAAACAACATCATCATCTAAAAGTCACTACGTGATATGTGGTCCTTGTGTCCGTCTCTCCAGGTGAGATCACGTATGGGGGCAGAGTGACGGATGCCTGGGACCAGCGCTGCCTCAGGACCATCCTCAAAAGCTTCTTCTCCCCTAATACTCTGGGACGTGGCTACACCTACTCATCCTCTGGTATTTTCCAACCTCAAGCCTGTGGAAATATTGTCAAAATAACTGGAACACTTAACAATGTAATAGAATTCGATACAGTAAACGTATGTGTGTCCATGTGTCACAGTGTCTGTATAATCCCTTTGGTTTCTTGTGTGTCAAGGTATCTACTATGCCCCAGAGAAAGATGAACTGAAGCAATACAGGAAATATATCGAGAGTCTTCCGATCTTAGACGATCCCGAGGTGTTTGGAATGCATGAGAACGCCAACCTGGCCTTCCAGGTGAGGAACGAGAATGAAATAACAGTATCTCACAGAAAAAAACATGCAAATCTGGGAAATCTCTTTCTGTTGCTGAGCACATGAGCAGCCATTGTAAACAAACTGACTTAGTTGTTTACAATTTGTTTGTATTTTTTGTGGGAGTAATTTCTTCCCGTTAATGTCCTTATTCATGGACATATTCATGATTGAATCTAGACAGTTTATTGCCAGTTATACAAGCATTTCTGTTCTGAGACAATGGGCCTAATGCAAGAACCAATGGCACGAACAGATTTGTTCTTAAATTGTATGAGTGATTTAGGCGAACTTCCCGCATTCACCATTTACTTTTTGAGATTTCCTCCAGACCTGAAGTAGGAGTCATGTAGAATTGGTCACTTTGAAGCAATTATAAGTATATAAATTAAATAAAATGTATATGAAAATATATACATTTCACGTCATTATATCGACATTATTCTGTTCAATTCTGCAGTTCAAATTATAATATAATTCTATGTGTCCTCATGTTCATGTTAAACGTTGTGCAATGGACAGGGGAGTGGACATCTTTGGCAATTGCTGGCATGATATGCCAGTGGTTAATTGTCGCCATGTAAGCTATTTTCTGATTATTTTCTGATTATTTTCATCAAATTTACTCAAATTAGCTCATGACATCTCTAGTCAAACCGCAGACGAGACAGGAGGGTTCAGACAGGGTTATCGATGCATTTCATCTCGATTTCAGTGTCAGTGCGACTCACAGGTTATCAACAGCTCTGCTTTAATCTTTCAATTAACTCCTGCTGACGCTGCTAAAAAGTATATTTTCAATTCTGGATGTCCGAAGCCAGGACTTCAATCCCCAATCTCGTAAACCTCTTTTTATTCTTTAAAGCTGTTTTGATGAATTAACTCTTCCTGACACGGGGCTGGGAGCGAAACCTTATACGGTATTTTTGGGGCGTTGATTATGCTAATTTGCAATACTCATGCACTCATGTACGCACAGGTGCCATTCGTCTTGTTTACGCAAGTGATTTACACACCGCGATATGTGTGTTTACTTGTAAATGAGTGTTTGTGTTTGCACGTTTTCCCCTACAGCGCCAAGAAACAATGATTCTAATCAACACTATACTGGATGTTAATCCTCGCTCTTCAGCCCTGCATGGAGCCAAAAGTAACGATGAGATAGTGTGTGAGCTGGCTGAATCTATACTTGAAACGCTACCTGGTACGTACACACACACGCGCACACACAAACACACATACAGATACATGGCAACGTGTAATTTGGTCATTTTTGAGAATATCCCTCATCCAAACCTTAATGTCTAATGCTGTGTTTTCCATGTCCCTCTGGTCTCTCTGTCTCTATCTTTGTGCAGAGACTTTGGTCATGGATGATGCAGTGGAAACTCTGTTTGCAAGGGATGAACATGGCCGCCTTAACTCCCTCACAACTGTGTTGGGTCAGGAAACAGACCGATTCAACAAGCTGCTGCGATTGATCAGGGTACACACAGATCCCACACGCCATCACGCGTTTGAGTTGCACAGATCATTAAATTGTATTTGTCTTGCGTGGAAACAGCTCACATCAATGTTTATTTCCAAGCAGCTGCTGGTATTAGATTACTTTTACGCATAAAAACTGATATTGTATACACCTCAAATAAATAGCATTATTTTTGTTTATTCTCATGTGTGATTCTGTTTGTGTTTCCCAGGTTTCTCTTGTCACTCTGCAGAAGGCCATAGCCGGTCTGGTGGTGATGTCAGAAGAAATGGACTGTATCTACAGAAGCTTCCTGAACAACCAGGTCCCAACCTACTGGGCAAACTCGTCCTATCCTTCTCTGAAGACCCTCGCTTCCTGGGTCAGGGACCTGGCCCTCAGGACTGCCTTCATCCAGGTTTTTTGGAGCGAACTCTGAAATTCACGCACAAATGCACATTTTTTAATGTCGGGGGGTTTGGGTGCATTAGCTAACACTGAGTTGTACAAATAGGTTGTGTAAAATAATTATCCTCAATGAAGGGGATTGAAAATCACAACAATTATTCAGAGCTGAGTGAAAACTTGGGCGAATTATGTGTGTGTTATCTCATTAAGTTGAAAAATATAACACATCACTGTCCCTCCCTCTCCCCATACACCCTCTTTTAGTGTTTGGTTCATCTCCTCTGACTTAAGCTGTTCTTCCGTGAGACTGGTTAGATCATGTGTGTTGCAAAATCACTAAAAGTCACTCTCGCTCACACACACACACACACACACACACACACACACACACACACACACACACACACAGACACACACACACAGACACAAGGGACAAGAAGGGGGAGAGCTGCATTCGTTCGTAAAGTGATGATGGGTAGCTGCTGAGTCAAACTGCACATGTTCACAACCTCAGAAGAGAGAAATCTGTCTCACACTCATGCCGACACAAGTCTGAGTCACTTTGTGGTCCCATAAGTAACAGGACGGCTGTAATGCGCCGGGGCTTGTTGAACACTGCACACAACAAATCAAGAGAGTTTAACTATTCAAATGTACAAACACTCTCTCTCAACTGCTCTCCCGCTAGACCTGGATCACACATGGACCGCCCAAATCTTTCTGGATCTCAGGATTCTTCTTCCCTCAAGGTTTTCTCACCGGTAAAACACAGCAGCACCTAATTACTCAAAGCTTTTAATCCACAATAGGCAAAATGTCAAACTCCTCTTATATATCATGGTAACCATTCTTTCAGTTATGCATGCAACTATTGTGATTGGCAAAAGGGCCTGATGGAATGTGTGTTTCTCGTCCTGCTCTTCCCTTCTGGACTGCAGGGGTGCTGCAGAATCACGCACGGCAATACAAGTTGCCCATTGATGAGCTCAGCTTCAGCTTCAGCACGGTGCCAGCATACAGGGACCAGGCGGTAGTCTGTGAGGCACTGCAAACTCTGCCTAGCAACGCTACGCTGGACATGGATGATGAGGTACCTGAAAGGGGGGTGGTTGATTTTAAAAAATGGGACTTTTTAAGATTCTCATCTCTTGCTCTCATCTTGTCGGTGCAACGTGACCGTTATGGATAACACAATATTATACTAATAATAATTTACACAACATTTTGGTTGACATTAGGTAATCACTGGAAAAGTGTCAGTGCAGAATCTACAACTCCTCTTGTTCATGTGCCTCTGTCAAACTATTTCCCTGAGCATCTTTGCTCTGCACTAAACACAGCCAAATGAAAAGTATGGCTTACCGCTATTGAGTTTCTGCACCATTGTCTTTACCCGGCGATTCTGGAAGTATCCTCTTTCCTTCTTACATGTCTTTGACTCACCACTGATTCATCTCATTAAATGGCTCCGACAGTTACCAGACCCGGAGAACGGCGTGCTCGTACACGGCATGTTCATGGATGCCAGTCGCTGGGACGACGACAACATGGTGATCGAGGACGCACTGCCTCGGGTGATGAACGCCATGCTGCCAGTGTTGCACTTTGAGCCACAGCAGAACTACGAACCTGAGCCGGACCTCTACCACGCTCCGCTGTACAAGACCTCAGCCAGAGCTGGGACTCTGTCCACCACTGGTACATACTCGATCAACACACACATACTAGATCAACACACACACACACACACACACACACACACACACACACACACTCACACACACACACACACGCACGCACACAAGCTGATTTAATTTGGAATTTGAATTTAAATGTTTGCATTTTTATCTGACATATTTGATATTGTCTTACCAGACAGCGGCTAATTTTTTTGCAAGAGACATGGAATTCTACCTTGACAGATACTCTGTTTTGAGGACTTATTGTTGGTAGTGAGGGGGGTGGAACAGGGGAGGTCCTTGCTTTCAACTTACACAAGTTATTTCGATTAAGATTTTTTTCATCACCCTTCATTTCTGTCTTCCCGCAGGTCACTCAACTAATTTTGTCGTCACGGTGATGCTTCCCTCCAATCGACCCGTCGATTATTGGATATCAAAAGCCTCTGCTCTCCTGTGCCAGTTGGATGATTGAGTTTGTAATACAGGACAAAAGGGGCTTTTCAATGTGACTGAGACATGTAGCTGAAGCGTACAACCTTGGATTAATGTTGTATCTTTTCGTTTCTGTAAATTAGATTAGATATATACTCAGAGGGAACTTGGGTCAGGGATATTTGTGTCAGTGTAAAATAACATATATATCCATATCATACTTTCTCAATAAATAAATTATGTTACACTCTCTTCTCTCTCTCTCTCTCTTTTTTTTTAACTGTGCTGCTCTTCCTCCTGGTTGATGTTGACAAATAATGTTTATATAAGCCCACTCCTGAGGCTGGTGGAGGTGTGGAGGAAGCAGTGACAGAGACATAGAGCGAGCATGTCTGCATCCTAGGGGGGGTTAATGTGTTTTAGGAGCCATATTTTATGTGCTTGCACTGCATGCCCTAAGTGACACAAATAGGCTGCTGATGGGTGTACGGGCCGTGGCGGCTGCGTTTCATCATTTGATGATCATCACTCCTTCTGCCTCAACTCCTTCCTCTTAGCTAGCTAATGTTTTTGTTTTTTTTTTCCTTTGAGAAGCATTAACATTCATTGTATGTGTATGTCTTTCTATCTATTGTATCTACTCTGCTGTCCATCCCTCCATCTCTTCTCCCCCTAAGGCTACATGTGTACTGTAAATCTCAAATCATCCAATGACTTACCGCATCGTGTAAATGGAGCTCTGCAGTCCGGGGCTCTAGCACATGGTGGTTACACTGTCGAGACGGAATGTGTCATCTTCAGGGATCTGGATGTACAGCACCGCTCTCATCACGCGTCAGCAGGATAAGAATTTAGTGCTGCCGCAACTGATACCAGGGTGTTTGAAGGAAGTGATCAGTAAGGGATTGCTTACTGTACTAAATGTACAGTGTGTGAATTAGGGGAATGATGTGCCTGACTATTTCGGGCCGGTGTGGGTCGGTGGACTTTGAAACTTTTGTTGATTTCCCTCCTCATTTCCGTTATTCATGTCATTTCTCCCCATCAATCCTTTTAAGAGTCAAGGTTTTGCACTATGCTGTGACTGTGAATGTGCTGCACTGTGCTGCGTGAAGAGGGAAGGAAAGGATTGGAAGAGTAAATGAGATTGTATGCCTCAGTCACTCTGAAACCAGATTAACAATGTTTCACCATTCCGCACACACACACTCTCACACACACAAACACACACACACACACACAGTACACACACACACTTCCATCCCTGTGGATTTAGTCAGGGGGAAGAGGATGTGGTTCATGTCTGACAGATGGGTCAAAAGGAATTTTATTTGAACCTTTTTTAATGGGAAAGGCAGTGATTTAGAAAATGATTTGGACACACAGCACAGTTGTTGCAGTAAAACAGCGAGGCGGATTATTTGGCAACTAATCAACATGTTTGTGGTGATGAGACACACGGATTGGCAGTGGCAACAGAGAATGTGTGATTACCGAGTGTTCGCATTTATATTAGACTGTTGAGGTCACAGGGTCTGTTTCATTAAAAGTTCTGCCTGAGCAGTAACTTTCAGTTTTGTTTAGCTGCATATCATAATGATTGCACTGAATCCAATTTTGATGGAAACGTTCAACATTTTGGGAAATATATCCATTCCCTTTTCTTGTTTTTTCCAGGAGTGACACTTGTAACTTCATATTTAAATCTGACATTGTAAAATGTTAAAAAAAGCAACAATCTATATATCTATCTATCTATATAGATATACACACACAATATTTGTCTGTGTGTGTCCATGTACGCATGGATGGAAAAAAGTAATACTGCAGACCTGAGGGACATTCTACTATAAACACTCATGTTAGTATATGACCTGTCTGAACTAGTACAGAGTCCCCATCTGAGGCGCAGAAGTGTGCTAGCGTGCAGCGGATTTTTCGACAAAGCAGACGGCCGTATAGATCTCACAGGAGGGTCAGGTGTGTGTCCTTTGCATTACACCAACTGCACTAGGTCTGCGGAGATTTGTTCCAGCTGACCTGGCACCAACAGTGCCACCAAACAGAGCAAGCATTATTCAAGCCACTACCACTCCCTCTCCCCATAACCCAGGTGGGCCGTTCAACATCAGGCCCAGGAAAAGGGAAGCAACAGAGGGACAGGCCGCGAGGCAGGGTGAAGCATGGACGGTGTCTCTGTCAGCTCTGTCTGTTGGGAAATGGAACGTGTGTGTGTGTGTGTGTGTGTTAGCGGATTTGATCCCCTGACTTGAACTGAGGAAGGTTGATACACCTGAAAAAAATGATTAATGACACACGCACACACACACAAACACACACACACACACACACACACACACACACACATACACACAAACACACACCTATTACACATTTCAAGATCAAACAAGTTTGTGTTTTTTTTTGCTCCCAGCCAAGAAGTATACATCTAACTCTCGGCAAAAAAAAAATTCCCCCAAGAAATTTCGAAATAGTCCTCAAAAGCTTTCAGTGAAAAATATTAACATTGCCCGTTTTGTTTTTTCAACCCATGACATGTGACATATCTCTGGGAACAATGCCAGGGAATCACATGCACTGATTAACCCAGCACATCAGATGACAAGCTGTCATTACACTGTTAGTCCAATCAGATTGACAGAAGCAACCCGCTCATGACCCTGTCACTTCAAGAATGAAATTAAGACAACCACGTTGAGTGAAAGCCTTTTCAAGGACTGTCTTATTATTTGGTGAATGACAACACGTCAGCCACTCAATTGCCAGTATTAAGCACATTTGTTATTTATTTTTCACAAAATAGTCATGTACAGTGAGCATGTATATCCTTTAAAGGAGCATGAATCATACTGAGCAAAGAGGCACAGACCACAAAGAAAAAGACCCTGTATTGACAGCAATACAACAAATACAGTGATGAAAACAGAAAGCCTATGAGCATGGCTAAAGCAAACTCTCATTTGAAGTTCGTAGCATCAGTCAACACAATTTCACATTTGTAATACTGCTATTCAAGCTACTTGTGTGGTCTCAGCGTCAAAGTAGCAGAATGTATTTTACCCTAATTCTCGTCACATTTCGGTGTCCATCCTTCTTCACTATGAACACTTTGCCAAAATGCCTCTCATTTGAAAAACTTAAATCAGACATCAACTAAAGTCAGCAATAGTAGAAATGGGTTAGGATATCTATCTACATGTAGAAAACCGTTCTTACGTCTCATATGTCATCACTGTTTGTCTCCAGTGTTCATTCTCTGATCATTGTTTTGCATTATTCCTCGATCTTCTATACGTAACAAACATACGGCAGCCAATCTCTCCTCTTCTGTCCACTTGAATATTAACAGGCAAAAGGTCTCTGATTACTGTATTTCTTGGATGCAGAGTGACTTCCAGGGGTCTCGGAATGTTGCCTTTGTGCTAAGCTAAGCTAAGCTATGCTAACCACAGCTGCTGGCTGTGGCTTTAACATACAGACGTGACAGGCAGTGAACTTGATCAGCTAACCCTTAAAGGAGACATATCATGCTCATATCCAGGTTCATAATTTTAATATGGGTTATTACTTGAGAAGATTGACACTCCCTAATGTTCAGTAAACACATCAGTTTCCTCAGACTGTCCATTCCTGCAGCTCCTCTTTTCAGCCTCTGTCTGAAACACTTGGCTGTAGCTCCTGTCTCTTTAAGGCCCAACCTCCCGATGAAGCCCAGTTCGCTCTGATTGGCCTGATTGCTGGGGGTGTGCCAGAATGACAGTCCTGACAACGAAAGTCCGAAGTGTTTGCACGTCACGGGACTCACTTCAGATAGTTCCAAGCAGTGCTTGGCACGCAATTCGAATCCATTACTGAGAGCGACAGAACCACGATTTTTTTGGTAATTAGTAGTCAATAAATGTGTTGATTTACAATAAAGCAGACTGACATGCCTATGCAGTTACTGTATGTAGTTAGACAAGATGTTTCTTGAATCATAAATGAATTATAAATAATTATAATCCACTTAATGCGCATTTCGATTTGATTTAGATGTGCTGATAATATACTATCCGATTATTTAAACGTCTTACCCTTCACAAGTGCAACACAGACGGTCCATTGATCCATTCTGCTTCTACTCCAATGCGCTGCTACTTACTTCCGGAAAATATTGAGAGGCTCCATTTTCCGCCATTACTGGGGAAAAACTGGGCCGGGTGAACGGAGATGCCACTACTCTCTCTCTCTCAAGGCCTCTGTGCCAGACTAGACACTAAATGTGTTTGTTTTTTTCCGTCGGGGAGAGGAGCTCCCTTTACTGCAGACTTTGGGCTTTATAACTTTGCAGAAATTTTACATACACAAAAAAACCTATATAGCACACTAGAGGAAAGGGGAAAGCTGAAAAAGCATAATATGTCTCCCCTAACAAGAAACCCTGTTGACAATCCTGTTCAGAAACACTGGCGCTCAATTTTAGACATAAAAATGCTTGTAAAGATTATTTAATGATGATTATATTTTGAAAACTGGATCAAAAATAAAGGAAAACTGTTTTTTTTTCAATAGGCAACTCCTGCTACAGCCAACAACACCGGCTTCCCCTCTTCCGCTCTGTCCAGTATGTGTGGATGTGACATTTAAATGCTGTACTGACTTTGGAGTCATAGCGTGGCATTAAGGGTTGTCGTGTTGTGGCAGCTTTTTGTCCATTCTCTCTGACTGAGTGCAACAGCGTGGATTCAATTTCAGAGACTGCTCCTGTTGCAGTCACGCAGTGAACTGTATGTCGTTGACTTTATTCTTTGCTGGTTCCTCTTTAGGGATTCACTCGGAAGTGGCAGAGTGCTAATTCGGACAAGTCTGTGAGCACAGTCGCTTGTGTTGAAGTGGCAATTCACTCGCGTCTTGCGCCCGTGAGGGTCGGAGGGGACATTCGTGTGGTGTGGAGAGACGAGGTTTAACGCAAATCTGTTACATAAGGTCACCCAGTAATCCTTGTTGCATGTTGTTGCTGGAGATTAGACGAGAAATGTTGCTTTTCACTGTGTATTAGAGAGGAAAAACACAAAGCACTTGACAGTACAAGAGATTGCAAAGCATCTCTATGGGGCTGATGTCCCTTCAGACTGCATTTAAATGTCTGTCACACAAACAAATGTTGTCTCGCACTCATCGCTTGCTCCGATCTTCCGTCGGCGAGTGAGTTTTAATCAGAATACAGCAACATGTTGTGTAACTAGCACACAGATCAAAGGATAAATGCATTGTGAATGAATGGGAGTGATTTAATAGCCACAGTCTATCATTTGCTAACCACACTAAATATACAGTTTCGCACAAGGGACTGAGGCAAAGGGAGATGTTGGGAGATCCCTTCTGGAATTACTTGATGATTTAATAAATTCAGTCAGAGGAAAAACGCTCATGTCACATCTTTATAGATACAGGACCTGGATCTGGAAGGGGAAATGAAAAGACTGGCACCTGTCAAAAAAGGAAGGAAAACCAGGTTGACTGGAAAAGCAAGAAAGAGTGGAGAAAGCAACGGTCTCAAATTTTCCAGATCTTGACATTTGCAGACTGGATGGTTAGGTAACTTTCTTTGGGTTTGGACTTGTTTGATTAAAGAACACAAACTAAACAGTCACCATGGGAAGAGAAAATAATGCTACTCATTAGCTTGGTGCTCTCAGAGTAGTGAGATGTACTGCAAGTCAACATGTCAGGAGCTCTCCCTAAACTTACGAGGAGAAGACATCATCTCACCAGCGCGGGTATCAGTAAGATGCAGATGTATTTACAAAATACAAAAGACTATAGCATTAAAAATTAAAAATAAAAGATTTCTGAAACTGTCAATCGAACTCTATCGACTGTACTACAGTGGGGAAAGGCAGTGGAAAAGTGTGGAGGGAGAAAAAATGCTTTAAAGAAAGCGCATGAGAGATTGAGGAATATGTTGTGATGAGGCATTAGCCATAGTGGTGAGATACAAGTGAAACGGGTATTAGTGTGAGTTCCTACATAATTAACTACGGCATGCCTCGACCGCCTACGTAGCATATCATGTGAGGTGTTACCTAAAAGAGCCACCTCGAAATGAAGAAAGAAACACATCACCCATATACACCCAGATATTATTGACAAATATGTGAAGAAAAAGGGGAAAAATTGGTTCTGAAGTACTGTGACTTGTGTTACTTCACATTGCAGACGCAGGGAGGCTTGTGTGGTGTCAGGATCCGCAATGTTCGCTCTGCCTCTCTTTTCTCCTCTCCGAGAGGGGGCGATTTCAACCTCATGTGAAGTCTTTCGACACGGCCTCAATGAAATTGGGAGCCGACATGAGAATGGTGAAGGTGCAGATGATGGAGAAGAGCGAGAAGGCCACCAGGCATAACCTATCCACCACCGCCGCCGCAAACTTCCACTCGCTGCAGATCGCGTCCCCCTCGTCCTGCGCGCGGAAGCGCCGGGCAATGTAATGCACCTCCTCCAGGATCTGGGAAATTTCCGGCGCCTGCTCCAGCAGCAATGTCCGCGTCTGCTCTGAGTGGATGTGAGGTGGGGACGAGCCGTTGGGGTGGCCGCCACCTCCGCCGCCGCACGCCACCACACCGGAATCAGTGCTCGCTGGGAAAGCAGAGTGGTCTGTGCCCATTGAGTGGTAGCCAAAGTAGAGGTTCATGTTCCCGTTGGTCGTGGTTGACTGAGTGGACGCCTGGCCTGGTATGGTGCTCATCTGGATGCTGCTGGTGCTGGTGTGGTGAGGGGGAGGGTGGGGGTACTTGTATTTTGGGGGGCTACCGGAGCTCACCGCTGCTTTGCTTTCTTCTCCAGGCTTCTTCATGCGGAGGAACCAAGCGCACCAGTTGAGGAGGATGACTCGAACCTGGACAAAGAAACAAGAGTTGGATTACAGACGGAAGAGATGGGTGAGGCAAAGGGAAGAACCGGACTGGAAAGTAAGTTTCTGTTTTTCTTTCTGAGTTTTGCAAGTGTGATATCAGGGTTTTTGAAGGGGATGTAGGGGATTATGCTTATGTCAGACTTGAAGCTTTTGAGATTTTCTCTCTATGGAGTCTTTGATAAAAAGTGGATAATCTTATAATGAATGTGTTTTCTTTACCCCCCACCCCCCGCCCACACACATTTAATCAAAAGTTTTATTGAACTTAAATTAAAATCATACAATTAAGCCTCTGATGGCCGCTTAGAAACGGTGACAAATCAACTGCTGTTAACACATGCTTGTCCAAAAGTGCTCTTTTAGACAAACCAGTGTTGGCACAACCTTTTTCGACCTTTGAATACATATAGCCTCAGGTGGGAGCCACAGGCTGGGAGCATCCTCACATTAGTTGACTGTACCAATATGTGCAAATGTTGTGGTTATCTGAAAATAATGCACCGATCGTAAAACAAAGGTATCGTTAACGTACCCATTTAGGCATCTTTCCCCCATGAGGGTCATGGTGGTGGAACTGTAGTACCAGCACTGTCACCACCACAGACAAGCCCACAATCATCATGGTGCTGGCAAAGTACTGAGCTGAAGAGGAGAAGAACACACAAGTATATCACAGGGATTTCTATTTGGGATAGAGATCCATTTGACACGGTGTGAGAACGGGAAGTCTGACACTTAGAATTAGAAGCTCTTGTGTGTGTGTGTGTGTGTGTGTGTGTGTGTGTGTGTCTGTGTGTATGGGGGGGGGGTGTTAACGCATAACATGTACATTAACACAAATATGAGACCAATTCCTTCAGGTTTTTTTTTTTCATTTTTATTTGGATCCAGCTCTGATGTCGTCAATCTAAAAGAAAAGTGGACCAATCAGATCATTCTCTATGCATTCCCATGTGAGAGCATAATTGGAGCTGTGTAAAAAACTTTCAGAGTATTTCATTTTGTCCCGCAGTTCTGCTCCATCTGCAATGTAGCCCAGTAAAAGCAAGTTTGCTCATGGCTTCGTTTTACATCGCTGAGCTGCTAAATGATGCGGAGCAGCATCTCTGTCTGCAGCCGTCCCTCTCACCTCGGAGCTGACGGCCTTGTCTCTTCTGGTCTGTGTCAGTCTGGTGTTACACAATGCATCTCTGTTTGTGTCGTGCACAAAGCGTCACCATCACATCCTGCAGCCACAACCACCCATGCTCAGCACCTCCCACTGCTTGGCCACAACAAATCTGTCAAGCCCGTGTGGAGGCTGAAATTCGTCCTGCACGAACTGCCCTGTGGTGTGAATATGGGGTGCGAACATTTCAGCAGCAGTTCGTCATTTAGTGCAGTGTTTTTTTCACACCGCCTTGTTCCACTCGGCCCTGCTGGGCAAATGATTCTTTGCATCCATCAACTTTTCCTGTGTTATCTGTCTAATAAAATGGAAATATCTCTATGCAGAACCCGCCAACCATCCTATTGTATGTCCAGAATATGCCTATGGCTCCCTGATGAAGGTCACGTTCAGGTGGAAGGTGAAGAAACGTTTCTTTTTGTTTTAAAGGAACTGAGCTTCAAATTTGACCAATCTACCAATTTGGTTGAATGTATGGCCTTAATGGATTTGTTTTGTTTTTAAGACAAAGTAAATGAAGACATAAAAAAACCCCAGTGCTCTCCTGGGGGCTCTGCTGTAGCGTTATATCTACCCTACAGGTATACTCCCATCCAACCCTGAGCAAGAACGTCTATGCATTTCTCTTAAGTGTGAACCTGTCTTTAACGTTTTTTACACCTTATTATGAAAAAAAGAAATGTCTGTCACAAACAACCTTCAAAGTACAATAATAATTAACACGGGCAATAATTAGCTCAGGAAAGTGTCTTACCAATCAGAGGAACAGAGTCTGAAGTGGCAGGCATGATCTCTGCTACCAGTAACATGAACACTGTTAGAGACAGCAGCACCGTGATGCCTGGGAAAAAAAGGAGATAAGCAGAAACACAAAGTAAAAAAATTTATAATAAATCTTTCACCACATTGTCTTAAATGGTGACTTGATAGTACTCAAAATAGGTGACAACAGCTGTCACCCTTTTCTTTCCTCTTCCCTCGAGGGAACGATCAGTTATATATTTACTCTGACCCCGTTTCGCTGAATGGCATTTTAAAAACAAGCTGGCACTTTGAGGTCCAGGTGAAAAAATCTCTGCTTTGCTTATAATGAAGCTTTTATCCATCAGCAAATGAAATTAATCCATCACACAGCCATAATGTCAGCATCGGCATAGTGCAAAGACAAATACATAGAGATGGGTTAGCAGGAGAATCAGGTGAGCTGAGATAACCATTAATCATTGTGTGTGTGTGTGTGTGTGTGTGTGTGTGTGTCTGTTTGTGTGTGTGTATTAATGTGTTTTTGTGTGATTGCTGATGTGTGTCCCCTGCTCAGTACCCAGTGAGATCTTCTCTCCAGAGTCGGCAGGGAGCAGGAAGACCAGCAGGGCCAGACCAGATATGAGCACGCAGGGGATGAGCAGGTTGAGGCCGTAGTACAGCGTCCTGCGGCGCATGGTGACTGTGAACGTCACATCGGGGTAGGGTTCTTTGCAGCACTCGTAGTACAGCTCATTGCGCTTGGCTGGCACACCTGGGGGGACAAAGGCAGACGCGTTCTAAAATAAAGGTCCAGTTCACAGCTGCTCTTGGCTGAATAGTTTTAAAAAAAAATAACATGATCAAATGTTTGAAGCTGAAGTTGAAAACCTCTACGTAAAATGTGCATTTGTACAATTGTCTTGCGTGTGCTCACATTGTTTGTTTTTTGTGTGTCCATTGGAACACACATTTGTAAGTACCCAAAATGTCACAAACACACAATTATGTACACATTTGTAAATCTTACTTTTCATTTGTAGATCATGCACATTTGTGACCATTTTGCTTCATAATAATTTCGGTTAAAATCACACAAAACACAAAAATCTACACATTCTGTATGTGTTAAATTCCAGACTACAAGTGAGCACAAATATATTGTAGTTGATATTTTGATTTTTGTGGAATATCAGATATTTGCCATCAACTTCTTGCAAAGCAGCTTGTCACTGAAAAGAAGAAAAAATGCACTCTTACCACAATGAATACCATACAGAATACAATGATTTCATGATGTAATACTTTGTATAAAACACTATGTCACTTTGTATATGACAACACATCTTAGCTTATCTAATAAAGCACAGATGGGTCAAATAGCGTTCCAGGTCCTACACTTAATGTCTTCAATCATAAATAATGTGTTTTTTGCAGCGAATGTCTCCTGTCTGAAAGCAGATTTGGCTTTCTGAAGCTGTAGCTGGAAGTTGTTGCCTTTCATCCTTACTGGAGTTCAGCAAGGTAGGTAGGAAAAAGGCAATTACTGAAAATGAAGATAAACACAAAGTCCAAAAGCAGGATCACGGTACATCACTATGAATAATACATCTCTGCACACTGACAAGTCACACCCACGAACATACAAATGCATACATTTACAGCATGTTTACTGTTGTAAACAGTGACTGATTCCCTCAAAAACCTTTTTTTGTTCAACAGCAATGTGCTACATGCACATTCAAATCTGAAGTTCAATCACAGGCGACTCACTGATATCCCAGTGATAATAATCGCGACTCTGCTTTTATCTGTTGTGTTCTCATATACACATTTACGTTATAAATCTGCCTCATACAGCAGATAACAAAGACTAAGGAAACAATATCACCTT
Source organism: Scophthalmus maximus (assembly GCF_022379125.1). Classification (NCBI taxonomy): domain Eukaryota; kingdom Metazoa; phylum Chordata; class Actinopteri; order Pleuronectiformes; family Scophthalmidae; genus Scophthalmus; species Scophthalmus maximus. The sequence continues at coordinate 24,737,078 of NC_061522.1, forward strand.
GGTCTGTTCAAAGTCAAACAACCAAAAGATGTGTGTGTATGTATCATTGGACCTCACTGAGACCAAACATGATTATTAAGCTTCACTGTCAAAGATTTTAAAGTTGACAGGTGGTGTTTTTTCTCCTTTAATTTAAAATCAACAATCAGGGAACTGTGTGTGTGCATGTGCATGTGAGTGTGTGTGTGTGTGTGTGTGTGTGTGAGAGAGAGAGTGGAGTGGTTAGTGAATATCAGCCTGAGGTGCCATGATTTTGAATTTAAAATTAAGCCTTCTTATGCATAACAGCAACATATAAAAAAAATGTAACTCATTTAGAAGGGCGATGTCACAGAAACCAAATTGATATCACCCGTGTGTGTGTGTGTGTCTGTGGGTGTGTGTGTGTGTTCATGGAAATTCCCTCCAAATTAATTGCATGGATTCAATTTCATTTCATTTAAACTGTGTCACCTGAGCTCTGAAGAGAAAGGGTCTATTATCTATCTATTAATTTGATGGATTGCAGACCTGCAGATGCATCCACCAAATCATGTGTGTGTGTGTGTGTGTGTGCGTGTGTGTGTGTGTGTGTGCGTGTGTGTCTGTGTACGCTGGCATGGGCATGGGCATGGGTATGCTCTGAGGCACCAGGACAGTGTGTGTTGTTGGCCAGCTTGTTGTCTGGCTTTGCCTGAATTAAGTGAACCATCCCTTGGCCAGCTGTCACCACACACACCCATGGCTCCCTCTTCCGTTCCCCGAGCCAGCTGGGTCCATTCACTGTGTGTGTAGGTGGGTTTGAATATTGATTCTTCAGTTGGCCTCTGATTAATACACAAAAACAGGTTAGAGAAGATGAGAGTTCTTCATTTGCATACGGAGAGAGAGAGGTTAGTAAAACAAAACAAAGAGATTGGATGATAAAAAAAAATGAAGGCATCAGTTTATTTATTATCTTGAACTTGTCAATTTCTTTGTTTCTGGCGAAGAGAGAGACAAGCTGAGAGGCAGCGCAGACAGTTTGAGAAGCTTGCAAGAAAGAAACAAGGCAACACAAAGAATAATAAACTCAGCTGTTTCCCATGAGGGTCTCTGCCCTTAGTTCCATAATTCTCTGATTTCACAGGTTTCATTGGCTCAAGACCACGCTTGCATGGTATGGAGTAAGAAAAAAATACAGTCATGACTTAAAGATATCACAGCAGGATTGAAGTACAACATGAATTACTTAACTAAGGTAGAACATTCTTTGTTTTGGTATATCTGAATGAAATAACATGAAAGGATGGTTTAAACAGGACTTCAGTATGAACCCTTTCACCCATTTTCAATTGTGCTTACATTCAATATGCAATAGCCCCACCTCATTCTCATCAGAAAGAGGTGTTTGGCTTGTATTTAAAATTAAATTCATGTTATTTAAAAACGTCCAAGATTTTATCAGTGGGAGGAAACTGTTTGAATGCAGCTGCAGTAAACAGCAGCAGCATTCTCCAGTAGTCTCCACTGGGAGACTACTGACAGACAGGAAGTTGTCAGTGACGGTGGCATCTTACAAGGAGACTGACGTTGCTGAAACACCTGCTAGTTGACGCCGAGGGGATGTCAGAACTCCACAAGATATGACATGAAGGAGCAGATGTGGGAAGTCTCTATGTCAGACTCCTCATCCTTTTTTCAGATTTCAATTTGATGATCAGATATTTCCCACAAATATGACATGCATCTTTGCATCAGCCCTCACATACCCATGCATATACTTATACCAATGGTTTTAAATCTCTTTTCACTCAGCAGGCTCGTGTTTCTGATTTCTGATTTCCTTTTGTATTGTTTTGCTGGTGTTAAGCATCTGAATGTGTCTTAATGTGCCTGAATGATGTTCTTCTTACCTACAAGGTCCCACTCCCCGTTGGGTATGTAGCTAGAGATGTCGACGTCCATCATCTGGAGGTCAAGCAGCCAGCCATTGTGAGTCCAGGAACCAAACTTCAGGTCACACTTCTGCACATCAAATGGGAACCACCGAACATCGATGTAGCAGGTACTCTTCAAGATGCCTGGAGACCAGTTGGGGAAAGGTTTTTACTTACTTTATTTTGATGTGTTGTAACACGTTCTTTTGCCTAATTAGTTGTATTCAATATTGACTTCTGCTTTTCATATATCCTTTGAAAATGTCCATTCTTACAATGGAATATTACACACAAAAAAACAGTGATATCGTGCCAAGATTCCCTGAGTCCTTTCACTTTTTCAAGCCACAGTCAGGCTCAATGGAGGAAAACCTGCCAGCAACACTGGAGCATTTCTGATGCCTCATGGAGGAAAACATCAGAAATCTCAACATACAGTAAGTCTTAATTCTGCAGGGAGACTGCAGCCTAATTTGCTCCCAAATTAATAACAAAAATACCTTATTTTAAATTTCATTTTTCAGTGACTAAACATTTTACTGTCAAAGGAAAATAAAACGAAAAACTAATTTAACTGATTAAATTAATTGGAAAATAAAGTTATTAATATACATCTTTCCATAAAAAAGAAGTATGAAAACTCAGACACTGCATGCTAATGCTATGTAGCAAACAAACAGCTGCCATGGTTTTGGTTTGCAACAACCAAAAACATTGACTTTGACTGAGAAGTAAAAATCTTTAGATGTATACATGTAGACTGTGTGTTGCTGCTGCTTCAGTAGTGTTAAGTAGGGATGGGCGATACCAAAATTGTTGGTAAATTTTCGATACTGACACTGTACTGCTCTGTGTGGCACATTCTTGTCACTAATAGTGCATCCGGATGTGTTTTTGTTTACAGATGAAAAGGAGCACCACACCACGCACCGTTTCCTTTATGCCATTCTTCTTGTGCTGGCAGCCATCGCGGATTTTATACATAATATTATTATTGATCAATACCAAATGAGTAACGTGTATATCGAAGTGTTGATACTTCAGTATCGATCTGCCCATCCCTAGGCCTCAGCCTCTGTGCAGTAACATGTGACAGGTCCTATAATAAGAACCAGACTTCAAACACTGTTGAAACAAGAGTAAACTGTTTCTGATCAGGTTCAAAACCATCTCACATTTAGTCAAAAGTGGAAAAGTGGAAGTTACACACAGTAGGTTGGTAGGTAGGTGTCTAGGTCTAGTAGGTGAGAATGAGCTCAGGTACATGATACAATGGGATACGTATAACAGGTTGAAGAAGATAAGGAATATGGTGGATGTGTCACCTGGTGGGATGTACTGGCAGGATCCTGTCGCATTGACCAGCACATTTGTATGGAACGTAGCATCAAACCTCTCATCGGCACTGCAGGGTGAGAAGAGTGTTAACATATAACGTCAAAACAGTAATGGACCTGTAAAGAGCAAGGAAATGAGACAAATTTATGGAGAAAAAGCCATAGTTCATGAGGTTGAAAGTACAAAGGTAAAACACAAATACAAAGATAAACCTGGACAATAAACGTCAGACGAGAATAAAAGTGACAAAGATATGAAGGGGATCAGTGTAAATCCAGACATGTTTAATTGTATCATCTTAAATAAACATGAGGCTCTGCCATGTCTTTCAAACAAAGGCGCATCATCTACACTCAGATTCCAAAGTAGAGCCTGACAATCAGAAAATTACACATTGCTCACAAGAACAAAAATCAACCGCTGAAAATTGCTGCATTACATTACTTTTTTTTCAAATGTGGAAGGCTCTTTCATGCTAGATGCATTTGCTTTCTGCATTCATTACAGTGAGAAGAAGCAGAGCCTTCGGAATACTAACTGCATACCTTTATTAAGACTCTTATGGGATACAGATTTTAAAAGAGCCCAGAATTGTTTGAGTGATTTTAAAGTTAAATCAAGGAAACCAAGGAAAACATTTTTTTGTCCACACACTAATTTCTATAATGTTTTAACGGCAGTTTAATGCAAAGTTCTAAGGATGGCAATGCCATCTGTCTGTCACTTTACCACTCTGTCTGACTGCGACAATTCTTTGTATTGAGTGAAATATCTTGACAACTACTGGACAGTTTGCTTGACATTTTCTGGTTCCTAAACCTTCTATCCACAAGTCAGAATTTGTATTTGTCCCGTTCTTTGATTCATGATGAAATACCAGAAAAACGAATGACAATCCCTTCAGCTGTAGGATACTTTGAGGTAAAGGGGCAGTAAGCAATTTTGGAGAAAGCTTTGTAGTTGTTGTGATTTTGCTGCACTGACTGAGCCTCGGACCTGCAGCCTCGGGTTTGGGAGACCCACGTGCTAACCACTAGGCCAAAACCCCTGAGTCGTAGCGTCATCACTTCTCTTAAGGTGTCGGAGTGATGTTCACAAACTGTACACTCAGTGTTGTGAGGTGCCATCTGCACAATTTGTTTTGTTTTCGCCAGGGTGGCGCACACTCAGAACCGACAACTAGCGACAGTCGGGAAATATTTTGATTTTTACAAAATGTGTATTGCTTTAGAATCACTTACTACCACTTTGAGTGCTACTTAGCAAATGTTACATTTGCTAACATGCTACACTGAGATGGTTGACATGGTAAATAATAGAAGTACTAAAATCATTGTCTTAGCATTGTGATTGTAAGCATGTCAGACAGCTAGCTGACATCAGCATAGCTCAAAATACCACTGCACAGCCTAGACTGAGTCCCGTGACTCAGACTCTGGCATGAGACAAAAGATTGAAGAATAATGGAACAGACAGACAAGCAGATGAATGGACGAAAACATAGAGGACTGAAAAGATAATCTCCCTGACAGATATAATGCATCAGTAAAAGGCTTCCTATGATGGCGAAATAGTATTTTATTCATTCCTTTCTGTATGCTGTGATGCCCATAAACACTGAATTGTGGTACGCTGTAGACTGAATGCGTCTCATTTTGAACAATAAGTGCTCATCCAGTACCAGACAGTAGCCTGAATCACATCATTATCTGTCATTGTCCATTAGTCCACGTCTACCTTTTACAGTATGAGACTGGAAGCATGGGGAGAGAGTGAGGGGCTTGCTCAAACTCTGAAAGCTTTTTGTTGGACAAGCGGAACATAAATTTAAGCAAAGTGAGCTGGGACTGAGTCCAGGAGGGATATAACAGGACATATCTTTTCTCAATGAAGATATAAATTCACTACATCAATACATAGCAGCTGCAATTGCTCTTATCCGTTGCCAGGAATAAACAAAGTAAGTTACCTGTTAGCCTTGTAATGATATTTGGAATACAGTATCAGCATGTCAAAGACGAACGTAAAATAAGGTTAACTTGGGCATGATTCTTTTAAGTTAAGGTTCATGGCATGTCATGGCAAAAAAGAAAACATAGTACGTTCATTTGAGAATAACAGGAAATTCCTTCCTCTGTGTGGAGTTTGCATGTGTGCATGAGTGGGTTTTCTCCGGGTTCTCCGGCTTCCTCCCAAAGACATGCAGAATGGGGTTAGGTTCATTGGAGACTCTAAATTGACCGTAGGTGTGAATGTGAGAGTGAATGGTTGTCCGTCTCTGTATGTGGCCCTGTGAAAGGCTGGCGACCTGTCCAGGGTGAACCCCTCCTCTCGTCCAATGTTAGCTGGGATTGGCTCCAGCGCCCCCCCGCGACCCTTAAATGGATAAAGCGGTAGACGATGAACACATCGTAACCAGATCAATAGAAAGTAGAACGTGTTTCAAAAGGTCATATGCCATGTGGAAAAGATAAGGGCAAGATGAATGCACTGAATCTCAACAGAGTCTTCTTGCCCACAGCGCGATCGTTCAATTGTTTTTAAAATGTCACCATTTTGAATCGTTGGGTTTTCGCTGTAATACGTATTGTTATATTGACCTGACTATGTAAAGTGTCTTGAGACAATGTATGTTGTGATTTGGCACTTTGCAAATAAAATTTAATTGAATTGAATTCAGTGTCCCCTGGCTCAATGAAATGGCATCCATAACTTGGAGAGACTAACCCTGTCATGGACTATCATGCATAATGTTATAGTGGATACTTAAAAATGCATAACTCTGCAACATTATCTGAATGACATAACATAGATCTTTGTCCAAAGGTGTTGTTGTACAAATATATTATGATAAACCAATACAGGTATGTCTGTTATTAAGTGCCCAGGCAGTGTCCTCTCCTTGACCAACCCAGAGTCTCTGAGAAGATTTTTTTGAATTGCCGTTTGCTGCATAGGCATAAACAAGAGTCAGAGCCTTCCTCTCCAAAACATACAGTCACAAAAAGTCAACCCTCTTGTTCTGCATGAGGGTCAAAACAAAGTCAAGTCTTTTGCAGCTCCCAAATAACTGCAGTCAGCAAGACCCTTGGTACCTTTCTACATGCTGCTCACTTGTGACCTTGAGTACCTCCCCACCAGAGTCGGGCCCCTATATGGGGCCCAGAGCAGAATTTGATTTGGGCCCCCCACCGCCACTTACACTATTGCCAATTTCTGATCATTCGCACACTTTCTGTAAATGTAAAACACTCATTATCAATTGAATCAGTTGTCACTGCCTTTTCCATCAACTGTCTGACTGACCCTAGTTGTATCGTGCCTATCGTTACAAGCAGCTGTTTAGTTTGCTTATGCCCTGGGCCGGCCCTGCTCCCCACCTTTAGCACTCATTGTAGTTTCTTCTCTACCAGAGTGCTGAAATTCCATATCTCCAGACCCACTTCTCTCAGTCCAACGTCAGCCACCTTCACCTGTTGCTTGATTGACGGGCCCAGAACTGGACTCCCATCCTTAAAGGAGGTCTGACTGCAAGCAAGCCCCCCTCCCAGGCTTGGCTCAAGAATGACACCAGGAACGGTGTCTTTTTTTGAAGGGATGCTCTTAAGACTGGCATATGCATTAAACAAACAACTTTACATAGTGTGTCAACCATACCTGCCATCTTAAAGAAGGACAACATACAATGAGTTTTACAAACAGGACATGCTTTTAGACCGTCGCTCCTCAAGGGCATTCATGATGTAGCATGTGGCTGTACACAGATAAATGGGTGGAAGTAGATGTGAGAAGAAAGACATGTGGAGCACTTTGGTAGCTGAATGCATGGTTACACTGGCTTATGACTACAGTGTCCAGGATTCAAATACAGTTGTGGACCTTTGCTGCATGTCATACCCTTTCTCTCCCACCCTTTTGTAGTTCATTCTCAAATCAAACATTACAAAACAAAAAAAAAAGGAATGGAGACTTGTACATTTGCACAGATTTGGCCAACCACAGTGTATTCCAGCACTGGAATTTTTCCATTTTGGCAGTCTGACAAGCGCTGTATTTAAAACTGGGTGCCAGAATAAGCAGTTTGACTCACAGATCTGTGAGTTTGAATAATTATCATACACCAAGACTCTGCAATTTGGTTTATAAAACTGTAGGACAGGATTTAAGTTATCGTGCTATCAATTCATTTATCTTAATCATGACGATTAAAGATTCGAAATTAGAATGATATCAACCAGGAACATACACTAACATGCATTGGATTGGCCATCACAGTATGCAACAAGGGTTTTGAAATTCTCTCTAAAGCTCCTGTTTTTCATTCTTAACTAAATTATTATTATTTCTTTCAACCGAATACAACCGTGTTAATACAGTAATAATGTTCAGTTTTTACTAAGCTATCATGAGCTTGTTAAGTTCCTTCTATTATCAACGTTTTTACATATCTTTAAGTTCATTGCTTTTTATATAATTTTGCTTCATACTTCATTATTAAACAAATTCTTTAGTGAATTTTTTTTTACTTTGTATAAAATCTCTCTGTCCCTTTTGTATATGTCACTATAATCTTGATACTGCAATGACCTAATTTTCCCAAAGGGAATAAGTCTCTTTTCTTGCTTGTTTTCTGTGTTCATGAAAATAGAAATTAATTATTTTATTCATGATTTATTCTGCATGCAGAAGGAATGTCAGTTTCAGTCTGTGTCTGTGTCAGGACTATATTGTTGTTATCATTAGTGGTCACTGATCCCCACCATAAGCTGCTTAATGTTCTGTGTCAGAATGCAAAGCCAAACCTTTCACTTTTCTCCCCCATTCCCTCTTTTTCTTACGCACACACAACTCAAGTCAAGCTGGGAATCTGTCACTATCTCTCCACCATATGAGAATCCTAAATCAGCTTGAAGGTCGAGCTGAAAAACCAGCACCATTAATCAACTTCAATGTTGCCTTGTATTGTGTTGTCTTTCCTCATTACATTTGTGATTCTAAGGAGGATTGCTGCATTAAAAACATCAATTGAATACCCTCAGTTTGGCCTTGACTGTTGACAATGGACATGGTCAATCATCATACAGCCTCTCTCCCCCGGTGCCTTTTACAATTTACATGACCCAAAAAAGCAGTTTTAGATACAAAAACAGGAGCCCTCTCCACCTCTTTGGTATTTACTCAAGGGAAATTCCCTTGCACCTTAATATGATTTATGGTCAGTAAGGGAAAGTCATTCAAGTAAGGAGGAAGCCCAGACTACATTGTGAATATAAGGTTTAGAAACACCTTGCAACTTAATATTATCAATAATTGAATCTTTGTTTCTCTCTAATATTGCCAAGCAAGGCAAGAAAAGGCACAAAGCCTCATCTCAATCCAAACAACCCAATGCCAAAATGGCTGAGCAAGTTGAATAGGAAAGAGATTCTGTTAGAATGACCACGAATAAAAGTAACCAAGGTGATGTTCAAGAGACAGTCTATTTTTCTTACTACAAAATTTCCTTTCTATGAGGTAAGAAAACAAATATGCTCAGCCAATGTAAGAGTCAACCTGCTCAATATACATCATGAAATGATATAGTGATGTCTCAACAGGACTCAAAAAACATGGCGTATAAATAAAGTGTACATTACAGCCATTTGAGTATCTCAATAGCCTAATTGTTGACATTTCCATTCAGCTGCGCCACAATGCTTTTAGTAACCTAATTCATACAGCACTGGATATAATAGGCAACATATGCAAAGCCCTCTGGGAGTTACAGTTTATGTCCTCCCAGAGGGAATCGGCTCAATCATCTTATTAACTAGTCTTTATCCATGAGTGGAATTTTATCTGGAGGATATTTGTATCCACTGTGTTATTGGGTAAATAAGCACAGGAAATCTACAGTAACTGCCCACATATGACAGAAAAAAAATTAGTGTGAATAGAAGAAGAAAAGAACACAGAATGAAAAAAAAAGAGTGTTGACAGATTGTACTGATTAAGCAAGCGGCCTGTAGCTACTGTAAATACCAGCAAAACTGAGCCTTCACCATTTAGCTGCCTGACTTCATTGGTAGCTTGAAGTAGATATCATATTTGACCAGTAATATTACCAGTTAATTACTAACTTTGATGTGACAGTATGAAACCGTTTCTCATATAATTTTCTGTGAACTAGCTTCTAAGCTTTTTGAATTGTAGTTATTAAATATTATAATGGATTTTTAGAGCTGAGGTTATTATAACCGATTCATTTATCAACTGATTAAAATAATTAATTGCAATTATTTTAATGATTGATTTTACTGTCATTGTGTGACCTGAGAGTTATTGTGTGGTGTTCTGTCAAGTTATTAACATTTTGTGAAGTTTTTTTCTTTTTTTTCTTTTTGGAAATAATGGCTCTTCATTTGAAAGGAGAATACATTCTATCTACAAAATCAAAATCTAAGTTGGTTCAATATGGTTCAAGCAACAACGAAGCTATAATATTAAGAGTACCAATCACAGTCCAGCCTTTTACCTCGCCGTCTCAATGCTCTGACTGAGGTTAGAGTAGGTTCAAGGAGCCAACACTTTAATTTCTGAGATTAATTCAGGTTTGTAGCCAGCTACATGCTGATCTGATGCCATCTTTTCCATTCCCTTACTTTTTTTGTGAATAAGTTAAGTTGTGTTCAGCACACACGGCAGTGACAGAGTTCAGACATCGACACTGATCACCTGGTCTTTTCTAGGCACTTCTATTTGAGGTCCATCTGATTTTATAGACCCCGTAACTTTGAGCAATAAAAGTAAACCTTGCTACATGTAAGTTTTATTATACAGGACTAAAACCACTTGATCACAGATACAACTATAATTCCAAGGTTACAGTTTTTTTTTGTCACATACCTGTATGATAGTAAACTCAATATCACAGTGTGGGAGTTTTGCTTTGATAAATTGCGAAATTTCCAGATGTAATTTTGGGCTCTGGTTAATGATAATGGCTTTTTTCACTTCATTATATGATGTTGAACACAAAAAAATGTAATTCCTTTTTATTCTGGGCAGACTATTTCAAAGGGGCTATGGGAGATTTAAAAAAACAATCAGCAGAATCTAAAAATGTACAGAATTTACAGGAAGCCAGTAAGAGCTGGTAATTGGGTGAATCAGGAGTAAAGAGCAGGGGAGATGGGTTTGACATTAACCTACCTGTTGTAGAGGAGGATATCTGGGACCCATATCAGATTAGAAGGGAAACGAAGGTTCTGAACCCCGGGGTAGCTCTCTGGATTCCATGACAGGTATGTGTCTGTCCAGGACTGACAGACACAATGGACAGAGAGAGTTAGCAAAAAAAATGACAAAGGGACACAGCTAAGGCATGGTCTGCTTTTGGCAATTTGTTTCTGTTGATGTAAATGTCTTGTTTGACAAGACAGCATATTAGCAACCTTCACAAATCCGATACCAAGATATTTATTTTATTACATCTTTAACAGTGTTGGTACGATGACACACACATGCGCTGTATACATAATAATAATGTGCATCATGACATTTTCCCTTATGTGCGTCATACCTCTCTTTAGAATTACGATCAACCATAAAACAGGATAAATCTAAAGATGTCCCTTCACCCAGTCAACTGTTGTCTCTTTCACGTTGTCTCTATAGCTCTGATAATGAAGTCTGGCAGTGAAACCTTGCCAAGCCAACACTTTTTTGGCACTGACCACTGCACTCCCATTTGAGCCTGAACCAATTCAGCAAGAGGCCAACTGAGCCCAGTACCAAAGTGTTTTACAGCACAAAGAGTGAGCGTGGGTTGTGTGTCGACCCTGTACCTCTTTTCATGACTTACAATGGGTAGCAAGTGATCTGTGGAATGGTGTGTGTGTGTGGGGGGTATACAATATGTTTACAAGTCACATATATAGATGGAGGCACTCAGATGTTGTAGCCATAGGGCATTCTCCCTATGGAGCAAACAGTCCCATTACTAATGAGGCCACAGTATAGTATGCTGGGCACATGTGCATGCACATACTCAAACGCAGGGAACTTATGTGTGTAATATGTATTTTTGCATTTGCATGGATGAGCTCTTGGAATTGTTTATGTATGTACATGTGCATGTCGCTGTGCATATGTGTTCACTGTGTTCAATCAACTAAAAATCATACTCTCTTCAAAGAAATCCATCTAAAGCGGGCCTGCTGACATATATGTCTCCACTCACGCAGCTAATGACTTAATCATTACACTTGTCATCAGTGCTACTTGGCGGTTTGGTGCTCGAAGAGACGACTTATTGTCATGTTTGTTGGCTGGGAAGGCTCAGCCCACAGCCAACAGAACAAATCACAGCTCAGTAACTTTGTCGACTGACAGGAACAGATGAGGAGCACACCAGGCTACGTAAGGTAACAGCTGTCCAAGAATAGGTTTGCAGTTACATAACATAAATTTAAGAAAGCGTCACTAATTGGAGACAACTAGGTTCTTATTAAAAGAGTGTGAAATTCGGAGATACACATTTCTTATTTTCATTTTATTTTCAAAACTAAAAGCAGCTCCATTTACCTACATTATGTTCAGCTAGAAGCTCAGACTGTTTCGGTGATATTAGTGACAATATTAACAACACATAATAAGCTGTCATAAGCCATAAGAGCTGGCTGTTGAGGAGGATACTGAGGTATCAAACACATTCTTAGCAAACTTAAGATCAATACAATAATCACAGTTAAAAACCAAACAACATATAATTCTATCCGTTGGGATGCGGGACATTTATCCCCTAATAAACCTGTAATCCTCAAAGCCTCCTTGAAGCAGGGGAGATGAACCGGCCCCTTCTCTGTTTCGCTGTCTGTGAGCAAGTTAATGCTCTTCGCCACTGAGGTCTTCTTCAAATTCTGCTATATCTGCAAAGCCCCCTCAAGCCATTACACCACAGTGAATACCAGTATTAAAGAGTAATTTATTCTTTCATAACCTGTAAGCCAGTCAGCGGCCATCTCAACATGACTGAGTGTAGACTGCTGTGACATCCTCAATGGGCTATGATGACCAGGGCTACTGTGATAATGAGGTTGTTTCCCCTACCTGAAAAGCCTGATACCAAGCTCCTGAAGCAACTGAGCATTTGTATTACATATTTTTATCTGACAAGCATTGGGTTTCGCTAATTAGTGGTGTGAAAGGGACTGTAGTAAGAGTGATACGGTTGTGTCTTTCCAAAACCAAAAAACAGATAATAAAATGTTATATTAGGTTATTATCAAATTATACTAAATAACAAATCATTTAAATATATATTTTTGACTAAATCTTGTCACTTCTCATAGAAAAGAAAGATGCCAACCAAGAAACTTTTCTGACACGGCTAACCTAACCATTCAGGCTTGTATTGTACACTTCATCACATGAGGCCCTAGAGAGTCCCTGAAATGTATTAACTTATTTTCAAAAGCAGAAATAATTTATCTTACAAAAAAAAGGTTCAAGCGGCAGCTTTAAATTGTGCCTGGCTCCATGTCTTCAAAAGCAGTCAGGTGTGAATCATTTTTGAAAATATGAATGGCACAGCTCATAGGACACAAATATTTGCACATAAACACCTTCCGAATAATACGCTAAATGACAATTATAACAAAGCAATCACACAAAAAAGTGCTCGGAGACGAGACGTACCAGCTGCAGCCAGGCATTTGTGATCAGCACTTGGTTCTTTTCATCCTGGAGGGGAACAGGAGGGAGAAAAACAATCAGCAGCCAGTAGATGTTGGCTTTAGACAGATAGTAAATGGAAATATTCTGCAGGGTGAGAAAAAAAATAAATACTGCTTGTCTCGTAAACATGAGGCGAGATTATGAGACAGATCTGCAATGAAGTCAAACTTTCTCCCAGATGGCTCAGAGCTGGTTGGATGAAATGAACTGAACTCTACGCCCAGGACTTGCTTTGTATTTGGATGCAGCAACAATAAACCAAAAAAACGTCTATAAATACAATTATTATTACAACTATTGGACACAGTTAGGATGACATTTTTGACAAGATGGCAAAGAGGAGCACACTAATGAGACGTGTGTGAAACAAGTCATGTGTTTTACTTGACCCTGTAAGCTTAGCTTATCTTAGGGACATAACTTCCATGAATGTAATAACAGCTGCAGCCTAATGTTGCCACGGCACATCTTAGTTCACATTGTATTGATGATTGGAAAACCTTAAAAAAATAAAAAATAATAATAACCAACAATTTGTTACCGATTGACTACATTATGACACCATTTCCAAGTTTTAGTTTATATAATAATAATTCTCAAAAAATTTCATCCTGTAAAAATGATTTAAATCTGTCTGTGTCTATGAGTTCATTTTTTAGCAGCCAACAAATTCATTAGTCAGGCTCTACCTGACCTTGCCTCATAATTTTAAAAGATCTTTCGGTTTTGTTTAATTTTGCATTATGTTGCTATTTTTCATCAAAAACTTTGGAAAGTTCCAGGATGTGCCACTCTGATATAAACAACAATGATAACAGACAAAATAGGGCAAACAGCAATTTGTGCAGGAAGCTGACAGTGACACTGAACAGAAAGAGTCAGGGGTTTTCAACAAAGACATGCAATTACAGTCATTTCTGCAGGCTTCATCAAAACAGAAATATAGAGTGGCTCCCGCTGACTTTTCTGATATTTCACAACCTTGGCCCATGGAGAAGGAAGGGTAAAAAGATGAGAGTGAGAGGAATCAAAATTGACAGGAAGAGAAGCAGATCACACAGAGACTGAGATAGTTTAAGAAAAAAAATAGAAAGAGGTCAGATGTAGAGGCGCAGGGTAGCAGAACCAAAATTTTAAAAAAAAGTGGTAGAAGTGGACTCCTTGAGTGTGTTTTACAGAATCCCATATGACAGCCACAAGTTATGCTTTTTGTTACATGCTGGTACGCTGCCAGTCTGACATGTTTGTTCCCTCTTAACCCTGAAAGATGGCCAAACTGCTTGACAGTGATAGTGAGTCAGCGTCTTCTACCCTCCTATTGTGGTTTAGTCCTTTTTTCCCTCATCTTATCTTCTACCCATGACTGATGCTGGAATAACAGGGCCTCTTTGAAAAATTTTGTTTTAATGTTACTGTGGTGAAATCAAATCATGAAATCAATTTGCTCATTTTATTTCTTTCTATTCTTCATCACAGCAGAACTTCATGGTTTTCTTTCTTATCAGTAAATTCCATACTATCCTCCTTTGTTTCATGCTGCTCATTTCACAGAAGAGTGTGCTTTGGTTTGACTTTAAGTAGACAATTTCCCTTTATTTAGGGACAAGATGGGAAATGAATGTCGCAGAAAAAAGCTTTGTTGTGATGTACAATATGTAGTATCCATTTGAAAGTCTTTGAAGATCAGCTGATGTCATTACATTGATGCAATTTTAGACGCCAAATCAAATTAGCTGAGTGTTAACATGCTCTTGTTATATATGAATTAATTTCATCCACTTCGGGAACCTCAGTTAGTTGATTTGTTATTTTTAACAGCCTGCTCTGAAAATAAACTCAAGATAAGTGAAGACTAGAAAAAGAGCATCAGCACTAATATCCTCTGTCAGTTTACCAGATAAACCTCGCCCAGCTCAGTATTTGTACAATTGAACTTGGTAATTGAGTAATTGGTTGGCAGTAGTTTTGGTGCCATTAAGCTGTATTGTATTACAATGAGAGATGTCAAATATGTTCCTCTTCATTAAAATAAATGGGGCAATTGTATGCATACGGTTGCAAAGATATTTAAGATAAGATAAGCTGAACCTTTATTGAGCCCCCATAGGGGAAATTCAAATTTGACACAGCAGCACAGAAGAGTAGCAACACAGGGGAAATGTAATAAGAAAACAAAATGGGAATAGAAACAGAAACAGAAATTAAGGTAAATAGCATAAAATAGAAAAACTATGCAATAACAATAACACATAATACAATATCGTGCAAATTTCAGTGCAAAAGTTTCAAAGGGGCCAACAAGTCAGATAAGTGAAAACAAAATTGAAAAGATTGTCTACATGTGGATAATGTTATGTAAAACTATTTTACATAATTTGACCTTGGTACTTAATGCTCTGTTTGGTAAACCTGTGAAAGTCTGGTCAAAGACCAAAAGTGAATGAATGTGGGTTATCTTCACCTCTGAGGAATGGAGTGGTCGTTCATGGGATGCATTGTTATATTTGATTGACCTCAAAACTCCTGATATTTATCGGGTTAAAGAAGCCCTTCAAAAACACATAGATGCTATGTTTGCATTCCATGTTTCTCTAGTCGCCTAAAATAAGTTATTTACTTTTCAATCAGAGGGCGCTTTACCCCCACCTAAGACTTTACCATTGCAGATTTAGCTGAAGGACTTGTCACTTTAACAGCAGCACCAGATGAAATGAGAAGAAATCTCGGCTGTCATGAAATCATCATCACTTGAATCAATCTCCCGTATTAACTTGACCTTCAAAATCCTATGAAGAATTATGTTTTGTTGACCTGTAAAATGTCTTCTTAAACCCTGTGCTGATATATTTTTTGACAACGACAGGGATGTAAGAGAAAATATGAACATGGATAAAATACACTAAGGTTTGAGATCACCACAGACCGAATGACAATTAAAATCTAATATGAATGTTCTTCTAGTCATTTTCCTTGAAATTACCCTTGTTTTAAGAGACTCCTATAGTGTAGAGAATTCCATTAACCACCACCTATATCATCATTATTATGGAGATGTATGAGCAGCTCCAGCAGGTGCTTAAACTGTTATCAATGACTAGCAAAGCAAACTCACTGCTACAACACCGTGTAGTGAAAATCGATTCTCACACAGTCGCCGCTCCTTTCTTTCATCCCTGCCTTTTCCCCTTCTCGCCTCCCTCCCTCACTCGACACTCCAATCTTATCTCCAACCATCCTTTCTGATCTGTCCCTCTTTTAAGACGTTTCCTTTCTCCACTGATGAGATAGAGCGGCCTCCTATTGTGTGTTTCACAAAGCGACATTTTTCTGTCCCTTCGGTGTAAGATCTGGTGGGCAATTGGGGAGATTTTGCTTTGGTTTTGGGTTGTTGTATTTACAGTCTTTTTTGGACCTGACCTCTTTTTAGTGTTGGTGGTGGTGGAGTTGCGTTCATTCCGCTGGAATGGGCAGTATCAGCCCTGTCTCTCTAATCTCCTCATAAATCTGCTCTGATTGGTTTTAGACAGGGATTGATGGACATTTGCCTACAATGAAAGCTCCCCAACTGTGTTTTATTGCAAATCATCTCACAGTATTTGGCCAAGGACAAAAACGTGTTTTCACATGTCCATTGTTCCGGAAATTGAATTTCAGTTTTTATCCCTTGCGAACAACCTAACAACCGTGTCCTACATCTTATTTTACTTTCAATCTAAATCAGAGGATAAGTGTTTCAAACATACCGAATCAACAAACAGAGAAAAAAAAAGAAATCATGAATCATATCTCAGAATACTCTACTGTGCTCCCTGCACTTCTTGCACAGGATGCCCTCTTGTTTTAACACTTCATAAGATAGGCTGAATTTGTGTGAAGGAAGGATGCAACATTGCCTGGTTAAACAAAAACAGTGTTGAGAGAATCAAATCGAAGTTATCTTTGTTAAGATGAATGTTTCTGGCCAGGTGAATCTTTGTCAGGAGGAGCTATAAGGAGTTCATGTTGAAGTGTTCAGTTAGTCTAGCAGTTGAGCATGGCAGAACATTTAGCAACAGAGTCATCACGTCACCAGAAACACAACTCCTAATATGCTGATGTTGCCCTGTAACTGCTGGATGTGTCAATAAGCAACTGCTTAAACAATGCATTATATTGTACAAGTTCTTCTTAATGTATTTTATCTAAAAATCTTAAAACTGTAAAAGGAACGATGTAACTGTGTAACTATACTCAGTAAAAAGGGTCAATATTTCCCACTGGTTTGTAGTGGAGATATAATATAAAGTTGCACAAAATGGAAATATGTATGTAAGTACAAGTACCTCAAATGTGTACTTAAGTTCAGTACTCAAGTGAAGTAACCAAGTTACACTCCACCACTGGACCTTATCGGTTTGGCTACATTAGGAACATGGTGGCTCTTCATACTGGTTGGTGACCAGTCCTGTTCTCGTCTGTCAGTCTGTCTGTGTATCTGTCATTATTCATGGTGATGAGCCCAGTCATGGGCATCAACCTGCCCCAGTTTCCTGGTTAAGGAGTTACCGCTGAGCAGATGGAATAATCAAAGGCCACATTACACGCACACGATTGCGCACACAAGCAGCTTTACATTATTTACAACTGCTGCCCAGGAAGCTTCAAGTCATATGGTCTTGCCAGCTTATCCATAATGCATTGAGTCACCAAACAGTGTAGTTAACAATGGATACATAGCAAACACACACACAAACACACACAAAAAACACAGACACACACACACACACACACACACACACACACTGTGTAATGAGAACATTACATTTACTTTTTAGACTTACTCTAACCTTGACAATAACTATTACTTGTCTGAACCCAAACCTTAAACTGAACCTAAACTTGTGTTTCCAGTCAGTCATTTGAAAGCTTAAAGAATACATTAAAATGTAGTTCCATATATGCTGAACACATTAATAATAGAATGGGAATCCTATGGTACATCCCAGTGTGCAGCTCTTACCATCATGCAGTCATGATGAGGGGACATGCACGTCTTGTGACCTAACATGGCTGGCTCAGGGATGTGATAGGGTTTGAGCTTGGTTTTTTTGGATGAGCACTTTGTCTATGTGGTGGGGCGAACAGGCAAGTTATGTGTGGATTTGTGCATGGGTAGGTGCATGAATTGGGGAACAGGAGGAAGCACACAATGAAGCACAGCAGAACAGATGGAACACAACATCAAATGAGATGTGACAGAAACTTTACCCAAACCACAGAAGTGTGGATCGAAAAAAGGGTTGATCTGACATGAAAAGGAGTGATGAGGGAGGATTGTGGTCGCATTGGGCTAAATATGGGTTCCTGTGTATTTTTTTTTGAGGGTGTAAAATGTGGGACAAACATATATGAATTGATGTTAATCTTTTAAACCACTCTCCAACTCGTGTGAGTTTGGAGAGTGTTTAAAGGAATTGGATATGTATCAAGGAAAACATTGATACTGCTCTCATTTTTTATATAAGACAACATCCAGTTAGCTTTGCTTATCTTAGCCCAAAGACTACGAATGGGAAACAGCAAACCTGAAGTACTGCTCCCACTAACAGTTCTAAACCTTTGACGTGATTTAATCTGAACTTGATAGAAAACCAAGCAACATTAGCAAATTTAATCAAAATCATTGACACAACATGTTGATTTACAGGCAAGAGTTAGCTCTTAACTAGCCAGTGACAGATGCACCAACCGCTAATTAAATCTTCCCATTAACTTTGGATGGAATCATGCCAGCTCTAAAATTCTGGAGCCAATCCCAGCTAACATTGGGCAAGAGGCAGGGTACACCCTGGACAGGTCGCCAGCCTATCGCAGGGCCACATACAGAGACGGACAACGATTCACTCTCACATTCACACCTAAGGTCAATTTAGAGTCTCTAATGAACCTAACCCCATTCTGCATGTCTTTGGACTGTGGGAGGAAGCCAGAGAACCCGGAGAGAACCCACGCATACACGGGGTGAACATTTAAACTCCACACAGAAAGGCCCTGGTTGGTTTGAACCGGGATTCTTGCTGTGAGGCGAAAGTGCTAACCACTGCACCCGGGCACAGTCACTGTAAGAATATTGTTTTGGGTTCAGAGAAAAATTAAGTGCAACAAGCACAAGGCATGCAAATTACGCATGTACCACAGTCACTGTAGATAAATCAGATGGAATACCTTTACAGTTTTTCTCAATTGTTTACACACAAATACTCGTACTTGAGACACAATGACCACAACATGTAACTCATTCACCAACCCCCTGAACCAATTCTACTAAACTACAAGCACAATTCCTGCTTTACACTGAAGCATCCATCATCCAGAATTTCCGAAATGAGAATAGGTAAGAAATCTACCCTAACTAGAAAATTGCAGTACTGCATATCAATACAGTACTCAATGAGTACAGTAGTACAGTATTGTCTGTGGACTGTTCTGTAGGACTGTAAAAATAAAGTATGTTTCAAGTATTTGGGAAATGTATTCCTACTTTGTATTCCTACACAGTATTTACAGTATTTTACTATTTGTTTGGCAGAACTGAAAGATTACCAACACAAGGTGGTTGGGAACGTCTTCTGTCTCCTGAACAGGAAACTGAAATCATGAACATGGTCCTAGAAAATAACGCCATAACATTATGGCAAATACAAAGAAAAATAATAGAAAACAATGAGATATTTCAAAATATTAATAGGGTAAGCTTATCAACACTGGACCGTGTCTTGCACAGAAATAATCTGAGGATGAAGCAGGTCTATATGCCATTTGAACGCAATTCAGAAAGAGTCAAAGAATTGCGATATAACTATGTGCAAGTGAGTCCTATACAATCCCACAATTGATGCATACTCTCAAAACTGTATAAATTATACATATTTCAGTATTGTAATCATAATGATTGTGCTTCACAATAGTGACCACTCCATGTCTATTTCTGATATTGTCATGTGTGTTTCAGAGAGTCCTTGAGCTAGAGGTGGCTGCAGTGGAGCACCAGTTCATCTACATTAATGAGGTTGGATTCAACCTCACAAAAAGACGAAAGAGGGGAAGGAATATCATCGGCCAGCGTGCCATTGTTGAAGTCCCTGGCCAGCGCGGAGGGTGTGCACAATGTGTGCAGCGTCATCCATCACCATGCTGCCCTTGGCCTCTACAACACTGCCCATCTGATCACACTCCTGGACACCCGACACAACACTCTCATCCAGCAGGTCAGTTGACGGCCCGAGCACCTCAGGTACGTTGTCATTTGGGACAACGTAAGTTTCCACCGCGCTGCTCTGGTTCGTAACTGGTTCACTGCCCATCCACGCTTTTTAGATGTTTATCTCCCTCCATATTCTCCATTCCTCAATCCTATTGAGGAATTCTTTTCTGCCTTGAGATGGAAAGTGTATGACCGAAATCCACAAACACGTATACTCCTTCTCCAAGCTATGGTAGATGCATGTGGAAATATAGCAGTTGATGCTTTTCATGGCTGGATTCGCCATGCAAGGCGATATTTCCCCCACTGCTTGGCCAGGGAAAATATTGCTTGTGATGTGGATGAGGTGCTGTGGCCAGACCGAAACAGAAGAGAGGATGCAGCATAGTTGTTTTTTTTACTGTAACTGTACACAGTAAATTCTTCTGTTGTTTTGTATGTAGACCACTGTATGTGCAACTTTGTGTTGGTTGTTTTTGTGGGAAAAATAAAATATTTGTTACTGTGTATTTGTGTGTTCTGAGTATAGAAACACTTATGTATGTACTGTCTGTAGTAAGTGTAACACTGAACCAAAAAAAGGCCTAAGTCATTATGATGAATGGAGAAGAAGTGTTTTCCATTCATCATAGTGTTTTACATTGAGCACATCAGTGTTCAACTGGTTCTTATAAATGTCTATTCATATGATGGTTTGTGTGTGTCATTTGAAAACAAAATACTATTTTGAGAAGAAATAACATTGTTTTGAATGTAAAGTTTCATTTTGCAGGAGAATTGAGGGGTTTTGCCCATTGTGTGTGTTTTTTGATTTGTGTGTAGAGTTCTGAGAGTATTAGGCATGCTTTCAGAAAATGTGTGTAAACAATCGAGAAAAACTGTAATATAATCAAGACAAATCAAAAATCCTGAAAAAAATTCAATACGCAACTTATTCTCTCTTTCCTCAAGCATACTCAGCTCTCTACCATTTTAGCGCTCACCACATCAATGATTTGTAGCAGTGTGAGGCCGAGGTCCACCACGATGGGTGCTGAGTCGTTCTGGACCGGTCTCTCCAGACGATTGTAGTTGACCAGAAGGTCGCGGTACAGCTTCCTTTGGTGCACACCACCATAACAGCCTGGAGGGAAAAGGGACAATACAAGACAATGAAAGGGAAGTTTAAGAGATGGGAGGAGAGGAAGAATGAGAATGATAAAGGTGATTGTGTTTGAGACAGCAGAGGAGGAAGAAAAAGAAGAAGAGAGGTTTACAGAAGCTACAGGGAACAGGTAAGAGAAACAAGTGAGAAGGAAAAATATGGAAGTTTTGTGGTAGGTTTGGAAAGCACAATGGTGGGAGGAACTGACATTTAAATTCAACTGCTTACACTGTTTGTGAAGACATAATCAACCCAGTATTTTAATAAAACCAAATGCAAACATGTTCTCACACATATGAATGCCTGTAATCCAATCAACGCTATTATTGCAAATTATTTTCAACATTGATTAATGATTTAATGATGATTTAATCAGAACTCCTGATTAAATCATGATATGCTGATATTAACTCTGTGAACTTTACTTGTGCTGACTGAGATGTTTAGTCTCTCCTGAGTTTATTAGGCCTCATCAAGTAGCTTACACTGAACACTGAGGCACCCATCTTTAACAGGGATGAATATACGTAGCAGGTAACAGCGCAAAAAAGAAAAGCTAGTCAGTTGTGAAGGTGGCATGTCTTCTATTTGGCACCACCCTGTTTCTTTCCCCAGTGCTGCTAGCACTTTTTTTTTGAGGAACACTGTCATATTACTTAAAACTCTCATAACATACCGATAGCGATGAATAAATGAAATGATCTGACATTGAAACGAAAAAAAATGCTCATCTGTGGCTGTGGAAGGACTGTGAAAACCACGTCCAATCAGAAAGTTCGGTCCGAAGAAAATGATTGGATGAACCTGCTTTCTTCCTGCTTGCGCGCACTCCGCTTGTGCGCCACACATTGGGGGCGTGGCCAGACTTCTACCAGGCAAACAAACGAAGCAGAGGCTAAAGCTACTGCTACAGGGCTACAGCTAGCAGGTAAGTTGCTACACTGAACTGAAGAAGAAAAGGAGTTGCAGAACGGCAGAGAAAGTGCCTAAAACAGCTCCCGGTCGCAACAGAAAGACAGCATCTGAGACGGCTACAGCCAAAAAGAGGTTGGATATTTCAAGGAGTAAACAGAGTAAACATCGGTGTGGCTTCTGCTTTGTTATGGATGAAAGCAATTAATTTTCTGTGTATAACCAACATAACTGTTAGATAGCTTGTGTATATATTAGCCAGCGCCAAGTTCGCTGTAGGACACTAGGTAAGTTAGCTAACGCTATGTTAGCCTGTGTTTATCTACAGCTACACTGCCTGTGTGTTTTTGCTGGATGTATTCATTGTAGTTATTAGGAAATGTCAATTGATTGTTTATCTATATTAGCTTTAAACGGGACGTAGCGTTACGTTTGTGTGTGGAGCGGGCGTAGTGAGAATGCCAGTGTGCTTGGCTAGAGGCTTGTAGTAGCAGGTGATGTGCATGTTGCGGTCTGTGTTTTTCATCACGCTGTCAGGCAAGTAGATCCCGGAGTATGCCCGACTACGGTCCGGATGACGGGCCGTAGTCATTTCATTCATTTTCACATCCTAAAATGATAATGCAATTTGATAACAATGACAATTTAAATGAAAACTCCATTTCACTTTTCATTTAACCTGCACTTCAGTTCACTATATTTAAATGTAAATGCAATATAAACAATACAGCCTAATTTTCAATTTAAGCAAGCAATGTGTAGGTCACAATTAAAATGAAAAGGCATTTCTAACCATTTGAAAATGAAATTGCAAACTCCATTTGACTTTTCATTTTCAAAGACCTGCTCTTCTCTTGGATAATATTCAAATGTAAATGCAATATTAACAATGCAGACTCATTTTTTTTCACCTTACCTTGCCTGCCGTGTCTTCAATTGGGTTCAGTCTAGATCTGTGACAGTACCTTAAACGTTTCGCCACCAGACACCCAATTGTCTGACTTTTCATCAACAAAAACATACGCCATCAGAACAATTTGAAAGATACAATAGCCTATACGAACATAAAGTCCCTCTGAAACATGGAGGAAGAAGTTTCTTCAAATCAAGGCTGCCACCATCACAGCATTCACAGAACTGCCAGACTCCCTAATCCTTCACTGTCTCACCTCAGCCAGAACTGAAAAGGTCCCCGACTGCATTTCCCTGGTGACCGTTGTCCAAATTAGATGTCGTCTCAACATATTCCAGCAATCATGCAGTGACAGCCGAGACGTGAGTGTGCCCACAATGGCTGAGAGAATGACTAATTAGCTAATGAGGTGTAAATAAACAAAGACAGATCGCTGTGTGTTTGCGCGTGAGGGTGTTGGAGAGTGTCAGATAGGGCACCCCTTTATCAGGGAATCTGCATAATGGGTAAGAGTGGCAGCCAGCAAAAGCATCGAGAGTCAATGGAGTGAAACAAGCACAGCCCAAACAAGCTGAACAGCAAAGAGAGAGTGTTTGAATAAACACATCTCCGATAGTTGAGCCTTTTACTTCCTGCATTACTTAGAAAGTGTCTCCATTTTTTGTGATGGATTGCACTTTCAAGTACAATAAGTTTCTGAACACATGGAGTAATTCTTACTCCAGTAAGAGACACAGACATCTTATAAAACCTCCTTGGACAGACTAAGGTTTTGCTTTAACAGGTTGGCTGCCGTGCCTGCATTCAGTCTGTCAGTTAGTTGTGTTGAGTTATTCCAATGCGTCCTCAGGCAGTAGTGTGTCTGTGTTATCTGTGTTTTGTTTGCATCATGGGCAGCTTCCTGACAGCTGTACAGTATGTTTATCCTTACAATGTCCCATATGTGATGATTTATGTCAGTCGTTCAGTGGTTATGTAATGTCTTTCATACTGTGCGCCTCCTTTTTAATATGTGCTGCACGTTTGTATTCCTACAGTTGTTATAATGTCTGCAGCCTTTGGTTCAAATTAAGATATTAGCCACTGTCTCTTGATGTTGACAAGATATACTTTTTTTTTAAGACAGTTGTGAAATGTGAAGAAGTTAACACTGCTGACCGACAATGTTTGAACTTCTTACCTTGCAGCTGTGATTCAGAGGTGTACTTCATTGTGTAATAATCAATATTTTTTAATATGAAACTCATGCATGCCAAATCTTGTGGCCAAAAGGTTGACACATTTCCAGACTTTGAGCCTTCTGTTGATGTTGACATTGATCTCCATAGTACATTAATGGAATGTCATTTGGCTTACCAGACTCTGTTGTCAATAACTATTGTCTAATAATAAAGCTCAAGAACTAAATAACACTTAATTAGACCTATTCAATAATACCATCACCTTTGAATAAATGTATAAATCCCAGTATCTTATTAGTGAGAAAACCTTACAAGAGCTAAACATCAGTTTTTTCTTAACCTATTAAAACATTTACAGGCAGACAGATTGAAGCAGCATAAATCACCAATAATATGAAACAGTTAAACATTGGCACAGTAGAGGTTTAAATAGCGTATGAATGAATGGCGAATTGGAGGGGCAGACAGACGGATTATTAAATAGTTTATTGAAATGAATTGAGAACAAAAAAACTCATGAAAGACTGCTGAAAAAGTGCTGTTATAAGATGAGGGATAAGAAGAGAAAAGCTAATCTGTAGTTCAACATCCCTTTACTGCCCCAGCGTACTTGGCTGACAGTGTGACCTCTCAAGTTAAAGGAGGTCGCAAGGGTTTTAAGGAAGACCAGATTACTGTCTCATTATGTTGTGTAGGCCTGGGGGCAACTACTGCAACCATGGCAGCTACTCTCCCGCTCCTGCTTTCACACTTTATCTCCCCTGAGTCTTTTGATGTGTGTAGCAGCAGCAGTTTATGGATCATTTAATAAACAGAATTATTTATTATTTATTAGAAGCACTATATTAGGATCACTTCTACATTTGCGAATCATTGTAGCAGCAGTGCAATGCATGACATCACCAGATGCAGTTCAAGAGCTTCAGTTAATGTTCATATAACATTAGAATGGGGAAACATTTGAACTCAGTGACTTTGACCATGCTTGATTGTTGGTGCCAGATGGGCTGCTGATCCCCTGGGGTTTTCACACACAATGATCTCCAGAGTTTGCTAAGAATAGTGTGAAAAACAAAAACAGCCAGTGAGCAGCTAGCCTGGGACCCAGACGAATTCTGGGAGCTCATTTCATTTGCTCTGCCATTGGGAAGCGATTTCCTCTGGCATAAAATTTGCCGGTCCCATCACAACCGATTATCTGATAATGGGCGGGGTTTTTACTATGATGTGGAGAGAAGCAACTTTTGTTAACAACCAAGGCTGCCGCTGATGAACGAGCGTTTGACTTAAAGTATCCGACATTTTCAAACTTCTCCCGCAAATACGGCAACACTGGTTCACAGACATTGTGGAATCACCATCACAGACATCTCCTCTCTGCTATAGTCTGTTGGAAACGGAAAATGGCTCAATCTCATTTCACCCCTTAGCCCTACCCCTCGGTTTTGCGCGTTCACATGGAGGGGTGCCTCAATTCCCTCTGGTATCAAGCGGGAGGGCTAAGGCAGAGGGTTAGATGGCCCTCCAAACTGAGATTTTCCAGACCCACACTCAAAACGGGGGGCTGTGAGATATGCCCTGCAAATCAACGGCAAGTTGGCTGAAAAAAAGTTCAAGGCCAAAGTAACTCTGTTAATAATTTAAGACAGTCTTTGTCTGTTGTTTCAATGTATTATGGCGCTTTTCTTCATAACAGTCACAAAAAAAAAACTCTAGTCGCAAAAGCAGTTTTATGCGTTATATTAGTACAACATGTGACTAATGTGATGTGCTGTTTCGTCATTATAAGACCACAGGGTATTTTCAGTGGGATTCACCTGTCATGTCATCCCCGAGATACTGTAATTAGCATGTTTGTTATTTGAATATTATGAGTATGTCACCATAGTAACTGCAACAGCGTATTTACAATGATATCGCACTCATTCAAGGCATGTTGAATCTCCGGTAAAAACAAGTCGCGTCTTCTTACGTAAAGCCATCGGCGACTATTGATGACGTATCGCGTTCGGATGGGTGTCGAATTTTGTAGGAGTGGATTTTTAAACCTTTCCCCTTGTATTGGGCCTAATACCCATTTGAGTATTAGTCTGGCTAGGCCAGGCTAATGAGTAGCAGATCTGCTGATGGAACTGCCTTTTCGATGAGAGATGTAAGGTAAGGTAAGGAGCTGACCAGAAAGGCTACGGTAACTCAGGTAACCAATTTGTGCAACTAAAGTGAGAAAAAACCAAAACATTTTTGAATGCATAGCATGTCAAGCCATTAGGTGAATGGACTTCAACAGCAGCAGAACATGTCAAGTTTCACTCTTGTCAGCGAGAAATCTGAGGCTGCTGTGCCTAATCAACAATGGACAGTTGAAGACTGGAAACGTAGCCTGGTCTGATAAATCTGGATTTCTGCTGTAGCTGCAGATGGAAGGGTCAGAATTGCATCAGTGATATAAATCCATGAACCCAACCTGCCTTGTGTGTATGACCATGGAAATGGTCAACAGTTTACCCAACATTTCTCTCTTCCTACTTTTCAACACAATCAACACAAGCCACAATATGCATTTACATCACTGAAGCAAAAACAGATGTTACACATCAACATACATTACGGGGGAGTCACAAGGATAATAATTCCTGCGTTTATAATTTGCTTATTGTACTTCCCATAATAACAAAACAAACAGAAATAACAATGTAAAACCATTTATTATTAATGCACAGATTCATTTTTTTCCAGCCCTGAGTAGAGTCTCCAGGTATTCCTTTCAGCTCCAACAGCCTTTACCAACAAAGTAGGTCAGTGTATACAGTACTTAGCCTGAGCGGGTAAACTGAGGGCTTATTAAGTTGTCAAAGCACAAAATCAACTACCCCCAACCTGTAAATGTTTGCACATACAGTTTAATCGATGTGACATGTTGCAGTGAAAGCTAAGGCCACTGTTTGTACATACTGTACATTCACTTTGAAAAACTTTGACTTCCCCAAACATTTCAAAGCCTTGGTAGGTCTTATCCTTCCCCCACAAGCAGCCACATCCTTAACCTCAGAGCTTCCAGATCACATACAGAATTTCTGAATTTGTCCTTGGCGAAACCACACTACCACTTCTATCTTCTCGTGCATCTTCCAGTTCGCAACTGTTGTTTTTTATCACCACGTTTTCAGCTAAAAATCCAGTGCTCGCTCATTTGCTACATGAGCCAAAACCTCAATAGAAACACAGAACATGCCAATACATGCAGAGCCCCAACATACCCTGGAGGCATCTATCAACTTCAAATGGCTACCATATATCTCCCTCATTGCATTAGTGACCAATCATATTTCAATTCTAGAGCCCACAGGGTGTATTATTTGATCCTCAATCATTAAAGCTCAGTTGTATTGTACAGAAATAAAATGGTCGTCTTTTTATGGCAGGGCAATTCAGTTTAAGAGTTGTTCACCCTTAAAAGCTCTCGCTGCTATCAAAATATTTTTTACGGACTCTGTCACAGTGTGCTGTCACAGTGTGCTTGTGTTTTACTGTCGCAGACATTGACACTCAGGTGTAATAAATCATTGAGCCAAAACCTCCCATGGGTTTGACATGTTCCCAAGTGATAAATCCAAAGCAACTTTCATGGAAGACAATGGATTGAAATTCTTAGGAAATTTGAGATTTTTGCCTTATGGCTTATGAGGTTTTACTGTATCAGTCTCAGTTAATGTTCTTAGAGTTTTCCAGCACTTTAGTATTGCACTATTGTTGTAATGTGAACTTGACAATGTGACCTGTCATTAGCTTTGAACCTGTAACCCATAGCAGCATACACTCAAAGATGCATGAAAACACATTCACTAACACTAACTGCAACCAACACTAAGACTAAACTAAGACTATGTCCTTTTGCTGAGCACTAGGGCTGGGCGATGAAGAAAATATCAATAAATAGGATTTTAATCAATAGCAACATAACAAAAGTCCAACATATATCGATATATTGCTTATGCATTGTGCAAGCAGGGTAAGGTAGGGTATCCTAAGAGTTATTTCCTTTACTGGTGGTAAATCTATTCTTTTAAAACAGTAAAGAACGACGGTCAATGATGATAAACATTTTTTTTCATTTCTAAGGCAAAGTGGAACTGTACCGTAATTTTCGGACTATAAGCCGCGCCTTTTTCCCCCCTTTTTCTACCTTGCACTTTATATAACGGTGCGGCTAATCTATGGATTTTTACAGCTAACGGCCACTAGGGGACCTCCCAAATCTAACAGGTTACAGTCCACCAACTTTAACTCTACGGGCTCTATGACCGGTCCGCGGTCCACAGTTAAAGCAGCGAAAAGCAACTTTCGCTCAAGTTTGCGAGTGGATCCTGATGGCTTGGAGGAGTGTCAAAACATCCACGATCACCAACGGGTTCCGAAAGGCTGGACTGCTGCGTGATGAAGAGGAGGACGCCGCCACAGGCTCAGCTGAGGCCCTTCAGAGGCTGTTCGATTCCGACAGTGACGAAGAGGAGTTTGTTGGTTTTGAGAGCGACAACGAAGGAGAGAGGAGAGTGGCTGACGAAGCCACCCTGAGCCTGTTCGTTTCCGACACTGAAGATGAGGACTTTGGTGGTTTTAGTACGTTATGCAAATATGCAACTTGTTTGTTGAAATGTTAATAAATGGGAGCTTCCTCAAGCAGCCATCTCTTTCCCGACAATCCCCTCTGTGCACGAACTCGTACATATGGTAATTAACCTTTAAAACACCTGCGGCTTATAGTCCAGTGCGGCTTATAGATGTACAAATCATTCACTTTAGCTGCTGCGGCTTAAACTCCGGTGCGCCTTATAGTCCGGAAAATACGGTAATTTAACATATTAACTGTTAGCAGTTTAAAGTACACTTGAATATAAACGTATAAAATTGCAATTTTCTCAACAAATATACATAACATATTCACATACCAAATGAAACCTCATATAACTTTGATAATTCAACACTAAATAAAAGTTTCAGTGCTTTATACAGCAAAATACTCCAGCTTCAATGTTACACACTGACGGCTGATGTGCTTGGCATGCTGCCATGTGGTCATGCAAGCAGTCCAACACAGTGCATCCAAATGTTCATCAGTAACTGTCCTGCCTCCAAAGTATCAAAATTCAGCAAGTTGCGAGCACACAGGAATACTGTTCTGTGTGTTTACGGTACCCAACCCTAAAGCAGGATGATGAGGTTTATCACGTAATTGGTTTTAATGTTCTACCTCAGATTTTTAAAATTTCCATTACAAAAAGTAGTTGGCCATAAACGCTGTGGCCATAAAGAAGAGCTGACAACCACAACCTTCACTCAGGAGCCAAAATTTGTCTTTAAACTTGACAGAAATAATAATGTTACTTTTATTGTGATAACTATCAATATTGACTGCATAAAAATGTACATCTAGATCACATTTTTGGCCATATCGCCCGGCCCTACTGACAACAGCATGCTCACATACCAAGCATGATATAAAATCATTGAATCAAACATCTCAGTAGGCCATGCTTAGGAATTAGGTTGAGTACAGTAGAGAGCAGCTGTGGAGACTATATGAAATTCACACCCCTAAGCAAAGTCTTGGCTTTCCCATCTTAGAGTACAACATATTGGAGCTTTCGAGGGCCAGAAGGTGAACCCTGACAGCTTGCTGCTTGCAGCAAAATAAACTTCACACTAAGAGGGATGTTTGAGGACAGTAGGACAATGCCTGTTTAGAGCACAGTCGGTCTTTAACGTCCAGTTAACAGATAGTAGTAGAAAACAATGAACACACAATAAAAAAAACCCTAACACAAGAAACCCTTAACACATTACATATCATTTTCCTCTTTTGCGAATATAAAATCATTGATTAGTAAAGCTTTAAACTAATGTTTAGTCCATTATTATGACACACCTCAAGCTCGATAAAGGACAATACAAGTGGACAAAAGAAGACATGAAGCTTAAAACCCCCTAGAATTTCCATCAATCGCCTCTCCTCTAGGGTGAGGAAAACATTTTTCTATTTTTATTTTCAATCATGACACTCAATGACTAATGAAATAACCGATTTTTTAACTGATGTTTTCACTAGTGCAAATCCCTAATCAGCTGCAGTGGGAAACACTTATTTTGTTCACAGGTTAGCAGAGCAAGAAACTGTTAATAGATTTTTTTGAAGGCAATTAGACAAACACCCAAGCTGAAGCAGTGAAGATCAGTAGAAAGAAGTTTGAACATTGTCTTTCTTTCACATATACAGTGTATATTTTTTCAATTCTATCAAGTGATAGCAGATATTGTCTCACTGCCTAGTCCAGACCACATGACATACTGCACCCAGAGAAATGTTATGTTGTCCTACAGACTCTTACCAAAGATTTGTGGAACACTAACCATTTTTTGAAGAAGGAAATCCTTCACTTTGCTCAGTGACGAAAGAGGCAGTGGTCAATTTGGCACGAACTACCCTCCATGCATTTTTCTGATATAGAAAGTTGTTGTATGTTGTATGTCTGGGGATTTGGTATCATGCTTGTTAACCTCTAGAGATTCTGTGAAAATGCTCTTTAAACTGTTGCAGTGAGGCATCCCAATCCTGACATATCGGAGGGAAAAAACAACCCAGACAACTCTTGTTTGCCTTTTTAACAGCAATTAAGTTTAAGGTGCTGTCCTCCTAAATCTGATGTAAGTGTCTGTTGGGAGAGACTGAAACAACAAGGGCTGAAGCCTTGTTACTCATCACCAGTTTGCATGTTGGACATCTTTTTTTCTGGTCCAATGAGAATGAGAGTACCAAAGCAAAATGTGCATATTAAGTGCGAGTAGAGACATAAAATGGGATTCTACAGACATGCTACAGAGATTTAACCTCCTCTGAGGCTCCTCTGGTGTCTCTCTCCACTGTGGTCATGCACTGAACAATCCTTTAGCTGCAGATTACACTGAGGGGATGAAAGGCCCCAGTGGACTTCATGCATCGCCCTCCTTATTCTGGGCCAGATGTTGTCGGTCTATGGAATAAGGCTCGCTGCGCGCGCGCGTGCGCGCCCACACGCACATGCGCAGACACGAACCCATGCTCATACAGCAATTTATTAAACCGTGACACGAGGGATTCAGCTTCAAATATACAGCCTCATGACATTAAAAAAATATATCATGAGAAATATTTACAGTTGAACCCTTTCACAGTTGTGGATAAAGACGTTCCTGTGACGCGGGATGTGCAGCGAACCCCCGAACTAAGCCGAAGTCTTTCTTAAGTACAGCTCTCGTCTTTCTAACAAGTTTTGACAAAAAACTAAAATAACTATATTAAAAAAGAATATATATATAAATATACATAAACAACTAAATGGAAGAAAACCCCCATTTGAATTCATTTGGCATCTTTTGACACCGATGTGGACACAAAGACAGACTGACGGCCCCTTCGGTGACCCACCTTGACAGCAGAAGGTCGCCCACAGGTAGAATCCAATCAATACACATCCTGTGGACTTCCGAGGCTCCATGTCTGCGGCGGAGCACAACTCCGTCTGTGGCCCGCTGTCAAACTTCAGGGAGGGAGGACCGCTCGGTCAGGCGGCTGACGCGTCTCTCTCTCTCTCGTCTCTCTCTCCTCGTCTGATGCTGGACTGGACGCGCGCACACACACACACACACGCCCGACGCGTCTCTCGTTCTATTTGAGTGGCCTGTCTCCTCAGGAGTCAGCGTGGATTCCTCTCTCTGCTCCTCCCCCTGCGCTCAGCTGCAGTTTTATATCAGACATCTCGGGTCTCGGGACGTCCATGTGCGGTGATGATGACAGCCACCTGTCCGCCAGCTGCTGCTGATGCTGATGCTGCGCAGTGCCTTCAACTTTCGTCAAGGTTTGTCATCCTCATCTGCTTTATGGACAGTGACTCAAGGAAAGATGACAACGCACACTCTCAGCACGACAATTTCCAAGGTCGACAGGCTCCGCCCCCAGAGACTTTGGAAAACTTGTATTTATTTATTACTCATTTAAATGTTTCATTATAAACTTGCATGCATACCCTGCGCTCGAGTATATTTGTTCTACATTTGTCCTGCCACTATCATATTGACACTTTTTTTGTTTTTTACACAACATAAAACATGTCTTTTGGTGTTTGGCTCCCACTTTAATGCTGTGCCTAGCTCTATTTGCCCCGCTGTCACTCTCTCTCTCTCTCTCTCTCTTTCTCTCTAACTGTATAGCCATAGTCACCAGGTCTGAAAAGTGAAGCCAATGCAGAAGTGCCTTAACCCTGTAATTTTTCTGGAATGACCAATAGTAGGCGACTCCACTGGTTGCATAAAGAGGTCTGTGAGAAAATGACTCTACTTCTCACTTGACTTATAATGTCAGTAAACATTTTGGTGATGGTTCAATCTCTAGTTTCAAGTCTTATTCAACACAACATGATGTTCATTTAGTAAATTATGGCGAAGCATATTGTATGCATTACAACATGGATACAGCATGATTGAAAGCTTGTACCGTCCAATCGGTGCATGGTTGAGGGTGTAGGTCGATGTGTTTTGGAGTAGCTCTCAGGCAGTCGGCTCCGGCAAATATGGTTACATCTGGTTCCGAAAATATAAGATTGCACTTGTCAAAATACTATTCATAAGGATTTTAAAACAGCGGTCCTCAAACTGTTGGGTGACGTCACGGTGGGTTGGCACTTGGCTGCTCAGGAAGAAATCCTGCCCGCATTGGTGTCCCTTTAAAACTTCTATAACATTTTTACCGTCCTCAGCAGGCAGGCAGGATCCAGCATTTTGGTAGAAGATGCCGCTTTCACTGTGCACGTTTGCAACAAGTAAACAGTTCTCCACTGGCGGACCTCAGCTTGTCAGCCTGTACAGGCGCACCCCCCTTGACAAAGGGACTCCAAAAGTTACCCTCCCAAGTCATATTCCCACCAAGTTTGGTGAAAATCTTTCCATGCGTTGCTTAGTTATTTTGCACACACACACACACACACACACACACACACACACACACACACACACACAAACCAGGCAAGTTCAAAAGATATTTGCAGATCTGCATGTGTAGATGCTTTTTCTCTCATTCACCTCCAAACTCCTGTCATTCCTCTTAAAGTATCCTCCTCATGCACCTCCTCTTCTTTCTCCTCAAGCGACCTCGTCCACTTTTGTAATGAGTCAGCTCTTGACAATATAAACCGTTACATAGCCCCATCTATCACTATCCTGTCTTTCATCCAGGGGCAGCTGAAGAAACATACCTTATTGGGGGCTGGAGAGATACGTTTAAAGCCCAAAGCTGAACTTCAAGTTGCTCATCTGACTCATGAGACAACGGATTTTTGGCAATTTTGCTTCTCTTTTGGTGATTTTGAGCTTTTTTGTGGTCCTGTTTGAAATGTAAGACAGAAACTATCACAACAAAGACAGGAGGACACTGCTTTCCTGCTGAGTTTGGTGCTTTTGTTTTGTTGTCAAAGACAAAAGATTTAAATCCTGTGGACAACTTTTCCAAACCCCAGGCACATCAGCATTCCCAAATGTCATCAAGACCAGATAACTTTCCCTTCCGTAGAGAAGAGTAAAACATTTGGTAGTAAGGGGGTAGGTTTTGTTTCATTTTGATCTAGTAGAAATTAATGCCAAATGAATGTTGATCACCCAGTGAGAGTGAATGCCCGTACAAGGTTTTACCACCGTTTCTATCACTCTCAATCTTCATCACTCTCTTTTTCTGGGTTGAGTTTCCACAGTTCCACTACCAGGGAAAAAGCTACAGATAGCAACCATGAAAAACAAAATCACTATACTCTTCCTGTTTTGGTTGCACAGTGATAGACAAACTTCCTTTGTGTCATAAAGCCAACCTTCATTTTTCTTTGAAAAACAGCAGACAGGATTGCAAAGTGAAAGTGAGGCTTAAGGTTGGGGCACATCAACACCACATTAAACAACTCACATTGACAAAGACTGCCTGCTGTGTCTGCTCTCATCGCATGTGTCTTGCTGCGTCAGGCAAACAAGATTGTCCCCGGAACACACAGACGAGAATAAATCCAACGGCCAACTAGCTCGTACGTTCTGTGCCTGCGGGAGAGGAGTTAACTCTCCATACCAGCAGGGGGCAGTAGTTTGTAAACGTCATTCAGAAAGGGAAACCAGAAATTATTTTCCTGTAATGTCATACAGAGGAGGCCTCTCTTGGGTAATGTTGATCAGTTGATCCTCCACATCTTTGTTCCAAACAGCCATGTCGACCCAGATTGACAGATAGATGAAGATGAACTGGCTGCGAGCGGACCTCTTTAGTCTTGTGGGTGTGTACCCTCTTCATTCATCTCGTTTGATTTCTTTTCGTACTTCTGTTTCTCTTCTCATGCTCCGATTTGCTAAATCTAAACAGGTAATCAGAGTCATCTCTTCCATCAGCAGTCTCCAACACCGATTCAACATGTTCGATCGGCAGTGAAGCAGCTTATCGACGAGAATAGACGGCCAACAATTTTGACAGTGCTGAACGCAGTGCCACGACTTGGACTATCGACACTCCTCGACGGTCAGATGAGTTCAGACAGCCAACCGTTGCTTTGGTGTGTAGCACCCTTTATAGGGAACCAGTCTAATTGCTGATGGTGTCATTATTAGTTAGCGAATATACATTGTGCGATCAACCTTTATTTCATAATGATAAGGTAAAGCAAAAAAAGCAAGCAAAAATGACATTTTTGAACCCATGTTGATAAAAGCTCATCTCATCACATCCTTTTGTAATCAGGTCTACTCAGTTCTGCTCAGTTCAGTCGGAATATGGTAGCCTGGCATAGCCAGACTATTACTCAAACCCATATTAGTCTGGGACCTCTCGGTTCATTTTCGATTTCAAGAGGCAAACGCAGACGAATCATGTGACGTCTGTTTGGCGACGTGAAAATGTCAACAAACTAGAGCGTGCAGAGAGAAGATGTCTGTGATGATGATTCCACAATGTCTGTGAACCACTGTTGCTGTTATTGTGGGAGAAATTTAAAGATATCGGGTACTTTTAGTCAAATGCTCGTTCGTTGGCGGCAGCCATGGTTCTTTACAATTGTGATCGGACCTGCAAGTTTTCTGCCGTGGAAATCACTTGTCCAATGGAAGAGATCCAGACCGTATTCTGGCAAGGCAAATTTAAATGAGCTCCCGGAATGCGTCTAGGTCCCAGGCTAGGAACATGGGGCTTCAGCAGCCTGAATTATACAAATCAAGCACATAATCTAACCAAATTTAATACATTTCTGTTTTGTTCTTCAAATGCACAGTCTGGAGCATGTGTGCAATAAGAGGCAATTTCCTACCAATCGTAGGTGAATAGACCCTTAAATCGGTGAATTAAGTCAGATTTTTCTGGTCATCATCTTGGAATTCAACACTTAGAATTTTAGCATCGCAAACATCGGCCATTTGACCCAACATTTTACACCGAGGACACCATCCATAGATGTTTCCCTACTGCGTTCTCAGCAGCAGTGGTGCAGATGATAAATCAATTTAGATGAACACGTTTTCACATTAGCGTGCACCACTGGAGGCGTCTGTAATCAGCGTGGCAGCCGTCCAGAGTGGTGAATTTTTTGGTGCCAGTTGTTGAAACATATTGCATCAAATAATTACCTCTAACGAGACATTCGCCTGAGCGTCATGCATGGTGCTGTCAGCGAGAGGAAAAACCTCCTCAGGGCACACGGGCAGCACACCTTACACTGTCCTGACACGATACGCAGTGTGTGTGTGTGTGTGTGTAGGTGGGGGTTGGCAGGGAATCATTGGATAGCCTCACTAGCATTAACAGAGATCTTTCAAGTTGTTGATTAGCGTGATGCACTGATGATCTGTTTCCTGACGCGTTCGCTTACTCAGATAGGCCACCCCCGCTTTCTTTGAGTTCTCTCTCTCCATTTGTCTTCCTCTGAGTCATCCTTTCCCTCACTCACACTTTCTCTTGTCTTCTCTTTTCTTTTACTCTTCACCCATCTGCCACAACCCCCTCAACCCCCCTGCTGTTTCTACTTTCTGTCCTCCCTCCTCCTCCTCCTCCTCCTCCTCCTCCTAGGCCGACCATCTTTCTTCTCCCTCTCCGTTTCCGTCCCTCCACTCGTCTGTTCTGCACTTCTGCAGCTCTGCTTGTGGGCATCAGATGCACTGATGTCCTCAGACCATTGCGAGAGCGCCTGCAGCGTTTCCCTAGTTCTCACTATCTATCACTCTCCCTCTCCCACATTGGCTCCAGCTTTAATGTGTGTAAACCCCCACCTCCCCTATTCTTCTGTTTCTGTCTCCCTCTGGCTTCAATCTGGACACATGTATGTGGACTGCTATCGGATCAAATTAAATAAATGTCCTCTAGGCTGAGCTTGGAGGACTTTGGCGTCGGAACAGGGTGTATTTGAGAGTGTGGACTTTTGTGTGTTTTTCTGTGTGCACCTGTTTTATTATGCGTTGTCTCTTCTAGTCAAACTGAAAGAGACCCCCTCCCTTTATCACCCAAAACACATTAACATACAGTGCACAGCCTCAAGCCCAATGCCATACACATCATAAACATGTAAGCAACATCTCATGCAGAATCATCAAGCATCAAGGCGGACTCCTGATTTATGCTGAGGTTTATGCCGTTGCATATGTCTCAGCATACTTCATCATCTTACATCAAAATGTACTGTACGTGTACAGGCCAAGTTCACGTCATAGACTGCAGCAGCTGTGTAAGAAGAGTTAAGAGAACTGTTGAAGGGGACAACTACTCATGCTTATCTAGACCATCAGGATCAAAGCAGGATTACACACATGAAGATTCCAAAACAAACGTAAAAGTCCCTGAATAACAATATAAAATGATGTACACATGTATTTACACATCCACCAACATGGAACAACCTTTATTTACTTGGAATCCTATTTCAATCCAGCTGTATTTTTGTGGAAGCTGCAGAAATCTGCAAAAAAATTAAAAAGAAATGAATAAAAACGCTTTTCTGAGGTGGAAGGGTCAATGTATCAATAAAAGAAAAGTGCCTCAGCCTCAACAAATAAATCATGACCTACAGTACATGAAAGATTTTTCTGTTCATGAATGCAGTGATGTAATGTGACCTTTGCCGTGTCCACCAAACATTTATTTACACGTGATGGGACTTGTGGCCTTCGGCTGCAAAATCCATAACCATTAGGCCTAACACAGCTACTCTCTCACGGCAGTGCAAGATGTAATCCTTCTTCTGTTAACCCTTTTCTCTGCCTCCTTGGCATCTCTATCCATTTCTTCACTTTCTTTTTTCTTGTCTAAGTGAGCGAAAAGAGAAGCATTCACAGACCACTTTTCACTCAGACTATCTTCCCTTGTGACAGAAGACATTAAAGCTAAAGGTCATGTTTGAAGTCGGGCTGTGATTGCTTCGAAAGGCAGGCCAACACCTACAGACGTAGAGGCAGAGGTGAGCAACCAGCACTTACAATGACCTCTTCACAGTGCTATAGTGCTCGGTGTTATGCTGGGAAACACAGGTATGACATTTTATTGCTTTAGTCCCTTTGCATGATCAGTTCTCTCCCGGAGCCGCTCGCAGCCACAGAGCCAGGAATCCGACTCCACTGTAATTTCCCCATTGTCCACAACCTGGAGTTGACTCATTAAGAATGCATGTGAGACTGATTTGTGGAGAATGGGTGTCTCAATCCAGATGAGCTTCAATTTACACTGGTGACAACAGACGTGGCTCAGAAAATTGAGTCGTCACATATGTGCCCAGATGTAAGCCCAGAAAGTGCTTCTGTGAACACCTTCAATTCTTTTCTTGTTATTTGGAACTGGAGCTGTATGTCGGTAACACAGGAAATAAAGTCTGCTCGTCCCAAATGAATACCAAGAAGAGGCTGTCTGAATGTTGTTCAGCACGAGCTGTTATTATGTGTTTTGAGCCGGGGTCTCTGTTGAGCAGTGCCATGACTTTAAATTGTATTACTCCACACAGGGCCCTATACATAATCACTCTCTGTGGGCCCCCTGAGAGAACCTCCACTTAATACATAGGACAGTCTCTCAACCAATGTATATGACCAATTTTTAATTTATATTATGACCCTAATTACTTAGAAATCCCTAATTTAAAACTAAATTCAAGGCTTTCCAGTAGTTTGTTATTTGTTTTTATACCCGACGGCTGCCTTGAGTAGTAATAATGGCGGCGCCATACATTGCTACAGTTATGAAGCAGCTAATGGTAGAAGGTAGCATGGACCAAACATCTCCACTTTTTTAAGTTAAAGTATTTGTTGCACGTGTGGACACAAAAGAGACTTCCAGGCATGCATGGGTTTTAACCATTCTTTTACTCCAGTTCTGGAAATGCGGAGACACACACACATCAGCACAACATGTCTTCACACTGCAGGATGTCTGGTCGCTCGCGGTTCACTCATTTACCACTTCTATATAACTGCGCTCAAACTCTCAAAACGGCACTCACACTGACGATATTTAACTCACTCATGCAACTTAAAT
Source organism: Scophthalmus maximus (assembly GCF_022379125.1). Classification (NCBI taxonomy): domain Eukaryota; kingdom Metazoa; phylum Chordata; class Actinopteri; order Pleuronectiformes; family Scophthalmidae; genus Scophthalmus; species Scophthalmus maximus. Next base: position 24,775,984 of record NC_061522.1, read on the forward strand.
TATAGTAGGCTACAGGTGATTGTACACTTGATGTCTCCAATAGCTCAATGAGGCATTTTTACAAGTGCGTTATACTTCGCCAAACTCCGGTGTAAACTCCTCTTTACAACAATAAAAGCTCCATACTCTCGCACACGCTGTACATCTGTGTCGCTACTCTAACACACTTTACTCTTGTTGGTGCTCACCTGGAAATGCAGAGACACACACACATCAGCACAACATGTCTGCACACTGCAGGTTGTCTGTCTAACGAGTGACGTGTGTTCCTTCCCGCGTCTCACCCAGAGGACCCCTAAGCTGCCCAAATTGCCTGAGTTTTACCCATTCAAATCATCATCGGCTTACTACAAAATTACAGTTTAAAGGGTTAAAATCCAGTGTTTATTCACATATTGCTGTGAAACATGCAAGTCCAGGATAAACCGCATAGTATTTGTGCATTTAATTGTTGCAATAATTACCGGAATGTTAATTTGGAAGATTAAATAGAGATATGAAAGAGATACTGTGACAAAATATGTTTATTTTTGGGTTCATACTATTATGTGTTTTATGAACATTAAAACATGTCTGGAGGGACAGTAAAGACATGATACTGGCTAACCATAAAATGGACCATATTAACAGTACAGTTATTCAATATAACTGAGGAGGATTCAGTGAAAGGCCACTGAATCCTTTTGCCATCTTTTCTTTTCTTGTTTCAGTTATCTATACAGATGTCCATGAGGGATGCCTTATCCCGGTACCCATAACAAAGGCAGGTCAGGTTGGATTCTGTCTGTTCCTGATTGAACATTCAATCACTTGGATCAAACTGCCCTGTGCTGTGTGGCAAATACTTTAATCGCATGTATTACGATTGAAGTAATACTAATCAATGTATTGCTGTTATGAAACAGGGGTTTACACACCTAATTCAGTTTTTTTTTTGCTAAATTTCTGGAAACCTGTTAAAATTTCTTTGGCATTTGGAGGGAAACTTGTTGTAACTGTAACAATGACAGCACTCTAATGTTAATACTTTTAATATCACCTCTGTGCCCAAGTACATGCTCAGAGAGCTACTAACTTGACCTCTTTTTCACATTGATAAAACTGTATTTGTTTTATTAAAAATTGCAATACTGTTACTTATACTCATTTGTCTATTTTTTGAAAAATATTTCTGGGCATTTTGAAGCCTTTATTTGACGGGACAGTATTCAGCGTGAAGGGGGGCGAGAGTGGGGGTAGACATGCAGCAAAGGGCCGGGGTCCAGCTGTTGCATGAGGACTCAAGTGAGCTAACCGACGCCCCACTCATTTCTTTCTTTGATTTTTATATAAGTTACATGATTTTTTTAGGGGTGTGGATAGGGTGTGTTTAATGTAGAGAATGAATTATGGTTCACAGCTGATGTCCCTTTTCATACAATTTAGTTGTATTATATAATGAATTTCCCAACAAGAGGAAATGAACGCATGAAATACGTTTTTAGTGGAAAAATAAGCTCCCATCTAAATATTTTGGATGTTTGACATACAACCAAAAACCTGGAAGCTTGTTTTTTTCATGGGGATTCCTGAGGGGTTCACACACACACACACACACACACACACGCACACTTACACACACATACACACACACACACACACCTGTCTGCCTGAGTCAGATGTGTAGCAGTGAATAATAGAAGAGAAGTACTGAGGTCAGACTGTTCAAGTGCAGAGGAAACAGGGGAGAGGCTTTCACTTACGCATGCCAACCACTTTTTATAAGACAGAGAACAGAAACACAAGGCTATGATGTCACCAGGCAATGACAATATTTGTCGGGTGACAAAAGCCTTTGGGCTCGACAAGAAAGTTACAGCAGGTCAACTGATTGGACAGTTGGATTAAAAAGGAATGCTGAAGCTGCTGATGATGTGCCCTTTGGCAAAACTTACAACTCAGGGGGAGATAGAGAGAAGAAGATAATGTGCTGATATATGTATATGACCTATAATAGCCCACCACCACAAAAATTTGCTCAAAACCATCAAAGATTTCTTCTACAACTGGACATTGTAAACGTCACATACATGTGATGATTGTGATTTTAGTTTTCCCTCTCCCTGTGCGTCTGCATTGCTCTGCCAGACACTGATGGCTAAACCTCATACATTTACTCACCCAGGTTGGTGTTGGCAACCAGAATCTATCATTAGTGTAAGAACATGTTCACAAAAAGGTAGTTTTTAAACACAAATCTGTGCGACAGCGTCTTAATAAGTAATGTGTCTTTTTACCCTGTCAACTTCCTGTCCTCATGTACCAGACTTAATTATTTTTTTATTGCATTTCTATTTCTAGGATGACAGTTTTTTGGCAGATCCAGCTGCTTCTCTGACAGAAACAGATGTTTGCTGCCATGTAGTGGTGATTCTATGTACTTACAGCCCAAAAAACGCAACCCATGCCATATGGTCTGATGGTTCATGTCAGATTAAAGATCAAAGTAAAAACACTTAAGGATAAGATTTTATTCAAGAATAAAATAAATTCATCAAAATGAATCCATCAAGCTTTTTCTGATCTCAAATGCAGAAAATATCTGTAGGAAAATATATCTATAACAAGCATTTTGATGTGGATGAATTCCTAGTTGGGTCCCATTGCAGCACCATTTTGTGAAAACATGACCTTTTTTACAAGTAGAAATGATAAATATCATGAGTGACACTGATTGTCGTTCAATTGTGGTTTCATATAACTCTGATCATTTCTCCTGTCACGTTCATCATGCTCAGATGTATTAACAGTTTTAATAAAGTTTTTATTGCAAACTCATCAGAATGAATGTGGCAGAATTAATCAGCGACAACATGACATGACCTAAAGTAAGAGTTTGTCCACACATACTTACAATACTTCCATCCTGCTATGGAGAAGACACAGATTGATAAAAAATAAATCACAGTCAACCAAACACAATGATCACCATCATTCCTGTTAAATCAGGCAGGAATGTCAAAGTAGTGTCTTCTACTAAGACCTAAGACCTTTTCTACTTCAACGCCAACCTATTCATACTTGCAACGGGGCAGGGCCCAAAAAGATCCCAAATTATTTTGGCTAATCTTCTCTATTCTATGCCTCATTTGAGAGCGTAAAGCCACACATTGGGCTTTGGGCTCTGCGTCCTCACCTCCATTGACAAAACCATATTTAATGGATTGTATTTACATACACATTTAATCTTTTTTAGGTGAAATAGTAACGCCACCATCGTCGTTTTTTTTTGCTTCAGGAACTTTTCCATCCTTCGCCACACCACAACCTGCAGCAGAGGGCCGGGGTCAGAGTCGAGGCTGCGGCCGCTGCAGGAGGACTCTCTGTACTAAGAGACACCAAAAGAAACCCTCTCCAGAAATTTCTAATGTGTTTATTACTGCACGGTTTTTATATATATATCTCACACAGTAATAAAATAAAACAATGTACTGTTACACACATTATGAAAAAGCTTCCACCATCAATTTATTGCGTTATTGTGGATTAAGGCCTGCCGTCAGAAGCAACCATTCTGCACCTGCCTGAACTCTTCAAAGGACAACCGGGTTATTTCAAAGCAAGTATTAGTTTTGTGTTTGTTGGTCTACACAAATATTTTGCACCAAATGAAGCTTGTCCTTCTGCGTATCATTATTTGGATAAAGCCTGCCGCACTGGTCGCGGTGGTGGCTTAGCAGTAATACACCGCTGTGACTTGATACTCACCCCTCTGTCTCTGCCTGAACTGTCCTCCTTTGAATGCCTTGCTTTCAAATGCAAACCCCCCTCCCCAGTGACAATTCTTCTCATTTATCAGCCACCCAGATCAAACCCAGAGATAAGTGAACTTCTCACCTCACTCTGTACCACATCTTCAAATATGATCATACTCAGAGATTTAAACATTCACGTCGACACCCCCTCCTGTCACCCTGCAGCTGAACTCCTACAATTATTGGACTGTCTCAACCTCAAACAGCATGTCGACATCCCCACACACAACAGAGGGCACACGGTCAACCTGGTCATTACTGACACTGCCCCCACCAAAAATCTGCTGGTGTACGATCTCGGAGCGTCGGATCACAAAGCCGTTTCATTGGCGTTGAGCTTATCTCACCACACAAAGCCAAAATGCCAAATTAATTTCAGAAACCTAAAAAACATCAACCTGGATAACATGACTTTGGACCTCCAGCAAATACCCTCCGCGAAATTCACATCAGCAAATGAGTCAGTGGATCCAGCAGTATCCTGGACCTCTATGTCTCTATGCCCCTATGAAAACACAAACAGTCTAAGGATCTACGGAACAAGAAAGCAGCTGGGCGTTTACTCGAGCGGCGTGTTGCAAAAATCGGACTTACTGTGCACAGATTGGCCTATGAAGAACACCAAAATGCCTACTCAAAGTCATTTAGAAAAGCACGGTCACAGTTCTACTCAAACATCATAAATACAAGTCCTGGAAACTCCAAGCAGCTTTTTTCTACTATAAATCATCTCCTCAAGCTTTAAACTCTCTCACACACATATACCACAGAAGAGCAGTGCAATAACTTCATCATCTTCTTCAGGAAAAAAGTCGACACCATCCGCTCTCTTCTCTCCAGCTCTCCTGCTCTGTCAGTCCCTACTGCCGACCCACTTCCTGAGTTTTTTCAGCCTCTCTGCTGCTTCCCCAAGATCTCTCAGTGAGAAATTTGAGGACATCATCCGCAGGATGAAACCCTCCACCTGTACCCTGGACCCTTTTCCTACAGCCCTGGTAAAATACAACGTCTAAGTCCCCTAATCACCCAAATCATCAACCACTCCCTCCAAGCTGGATATGTTCCATCTGATCTCAAAACTGCTGTCATCAGACCCCTCCTCAAAAAACCTACCCTAGACCCAGAAATCCTCACCAACTACAGACCCATTTCCAACCTTCCATTTCTGTCCACAGCAGACGCACGTCAACAATATCTGCCATCGCATGATGACGTAGTAGTGAAAGTCGAGTCGGATTCTCTGAGCAGGGAGGAATGTGAGTGTGACACACTGCTTCGCTCTCTCCTTGTGGTGAAAACAACATCAAAATGGGATTACAGAAAAAACCCAACCCAACCAAGTTTGCCACTATACTCTGATTATAGTTAGTGTTACAGACCAAGAGCCTCATTAACCACCACACATCTGTCGTGGTATATTTAGGAGGCGAGCTGTCAAACATTTTTCTTCCTGCCGTTTCACTCAGGAATACATTTATATTGATTCATGTCTCATGCAGTGCAAAGGTGCAGTAACAAAAAACAACTCATCATATCAAAGTGTTCAGTGATGGAAATTCATCAAACTCTCTCTGCTTCATTTTTAAACAAAAAAATGATGGCCTTATTTTGCCACAGTGTGCATCTGAGTAATATCTTGCCATGTTTGCCGATATGAAAAGTTTTATTTTACAGAATAGACGATGAAGAAAAGATGTTATGTTTACATTTTTCACTTTGGAAAAAAAAGCTTTATTTTCTTAATTCCAATTAAGAAGTTCATGGTTAAACAGTAAAACGTCAAGCTTTAACTAGAAAGGACAATTTCTGAAGAAATGGCAGTGTGAATGCTGGCTGCAGAAATGCTGGTGCTGAACTGGATTGCTGGGTTGAATTTGGATGAAGAAGCTGAAGGAGCATGAAGAGGTTGGAAAGTCAGAAAAGTGTGTGTCTAATTAATATAAATGGGATTTAATAGTTGAATGAAGCTCAATGTATGGAGAATGTGCATTATTTAAGGTTTGAATGAAGATTGTAGGTGTGCATTAATACCAATTACATTTATTTGTCACAAGGGCTTGATAACGATATCTTAGGAATTAATTGAAAAATGTCTTTGTTAGAAACATACAGTCAAGCCCGAAATTATTCATACCCCTGGCAAATTTTGACTTAAAGTTACTTTTATTCAACCAGCAAGTTTTTTCTTGATTGGAAATGACACAGGCGTCTCCCAGAAGAGAATAAGACGATGTACAAGAGGCATCATTGTGGAAAAAAATATTTCTCAGCTTTTATTCACATTTGAACAAAATGTGGCATGTCCAAAATTATTCATACCCTTTGCAAACTATTACAGTCTATGGGGAAATCCAAAGTTCTATACCATTCCAAATAGTCCAAGCTGTTCTAAAGCATCCTAATTACCCTGATTCATTGGGAATAGCTGTTTGAATCAACTCAACAGGTGAAAAACAGCAGCTTTCTGCAGTTGGTTTGTGGACAGTCATGGCTAAGACAAAGGAGCTCACTGAGGACCTGCGGCTGTGCATTGTGGCTGCTCACGTCAGGAAAGGGCTATAAGGCCATATCTAAATGTTTTCAAGTTCCAGTGGCTACAGTGCAAAGTATTATTACAAAATACAAGCAATCCGCACTGTGGAAAATCTCAGAGGACGTGGTCAGAAACCAAAAGTGACACCTGTGCTGGCCAGGAGAATAGGGAGAGAGGTGAAAAAGAATCCAAGGATCACCACCAAGGCCATCCTGGTGAATCTGGGCTCTGCTGGTGGCAACATCTCAAGGCAATTATTGAGAAGGGTATGAATAATTTTGGACATGCCACTTTTTGTTCAAATGTGAATAAAAGCTGAGAAATATTTTTTTCCACAATGATGCCTCTTGTACATCGTCTTATTCTCTTCTGGGAGACGCCTGTGTCATTTCCAATCAAGAAAAAACTTGCTGGTTGAATAAAAGTAACTTTAAGTCAAAATTTGCCAGGGGTATGAATAATTTCGGGCTTGACTGTACATATATTTTCTGGCCGATATATTGGTGTTGGAAATATTTTTTACTCTCTAATACCTGTTTGGGCATGAGCCCCCAAAAAAACGATGCCACGTTTTTGAACCCAGATGAAAACATTCTGACACCAAGTCTGAAGAATCTTGGCAAATGAGGAATTTTCCAACATAACTGACATTAAGGCTGTGTTGGATTTTTGTGCCTAAATGTTTTTTAGTTTTTTTAAAAATTTGTGACCGTGTGATTTGTGTGGCAATGCTGGGTCCTTTTGTGTTTGTTTATTTGACTTCATTGCTTGTACTTGTCAATCCTTGAATGAAAGTATTAATTTTTTATAGTGTAAGTGCCCCATCGAACAGTTTCCTTCCCTTCTCTTATCTGTGTCATTGCTTTCCTCGTTTGTTTCATTTAAGATGAAGTTTTCCCTCAAAGAAGCTGGCAGTTGTTACACTATATTGCATCAAATAATTACAGCTAACGATACATTCGCCAGAGCATCATGTGTGGTGCTACCAGCGAGAGGAAAAAAATCCTCAGGGCACACAGGCAGCACACCTAACACTGCCCTGACACGAGACGTGAGTGTGCGTGCGCAGTAGTAAGTGTTGCGGCTCACGCTATGACCTCTGTTAACCTTTTTGTTTTTTCTGAGTGCTTGTATAGTTGCAGGTGAAGTGGGGATGCGTGGTAGTAATCAGCTCATCAGGCACTGCTCTTAAGCTGAGCCTGGACATGCGTTTTGATGCCAGACAGTTTGCATGGGTGTCGGAAGCAAAAAGAAAAAAATGTCTGTATGCCACTTTGACAGGCATGCTCCTGTCTGTGGAGATGAAGGATGCCTCCTGAGTTGTCCACTGCTTAGAGGTATTTGCAGGCAGGTATTTGCAGGCAGGTACATCGCCTGTGATCTCTCCATGGGCCTCAAGTCGTCCTGCAGTACGACTTCTTGCACATCCTCCTCAGGCATAAGAAGCTACTGTGGTTCATCCTGTTCTTTTTGTGTGATTCTGAGAAGAGGGTGAGTTGGTTGCATCGCAGGACATGGGATGTCCTCATGGAGTTTCCAGATAACGATGTTGTAGATCTTGGGCAGGATAAACTTTGACAGAATTTGCATTTTTTGCAGGTCACTCTGGCTGAGTATTTTACTCATGTCGTGCAGGAGTTCATTACCAAGCCAACACAGGTGACGAATGTAAGAACAGTCAAGCGACTGTTTAGCAGGGTTTTGAACCTTGGTGGAAGGCGAGCAATGACCTTCTCCATCCATGCCATGCCATGTTCTTTGTACTTCTCCAGGTTCCTAGAGTAAGTAAGCGAACGTCTCTCTATCTCCAAACATACTTGCAGGGTCATCTGAGCCACTACCGAAAGTGGAAATGGTTCAGTGTCGCTACGGTGGATTTGCACATTAGCTTTATTGTTCAACCACACTCTCTTGCTGCCCCTGACGTCCCTGAATTTAAAAGCGGGGAAGAAGTTGATCTGTGCCTCAACAAAGCCTTGCAGGAGACACTCCTTCACGGCTTTTCCAACTTTCCTCACCAACACGCGAGCCCTGGCAAAGGTGTTTGGCCTTGGGAAACAGTCTTTGACTGAAAGGTCCTTGCAAAGGGTCTCCAGAGGCCAGGCACCTGTCAGCTTCCCAGGTGGGGTTGTCGATGTCAGAGCGGAGAGGGGTACGTTTGAGTTCTGCTTGTAGAGGTCCCCTAGAAGTACTCTGACAATGGCAGCCCCAGTCACTGATTCGGCTGCGTCGAGAGTTTGGCAGAGAGGAAACAGGCGCTCAAATACTCATCTGTTGCCTCTATTTGGTCAAGTTCTTGTCACTGACCGTACTTGTTCCTAGGGACACACTCAGCTGATAATCCAGCAGTGACAGAGGGCACCCATAGAGGATCTCTTCCGGTGCCAGTTCGCATTGGAAAGCCTTCCATGTTGCATTGTATCGTGCCACTCCTTCACTGTCACGATACTGCTGTGCCAGGGTGTCCACCAAATAGCACAATACATCGCGGATTGGCAACAATGTTGCAGGCAAAGTGGACAGACACAGATCGCATATCAGACGGATCAATATGTCTGTGATGTCCAGTGGTTCTATGTCTTTCTGTCCAATTGATTGAGAAAAATAACAACCTTCATGAAAGGACAGGCGTTAGATTTCTCCACAGCCTTGTCCACCACAGAGAAGATGAAGGTGCTATCCCTCCGCAATATGTGGAACTTTGAGGTGTCCACAGTACTTTGTTTCCGGATGGTGGGACGACACTTGACTTTCACCGGGAGGTCATGGAGCAACTGTTTAAAGTTGCTGGTGACGTCATTGAGGAGCTCTGTGGCCATCAGGGTGTACAGGTCCTTCCTGAGCAACCTAGTGTCTGTGGTTGTTTCGCTAGCTGGGACAACAGTCATCAGCAGATGGTAGCCACCATCTACATACCCCTGAAGCCAAGAAAGCCAATGCCAGTTGACTAGTGGGATCCAGGGGGGAAATCCAGTGGTCGGATGGAGTGGGGAATCCAGGGGAACATGGAACAGAGGGATCCTAAGGAGGGGAGACCAGAGCGGCTGGACGTGGCAGGCGGAGAGACTGGAGGTGATCATTTGAAGTTATGGAACGAACTGGAGAGGAGGACTGGATATTTAACCAGGCGCAGGTGAGTAGTGGCAATCGTCATGATGAGCACGTGAGTAGGTGAAGTGGCGGGAAGAGGAAGTAGGTCAGACATGCCCAGCCGAGGAAGACACACACAGACAAACACAAACAACACAGAGATTACACAGGGAACGGGTAGACCCTAACACTTTAATTGCTCTTGTTATTCAGGTTTTCTGTCCAGGATCGATCCTTCTGTGAACCTGTGGAGCCCTGGAGTCTGCCTCAGAGCCCTCCTCCACAACACCAGCTTGTCTCAACCTGCCTCACCCCTGCTCACCTGCCTGTTGACCTCAGAACTCTATATAAACCTAGAAGGGTGCTCGGATAGCACATACCCCCTCTATCACTATGTTAAAGGTGACATATTGTGCTCATATTCAGGTTAACACTTTTAATCTGGGTCACCCAGTGAAAAGGTTTACATGCTCTAATGTTCAGAGAAGGCATGTTGTCATACTGCCTATTCCTGCAGCTCCTCTTTTCACCCTCTGTCTAAAACCCCTGGATTTAATTTAGCCCCTCCTCACGAGAAATCACAGTCTGCTCTGATTGGCCCACTGGCCCAGTCTGTTGTGATTGGTCAACCGATTCAAAATGTGTAGGAAATGTCACCGCCCTTACCCAGAGAAGTGGAGAGTCTCAGATTGCAGCAGGGTTACCCCAAAAGAGTCCAACTGTGACATAACAGTGGGAGAGAAATCTGAACCAGTTGTTCAGAGCCAGGCTGTCTGGTTTAGCCAGCTCACAAAAAACGACAGGGTGGTATTTTTTCACAGGTTTTTCACAAGCCGTCAGGCTCCACAGATACACGTTTATGTGCACAAAAACAAAAAAGGTTAATTGTATAATATACCACCTTTTATGAAAATGAAAGGGAATTCTCAGAGCTCACCGTCTCGTGCTCTGGCAAAAATTTCACAATTGTTCTTTAATCCTGGTGCTGTAATTTTAAAATATATTTTATTTGTATTGGTATTTTTCCTACATAAGACACTCACTTGTTTTGTTTGGATATGCACCAAACATAAAATAAAAACATGCACTGAAAAGTTAGGTAGATGATTTGATTATTTGTATGACTACAAAATGAGTCAAGCCCTGTAAAAAGTACTGGTTTTATTTCAAAGATTTGTAAATTATGTCAAAGCAAACTGGATATAGAAAAGCTGTTCCCTTAAAACGCTATTGGTTTCAAATATTTAAATAAAGTGTAGGTTAAGGCTTTTTCATTTGCTGCCATCTTGACCAGGATTCCCTGGAAGAAGATAATGTATTGATATACTTCCTTTTTTTCTTAATGGCTGCATTAGAGAACAGCAGTAATGGTTATGCATGGGATAGTGCTGAAATATCATAATTTCACTTAATTAGCAGGCATTGAGTGTCAAGAGTGTAAATGTCTGTCTTATTTTACATGAAAACCCAGGGCAAGTGGCTGCATGGCAGAATTTTTTTTTACTTTTGTAGTGCAAACAGTTTTACAGTTAACACTGTAACATAATTTGTTAGGGTCCCCGGGGTCGTGACTCACTTTGTCTGGTTGTAAGCACTGAGATAGTATGAAAAGCAGACTGAAATCTGATTTTGTACATCAGATTTCTTTTTTATTGAGATCATCATGACAGCACATGCAGTAGAGTTACAGCTGGCTGGACAACAAGGTGCATGTGAAACACAAAACAACTCGTTATTCATGGAGTGATTATTGTGCATGTTGTCGCATGTATAATGACAATGTTACAGTTACACAAACAGAGTTATTCAAATTCAAATTAAACACGCTTCTATAACCTGCTTATTGCTTTCACTCCTGTGCATGCAACCTAAAATAAATGACCAGTTGCATGTAGAACATTACAGTCTCCAGTAGTCATCACAGGCTGCAGACCATACTGTAGGGAGGTAAAGGTTTGTAGCTCGAGCTTGTTCCTACAATAAAAATGAACAGTATGAATGTTTTACTGAGCTTCATCAATAAGTCATAATTAAAAAGACAAACTGGCAAACAGGAATGGTGTTTTTTTGGAGAGTATTCGTGTGTGTGTGTGTTCATTAAGGTGTGCTGAAGTACATCTGCAGAGCTGGGGTGAAGATGAGAACAGTTCCTAGTATCGACACCGTGAGGAAGGCCCAGAGGAAAATCCTATCCAACACCTGAGCCACGAACTTCCAGTCTTGTACTACCTGAGAGGGAGAGCAAGACAGACAGAGGAAGGTGGGGTTCACATGGTTTCACAGTGAAAATATCTTGCAGTCCGGTTCTGCTAGAGATCTCTTCCTGTTAAAAGGGAGTTTTTTCTCCTCCACAGTCTCCCAAGTGCTGCTCATTGTGGGAACTGTTGTAATATTGTGAGGTCTCGCCCGCTCTATGTAAAATGCCTTGAGATAATGCATGTTATGATTTGGCTTATACAAATAACATTGAATTGAATTGAACACAACAACTACTCTGTGATCTTGCAAAGCTATGACTGTAGAGAGAAAATGAGACATACATCAGAAGTGAAATTTTAGTAACCAAATAAATGTAACAGTATAAAAGAGAATGTGACACAACATGCAGCACAACACATTCATCCTACTCCTCCCATCACGTCGGCCCTCTCCCACACCTCACGTATGAAGTGCTCCTTTTTGATGTGCCGGCTGATGTAGCGGACTGAAGTTGTGGCTTTCTCCAGCATGGCCAGCCAGGCCTGGTTGTCATCCTCCTTCCCCCCCAGGGGGCCTCTCTGCTGGCTGCCACTGTGGCCAGGAACCCCCCTTCTTCCTGCACCTCTGCGGGGCTTCAGCTCTGGGCTGCGCATCTCCATATCAGGATAATGGTATCTGCAAATAATGTGAAAAAGTAACTGTTAAAATTATTCTAAATATGTGTTTGGGGTTTTCTTTGGAGGGGGAGGGGTTACGTGCGGAGGCGATACTGAATAAAGACGATCCTTTATAATCTAGAGTACCTGTCAGTGTGACCCCTCATACACAACAGTCTGGGCAGTCTCTGGAGGAAGAGGCTCTTGACCCAGGGAGCCATGGGGTGGTAGGTCGTGGAGGAGCGGTGGTGGACGTTAATGACAAAGACGGTAACGATGATGGAGAAGGTGACAAAGATCATGATAAAGAGCAGGTATTCTCCAATCAGTGGGATTACCTGGGACAGATAAAAGAACATGATTTTATTTGACACATGTAAACTACATAAAGTATCATTGCGTACCTGGAAAAGTGCTGAGATGAAAGTGTTGTTTTAATATGTCGAAATAAATCTAAATGAAAAAATGGCTGCATTTAACATCCATCAGAAGAGCATCTCTTAGACCGTGTCTTTCCTTTCTCGTGCTGATCTTCAGAAGATCATACGTCCTTTTAAATCATTGCATCGTGATGATTGTATTTCTCTACAATCAGTGTCACACCTTCAACTGGGTCAAAACGCGGCTGCTCAGAGACCAGATTATAAAATTCCTGTTCTTTTTTCTCATCACTGGTTAGCAGTCATTTCTAAAGTTGATTTTTCGATTTTACTGACCACTTCTTTTGCCTCAGCCAAATGAACAAGAGCACAGCCCCAGATAGATGGACAGGGCCCTTGCGGTTGTTCTTTAGACCCTGAGAGAAAGAAGGCTGAGATCACCTGCCTTCTGCTGTCAAGCCCCTCAACTCTGGAACTCCCTGTCTGATGCCATGTCTTCTAGTGTAGCTTGTAGCTTCATTGTTGTCAGCCCACCTTGGACTACAAATAACTTTATTCCGGGCTCCTGATAGGCCATCATGGATTTACGTTCAGTGACAGACAATTTAAGAATTCATTTTTTATTTACGTTTTCTTTTAAAATTATTTGATGGTTCCCTTTTTTGTTGAAAGAAGCAATACAAATGAAGTTGATAATCATTATTTCTATTTAAATCATTTTAATTTTATTTTAATTTACTCTACTCAAATAAGAACAATTGCAGAATATTGAACATCGACATAGATCAGAGGCCCTGTTTACCTACTCAGGTGTTTCCAGTGCTGTCACACTCTGAAACATAGTGTGTAATGAGAAGATTTACTTTAGTTTTGTACTCGACTAATATTGTGAATGCAGGATCTTTACTACTTGTTCACATTCACATTGTCGCCTGCTTTAACCTAAGTAAGGAATCTGAATAAGTCTTTGGTGGCTGTTGTGTTCTTTTTTCCAGCTCGGCTTCTCCGCAGAGATCTGCACCAGGCTGAAGTCAATAGCTTGTGAATTGGGTCAACATTGAGCGTCAGCTAAAGGTAATTGATAGGACCGTGGCTGTGATCTGTGTTAATATGACACATTGTAATTAAGATTACAATTAGGATAACTAAACACAGGGAAACGCTGGGCGCTGCACAGTGGAAACTTTGGAATGAGCATAGCTCTCACCAGAACTAGGTGAGAGGCTACCCACCTTTGAGGATGAAGGGATGATTTCTTCTATGACAAGGAGGAACACAGTGAGTGACACCAGCACAGATGTGGAAAGTGACAGTTTCTCTCCTTCGTCTGATGGCAAATAGAACACCAGCACAGTCAAAAAGGACAGGCCGAGGCATGGGATGATGAGGAAGAGGGTGTAGAACAAGGGCAACCTCTTGAGGATGAAGGAGTAGGTGATAAATGGGTACCAGTACACCCCGTCCCTCCGGCTCCCCTTCCCTCCCGTGGCATTGAGGATCTCCCACTCGCCGTTATCAAAGAAGTCTTTACGGTCCACATAGTGATCCACCAGCACCAGGTCCACCATGTTTCCGTCGTACGTCCAGGAGCCGAACTTCATGGAACAGTTCTGTCGGTCAAAGGGGAAGAACGTGACATCCATGGTGCAGGAGGACTTGTAGCTGGCAGGTGGAGTCCACGTTATGGTGCCATCCCAGCGCACAATGGCTTTGGTCATCAGAGAGCCCTCGAAGCGACCGTCCGCACTGTGAGAAGAAGGGAAAAGAGAAGGCGAGGAAAGATGTAAAAAAAACCACAGAGGACGAGAAAGTGGCAGGGTAACGGATTACATTTACAAATGTGCATCTGAGTGCTGCATAACTCACTTCTCATACAGGACGATGTCAGGCAGCCATATCGTCTCTGAAGGCACCCTGATGGACGTGATACCTCCATAGTCATCTGGGTCCCACGTCAGCTTCACATCCACCCACTCCTTGAAAAAAACAAAGAGTATGCAGATGCATTTTAGTAAGATCATATTACTGAGTCTTAAGTCCAGCACCATGGACAGCAACACTGCTAACTGCAGACAGCAAATGGAAACGACTGTTGGGATGCTCTAGTTGTCCCCAGTGCGTTTATTTCCTTGTTAACAGCCAAGTTTGTGCATCTTTGAGTCAACAGCCTATTGAGTAAATTAATACATTTTTATTAGCGATACAAAACAACACATAAGAGGAAAGAGTAACATAAAGAGAAGGTAGGAATAAGCTAGAACTTAATTAAACTGATAAAACAAGATAAGTATATTCACAAATATGAATGAACAGCTCCAAATTGAATTTGACAAAAATCAAATAGAAACATTTCAAACCTCAGTTAGAGCCCAATGTCATACACTTTCTTCTCATTGAAATATTTCAAACTTTTAAAAAAATCCTTCTATGTTATATTTGACTTGTATAACAAAGCACGTAGTCTACTGTGTGAAATGTTTCGCCTCACAATTCAGATGTCAGGTATGTGAGAACAAAATGAACAGTGTCCATCGTTACCTGCCAGAGCCAGACATTTGTAGTCATCAGCTGGTTCTTTTCATCCTGCGGGGGGGGGGGGGAATTGAAGACAGTTTTGTTCACTATTTAGAAATCTTTGTGGTGCTTTGCTGTGAGTGATAAAAGAAGTTTAATGAGGAGATTGAAGAGCAAACCAGAAGCTGAACACAACATTTGAGTAGGAAGAAAGAAAGCACTTAAGCCTGGTGAGAAAGGACATTTTTTTCCAAACTGGCATGATTGTTTCTCTTGCTTGTCACTATCAAAGTAGCCTGGAACAGCTCGGGGGTACAGTGCCTTCTGCATATATAGTATCTACAACATTTGATGAGCGAGAGAGAGAGAGAGAAAACTAATACTGCTGTTTCGTTTGCTTTGCATTCCCATTTTGTAAACTGACTGTTGCAGAAATGAAAAAAAATCAAACTAGCGTAGAGGGAAAATCTATGGGATAGATTTAACGGTTTGTTTGCGTACAAGAGCTGCCGAGGCAAGGCTGGTTGCAGACCCACTGTCTCTGGACAAAATGTGTGGTTTTTTAAAAAATATTTTAACTATTACAGTAGTTTGGTTACAGCACCACAAGATGGCACTCTCCTAAACCTAATTTTTTCATGGCAGGAATACAAATATTACATGCTGATGTAGTCAAAATCTCACCCTCTGTGGAGCAGCTTTGTGCGTGTGTGTGTGTGTGTGTGCGTGCGTGTGTGTGTCCTTGTGTAAATAATACATGTGATCTGGTTTCTCTCAGGCTGACGGCCTCATTACTCCCCCTGCTGCTACGAAGGACCACTTTGGACCTCTCTTTTAACCTGTCGCCCTCTCTTGTCTCTTAACTATCTCTTCCTGTCTTTGACCCTCAGCTCCTCACCCTCCCACTCATTTATCGCGTTACACTTTTGCCGTTAGTGCGTGTCCTCTGTACTAAAGCGACCTTCCCTATTAGCCGCCCTCTCTAGCCTTCTTTGTTTGGTCTCCTGGAAGCATTAAAAGCCTCTGCATCTGGTTCCACTTTGCTCAAGGGTGCTGAGGATGTGATCCCTGGAGAGTCAGTTAAAATACCCATCATCCATCTAATATTAATATAATACATAATGTATTGTAAGGCCGGGGCGGGAGCTATCGCTGATGTCATGTCTTCAGTGGGTTTATTTTTCAGGGGTTAACATTCCCTAATTTACAATTACTTTTAATTTACTCGCTATGTTTAGGCCTACAAATTAATAAATAATTAAAGGTTTTGGCCATTCCACCTTAGCGGCAGTGCGTGATTAAAAATCAGTGAATATTTCCTCAAGGTCCCCGAGCTATTGATTCTGTGTGTGCTGAAAAAAAATCTGGGTTTTCAGCTCAGCCCTGGCTCTGTCAATCGAAGAAAAAAAAAAAATGTTGCAGGCAACATTGCCTGTGCAGCTTGTAAACATCACTCCGACTACAAAATGATGCTTCTCCTTAGGGGTTTTGGCCTAGTGGTTAGTGCGTCAGTTTCCCATACCCACGGCTGTGGGTTCCAAGCTCAGTAAGTGCAGTAAAATCACAATAACAACAAAAAACAAAATCGCTTACTGTCACTTTAAAACCCAAATACTTAGGTTTTTTTTCCCGTTTTGTTGGTCTACATTTTCTGAAGATGGTAGATGGAGCAGGTGACCTCCATTTTTTAAGCCCCAGTGTGTCCTTTTTGTAATTTTCTGGCGGCATGGTAAAGTTGCAAACCCCAACCAACTGAGCACCTGACAGGGACACTTTATGGTGGCGCACCGCTAATTCCATTTCCGGTTATGGGCAGCGCTTTTTAATTTCAACGCGAATGCGACGTATTCTGCACCATTTTGTGAAACCGTATTCAACACTACGTAGCAAACATGGGGACTTACACGAAGGTTGGGTCCACCTAATTTAAAAAATATATATTTTACTCATTCTAAGTTGACAAAAAAATCATGGTTCTTTGTTGCAGGTCATTTTTCAATGCAAGACTGATTTATCTTCCTTTGTGCTCCTCCGATAGTATGAATTACAATGTGAAATTAAAGACTTCTGCATTAATTATAAAAAAATTAAAAACAAAAAAAAATTGTCTTTGCTATAAAGAAATGACAAAAGGTTGGCATAATCCATAAAAGATTTGCTTTATATTCTCGCCACAACTTATAAGAGCCATTCTAACCATGTGTCTTATATTTCAATAAACATTGACATAACTTTACATTTCTATACCCTTCTGTGTGTTTTGTGTCCTTACCACATCAACCAGCTGTGAGATCTTGAGTCCGAAGCGTACAGTGATGGTGTCGTTGGCGTGCTGTACAGGCCGTACCCACTTCTGGTAACCCCTGAAAAGGTTCCGCAACAAGGAATCCTCCAACTCAGCCAGTGACACCATGTCCTCTGGATCTGATGGGATGAGCACAGAAGTCAGAAAATGATAAAAAAAAAAAAAATTCTAGCGATGGATATCATAATAAAGTAGTGCTGACATTATTCAATTTTATTAATTAATGAAAAATGATTTGGCGTTGGCAACTTTATTGATAACAGATACATTTTTTTAAGTGTTTCATAAATGGGAAAAGGCTAAAGGTCTACAGCCATGCTGGAAATTAAGGTGGTAACACCAAATGTCTTGTTTATTTCGGTCAACAGGCCAAAAATGTCACATATGACTGGAACCATAAAATGTTATAAATAACACAGATTTATGTTCCTATGATCAACTAAATGATTGATCAGGTAATTGTTGCAGATGTAAGCAGATATATTTTTTTACTATAAAGCTGATAGGAGAGTCATTAGTTTTGCAGGTATTTTGACAAAAACTAGAGTATTGACCTGCTGATATCAGGGATCAAAAAAGTGGCTACAATTCATTCAATTCAATTCAAAGTTGTCGAGACATCACACTAGAACATGATTGTTCTGCGCAACTTTCTGTGCTATTCACGTGCACAGATGCACCGACAGATGTGCAAATAAATGTCTACTTCTTTTCAGTTGTACATGTTTTTTGAACGTTTAGACACACAGCGGAGTGTGAACAAAGTAATTCACCTCTCCTGAGTCTCATAAGGCAGTGGAAGGAAACATTAACTAAGACACACACACACACACACACACACACTCACACACACACACACACACACACACACACACACACTGTCAACCCCGGCCTGACAGCTGGTCATGGCCAGGCGAATGCATCTAAGCTCCCAAGGCTGACAAAAATGATCACGTTGACATGATCACCTCAGACAGAACGAACTTCCAGGGGAGAAGAGCTCAGCGCGGAGCTCTTTGTGCAGTCAGGCACTAGACATAATAGTCAGCTAGAGAGTGACGCTCACACTGAGCAGGAGACAGCGCAGCGAAGGAACAGCGCTCTCACTTCGCCAGCCACTGTTCAACTGCAAGCCAGCTGGGAGATATCGGGTCTCTTAGGTCGACAATTACAGGAAACATCCTGTGATGTTTCCCAGAGTCAAACGTGTAAATGTGTAATCCAGTTTGGTAAGCATTCATTTCTCCATTGAAGCTACTGCACGTGTATACAGTGAAAACACAGTGGTGTAGTGGAGTATCTAGACACATACTTGTATTCCACATGATTCAGTCTGATGACAGCCATTGTGGTCATCCAGAGCTCCTGCCGAATTGTACTTCCTCTCTGTTACTCATTGTGTGTAAATGAGATGAAGATGACAGTCGCATTCGCTGGATGCTCATAGGATTATGTGGTATTTGTACTTTAGCTTCTCCAACAATGGCTCAAGGCGTTTGTGCACATAACAGCGCGACACTTGCCTCTGCCAGTGGAAAGTGTTGAGACAGAGGCTGACGAACAGAAACGAGAAGTTCGAATCAGCAGCCTCTCAAACGAGAGGGACGGAGCAGAAGTGTGGAGAGAGCTGATAAGGGAAGCAGTGAGACGGAGTGACCCAGAGCTAGTCCCTCAGGTGTCTGAGAGAGACAGAGCGAGGGGGCAGGGTGGAGGTTGGTACTGAAGGAGAAGTTAACTAGGGCAAGGGGAATGAGAACAGACAGCCAAATAGATAGCAAAGAGAAAACAAATCCCCATGTCAACTTGTTTCTTCGGCTTTATTCTGAGAATGCCATTAATTCACATCCAACATGTACAGTATGCTACATGAAATGATCATCTCTTTGCTGCTACTGTGGTGTTCTGCCCAAAGAGCGGCTGGTTGATACATTATGTCTCTGCCTAAAAGCATGTAAACACCTGAGGGATGAAGACAGATATATAACAGTCCTTGCTATATGTATATTTGATTTGTCTTGTTTAAATTCTCGGTCTGTGTTATACCCTGCAAAAAGAGATCGACCTTTGTTTTCTTACATTGATGTGAAAATTGACACTTGTTTGGTTGAATGTTGTTTCTGTTTAAAATAGTTAGATTTAGTAAAAATGTCTTTTTTCTGTTGGTGGTTGATTTTAGAAACTTTTTTATCTGCTATTTTTGTGAGATTATTTTTATATACTTTAAAACATGACTGGAGGGGTTCTTTATATAGTATAGTTAGGTATAAGTGTCATGGATTTGAAGGAGCAGGACCCAAATGGGGAAAAGGAGTATTTAATAACTAAGGTAACAAAAACAGACTTGGTCTTTTACAAAAAATATAAACACAATTCAACTCTCCAAAACTCAAAACCTCAAGCTCAGGAGGCTTGGGCCAAGATAATTGAACAAAGGGGAGACACATTAGGAACAGGTGCAGACAACCAAAGGGAAAAACAAGAAAAGGTAAAGTGACCAAATTAGACACAGGAGAACAGGAAGTGAATGCAAAATAAAACAGGGAATACCAAACTCAAGATCATCAAAACACAAGGGATCACAAGAAAGTTACAAATAATAATACAAAAAATGAACAAACAGAGACACACACAAGGAAGGGCAATCAAAGAAACCATACGTTCATATGTTAAATAGATTTGTTTACAAAATGACAGCAAGAGTACAGTACAACAAAACTGTATTTAAAAAATATTTGAGGCCTCTGTGTTTTAAAACTTGAGTAGACTTGTTCCCAGTAAATGTGTTGTTCCTAGAATCAATGTACTCCTTCAAATTAAAGCTGTATATCTGTCTTTTTAAGGAAAAGGAGCAACTAGCCTTATTTAAAGAGCAATGCATTTCTTAACACATGAATACAAATACATAACACATTCAAACAAGGATTGTTGTGGAACTCAAAATGTTAATTGTACCGGTATCTGTCGATGCACATCAGATCAATTTGTAACATTAAGTGTAACATAAGAAACCAAAGTATAGCAATATGCGACTCCTTAACACTCATATTGACATAGTTTTCCACTAGTCTATATACTACAGCGTGATAATAGAGTTCCTGAAATTCAGTTACGGCTTTTGGTTTTGGTGTGCCACCCTGAGATTTTCAGTCGCCCCTTCTGGCCACCCATGTGAAAAAAATGTCTGGGGGCACCACTGTGTTGCGGGGGGGCATGTTTGAGGGCAGGGATTGAGTAGCTGTGACATCACAAAGTAACAAAAGTCCTGACAGCTCATTTTAAGGCTCAGTTTCTGGAGCACTTTGATACTTTCACCACTTTTAACTAGCACCTATACCCGCTTTATTTAAAAACAGACATGGAAATCTCATATTCTACAACACTGAACCTTTAAATTTGGTGCAGCTCAACCAGAAATATATATATTTTTTTATTTCACATGTTCTTTCTGGTGCCTATATTACCATTAGATACAGTTTAGTGGGAGATTCGGGTGCATTATGCTAGTAGGGGCTAATGAAGTGCTCTGTGATCAAGGTAAGACTGTCCAAAAATGTTCATACATGGCAAATAAATTTAAATTTCTGATGAGAATGTGCGATGTTCATGTAAAAATGCATGTGTGCTTTTTTGCACTCGTGGGTATGTGAGGAAAAAGAAGACTCCAAGTGCTATAGGGTGTGTGTGTGCGTGTGTGTCCTTGGGCACAAATGAACCCTTATTTTGCCTCCTGTTTGGAATCAAATTTGAAAGTAAAAGCAGATTACCTCCCATTGCATCAGATCCCCAGCGCAGCACTCAGTTTGTTAAGGAATGAACCGGAGCTTGAGCTGAATCCTATCAACCATCTCTACAGGAAGCAGCTCTGTCTCTAGATCCTCATCAACAAAAACACAGGAGCCAAAGACGGAGTCAAACACGGCCGAGAGTCTCTCTCTCTCTCTCTTTCTGTGTATGTGTGTGTGTGCGTGTGGATGCGTGTATTGCTGATTGAGCAGAGGGGAAGGGGAGATGATATTGATTAGAAGGTAGAGACGGATGGCTGGGGGGATGGGGTTGATTCCCCGTGAGGACATTATGATGCATTAGTGTGTGACAGTGTGCATACGTGTGTGTTTTCTATTCAGAGGACATGAGAAGACAATGCACACAGCATGTGCGTACACTACGCGTGCGCGCATGTGAATGTGACGGAGGTCAATTACAGTGTGCTGATGATTGATAGAGACACAGGGGTGACCCTGCATTCAAACAAACACCCAACCTCTTCTTCAATCTGAAATGCCCCATGGGCGACACCGTGGTATGATCACACAGACACTGCAGCCATCTGTTCACTGTGGAACCACAGCGGGATGTACCACTGAGAGGGGTAGGGAAACTAAGAGGTGAGCATTGGTTTGTTTTTTTACCTTTACAAACTAATGCAAATGACCAAAGATCAATTAAGTACTTCTCTGATTTCTAATGAGTTGCTCCCCCAGGGAAACATCTCAGAGGCAAGAAAAAAGAGACAAACAAATAAAGAGAGCAGGGAGCAAGCACTACAATGTGATCTTTAGCTTTATTGTTGTTTACCCACAGTGCAACAGGACGGGTCGGGCCTTGCATTTAGCATTTTGGCCAGCGCCATCTTGGTTTTTTGAAACCAAAAGTAACCATATTTGGAGGAGTGGGGAGTGGGCCTGACTGAGAGCTTGAGGACACTGCTCGCCCACCTACACCTGCGACCTAATCATACTATCCGGCAAATCACACGGTATCCACGCCCCAATGCATACCGAACCCCTTTGTCTATTTTACACTAAATGGGACCATACTTTACAAAATAAAAATAATTTTATATTGAAGAAGACTTGAAACTAAAGATTGATACGATAAACCCCTGGGTAAAATGTTTACTGACGTCATAAATCAAGTAACAGATAACATTTTATCTTCCATAGAAACTGACTGCTTTTTGCAACCAGGGTGTCTCCCTCTGCTGGTCATTTGAGAGAATACAGGTTTCAGGCACTTCGGCATTGGCTTCACTTTCCAGACCCGGGGCCAACGTTGATTGCAGCTCGCAGGCAGCAGCATTTATTAGCGCAAACAAAATGATCTTTTCCAACGAGCTAGCTACTGCACAATGTTATCACCTAATAAAATTGACCTCAAGTACAAATGTAAACAAACACCAGCAATCCAACCTTCAGTCAAAATGCAAACACTCACTGCTCATGAAAATGAAATACAAATGCTCTCAAAACTTAAATAACAGATGCCCTAACAGACGATGATTACCAGTGTCTGTAGGATTTTCTTGCACCAGCGGGGGGAGATGATCAGGCTGACACACACACACACACACACACACACTCGCACTCAGAGACCAGAAGACATCAAACACTGAGCATTTCTCCAAATCAATGTTGTGCTGCCTTAAATGTTTGTCCAGATTCGAGGTGTGACCCGTCTTGTAGCTAATAAACGCTCTGCATTAACTGCACTTTGCCCTGTCGTCGTGCAGCCAGACTTTTGACTGTTCATCGCGGCTACACTCTCGGACGTTAGCCATGCATGCTAAGCACTAGCTCGTGTTAAAACACAGGCGCCGTTGATGCTTGACGTAGACAGACAGGTCCTGACTGATAAATGGAAAAAAAAAACTCCTAGCAAGTAGTCACAACCTTGCAGACACGTGGCTTCATTTGCTGACGCGCTGCTCTCGTTCTCAGACATCCTCGGGCTTGTGTCGTTGTTGAGGCCATGCGCGCAATGGAACGGAAATGTGTCATTGCGTAGCTATATCATTGATATTGCGATATGATACTTTTTTTTATCATGTACAAATTGATACCGGTGTTATGTTAAAACTAATAGCTTTGAGGAAAGTGTGCAGCGGGAGAACACACATGCCCACACAGTGGTGGGTTCACACAGGGAGCAAAGGTGAGCACATGGTGCAGTCTGAGGATTATCCTAAGTGATGGGGTCATATTTCTGTGTGGCACTAGTGGCAAGTGATTTTTTTTCATTATTTATTTTTTTATTTATCCGAGCATATAATCTCATTTCAGTCAGCTTCCAAAAGGCACCATTAATCAAAACTCCTTTGTTGTACGATTTTTTTTTGTCGGTTTAAAAAAAAAAAGAGCTTCCTCGCATAATTCAGGTGTGGACTGACAACGAGAGAGCTGCTAATTGGTCATTTAAAGGTGGATTTGTCATTGTCATTAAATTGTCATCCCACCAGCAGCTGTCTCTCAACTCGCTCAGGTCAAGGAGGCGACTACAGCAAGGAGCCAGGTTCACAGCATGTGCTGCCAAGAGCCACTCCATCTCAAGATGAGACCGATGCAGCTACAGCAGTGTCTGTCTGCTGTTCTGTGGCTCAACGGTGAGACATTTCACTCCTCACTTTCCATCATGAAAACCCACGAGACATACCCGAATCACTGCACTGCTTTATCGCGTGAGGGGAATTCTTTTGTGTGATAAAACCAAATGTCCCGCATCTCTCCCCCGGCGCGCGTTTACGCAGCGCTGCGCTCCAATTCCTTAACAGATCATCACTGTGCGCCTCTCCAATGCCTGACCCCCATCGCGTTTGTCCTGCTGCCTCGCTGCCCACGATTAAAAGTGCAATCACAGGCGAATCGAACAATGCGAATGCTTCTTAAAGACTCTCTCTATCGGTCTCTCTCTCTCTGTCTCTCTCTCTCTCTCTGCCAGGCAGCGCTGCGCTGAACGCTGTGGACACGCGTCTCACCGTTCTTACCTTGCGTAGTAGCCCTCCCGAGAGCCAGGGAGAACCACAACACCGCAACCGCAAACTTCATGCTCCCTCCAGCCGCCAGCACAACCGAACGGAGCTGTCCTTTGGCGAAGGTCAATTCATTTCCACTGCCCACACGGTCCCGCAGGCGGCATCACTTCGGCGGCCGAGCCGGGACATCCGGCGGATCATGTCCCCCTTTGTATAATGAAGAGAAGGCTGTTGGTGCCTTTGTGTAACCCGGGCCAAGGCGCTTCGCACTGTGGAGCAGCAGCAGCTTGGTGCCCCCCCCCACTTCCACATCCACCCCCCACCCTCCTCCGTTTCTGTCGCCTCTCTCTCTCTCTCTCTCTCTGTCTCTCTCTCAGTGATGGATGCTGCAGGAGCGCTGTGGGACTGGGGGCGGAACAGAGGAGGGCTGGCCCGTCAGAGGACGGAGCGCCTGCACAGATCGGGGACGACAGATCTGGTTCACATCCAGAGGTGTAATGCTACAATACGTGATACAGTATATGTGCAGAAGATGTAGCCTGAGCAACTGGTCAGGTATGCTTATCACATTCAATTAAATGAAATAGCCGTATGGTTTTGTTTTGTGCTTTTATTTTTTTCATTTGCACATGGGTGGGCCAACATTCCATGATTTTCAATTATGATCCGATAATAAGAATTAGTGACTGTGTTTAATCTCTGCATATATTATGTTGGTACATCAGTTTTGTTGAGAAGGAATATTAGAGGCAAAGTAAATATTGCACTGCAGTCCATCACTGTAAAAATATGAACTTGAAATTGCTCACCTAAATAGGATTTTTGAATAAACTGACCAAAAAATATGTAAAGATTTTATGAATTTGACAAAGTACTTGTTTCAACTAACTTCATCAAGTTTCTTGTGTAACATTGGCCTCAATACATAACTTGAGGTGGCACAACACATAATTTTAAATTCGGACCAAAGTGGAACCCATAAAGTCAGGCCAACTTCAGGACGGGGTCTACCAGCAGTTTTGCAGGGGCTTTTGCAAAAACGGGATCTAACGGACAATTCTGCAGGCACTTTCAACAACACGTTAAGCCATCTTTTCCCCTAAACTTCTAAGTGAAGATTGATTTCCTAAAGGCTTGTTTACCTCACTAGAACTGTTATATGAATATCATGCAGCTAACCGGTCCATCATATATAATCCTATAATCCTATTCTAATCTAACACAAACATAGTGGGTGGCTATGGCTCTTGTTCAATCAAATGATGTATGATAGAAACATTGCTGTATATCCTCCTGGGAACCAAGGAAAAAAATGTGTCTTCCAATTTCTCTTTTTTTTTGGTATTTCCTATCTA
The DNA here is from genome assembly GCF_022379125.1 of Scophthalmus maximus. NCBI lineage: Eukaryota > Metazoa > Chordata > Actinopteri > Pleuronectiformes > Scophthalmidae > Scophthalmus > Scophthalmus maximus. Next base: position 24,801,558 of record NC_061522.1, read on the forward strand.
TTTAGGGTTTAAGAAACAGCTTACAATTTAGATTTTATGAAATCATTTTTGGTTTTAATTTTGCAGAATGTCTACTGTAGTGGACAAGGGACCATTTTAGTGTGAAACGAAGCCAAACTTAGAAGTAAAAAAAAAATGAACATATTATGGCTGTAGAGTGATATTAAACCAAAAATACATTGTGCTTGGAGAATCTAAATTGCATTGTTTCCCTTGTTAGTTGATGACAAGGGTGTTATCTTTTCTACTAAAACTGAAAAAATTGTCAGTGTGTCCATCTCGTTTGATGGGACGCTTGAGTCCTTTTGAGTGTTGAGAACTTTTGGTTATTTGTCAAATGTAAACCAATCTAGTTTAGTTCTTCTTCATTTCTTTCTTTGTATAATTTTTAGCAGTGGTAATCCTGGAAGCATTTTCTCGTAAATAACATGAATAATTAAATCTCATAGAAATCTGATTGCTTGAGCATCATCATCTGACAGCTCCCAATCTGAATCTCCTTCAACTATCTGATAAGAATCCTCTCTGCTTCAGTTCTGGCACATTTACATTAAGTATATTAAGATGGTCCTGGTGTCCACTACAATTGACGTTTGTAAAAGGGCTATTTTTTCAAAACCAAAATAATTTAACTGCCTTCAGAACTAAATATATCATTCCTAACATGTTAATGAACAAGAACATATGATTATCATAGTAAAAAAACAATAGATAAACAATATTTGACTTACATCTCCTCTTTTCCAAAAATGTGTGAACTGCTATGTCATCCATTTTGGATGAAAGGAAAGAGGAAGTTCTCAGCATCCAAGCCTATCACAAGAGACATCACTGGAAAGTCCAGGAAGTTCCTCTTTAAGATACAACAGGGATTGATATAGTAGCTCAAAAGGGTAAGAGGAGATGCATGTGAACAAAATGTCCACGATAGAGGACACAAGTGAATGGTCTGGCTCACAGGAGGTTAAAGAAGAGAGTGTAAGGCCAGAATAGTGCCATATGAAACGTATTCACAGAAATGTAATATATTGTTGACCCGACCTCCGTGTAAATCGCCATGTTCGCTACGTTGTGTTGTGCTGCGTTCCGGTTCCACTGCGACACTGGAGGTCGGAAAAAAGTCACCACCCGACTTCCGGGGTCCGATTTCCAAACAGGTTCCGAGGTATAATGTAACGCAGCATTAAATTTCATGAGTTTCTTTCGATTTCATGAGTTTCTTTACTAATAAGATTATTACCATCAGAGAAAAAATTTACCAGCTTCTTCCCACTAATGGCACATGGTCCAGTACTGTAGGTTCTGAACCAATAGTATCGCCTAATTTTTATTTAGAATGCTTCTCCCCTATAGATCTGGCTGAGCTGACTTCACTTGTCACTTCATCCAAGTCATCAACCTGTCTTTTAGATCCTATTCCATCAAGGCTATTTAAGGATGTATTACCTTTAATTAATAATTCCATATTAGATCAGATCAATTTATCTATATTGACAGGCTATGTACCAAAGGCCTTTAAGGTGGCAGTAGTTAAACCTCTGCTCAAAAAAACAACTCTGGACCCAGATATCTTAGCTAACTATAGACCCATATCAAACCTCCCCTTTATCTCTAAAATCCTTGAAAAAACTGTTGCTAACCAGTTATGTGACTATTTACACAGGAATAGTCTGCTTGAAGACTTTCAGTCAGGTTTTAGAAAACATCATAGTACAGAAACAGCACTACTGAAGGTTACCAACGACCTTCTCATGGCCTCAGACAGTGGATATGTTTCTATTCTCGTCCTTTTAGATCTTAGTGCTGCATTTGATACCATCGATCACAAAATTCTGTTACAGAGACTAGAACACATTGGGATTAAAGGAACAGCACTAGAATGGTTTAAGTCCTACTTATCTGATAGATTTCAGTTTGTTAACGTTAATAACAAATCTTCCATGCATACAAAAGTGAGACATGGAGTACCACAAGGTTCTGTACTGGGACCGATACTTTTCACTCTATATATACTTCCTTTAGGCAATATTATAAGAAAACGCCGCATCAATTTCCATTGCTACGCTGATGATACCCAGCTGTATTTATCTATAAAGCCAGATGAAACTAATCAGGTCGACAAACTTCTGGATTGTCTTAAATACATAAAGGCCTGGATGACTTATAATTTTTTACTTCTAAACTCAGAAAAAACTGAGGTCATTATACTCGGCCCTAAACACCTCAGAGAAACATTATCTGATCATATAGTTACTTTGGATGGCATTACCTTGGCCTCCAGCTCTACTGTGAGAAACCTTGGAGTTACCTTTGACCAGGACATGTCCTTTGACTCACACATAAAACAAGTCTCTAGGACAGCCTTCTTTCACCTGCGCAATATCAAGAACATTAGAAACATCCTCTCTCAAAAGGATGCTGAAAAACTAGTCCATGCTTTTGTTACTTCTAGACTGGACTACTGTAATTCATTACTGCTAGGATGCCCCAATAAGTCTGTGAAAAGCCTCCAGCTAATCCAAAATGCCGCAGCTCGAGTTCTGACAGGAACTAGAAAAAGAGATCATATTTCTCCAGTGTTAGAATCTCTGCATTGGCTTCCTGTAAAATTTAGAATAGAATTCAAAATACTGCTCCTAACATATAAAGCCCTTAATAATCAAGCTCCATCATATCTTACAGAGCTCCTAGTTTCATATTATCCTAATAGATCACTTCGCTCTGTAAATGCAGGATTACTTGTGGTTCCCAGAGTCTGTAAAAGTAGAATGGGAGGCAGAGCCTTCAGCCACCAGGCTCCTCTCCTCTGGAACCAGCTCCCAGTTTGTGTCAGGGATGCAGATACCCTGTCTACATTTAAAGTTAAACTTAAAACCTTCCTTTTTGATAAAGCTTATAGTTAGAACTGCTCAGGTGTTTAATAAACCATTTCTTTATTATGCTGTTATAAGCCTAGACTGCTGGGGGAACTTATATCATGAGCATCTTTCTCCCTCTCCCGTTCTCTCCTTCTCCCTCTTTCTCTCCCTTTATATCTCTCTCCTTCTCCCACCTTTTCAATCTCTCTCTCTCTCTCTCTCTCTCTCTCTGCCCCCATGTATCTACATTACATGTCACTAACTCTGTTTTCTCTCTCCCCTAGTAGATCTGACCCCAGATCTGCAGGATCCAAACCCGTCATTATTATTATTACTATCATTATTATTAATAACATCATTGTATTTATAAGTATCAGTTTTCACTAATTATAAGTATCAGTCTGGTAGAAATTAAAGCAACTGTTATACTACCCCCCCATCCCCCGATATGTTTACAGTACATGTCACTAACCCTGTTTGTGTTTTCTATCTCTCCTAGTGTATCTCTGACCCCAGAGCTGCAGGACCCAAACCCGTCATTATTATTATTGCTATTATTAATATTAATATTAATATCATCACTATATAATGACAACAACATAATTGTATTTTTTAATTATAAGTATCAGTCTGGTAGAGATTACAGCGGCGGTTGTACAACTGTCCTCTCTCTCTCTTCTCTCCTACTGTCTCTCCTCCCACCCTCTTTCTGCCCACCTCTCCTCTCTTCCTCCTCTCTCTCCTCACCCCAACCGGTCGAGACAGATGACCGCCCACAACTGAGTCTGGTTCTGTCAGAGATTTCTTCCTGTTAAAAGGGAGTTTTTTCTCTCCACCGTCGCCAAGTGCTTTGCTCATTGTGGGATTTGTTGGGTTTTCCCTGTAATATTGTAATATTGACCTCACTATGTAAAGTGCCTTGAGACAATGTATGTTGTGATATGGCGCTATACAAATAAAATTGAATTGAATTGAATTAAATAGGCTGCAGAAAACGTTCCAGAATAAGTTGCATTCCCATAGAATTTCCAGCGCTGCGGGAAACCGGAAATGGAATTAGCGGTGCGCCACCATAAAATGTGTCCTGCCGGGTGCTCAGTTGGTTGCGGTTTGCAGCTTTACCACCAGATGCCACCAGAAAAGTACAAATATTACACACTTGGGCTTTAAAATTCTTAGTATATCGAACTCCAAATTTGAAGTTTTTATAATTTTAATAAAAACATTATATCCTCCCTGTGTCCCCCTGTGTGATTTTATTTCAGACATTTGAACTTTCAAACACGGCTCTTTCTAACTTGAGGTCTTTTGACTTGAAATTAGTTGAATGAATGAAGCTGCTGAGTTAACTCAATTCATAGAATGAAGTTTTGAAAGAAAATAAAACTGGCATGTTAACAGACTCCCCAGCATGCATTGCTTGAGGGTTAAAACCCTCCAGAGTCTTTCTTGTTTTTGTGAAGGAAACAGACATGATATAAACTTGCTGTGTGGTCATGTGAAGGTAAGTCATATTTGTTGCTTGTCATCATAATGCAAAATGATACTAAGATGAAGGTTAGTGTAGAGTTCAGTCCCAGTAGTGACTATACAGTAGATTTAGCTGTAAGAGTGTGTTCATTCAACTAAACTAGGAACTAAGATGAACTGTGATTCAATTACATAAAACTAAAAGATACATACGATTGTTACAAATTATCTTCCCAAGTTAAAACAAATAGTTTCTGGCATGTCAAAAATTGGTCAAAAGATTAGTTTTTGCTATGTTGCAAGATATTTCTTCAATTTATAGTTTGCTTTGTCATCTTGGATTCAAGACAGAGAAGATAAGCACTCGGCACTCACCTTAACCGGACTGACATCAACTACAGCATGACTTCCTCATGCACAAAACTTCACATGAGGGGCAAAAGATTGTGCTGAGCTACAGGGCTACACCTTCTCTGCTTGATGAGTAACACTTACAGATGTCGTGCAGCACTTTAGCTCATGATAAATGGCTTGAGATAATCTTCCAGGGAGCAGTGACCTATAAGTTTCCTCTCAGAAGCCCATCACATTGTTTTATAGGCAGTGAGGGTGCACATTATCGTAAATCATCGGAGAGTGCAATTTGATGCTCATTCATTCAGCTACACACAGACACTCACTTTTGCACCGTGCCATGTAACGCCATGCAGTACCATCAATGCATACTATAATCTCTTTACCGTCACAGGAGACTGAGGGTGAGGCTGTGAGGAAGTTTTGAGCAAATCCATGCTAATGATATGACGGCACTGACACTAGAGTGAAAAGAGGATGACGGGCAGAACACACTCTGACACATCACATCCTGAAACCAAATCTGATTTGAGCCCATAATGTACAGTATGTCCAATAGTACTAGCATGGGCCCTGATTCCAGTACCAGTGAACTCACAAGACTGGAGGTGGTTGTGCTGTTTTTTTTAAATATCTATGTTGTTGTTGCAGTGATATCGCCTTTCACTGATAAGAGGTAAAGTGGCGAGGATAAGCACTCTCCGTAGCACAGTTTATCTTATTACCAACTGTACAAGCCAAGCAGATGAGGTGATCTAGCTATCGATCTCACAGCTAGTTTCCACACACGTTTGGAAAATTGAGAAATGTGCATCTCCTCCGGCTTGGATTCACGCCCGTTACCGGTTAATGGTGGCGTAACAATGAGAAAATAGGACCGACATGGGTACAATCAGGCTTTACAATCAGTTGCAGCAGTTTTATTTTCCTCACATGTAATATAAAATGCATGGTGTCACAGTGTAATAGGCAACTGGCAGGGAGCAGATAGAGCGTGAAGAATGGAAGTGATTTATGGAGGTGCAAAGGGCCGACACCCAGGCCATCTGACGGAGAACAGAGAGCTACCATTCATTTGCTTTGAGTCATATATCCAGGCAATCAAATCAGCGGTTGGTCGACTCGTAAACAACTCGTGGCGAGATGGCGGAGGAGATGGACTCCCCTTTCCTAATTAAGTTTGAGCAAACAGCAGCTGCAAGAAGAACTGCAAGGTGAATCATTCTGCACCCACTCACACACACACACACACACACACACACACACACACACACAAACACACAAACACACACACACACACAAACACACATACACACAAACACACACACATGGAATCAGATGGTTCATTCACTGTCAACATGAACGCACACCACTTTGCTGCACACATGCGGATCGCATGCTTGAGACTCTGCCACTTGGCTGCATGCTTTCATTGGCTTTGTGTATCTCATTAAATTTTGACTTACTCAGGCACCTGATCGCTGCTCTGCTGTTGCCAAGATTTGCCCAAGGAGGAATCCACACACACGCTTGCACACACACACACACACACACACACACACACACACAAACGATCAAGATCGTGTAGGCACACCCTCCCTGCTTATCTAACACCCAAACAAACACTGCCACTTCCGTGTCAGTGCTTCAGTGATCTTGTTAACCAGCGATGGAGGTAAATGTAGATTCTGGATGGTCTTTCGGGTGCAAACCACTTTTAGAAATTAGTCCCGTTCCCCTTCCAATACAAATTCATTCAGTGAATGAATCCGCATTAAGGTCATTAGTGCCGACGGGAGGTTGGTGAGAGTGCTCTGCGCTTAATTATTAAAGATATGCAAAGTGTTTTTTGGGCAAAACGTAAAAAAGTTCCTGAGCATCTTCGTATCCTTTTATCTGTCAGCTTTTCGCTTATTTTCTTCTCTTCTAGTAAGAGGTAGTGAGAGTCGAAGAGAACACCGTGGGATCCACTTTTCACATCTGTATGATGCATTTCACTCATGATTGCAATGCACCGACTTATTGCCATGCTTGTCGAAGAATGTGTGGTAATAGAAGTGCTCAGTCACTGTGGAAGTGCTGCTACCCTTTAAGCCAACCACAACAGACCAGAGGTTAACGCAAACAGGGCAGATACACCTGACCCTCCTCCACCCATTTTCCCAACTGCCCACCCACCCACACACACACACACACCCTAGCAGTCTATTTGCTCTTTTTCTCAAACTGCAGTCCTTCCCACTACCATTTATCTGTCATGCTGTGGTGCGTGTTGTTCAGTGACCTTTTCGATCCAAACAGTCAGAGAGAGTTAGATCAAGATCAGAATAGGAGAATTTGCCATTGGCTGTGTACGCATGTGTACGTGCGTGAGCATTTCTATACATCTACATCAACTGTATGAGGACTATAGTATAAGCATATGAGCAGCTAAATATCACACAAGGCGATTTTGAGAAAAAAAGACATGACTGTGAATCCATGCTGCATGCGCTAATATCTGACACTTCAGCTGCTGTCATTTGTCATACCAATGTTATGTCCCACTGTTCTCCTTCCCTCCTCCTTTCTGTGCCAGTGCATTTTCGCTTTTATTTCACAAAGCAATTGTTTCATTTTGAGATATTTTCTTTTCCCACAACACCACCACCAGCACAGACATTAACCAAGTCTCTTTATTTATTTACTTATTTCAGGAAAAATGTCAGAAAAGAAAAAAACATGTAAAACATATATTCATGCATTTGCCGACCGACGCATATTTGCTCGAGCAAACAGCTGCAAATAAAAACACGCATTCTCACTTGGTGTGTGTGTCGCCCTCCAGACAAAACCCACATCCAAGCAGTCACTTGAGCAGGGGGAGACAATGAAAGGGGCCGGTGTTGGTTCTTATCCACCAGCAGTAATCCAGTTTGGATGAGTGGCCATCCCAGCATAGGAAGGAGCGGCTCCCAGAAGAACAAAATCTTCCTCCACTCAGTCGGTTCATTAATGGACAGCAAATTATAGAGCACAACCCACATTATTAAAGATGACTTTTGGTTGTCATTAGGAGGCAAACCCAGTCTTTATGTTAACAGGTATCTGAAAGATTACGAGAACAATAGTACTCTACATATACTGTACATACTGCACTGCTAGATTCCCAAGAGGAAGTATTTACAGTGCAAATGGATGGGGCGAAGAGCTCTTTGTAAAGAGCTGGTACACATGTCTGCACATGCACCTGTTTACACACAAACAGCGAGATCCACAGCATGGCTCAGATGCTTAAGAGGCGCATGGGGAAAAAAAAAGTAAAACAAGAAAGCAAAAACCATGAAATGAAAATCAGAGCACAGCGAAACCGGTGGACAAAAAACAAAGCGGGTACAGGCACGGAGGGTTGTGGAGATCGGAAACCGCGATGCGCCGCTGATTATGACATAACGATAAGCCTGATTTTCTGCCCCAGTTGCCTGGCAGCCAGGAGCAGCTGCAGTGGCAGGCTAGCATTCGCCCCGCCATTCTGCTCCCGCAGTCCTGGAGCCGGTCGATTATCAGTGATATGGAAAAGCAAGGGAGATCCCGCCGGGCCCGCTGCCCAGCACATGCTGGGGCCACGAGAGGAAGGGAGGACGGGACGGAGGAAGCAATCACCGAGAGAAACGGTGAGAGAAAGGACATGTTGCCGGCTTCATGAGTGCACCAGTTCATGCTCAAAGGCAGGAGGGACAGACAGAATAAGCAGACAAACACACAAGCACACACCCCACACAGACGTATCCTTGTTCCTTGGCAGGTGATGAATTCCCTGCAGACTTGCACTAAAAAATCAACCATAAGTGAAACGCTTTGGCTCAGAATGCAGAGCAGTCATCTTGTGAACCGAAGCGTCTGGGTTTGATCCCAGGCTCCATCGGAGAGCGTGTTGAAGTGGCCTTAAGCGAGACAGTGCCCTCATCCCTGAGTGGGTGAATGAAACACACATTGTAAAGTGCTTTGAGTAACTGATAGACCCTTTAATGACTGATGCATCATTTAATCCTACGCCACCTCATATGGGATTTATGGCGGAGGTTCCCATGTTACTGTCTTTCAGATGCTGATGTCATTGAACACGTGAAAATGGATGGATGATTACAGAGTTGTTCATGTAAGGGTGGAAAATGATGCGCGTGTGACGGTTTAACGCCATATGTGACCGTGGCTTTCTCATTCAGGAGCTGATGAGCCCACCCACTAAATCTCAATACTGAATCATGTCATTCAAGTTGATCTTTTATGTAGTACATGCAGAGCACAAATACCTATATGTGCACCCAAATAGGAGACTAAGTGACTTCAGTGACATGACTTACCTTATGGGAACACAAGGACTGAGTGAAGTTACTGTATGTCTCTGCAAAGTGATTAATACAAGTACATAATGTTGTGGAGTTGGCTTGTAGGGCTGATGTGACACAGAGGTGAAGTTATTAATAGTGAAAATCATCACTTCATTAAATTTGTCAGTCATCAGCTCTGCTGGGTGCTATAACAGATCTAGAGCTGAACTGACATTCTTTCTGTCAAACATTTTGTCTGTTGTCTGAAGGACAGTCAGAGGACCTGTCAGTGGAAAACGAGCGCGGCACAAGTACAAACGAGTGAATACGCAATATGCACGCGCACACTCAAGATGATGGGAGGGGAGTTGGCATTAAGTAAAACCAAGCCTGTCATTTCCTCTCGGCTTCTCTGTTTCTCCTCCACCGAAGCTGTCACAAAAATATTCTGATGGAGAGACAGAGATCTGACTCAGTGCGACTCACTGTCTGCCCTCGTGGATGCCACGTACCCTGATACTTGCACCGTCTGCACACACACATTCACACACACACACACACACACACACACACACACACACGGAGGAACACACTTGATGCACCTCTACCACTAAAGTTGTCACAAAAATGTTCTGGGCAGAGAGTTAAAGGTACGACTCAATCAGACTCCTTCTCCCTTATTTTACTCCCTCTGCTCACTGCATCTTGCACACATACTCACACACGCACACACACACAAACACACACACACACACACACATTCGCGCGCATATACACAAACCCTGTAATCTACTATATACTACCACCATGGAGCAGACCATGTATTTGAAGCCTCTGCGGTATCCTGGGGGTAAAGCTGTAGCAACTATCAAAGAATAATGATTCACCCAGCCTGCTTTAATATGGAATATTTTTCCTATATATATATATATATATATATATATATATATATATATATATATATATATATATATATATATATACTTAGACACACGCACACACAGACACACATGCACACCATGCAGAGTGAGAGAGACTGTACTCATGGTATTACCGTACGTACACCGAAAATAGAAACTAGTGCTTTGATTTGATTTGTAAAGATTCTTGCAATTTGATTTATCGTGAATATAGATCGCGGATTCAGATACAATGTCCAGCATTAACAGCCTATGTTCCAGTAAGCTAACGGACTGCTTATGAGGAATACTTTTGGGGAAATCAGACCTTGATCTCTTTAACAGTGCCTGGTAAGTCTCAGCACTGAGACGATGACTAAGACAAAAAAAAAAGAAATACGAAATTAAAGGTAAAATTGAACACTGCTTATCATATCAAAGATTCACAATCAGACTGTGCAAGACACACTTTAAAGACTAGCTCTGAGGTGATAAAAAAAAGAAGGAGATGATACTCAAAGATGATCAGCGTGTTACTATGAAAACATTTCTCCGGCTGCCCACTCCTGTTTGCTGAAGAGCTCGAGAGGGCTCTTTGACGAGATTCCAAATGAGTGGGTCATCAAAGAACCATTATGATGTCACAGTGCTCGCGGAGTAGTTTGCAGTGGGCACGAGGAGTGTGTGATTCCAGTCGCCTTGTGTCGGAGCATACTTTGGATCACATGACTCACCTGAAATTACCTTTCGGTATCAGCGACATCAAGCCACCAGCGAGAGCACGTAACTAAACCAGTTTAGAATTGCTTTTAGCAATGAGAAGTACTCCATAAATGAAATGTATTATTATTATTATAAACCAGAAGCAGAACTGACGCAGTATGTTGATGTTTAACTGTTTGGATTTCCTCAGCAATTTTCAAACGGCAATACTAACTTCCACTAACGTCCATATTTGTGGACCGACATGTATTCATCATTGTAACTAAGTCCTTGATGGTGTTTTGACAAGAACTTTTACTTTTTTTTTTCTCTCCTTAGAGTCTGCAGGTTTTCACATATTAAATGAATAGTTCATCATTTTGGGAACGCAGCGCCTCCTGACTTTCTTGCAGTTTCCGATAATAAAATCGCTACTACTGTTATGTCTATAGGGTTATTGGTTATGCCAAACATATGTCTAAAGATTTGAGTGTTTATTAAATATTGATGATATGTTATCTTCCAATCCAATGTGATTTTGGGAAACAAACCCCACCCAACATGTAAAACAGCAATTCACTTACCGTGGCTTGCAATAGTGAAGGTGTACTCAGCTCGAAAAACTTTGTTTGCCCTTCCAAAGGAGCATGGTGGAGGTTTGATTTATTCATTCCTCACTTGCCCCCCTCTTCCTCTTCTTCAGCTCTGTATGTCACAACAGCTTCACATCTCTCTACGGCTCCGCATGCAGCGCTGAATTTGCTTAGTCATTTTTTTGCAATCTAATCGAATCTTAAGGATTTGTTTTCAATCTTTCTTGTAAACAAACTCTGCCAACATCCTCCCCAGAATACACTTAACACACATTACACATCACATAAAGACAAGACACTTCAGGTTCAGTGTGACTATGCTGCTGGAGCAGCAGTCAATAAGCTTAGCTTTGCATTAATAGTGAGAGCAGGGGGAGACAGCTAGTCTGGCTCTTTCCAAAGCTTTAAAAAAATTCATTCAAATTTGCACACAGAAAAATGTAAAATAGTACTTTTACGTGACATTTTTTAGGAAACAGCAGAAAGTGTTACCTCTAACCAAGTCTCCTCTGGTTTCCTGGCAGGCTAGCTTGCTTGCGGGAAGTCGATTTTGTTCACCGTCATGTTTGTCTCCAAAAAATATGGCTTGTTTTGTTTGTACGATCACCTGACAGCTAATTTTTCTTTCACCATCACACTCGATGTTGCCATTTTCCCTGAACTCGTCGTTGTTTAACCACCAGATGCTAAGCCTAATCACCAGACGGCATTACAATAGTGACATTGTAAACTTTAATGACCCTACTGTTTGAATATAATCACGGACAGGTTAAGAAGCCCAAGCAGCAGTTCTGCTTGGTTTCAAGGGTCTAAAAACATGAATTATTAAGAGACATGTGGTCTCTTCCTTCTTTGTTCCAGGCAGCTTGTCTGACTTGATCAACCAATAACCCTGAATCTTGTAGTAGGCTAATACACATGAGATTGTTCCCATCTTATGATACAACGTTTACACCTATTACATGTTGCACATATATTGCAAAGAATACACTGATCAACCACAACATATGAACCTGTTTTTAATGTTTGTGGCACATTCTGACAGCATCAACATTGATAATCAATCTTGTTTGCATCCTGCGATATAGGGGTGTGTGTTTGTGGGGCTGCCATGGGAACCCAGAATACGCACAAAAACTGGTCTTTGATCCCATGACAAGCATTCACATGCCAGGTTTTTAATATTTGATGACCCAGGAAAACAAAAAAAAGCATGAATGAAGAAGTCTTTAGAGTCAGCAGCCTGCCAATTAGACAGAGCTACTTTAGAAAAGAATACACTCATCTACAGTACGTGCATTTAGACTCATGACTTAGGGACAACAGTGTCATGATGGGATCATGGTTTTCCCCTGTGTGCATCTTGCATGTTTCTCCCCTGCTCTGTGTTTCTGGCTGTGTGTTGGTGGGCGTGGCTTCTCCCTGCAGGTAGCGACAGGTGGAGATCATCACTAATCATTCCCTCTCAGTATAAGAAGACCGGCATGAGATCCACTCATCGCCAGATCGTCCAGTCAGCAAGAGCGGTACCTTTCTTGTGATCCTGGCTCCCGTTATCTCTGTGATATCTCCCGTGTCCTTAGCTTGTGTAGCTAACCATTTGCAGCTGAACACCTCCAAGACCAAGGAGATGGTGGTGGACTTCAGAAGGAAGAAACCACATCTCCAACCCGTGTCCATCGAGGGGGTCGATGTGGAGGTGGTCAGGACATATAAATACCTGGGGCTGCAGATGGACGACAAGCTGGACTGGACAGCAAATATGGACGCTCTACACAGGAAAGGGCAGAGCCGTCTGTACTTCCTGAGAAGGCTGGGGTCCTTCAACATCTGCAAAAAATTGTTGCAGATGTTTTACCAGTCTGTGGTGGCCAGCGTCCTCTTTAATGCTGTGGTCTGCTGGGGAGGAAGCAGCAAGAATAGAGACGCTGGTTGACTGGACAGACTGGTGTGGAGAGCTGGCTCAGTGGTGGGCACAGAGCTGGACTCTCTGGTGACAGTGGCAGAAAGAAGGACCCTGGACAAACTGCTGTCCATACTGGACAACACCTTCACCAGGCAGAGGAGTGTGTTCAGTGGCCGACTGCCGTCCCAGTCCAGCTCCACCAACAGACTGAAAAACTCTTTGGTCCCCTTGACCATCAGACTGTACAACAGCTCCTAGTCAAGGCAGGGAGGACAATAGAAAAGGACAATTTATTTCAACCTTCATTTGCACATTTTCCCGTTTTGCACTGTAGTAATAAGCTAGTTTTTATTTATAGTTAGTTTAATATTTAATTTAATTTTGTATTTTTATTTTATGTAGGATTGATGTATGGTTAATGTATGTATGTTTGTAAATGCTGCTGGATGCCTGAATTTCCCTCGGGATAAATAAAGTATCTACTAAACTAAACTAAAACTATTCCTTGTGCTCTTGTGCTGTAGTTTACCCTCGTTGCTTGCTTCAGCCATTCCACCTGCCTGCCTGCCTGCCTGCACTGTGTTGGGACCCCGGACGCACCACCCCCACCCCCCATGCACTTTGCGCTGTATATATATATATATATATATATATATCATATTGCACATTAAATCACGTTATATTTGATCCCGTGTTGTGTCTTGCATTGGGTCCAGTTCCACCGTGTATCGTTCACAACAAACAGAACTGATCTTAGTGACTCTTTCTATGTATAAATTTAATTGGCTATCTCTTGGTGAAATGAAAAAAGGTCTCATAGTACAGTTAGGTTTGTTTTGTTAATTGTCATTTTAGTGGCATTTCCTTACGTTTTCAGAAAGGAAAAAATTACTTAATTGGTTAAATGGAGGAAAAAGCGACTTTCCGACTAGCATGAGCTTCGATAAACGGGTGCCAAGCTAGTTAGCTACAATATAATGTAGGACTACAGTTTATGCCGCCATATTGCTGTGATGTAAATTCTACTGACATGGTCTACGTGGATCTTGCCCAAGTTTCCGATTTGGAATCCCGACTGGAATGGCCGTTCCATCTCACTTTTCCAAGTCGGATGTCATATTTTCCCTGAGTACCAAGTAAAATGGAACAAAGCATTAGTTGAGTGCTTAGACACGTGACCTATACATGGCATTGATGCCATTTGCAGTTGTCTTCAAAGTGAGATGCTATTATGCATTTTTGCAATGACACTTTTGCATTGCAAAAATCGTAGAATGGTTATGTTGGAATAGATTTAACCATTTATAATACTTGACTAAAGCCATTGTGGTTGCTTACTGTCCAAATTAGAAACAAGCAAAGCTAAGCAATCTAACTGCAGCAGCTTTAAAGCTGAATTCATATACTTTTTTTCAGTTTGAGACAGCAGAACAAACTCAAAACATGTTGTCACCCCAAGTCGCTAATGGTGAAGATCGAAGCAGAGCATTGATGTAGAGTTGTGCTTTTTTTTTTTTAATCAACACAAAATATGGATTGGTGCAGCTTTAAACAATAATGTCTAAACTATTTCTTGTTTTATAATATATGACTAATTACCAGGTATGCGTGGTGTTTTGTCACAGAAGTTATTATAGCAATGCTGAAAAAACATCACTAAATATAGTATATTTTTGCAATGAAATCACAACACCAATCCCAGTATGCAGTGTTGTTGTACATCTCCCTCCCACTGTTCTGTCTGATATGCGCCCGGGAGAGTTGTTGAGTCTAACATTGAACATTAAATCTTCTGATTTCCTGCCTCCGCCAGCCATCAAAGAAACACCTCTCTACTGCGGTGGACAGTATATGGCTTTCTTCTTTTCCTCTGTACCTCTTCCTCCTCCGATATCCCAGAAGCAAATGGATTTCTCTAAAAGGAAATGTCTGAAACGCCCTCGTAAGTACAGGGAAAAAAGTTAGGTAAGGATTTACACACATACAAACACCTTTTCAAAATTTTCTGTATCAATAATAACATCAGTGCACACATTTGATGCATCCACTTCAACAGAAGCCCAGGGTTAATTTAACAAGAGGTGAGGTATGTTTTATCTCGGCTGATTCAAGATCTTATATTTTTAGAAACATGTGTGAGTTTATATGTATACATGACTGTAATAAACCAAAATCTAATCTAACTCATATATATACTTTTTTTTCCAGTGTATAGAAATTAATCCAACCATTTGAAATTAATTTGGAAATGATACTGAGCTGTTTCACTCTCTTTGTCAGCCACTAGATGAGTCCGGGACATCTTGCTGAGAGGAACAAAGCTGCAGATAACACAGTTTGAAGCCAAACATCTGAATACATGTTTTATTACAATTTTAAAATTAACACTTAACATAATTTTTAACATTGCCATCAGCCCTGTAATTCATATTATCAAAGATGAGTTCACCCTCTACAACTCCTCAATAGAATTCGTCAGATACATCATAAATCCTTGGCAGCTTTGGCAGTATTAAAAAAAAAACTAATTATGTGTATAAATTTTACACCAGCCACACTGAACAAAGCATAACGTTGCTCTTCGTCATCCATTTTCACAACTTGGCTTTTCATAAAGTCATATGACATGATTTAATATGCCAGTGCGGCTCAGAAAGGCAATTTTCTACAGGGACTGAGAGGTGAATTCATATTACATATGATAATATTTCCTATTAGGATTGAGCGCCGTACGTTTGTGCAAATCCCAGGAAAAAATAGAACATGAATCACCCCATTCAATGTAATTCCAATTCTGCTTGACATTCCAATTTAATTTGACCCCCGTTACGAAGAGCCTCCTATTGTAGATGGCACTTCATAGTATGCTGCTCCATTAATATTTTCCATTTCTCTATGGTTCTTCTGCTTTTAAGCTAAGAGCTTAAATTCATTCATTTAAATTTAAATCAAATTGCACACTTGTATACAAATTGGGAAATCAAGCAACAGAGCACATTAAACCCGCCAGCTACAAAGCATGGATTATCGCTACTTTCTGGCTAGATGAAAATGTACCTCAAGGAGTCCAAAAAAGCAGTCTAATTTTGTTCAACACATTGTTCCTTACAAGAAGATCAATTGTGATCTTTTTTTTATTTTGACGCCGCTAGACGTATGTTGGCCAACCACGAATCACTAAAGCCCCTTTCACACTGGCCAAAAAAAAACCCCGTTAGCGTTTTCTGCAGTGTGAAAGTGTTTAATCGGCATTCAGCCCCGGGTCAGATGACTCTGCAACAGACCCGGGTAATAATCGGCTTCACCTCCGATCGGCATTGATGTGAACGTCACAACCGGGTGGACCCGCTAATTTGTGCGATGACGGAGGCGACGAAGGCGCGACTCCTCCCTTGGTAAACTGCTGTTACCTCACCAGCCGCAGTAAAGAGACCTCTCGCATGTAGCTAGCTCGCTTAGCCGAGCTTTGGCTCGTTGGTGGTAACAACTAACACAATCCACATCATCGATGAGGTTCAGAACGGAGCACTTTATTTCAACCCTTCAGGGGACATACATGGCCTCATCAGGCGGTCTCTCATTACACAGTGGCCATAAACTGTCGGTAACATGGATGATGTCCTGAGCCCATTCTCCTTGTGGCTGCAGCTACGTACACAACCTTCTTCTTCTCTCATACACACACACTTCAAAACCCATATGGCCACCTGCTTAAAGACTTGGCTCGTAACACTGCGCTGAGTTTGTAAACTTTGAAAGAGTGACAAGTACAAGACATAAGGTAACGTTGACCACCGGCTCACTGGCTACCATGCTTTCTGCTGTTTACTACACTGTTCTTATTCTTTGTTTTGTGACCCACGTTTAAAAAATCAGTGTCTACACGGTAATTTTGGTGTGAGAGAGGAATAAATCCCCAATCTTGAAGTCAATAGTTAACTCAATCAATTTTGTAAACCTGAAAAATTAAATGAAAAGATTAAGCATAAATGTCACTTTTGTGTGTCTCTCATCACTGCCCCCTTATGAATCTGGAAGAAAGTATCACAATGGGATCCTTGGAATTCTTACAAAGTCAACTGTATATAAAGATGGACAACATGAAAGCTCTCCTAAACTAAAAATTCAAAATACAAAGATATATATATATATATATATATATATATATATGTGTGTGTGTGTAGGTGTATTGGCAGTTCCTTGATATCACAGTTCCACATCATGATCACTACTGCACATACGCCAGCACAAGATGGAAGCAGCCGTGTCTGGGATAATTTTGTTTAATATTTGTATCGTGGGAGGAAGTGCAGACATGTCTCCCCTCTTTATATAACTTTGTTGGTGCCAACATGTTTTGTCATACTATAGCCATGTATCAGCATCAGGATCAGCACCTCGAATCTGAGGCTGTCTGACTGCTTACTCCAGGTAGGGAATGAGCCCTTACCCCAAGATGAAGATGAGTGAGTACGAGTGAGTGAGCGTGTGTATAGCTGTAATAGAATATTAATGTTTTGGTCAATTAGGTCATCAAGTGCTTTGACATATGAAATTTCTACTCAGTAAATTTAGGTGTTAAGGGACATTCTTAACCTGACACATATACCTCATGTTGTTTGTCTATTATGTTGTCTTGTGTGTATTTGCAGCACATCTATCTACATCTATCTATTTGGTTGTGTTGTGGGGGTTTTTTGTGCACGTGTTTTTAAATTCATGAAGCTGTTCTCCTCATTTGCCTGTGTTGTTCTATTGGCTTGTGCTTTTTTAAGTTGCTATTAAGAAGAGTGAATGTAATGTAAGTCAATAAAATGCCCTCTTAAATGACTAAAACACTAACGTGTGAGTGTTTGTTTTACTTTATGTGCATGAAGACATATTGCATCCCTTCTATGTTACATATTCAGGGTATGATGTCTATATAGGAAACAGAGTAAAATCATTATTCATATCTCAGTAATGATCATTAAAACAGTATCCCTGAGCTGTCTGAACTTTGTCTGCCATCTTTGCAAAAATGTCTGTGACTTCGCAAAATTCCTGCATATCTGCGTCAATACACACTGTTAGTGCTCAGCAGTTAAAGATAAACACACTGGTCTTTGCTCCATAGTGTTATTCTTGACATTTGCTGTGGCCATTTTCAAGTTTACTTCAACATACACAACAACAAGCTTCATGACCTGAGGAGAATGGGCACCTGTATCAAACAGAAACTGTGATTAATCCAATGCATTATACATATTAAATATTGTTTTATTTGATGATAAACAATATCATTTAATTTAAAAACACGTTTGTAATTTTTATCTGCATCTTATTCTGTGACTTATTTGACTTATTATTTACACTGCAAACACAAATAAATGAACTTGCACACTTACAGTTTATTACTGCCCGACAGACCACTCTGAATCCTGAAGCTTTTAAACCACACAGTTTGGTTATTGAGACAATGTTAGTGATACTCTTTGATGGGATATTCTGCCTATAACAGGTGGTATATCCAACATCTGTAAGTCAATAGAACACAAAACAGGAAAAGCCCTTTAACTTGTGAAATCTCTCGGTGTATGTCCATGGGGCAACAATTAGTAGTGTAATGCTAAGGCATTTCGTCGAGCTCAGCGTGCACAGTTGTCCTCTAGACCAGCCTTCATGTCCCTGGCAGCTCTGTCCCTGCTCTCTGGCTCTGTTGCTGCATCACTGAGGCCTCTCCAGCCTATGGGCTACGGTCATGTGTTTCATGCTCTGATGGCACCATAACTTACCATAACAGAGATTATCCAGTGAGTCAGACTGCTCTCTGATCTCTTCCATGTGTATGTGTGCTTGTGCATGCAGTCATCTCTCCCATGAATTTCCTTCACATGCAACTATTCTGCATTAGAGATTTATGATCAAAGGTCAGTGCCAATGCAGGAATCCAATGTGATGTTCATAAAGTGTGTGAGCGTTGGGGTGGTGGAATTTGGTCTATTGCTCTGTATGCAATTACTTTTAGTGAATTTTAATATTTTCACATTTTAGCAAAAATCATCATATTATAATCTAATAAATAAATTAAATCAGGTGGCAAAAAATCCCCCAAATCACATGCTGCATTGTAAGAAGTATGCAGACACCAAAACATTACATCGACTGTATATGTGATTGTTCAGCGTCTCTTTTGAAAGCCCAGGGCATTAATCTGCCACCATGACACACTCATCAAGTAATTTGGGACAGTTTCCTACAAGACTGTGGAACCTGGCTGCAGGGCATAAGTGAAGTAAGACATTAAAGGTGACATATTCAGGTTCATACCTTTAATTTGGCTTACCACTTGAAAAGGTTTACATGGTCTAATGTTCAGAGAAGGCATCAGTGTTCTTATTCTACCCATTCCTACATCTCCTTTTTTCACCCTTTGTCTAAAACGCCTGGATTTATTTTAGCCCCCCTCCGGATAAACCCCAGTCTGCTCTGATTGGCCAGCTGGCCCAGTCTGTAGTGATTGGTCAACCGATTTCAAAATGTGTAGGAAATGCCATGCCCCGTCAACAGAAAAGTGGAGAGTCTCAGATTGGAGGCAGGATCACCTAAAAGAGTCCAACTGTGACATCAGAGTGGGAGAGAAATCTGAACCAGTTGTTCAGAGTTAGGCTGTAGGGTTTAGCCAGCTCACAAAAAAACGACAGGGTGATCTTTTTTCACAGTTTGTGGGCCGGCAGGCTCCACGTATACACACATTTATGTGCACAAACACTGAAAAAGTGATTTTTGCCAAATATGTCCTCTTTAATGTCGGTTGACAACAAATGTCTAATAAAGGTGGACTCAGAATGGGGCAGATACAAGTAGAAGCTATTTATAAACATAGATTTATATTACAATATTTAAAGTTAGGAATTTGCTGTTGATTTATTATATTGAATAAATAATGTAATTATGAATAATGTACAGTTTCTCATTATCACATAATCATATAGTTGGGGGTTTGAATATGAGTCTTGACACTCTTAAAAAAGGGGGTCCTGCTTCTTTGAATCTGGGACTGGGTTCTCGGTGCAGATCATTCCGTTTCCTCCGCACCAAAATATATATTGTAACAGCCCCTAGACTGAAACTACATATCACATAAAACCCAAATAGTCAGAAACTAAATCCAGTAATGCAAGTTTCCGTTATTCATGTTACTATGCATATCTGAGATTTAGTCCATGTCCCTGCCAATGCAACTTATATTTACACGTGTAGACTTTTACTGGGTTTTTGGTCTTCTGATATAGATCAATGTGATTATGTGGCAGTGTTAGGCATAACACTGGAATGATGTTTGAATAGCACTAAAATGTTATGATTTTAATTGGATGTCGCAGCTGGAGGTTTAATTATACCTCTGGTGGTCTGCCTTTTGTGAGTAATGGAAACAGGAACATTGTAAATGCTCTACCAGGGAGACAAATCAAAGAAACATTGCATTTATTTTCAGTTCAGCAAAGATCATTTATACAAACTTGTTTGCTCCCTTCAACATGAGCTTTTCAATTTGGATGCATCGAAACATAACACATCAACTAAAATGAGAATGGGTGAATTAAATAAAGAATTAAACAGGTTAGGGCAGTTTCTTTGTCATGTTGTAATCTGAGAACAATGTGTTTGTGGTCAAAGCACCCAAATGCATGTCATGCATTTTCCTCGCGGTGCATGTTTGCTCTGAATAAAAAAGCTCATCAAAAGAGACCAAAAAAAAGATTATGAATAATAACCATGGAATTAGATGATAGAATCCTAACATGAAGTAATAAATGTGATGCTATTTCAGGAGCAACCAATCAAGTACGAGTTAATCCAATGTTTAGCAGGCCAACCAATTACCCTGTGAAACATTAATCAGAACACTAATAAACACATGGTTTCGAATTACAAAAAGAAGAACAGCTTGCCCTTATTTGTTAAAAAACATTGCCACATGTGCCAGAAATCTGAACACTAATTGGAAATGACACACCGAAGCAGTGAGCGCGATCGGCTCTGACAGTGAGCAGATTGATGAATCAGACTGGGGAGCGAATACGACAGTCATCAGTCAACTCGATGGGGCCGGGGTTAGGACTTAAATAGCTGCTGCTGGTTTGTTTCGTGTGGTAGAGAGTTCGTATCATGTCTAGTGGTTGTGGAAAGTTCTCAGTTCAATAGCATCTGTTGGATGTTCAGGTTCCAGTCCTGAAGGACTATTTGTTGTGCCAAGTTCTGATCCCAGCCAAGCTCTAATATACTCTGTCTAACCAACTTTGCTCTGCAAGGCCAAAATACAGTGTAAGGTAAATCAATTTAAGACCTTAATGTGACCCCTGTTCTACAATATAACATTTTTAAAACTGACTAAGCCATAGAAATAATTTCTAACATGTAAAAATTGCTAGCTATGACCACCAGCTCCACTTTTGCCTTCAATGAAATCTTTGAATTTGGTGTGGTTAAGCTACATTCAAAACATAACTTTAAATGTATCAAATGGCATCTTGAATTATTTCACTGCTTCCAAAGTAAACAGATATATTTAATATTTGCGAACCAACGATCTGTGTTCAAGTTGACAGGAAAGTTGTTTTTTTTCGTCCATAAAATGTGCAGCTTTAAAAGGCTTAAAATGAAGGCGCACAACCTTGGTCTGCAAACCTTAAAAAAGGATTTCTTCAACTTCCTGCTTCTGTAGTCATTGCTCTCTGTATAAGGCAAGAAGCAAAACTAGCACACCAAATAGTGATTTAGGACCGCAAACTGATTTCTGATTCGTCAGTTGAGACCTGAGAGTTAGTCACTTGCTCAGGTTTGGACAACACAGCAAACCCTGATTGGTCAGTGGTTAGGAGACAAAGCCAAGAAGCGGCTGAATGAAGAGGCCCAAGGTTCCAAGGACGCACACGGTCACAAACACCCAAAGGAAGATTCTATCAATCACCATGGCAACGTACTTCCAGTCATCCTCCACCTGCGAGTGAGGAAGGGGACAAAACCAGAAGTGTGAGGAGTCAAAGGAAAGTGTCAGTTGAGTCAAATGAAATAATGTTTTCGGTTTGTTTTTTTTCTAAATACATAAACAGTTGAGGAAAGGTGCACAGTGGGTGATTCAGAATGTCAGAGGGTGAGAGGTTGTGGGAGTTGATGTGGTGAGATGAGGATTACACAGGTAGGATGAAAAGAAGGAAAGACTGGAAAAAACTAAGGCGAGAGGAAAGAGTTGAACATTTTTTGTGGAGTAAATTATTATGCTAATCACATTCAAACCACAGCGTCGAAAGAAGTGACAAGCGTTTAGACAAAGCTAGACTGAGCCATGAGTTTTGCATATCAAAGGCTGCTTCTCCCCTTTGGGAGATTTCACCCACAGTATTTATAACCGACAGAGAGAGGAGGGTGAGCTCTCCATTCAAATCTAAAATCATTTTGGTTCTAACGCATGCTATTGTCAAGTTATGGAGCAGTTCAGGATCTGCAAACAACGCTGCTCCGAATCACAGCAGTGCTGAGCAGCACTGGCCTGCGAGAGACAAGAGTGTTTGTGCATGAATTCATTATGCATCAAAAACACACTTTTCTGTGTGTTTGCTTTCTATGAGCAACTGTAGATTTATGCAAAGTTTAGAAAAACACTGGAATATCATATTTCCCATGAGGTTTAATTCTGAAGTTTTGTCAGCTGTATCTCTTAAAAAGATAAAGTGCAAAATAGTCAAATGAAACTTACGAGTAAACAGATTGAACAATGTCAACAGTATTATAACACTACAGCTAAATTCAACACAAAAGTAAGAGTCAGTTTTCATAGGCAAAAAGCAAAATTGGCAAATATATGTCCTTGTAAAGAAGTCACTAACTAACCGTTTCATGCTGTGACAGTGTTCTGGTAAAGGTTTGTAAGGTAAAATTGAAGAGGGTGTGTCTGTACAACAGCAGCTCCAGATGAAAAGCCTACATTGTGTTGAATTATTTTTTTCTGCGTATCCACTGAGATTCAGAGTGATCCCTAATACTGCAAATAACTCACCTCTTTGGCCTTGTTGCGGCTCCTCATGTTCTCAGCGATGTACTTGACGCTCTCTATGGCCTGTTTGATCTCAGGTGAAACCATAGAAAATGCCACCACTGTGTTGATGCTCTGTGGACTCAGCTGACGTGTCACATTCCCTGTGTCTGGTGTTTCCGGGGTCTCCTTGCCGTGCTGGCAGGGGCAAGGGCATTTCTTCCCAGTGCAGCCCTCTATGGAGGACAAATTACTGTCCCCGAACTCCAGACAGTTGAGGGAGCCTCCTCCAACCTGCTGGAGATCACAACCGGAGTTCAGGTTACGTTTCACTTTCTATATAGATATGGTTAGAATTTTTTTCATTTGCTGCCATGCGTTGGAGGTGTGCTAATATCTGGGATACATCTGTGGGATCTTAAAGCAGTACAACTTCTACAAGGGGGTGTCATGGAGATCCTTGAGAGACTATTAAAGGGGGACCCCCTAAAATAGTCTCTCAAAATCCTATGGGAAACTGCTATGTGTTGCTATATATTACATCCAAGGGGTTCCTGTCTGTATGTGTATCTTGATAGTCCAAAATTGTACAGTCTTTGCTTCTTTTTTTTTAAAGGGGACATTTCTGGATCATTGGGTGCTCAGCACCCCTTAGGCTCTGATCCTAGAATTGTCCTGTCTTAGGTCAAGGCCTTGCTCAAGTGGCCAACACAGATATAGGTTAGTGGGGAAGGGACTGCTTACCTGCATTAAGCTATTCTTCTTTTTCTTCCCTCCTTTCCCTCCTCGGCCTCCTCCTCCCCCTCCAGCTCCTCCTGCCTCCCCACTGTCCAACCCCCCAGCCTTGCTGTCTTCATCAATCGGTCTCCGCATCAGCATAATCTTTGGCAGTACTATGAGGAACACAGAGCGCACCCAACCTGGCATGGTGTGGGTCATTGGCGTGCGGTAGTGTACATTTAACACAAACACGGTGATGACGATGCTGAGTGTGACGAAGATCATTGTGAAGAGCAGGTACTCTCCGATGAGCGGGATGACCAGCGACGTGGAGGGGATGGTCTCTGTGATAACGAGCAGGAACACAGTGAGGGAGAGCAGGACGGAGATACAGAGCGTGACCTTCTCTCCACAGTCGGACGGGAGATAGAAAACCAGCACTGTTAGGAAAGAGATGAGGAGGCAGGGGATGATGAGGTTGATGGTGTAGAAGAGTGGCAGGCGCCTGATGTAAAAGGAGTAGGTGATGTCCGGGTAGATCTCCTCACAGCAGTTGTACTTGATATCATGCTTGTAGCCCGGAGCGTCAATGATTTCCCACTCGCCGCTCTCCCAGAAGTCTTTCAGGTTAACCTAGGGGATGGATAAGGTCAAGTTAACACTAGAACAGGGTCAACTTACCATCTCTTACAAGGACCATGTCCAATAATATGATAGCTTATGATGAAAATATGACATCATAAGAAGGTGCAAATCAACCTGAAACCAGTTTTCACCAGGATTTTGTCCATATGCACCCAAAATCTGTTGCTCCCTCCACTGATCACTGTAGTTGATGGTAAATAAGGTCATCATGTCAAAGCACTTTACAGCAGAGAAGTTAGTAAAAAAAACACAGGTTTTCATTTTCTTTTTTTAACTTATTATTTTTAAGACACATAAAGGGATACTTCAGTTACTTAATTTTCATAAAACTGAAGTACTAACAGGAAATAGACTTACAAAACAACAATCAAAATCAAACCAGCAGAGGCTGAGATAATGCAACTCATTAGGATTTTTCTTTAATCTCCCCCCCTCCTAAATCCTACTCAATGCCCCCACTTTATGATGTTTATGTTTTTTTGGGATATATTTGACAAAGTAAACCTGATGACCACCAATGATCATCATCAGGGTTATTTCCTAAGACATTAGAAAGCTTCCTCCAGAGCGACAGAATACATTTAAAATAAAATTCAACCTTATACAACTGTTTTCACAGACCACCAATATTATTAGACCCGTGTGTGTAAAATCTGTGATTCCCCTTTTACAGAAAACAAAAAGAATGAAGATCCGAGAATACATGCATACAGGAGAGAGAAAAAACAACAACAATGATATAAATAAATTGTTGATAGTGGACACATTAACACTGACACTAACCTTTGACCCAATAAGTACCAGGTCAATCTTGGCTTTGTCATAAGTCCAGGAGCCGAACTTCATGGAGCAGTTTTGATAGTCAAAGGGGAAGTAGGTGATGTCCATGGGGCACGAGGATTTGAAAATGGCTGGAGGAATCCAAGTGATGGTTCCATCAAACTTCAGCAGAGCCTTTGTCTTGTCCTCCACAAGGAAATCACCTACAGCGCTGTAAATGGTGTGTGTGTGTGTGTGTGTGTGTATGAGGACATATGATACAAGCATATGCAGGTGTTGAATAGGACACAAAGGTTAAAGAGAGGCAGAGACATCAATCAATGAGATGAGAGACCAGGAGAAAATGGAAGTGAGGAACACAAGAGAGGGGATCAAATGGTGAGGTTATGGAGGTAGGAGAGAGAGCATTAGGATTATAAAACATGGGACAATGAAGCTGCATTACACATAATTGTGAAATACAAAACTGCTATTGAGAGAGGTAAGTAAGTCCGTAATTAAGCAAATTGCAATTGGGAGAATAGAGCCTATCAAAAACTGACCCAGAAAAACAGACATCATGTTGTTTTAATGTGATCACATTGTTGTCTGTTTTGCCATGTTGCAGCTGGAGGAATAAAAGGCAATTGTCCAATTCAAAAATGACAGTGCAACACAGTCAACCGTTTGGCATCATGATATTAATATTAAAGTTAACGCCCTCTGATTAAATGTGGGCAGATATATTATCAGACTGGGAAAATGGTGTCTGCAGACAAACTGGGGTCTGGTCTTATTCCAGTAGCGTAGCCTTATCTATGGCACCTTCATACAACACACATTAAGCGAGACAGGCCACTGCGGTGCCCACACACACCTGGGTAAAGACAGTATTGGCAGTGTGTCTCTCTTGATTTGTTGGACATTTTATCTCTCCCACCCTCTCTTGCATTTGCATTGCCTTGGCTCTGAGAGCTCCGGCTTTTGGCATAACTGGGACTGGAGCCAACGTCTCGGGCTGATCTGCCTCAGGACCACCATGGTCCTCCACCACACTAGCGTCCACCTCAGGGGAATGTGGAGGAGAAAGGTCCTCCCCTTCTCAAGAGCCCTTGCTCTCTCCCTTACCCCTCAGCCCCCTGCCCACTCTTTTTTTGTAATTTTGTAAATTATGCAGAGTTGGGGGTGAAGTTACACTCTAAATAACAAGCTGTTTTACATGAACGATAATAATTTGTCTGTCCTTGCCTTCTGAAATTACCCAAATGACCTTTATTAAAATTATTCAGATTAGCATTTTTCTGAGCCCACGTACACATGTGCAGACACAGAGCAACACTAACATTTATTTTGAATGATGTTTCTGGTGACACGATGAATATATTCCAATATTCAATCTTGCTCAAGTTGAGTTTGGACTTTGCCAAAGCCTCGGTGAATGCCTGGCTCTTTAGCAGCTTAAATGCTCAGCTATGTTCACAAGCTAGTTGTTAATTCATGAACCTTGTCATGAACTCATGACCCTTCATGAAAACAAAGTTGATGAGAGCCACAAGAGTGAAGCCAAACAGTAAAGTTTTGGGCTATAAAACCAAAACGATGAGCTGAAAGAAGCTACATCGCCCCATAGTGCTGAGGGGAAACTGCATAGTTGGGTTATAATTCAATGGTTTTATCTCTTCAAGTGATGCCTTTATCATTATATGCAGTCATTGGTCCTCGCCAATATTGACATATTGCCTGGTGCAGTTGTAAGGATGGAGCACGATCTTGGTCTGGGTAAAAACAAACCATGTTGACGGTTGACAGTACAAGATACAAAAGTTATTTTTTCTGGACACTTTGATTAGCCAACCATCCAACCTGACTTCGTCTCGAAATGATTTGAGGCCCTCTAGCACCATTATTTTAATCTGTTCCTGTCAGTCATTATTTTATCACTCATATCGCCACCACTTAGGAAAGCGCCGATGTTGTTGCTCTATTAGTGTTTAATCACAATGACGGTGTGGTGACAAAGACGACTGTGATCACGTTGACATCCTCACTTGTTGTAGAGCACAATGTCAGGTCTCCAAATCTTGTTAGATGGAACTCTGATGAACTCAATCCCGTCGAACTCCGCCGGCATCCATCGCAGCTTGTAGTCATTCCATATCTGACAGAGAAGAAGAGAAAATAATTTTGCGCATAACGTGGAGTCAACTATCTGTTTTGTGTTTTGCATTGTACACTACACACATTATCAGTCGCGGGAGACACCCTCCTTTTGGGGGTTGTTTTAAAAAATGTGTTTATACTGCAGGCAGAACTTCCCTGATGTTCTACACTAAAGCCAAATAAGGATTTCATAGCAGGAAACAAACATATTTAAAAAAGCAACACTAAGCACCTTTATTGCTTTGGCAAAAAAAAAAGTGACAAGTGTTTTGTTTTAAGCAGATCATTCTGGGAATAGTCCTAATGTCGCAGTAGTAGCAAATAATTACACTTTCACAATTGTCACTTATGTATGGGGAGCATATCAGAGAGAAGAGGAGAATATGAGTAAATAACTCATTGGAAGAGATGAAAGAAGAGTGTGTTTACTTGTTGTTCTGTCAAAATACCTGCGGGTAACATTTTACAAGGCGTACATCCATTAGTCTTGGTTATTTGCATGTCATTCAAGATGAATTCATTCATTAGCAAGGCTGATTTATACCCAGCTACGACCGGGGCGCTGTTAATTTAACCACTTCATGCTACACTGGCTTTTCCAATTATCTATCCCAGCAGTTTACATTATGATTGGCTGGAGATGTCATCGCTGATAGGTCAAAGTCTTTATATTATTTTTGTACCATACAGATAATTCCACATTTACTTATGACCATGACATCCCAGCAATGAGAAAAGTACACAGTCACTGAAAACCTGCAGGTCTATTTGATCTGTGTTTTTCTTTTTTTTAATGCTGCATCACCATTATTTGAAAGGGCCGAACAGCTAGCTTGTCACCATCAACCATCTTTGGTACAGACTCAGTTATACTCGGTTTACAAAAACTATTGGGGACGTACGGTAAAACAACAAAACAACCCCAGCTAATGTAGTTGTTTTAAATTATTTATTTTATATAATGTTAGGTCTGACTTTTTTGACGAGGGATAGAGAAGAAGAAAAAGAAAAAAGATTGTAAATATTGACTGTTTTTTATAGCACTCCTCTAGTCTTATCGACCACTCAAAGTGCTTTACTTCACCAGTCACATTCACACAGTCACACACACATAAGCCGCTTTTTTTTCTATCACACATCATTCACACACTGCGGGTCCAGCCATCAGGGGCAATTTAGGATTAAGTGTCTTGCCCAAGGACACTTCAGCATGTGGACTGGAGGAGCCGGGGGTTCAAAGCATTGACCATCTGATTAATATAGGACCCTCTCTACTTCCTGAGCCACAACAGCCCAAAAATGTCTGCAGTAGTACCAATGGAACTTGGTTTTAAAGAGCATAGAATGAACAAATTTAGAATCTGCACAGTTAGAGAAGAAATCCCCTGCAGCGTTACTGCACAACAGATGTAATAAATTCATCAGGGGGGGCTTTCTGAAACGTCTTCCGCTGTAAAACCATGGGCTGCGGTTCAAAGTCTTTATGAGGGACTGCGGTGTTGACACAGCGTCTCCTTAGTGATGCCGTGTTATAAATAAACAGTAAAGTCATTACAAACAGCAAATGAGATCAGCCTGTACAGCCTTTCAGTGCATTCTAATTGGAGAGCTCAGAGATCACAGAGTGATCTTTTCCACCACTTAATCGCATCAGCATCAAACTTTGGTCTTGCACTGACGTGCAGTTACTCTCTGATTTAAACCATGGCAACATCTGTATCATCGATAGTACAAAGATGGACGACGCCTCTCCACTTCCTCCCGATGTATAAAAACAAAGCCAGAATATCCAAGATACAGGTGCCACCATCTTGTGCCTTTGTCGTCATTTGGAGTCACAGTTGTGATCGAGGGGTGGAGTCAAGGTATTGAGGTTACTATTGTCACCACTGCACATGCTCGGCAGTCTCAGCTGTCAGTCATGACGTTTCACCTCGTTTTTATAGCATAAAATAACATTAGCACCTGAACATACATCAGTGTGATAAGAACTGCCTAACATCACAGAAAGCATCTTTGAGAAAAATTTACTGAACGTGACTTCCAAGTTTGGTCCACGTTCCATCCACTAACATGGGGGAGGCGGGGTGATTTGGACTAACTTTTGGGGAGCTGTCATGTGGTCCATCCATGGATGGATCCATCTTTAATATTTATAGTGAGAGAAACTTAGATTGAGAAGGTGGCTGAGAGGTCAAAGTTGGGAAGACGGTGAGGTCATAGCTATTGATCTGATGAGGCGCAGAATGTGAGTAACCATAATGCTAACACTATGGTTAGTCTGAATTAGTCTCATAGAGCTTAAAGCAACGTTTATACAACTGTTCTCTCTCTCTTTTCTCCTCCTCTCTACCCCATTTTTCTTCCTCACCCCAACTGGTCGAGGCAGATGTTCTTCCCACAACTGAGTTTCTGCTCGAGATTTCTTTCTGTTAAAAGGGAGCTTTTTCTCCTCCACAGTCTCCAAGCGCTGCTCATTCTGGGAACTGTTGGGTTTCTCTGTCTCGACCTCACTATATAAAGTGTCTTGAGATAATGTGTGTTGTGATTTGGCGCTATACAAATAAAATTGAATTGATTTGATCAGCAGCTGATTGCACTCAAGAGTCTATCTGAGATAGGCTTGTTTTCTTGTTCACTTTTCTGTTCCCCTCTGTTCTTACTGTGTTTAACATATCAGTGATGCAACTGACACACACACACACACACACACACCGAGAGAGAGAGAGAGAGAGAGAGAGAGAAACGACAGAGCGTGGCATCCCATATTGATGTCTGCTTAGTATGTATAGATATGTGTTAACATGACCCCTCCTCAGGCTACCTCTATCTCTGCAGACCCCAAGATGGTGTGTGTGTGTGTGTGTGTGTATGTGTGTGTGCGTGTATTTCTGTGTGTGTACTTACATGTCTGAGCCACAGGTTTGTTTCCATGATCTGATTCACCTCATCCTGCAGAGACACAGAGGAGGAAGGGCACTCGCTTGTTAGCCTGCACAACTCTGTGTTTGAGAGCGAGTGCATTGTTGCAAAGTGTTACAAAAAGATATAGGGAAAAAATGCAGACAGGAATAAAAAAAAGAAAGAGCGTGAATTCATCCTATCATCTTTGTCCTCCAAAGCTGGAGCTGATTGACTGAAAAGGTCGACTATGAGCACATTAATAATAGATGGAGAGGTCGCAGATGTCCCTTCCTCTCCACCTTTCCCTGTGACCCTTATTCACTTTTGATTTGCAGTTCTGTGATTTTCTCATGATACCACATGACGCACACACAGAGATACGTCAGCGCATATATAGGGGGAGAAAATATGTGCACAGAAACACACATGGTGACACATACATTGACTGCACTCGAGCCCACACATGCATATGAGCTGTGTTAAACTTAACACTGTCAAAGCATAACAGCAGTCTACAACAAGACTGTGTGCCGTTTTCGGAATCTGCGAAACTGAGCGGACTAAATAAAGACTATATTCACTCATCTCGTTCCCGCAGCTTATCTTTCAGCTTTTCTGTTTCAAAGGTAGGAAGTATGATAAAGACGGTCGCGGGAACACGTCTCACAGTCACAGACTCTCACATGCTATTCAGAGGATCCTAAGAGTGAAACGTTTTGGTCACATTCATTTCACATGCACTAACAAAACATACAGAGCTGTATGAAAATGATGTGCAAATAAGGTGATTTAAACAAGTTTAAAAGTTAAAATTTCTGTGTGTGTTGGGGTGGAACTCACAACTTTGACCAGCTGCGAGATGGAAACCTCAAACTCCACAGTGACGGGGTCGGACACGTTCTCCACTGGTCTGATGAACTGGTTATATCTTCTGAACAGTTTCCTGAACAGCCGGTCCTCTCCCTTGGATGAGTAGCAGTCTGAAGGGGGCAGAGGGGAAGAAAGAAAAAAGAAACAAATTCAGTACGAGTCTAACTGTCCAAGTCCTCCACTCTCCAAGTCAGTTCTAATCAACTCAAGTCACACTACAAAGATCATCAGTGAGAAACAGAGAGAACATAGAGATCAGCCTCTTCCGATTTTGATGTAGCATCACATCAGTAAGTCATT
This sequence comes from Scophthalmus maximus, assembly GCF_022379125.1. Taxonomy (NCBI): domain Eukaryota; kingdom Metazoa; phylum Chordata; class Actinopteri; order Pleuronectiformes; family Scophthalmidae; genus Scophthalmus; species Scophthalmus maximus. The sequence continues at coordinate 24,833,023 of NC_061522.1, forward strand.
TGAGTTTGTGGGATAAATGTTTTAGCATATTTGACGAATTGTGTCTAAAGAGGTCCCTATTGTCCTTCGCTTCTTTGCATAAAGTAATAAAGTCATAGCCTATTTTGCACAACTTGGTGACATTCATAACTTTTAGGGCATTTCTCTATGTAACGGGCATTAACAAATGTTTTGTGTGGAAGCCCAGAGCAGCCACGTCCATTCTGAAAGGGATGGGTATAGCATTGAAATTCATAAATAGTGTGTTTTTGTATTATTTTTCTGACTGTCTTCGGTTTATCTATCCCCTCTCTCACAGAGGATATGAGAAAGGGACAGGAAACTGGTGCCTCACACTGTCCATTTCCCCTGAGCTGAGTGGCAGGACATCTTCCAGTCACACCACCTCATTTGAATTCAATTCAGTTCAGTTACCCACGAGACTTCTGTCATTAGGTCCTGCTTCCAAACCTATCACCTGCCCTCCAGAGTCGAACTGACTGATGCCATGACAGACCTTCTCCTGCCTTTGACATCTCCCAGCTACTCACCACACACCAACACTGTCTCCTGAGATTTTACAATTGCAGATGTTCAAGCATTATTTAAGATACCAAACCTTAACCCAGGAGTTCTCAATCACTAAAGTCCAATTTTTGTTGATAGCAAATTTGGATCTGCAAAATCAAAGCCGAATAACTCATCTTTTACCTTCCCAATATGAACCATCCTAACAAATATCACAGAAAGCACAAATGTTAATCTTGCTGAAACACCATTGTTGGCAAAAGACTTATACATTTCTTTTCTTCTCTTCTCCTCAAACTGATCCTGACCTTTTGACAACAAACTATCGAGCGTGCATTATTGCCATAGTCCCATTAATCTGTATAGTATGTAGTGTACAACGCCAATATGTCTATATACTTCTTATTATAGGTCGGTTATTCCTCCAGGCCGTGGCTATATTTATGTTTGGGGTTCTGAGCTTTAGGGAGAGATTCAATCAATCGTGCAGTGCTTTAATTCTGCTACATACAGTACAAATACTGTGACTGTTGTCACAACAAGAAAACACTGTAACTGACCTGAGTGCTTGAATCAAATGGGTGGAGTATCACACTAAAGGCCATACTGTCTGCTTGTTTAGCCTGCATTATGGCAAGGTGGTATATTACTTCATCCAAGATTTAATATACCCTCATTTAAGTTTGAGTCAAATGTACTGGAGATAAATCACAGTGACACACGTGTCCTCTGCTCTACTCCACCTGACTGATGGTGTCCACACATATGAAGGTGTTGGCAGCTGTAGGGGTTCATGCTGTAATGTATGTGAACATGATTTATTTTAATTAACCTAAATATGTGCTTGGCTAGACTGCTGCTTAAGTGCATAAACAAAATATGAAGGGCCTTATTCACTATTTATACGGGTAGTAACTGAAACAATATGAGCATGTCTACCTGAACAATGCACAGCAGGCTATTTAAACCCACTGCAGAGGAGTTACCGACTGCAGCCTGAGGACAGAAGGTGATGTGCTGAAAGTTGTTTTTGTAGCTCATCCTAGACGTTACTTAAGAACACTGAGGTCTCTCAAGTGATGCAACAGCGCTGTAGGTTTATGTTATCATGCGAAAAACTTCACCACAATGACATGAATGCTAAATTCATCCAAAATTGATTCAGAATCCCAAGGTAATTAATTTAAAGATGGTGATTTTAATTATACCGTTTATGGTCAATATTTTTTTCACCAATAGACATTTAACAAATACTGAATTAAAGTATTTTAATTTATTTAATTGCTAGTGAACTTTGGTGCACTGGATTCGATTTGCCTACTTAAGAGGAGGGATTGACAAGAAGTTGTGTTGATGATTGTCATTTAATCTCAACCTCAATGCGTACTGTTAACTCTCCAAACTCCATATCAGAGCTGCTTGATGGGAAAGGACTGAACGCAAGTTTGTTTGCCTGCACTGTTCGCCAAACCTGAAGTTCAGGGACCTGATGTATGAAACCACACGTGGGTATTGGCAGAGCTTTAAGGTCTAAGTAAATCTAGTTACTATACTCAACAATAGTGAGATGGCACTCCTCACCAAGTAGAAAAATCTTAGTTGTGAGCCGAGAAAGTTTTCAAAGTGAACCATGTCAAAAAGTTCAGAGTTCCCCAGAGTTCTGCTGCTTTGAAGCCAACTGAGTCCGGACAGTGATCATTCTTGCAGTTTGAACGGATGAGTACTCAACTCATCTCTAGTGCGTCTCTTAAAGTGTCAGGGAGTTACTCACTGCAAAGCACAAGCCTCTGGTTACCGTTACACCACTTGTGTGTTGGTGGTCAGTGTTACAAACTGACGAATAACAACACGAGCCAGATTATGTGTCACCACGATTTTAGGCCTATTTACTAAATGCTGCGCAAAACCTATCACCTTTTGGTTATGTTCTGGCTATCTAAATAGACCCGCAGCCAAACCTTATTCGCCGACCCCTGCCCTAAACTGTTTTTGTTTTTTTAAAATACTATCCTCTTTTGACTAAAACCAGCCATATTGAGTTTTGGATAGATGAGTGAAAACATCCCTTAATTATAATGGAGAGAGCCTTGAAATCCTGATGATGAAACATTGCTGACCCTATTACATCAAGATCCCCCCCTCCCCCTCAAAGGCAGGAGATAACCATCTTCATGCAGACAACAATGACACCAGAAAGCCAGCTGGTGCTGAACTCCTGGTGACAGCCCTCTGGAGAGAAAGACATGAAGAATTAAATATATATATATATATATATATATATATATATATATATATATATATATATATATATATATATATATATATATGTACACACACACCAAGACAAGGAGAAGAGAAGAAGCAGAGACAGATTGAAAGCAAAGCCTTCTTAAAATGTCACTCAGAAGATTACGTGAATCCAGACTTCATAGCCCTCTGTCTGGTAGCTGCCTAGCATGTGCTAATGCCATGCTAAATAGAGGAAGCAGGGTACTAAACACTAAACACATCCGATCCATTTCGATGCACAATTTTTCCAGTAGTATTTCTTTGGAAAAGAAAAACAAACAGAATAGAAAGGAACAGAGGGAAAAGGTCATTTTAATTCAAAGATTAAGAAATGGAGAAATTAGATGGACTGAAACTGACTTCCATGGTGCTTCAGCTGCTTGTTGGTGTAATTACAACGGAAGAGCTGCTCCCTGCTACATGTCCTTTCTCTCTCACACACACACACACACACACACACACACACACACACAAAATCTACCAATCCAAAATCTGAAATAGCAGCCAGGCAGATAGTTGACCTTTTCCATGGCAGACATGTTGACTGGTCCTAATAGTAAAAAAAAAATGGCTCTGGGCTACAGTATGTGTCCTGGAATTCAAAATTCATAAAGAATGGATTATGACAGAGGAACGGAAAGGAGATGGAGGAGGACCATGCCTAATTACAGTAATACCAGCAGCATAGTACACTTCATGAACTCAGAAGTACAGTATCAATTATTCAACTAAAAGTTTAGAATCTGTAAAAAACTGCCTAGAAGGCAAAGTTACTTCAAATATACAGCAGGTCCCATGAGATATTTAATGCAACCAAAACATAAGGGTTGGAGGTCAACTTGTGCACTGTTAAAAAATATTCCAGGGCTAACTGTCATTCAAGACAGTGATTGAGAGTGAGTATGGGAGGGAAGCAGGGGGAGAGTGAAGGACAGATAATGAGTGATGGAGAAGGGGAGACCATTTTACGGGCTGTTTGAGACGATACCATAAAGGCCATTTACTGTAGCCTTCATTCCCCCCTGAGAATGCAAATGCTTTTAAAAGAGAGTGTGTGAGAGACATAGAGAGGAAGACAGAGAAAGACGATGGAGTGTGTCTTCACTTTTACGCCTTTATGTACAATGCGTCTATGGTTAACACTGTATAAAGGAGCATTTGCTTTGCTGTGAGCTGCCTGGCTGGTGTTACTCCTCCTTTTGTGCCAGTGAAGCTCAGCTGAAATGGGGGGAAATTCAAATGACAGAGATTAAACAGGAGAGGGGAAGTAAAGAGAAGGAGACCGGGAGCAGGAAAGGTGGAGATAAGAGGCAGGTGCAAAGAGCCAGAGAGGAGAGGATGGGATAGTGTGTGTGTGTGTGTGTGTGTGTGTGTGTGTGTGTGTGTGTGTGTGTGTGTTTGTGTGTGTGTGTGTGTGTCTACTTTCTGTCAAAAACCCGAAAACAACTTTCTTTCTTTTGATATATAAGTTCTTTCCATTGTGTATTATTCATTCATTTTAAATATCTTTTTTCAGCAGACAGCCACTAATATAGAGCCAATATAGCTCTATTAAAAGCCATGTGACATTCGCACAAGACCGCACACGTATCCGAGTGCCCATATTTTCACACAGACAGAAAATTAACTTTTTTCACCTTCTAGAGGATCAAATGGAAATTGCACATATTGCCCTCAGGGCACTCTTCCCTAATAACTGGGTTACATGAATTTGAATATGATTCATGTGAGAGCATCTCCTCTGCCTTTTACAGTCCAATATCTCAACAATGGTTTTCTCACGTGGAAATTTACATTTTGTCCTGATTAGGTGTAAATGACAGCCTGAAGTGGCTCTGGGCTTAAGGAAATGTCACCTTGGACCATCCAGAATGAGAAATTTAAGCTACATTGATGTGTTTTTTTGGGGACAGTATTTGTGTGGTTTTTAACTTAATGTGAGGAAAAGCATTGAGAAGTGATCCTGTGTTGGCACGTGTGACCAGAACCTGAACAAAAATGTGACTTTGTTGATGTGTGAAACATGTGTTCTTCATGTAAATTAAGAAAATGCTCCCACATCATAGAAATTCGGGTAAAACTGTGAAATCTAGTGAACAGGCTTTGTGTCCATGAAGACAGGTGGAGGATCACGGCGCTGTGAGTGGATCGTCGCAGTGTGAGACTCTTCACAAGACATTTATCTGTGACTCAGTTTGGGCTTGGCCACGCCCCCTCTGCTCTGCTCTATAAATGTAATGTGATATAATACCTTGGTTACCTCACAGCCACAAACACACACACACAACCACACACACAAACACACACACACACACACACACAAACACACGCACACACACATACACAATACACCTCATCACCACAGTTCACTGACCGGATCATCAGTCATGCATTCAAACACATTAAGAGAGCAACCTCTATGTGAACACAAGGGACAGCATCGTGAACATACCAACAGGCTGAAATAGCACATTAGTTGTCGCACATTTCGAAACTGCCATAAGCAAATAATGTATATATATTTATAAATGTGTAGGCGTGTGTGTGTGTGTGTATTCCCTTTGCATTTTAGTTTTCTGTTGGCCAACCGTGGACATCCACACAGTCAAAGATGAACAGACGTGAGCTGTGACCCCGACGGAGGCGGCTGGAGGTCGCACCGGAACAGGAAGTGTGTGCTTGAATTTGCCCCGCTGTGGATATATACTTGAGTGGTGGAAGTGTAATATGACCTCATCTCATTTTATTCAACAATTTGTGGCGGCCTATACTCAGATTGCCCTGAAAAAAATGTTTGCTTACTTTTAACCTTCATCAAATATGGTATGGAGGAAATGTAATTGGTACACCTGTCATATTACCTTATGTTGGGGCATAGGGGCTTCAGTTTAACATCTTGCAACCCTTGTTCTGTTGGTTTAATTGTCCTTACAGGAAATACTTGTACTGTATCCAAATTCTCTGAGTTGCCTAAATATGTCCAGAAAAGTGTTAATGGTGTTTTAGTTCCCACAAGCAAATATTGTAGAGAACTGAATAAACACATTTTACAGATGAGGTGATGAACATTACAATCACTATAAATGCCTTCCTGTTATGCTCAGGTCTACGCTCAAAGGGTTTGACCTCATAAGCATTACATTTCTCACAGAACGTAGTTATTAAAATTTTTTTGGAGCCTGGGATGGTTATTATTGTGAAAATGTGTAAGAGAATTTGTAGATGTATACTCATGTTTCAAAAGGTGCACTTGGATTTGTGATTTTGCAGAACACCTGTAATTATACCTGACACGTGTATGTGTTTTATATGTTTGCACTTAAATTTGTAAATGCGTTTGTGTGTGTGTGTGTGTGTGTGTTTGTGTGTACTCAAATTTGTAAGTTTACTCAGATTAGTTATTATGTAGAATAAGCTCTATGTGTATGACAGTTTTAAATGTAATTAAATTTGTCAGAGGTATCAGATTTAAAATTTTTGTGAATGTCCCTATTATTTGTAAATATGTATTCATACATATACTCAACCACCCAGCCTGATTTGACATTTACATACTGAGATTTGGTTTACAAATGGTTTAGTTACAACTTCTATATATGTCTCTGAAAAAGAGAGAGACAGAGAGAGTGGGGGGGAGGGGGGGGGATCATTCACAGACACCTCCCAGCCAAAGGGGGTCATGAATGGAATATGCTGATAAACCATAAAAGAGCCTATCTGTAACCTTGTATAAATCAGATAGCAGCTATTTGTGCCCTTGGAGCAAATGTTTACGTTAATGGTTTGAAGTGCCTTCGCGTAATTACGCTCGACTCCCTGCATCTGTTCCACACAGCGGCTCCAGGTCAGATGCAGGCTCTCCGCCTCAGCTGCAGTCAGTGATTGAGTCTCTGGGTGCTTTCCTTCCTTCCTACCTTTCTCCCTCCTTCCTTCCTTCCTCCATTCTTTCCTTCCATCCTTAACTACACCTCCTTTCTCCCTGCCCCCTCTTTCTTCCTCATCCTATCAGAGTCAGCTAGTTTTGAAGATCCACAGACAAAGCTAGACTCTTTCTTTAAAAAAACAACCTTCTTTCCAACATCATTACTTGACTCCTCGATCTAATTTAACTCTTAACACAACCTGTAACCTGAACACACTCAATTTAGACGAAATAGGTTTTTTTATCAATTCCCCCCAGGCGGCCAATCCCCCCTGACTCAAAAACTCCTATCTGCCATAATGCCTCAGTAGAGGAACGTTGGCACAGGCCCCTTGTAACATGTGCAAACTCCGTCACCGGCCTTGAACTGGGAAACGCATCGTGTGGACAATTTCTAATTTGTTTCGGTTTCCTGAAATCGCGACTCACGCGACTTTGCCCCAGATTGTTCTGCATTTCCAATTGTATATGCGTGGTGAACACGACACCAAGTCATGGCTGCGGTTTATATCAAGCTTATACTCACCATCGTGAAAAATATTCATACGGCTGAAATGGATCGTTTGGCTTTACGTCCTCCGGATGTCGTAACGGTTCTGTCATTTCCAAAATAATAAAAACGGAAGAAATAAAAGTTATGAGCCTGACAGTCGACGACCTTTCAGTGATGATGCACTTCTTTGGCTTTTACGCACTGGCCAGAAAGTCATCTCCTGACTTCTATCAGCTGAGACAAGCTCATGTCCATAAGACAAACTGACGGAGAAGCCTTAGACTGAACCATCACAACACGTTACCTGTGACGACAGACGCGCAAATATCAACACCTTGTTATTCAAACCAAGGAATCAACTTATCCCTAACGCGTTTCCCATAACTCTTACTGTGGATAAATCCTGCTTACCTTGCGTTATCAAAACCACTAGAAGAAGCAGCAAAGTCCGCCTCGCCGCCGGCTGCATGTCTCCCCCGTGTCTTTTGGGGATCCACTTCACTTTGTATCTCTTTCTGAAGGAATTCTGTGAGGTAAATCGATATTTCACGAAGACTGTCAAACGGCACGAAAAGCGTGCGTCTCTCCCCTGGCGCCGTCTGTCGCGCTCTGCGGGCGCGCTCCTTCCTGATCTGAACCGAACTGGACTTGGCTCGTCCCTCCCCTATGAGCGCAGAGCTCCTCTCCGGCGCATCCATACGGGACTTCACATACGGGGAGGGAAACAGCAGCAACGCCACCCTAACACTGGGCTCTGGTGGATACCGACGGGATATGAATTAACAAGAATATCAGTCTAAAACCGGGAGGGGTGTTGGACGCGGGGCGCCTATAAGTATTGCACGCAATTGTTGGATTTGTGGAAAAGAAAGATCGCGTTTGAATGATCGAAATATATGTATAATTATTAAAACCCTCGGCTGATATGTTCGTGCTGTGGTGAACGTTGTGCCGGCTGAGTCGTTGGCACCGAATGATTTCAGAACCGCGGACAGCTCCGGCGAGTTTCCCCTGGTGCTGAAGTGAGCCGCGGACTCGCACATTATTGAATTATACGCACACAAGTGCTGTTCCATGGGAAAGTTAAGAGTTGCAACACGACTTTTTCGTTTCACATCCCGTCGCGTCCTGGCGAGTTGGTCACATGTTCGGTGCTCAGATCCGAGATGAGTGAGAGGCTGCGCGGCGTGTTGTGTCGCGCCACCGACGCTGAACTGCAGCACCGCGCCGCGCCGCGGAGGAACGTGCGCTCCGACGCGCCGCCGGTGCTCGATCGGAACGCGCAGCTCGTGCGGCGAGCCCCCCCGGTGCCTGCTCACCAGCCTCTGGGAACGCGCTGATTGAGTTTAATTTTAGCCCTTCATTTTCCACGCTTGGTTTGACGTCATCAAGCAGAGTCATTGGGGAGACTGTAGTCGCGCCGAGCTGAGCCGAACCGAGTCGCGAGAGAGAGACTGAATGTGTCTGTTCGCTCACCGAAACAAGTTCCACCTCAGGCTTCTTGAGGCACATTTAGAACTTTTGCCGTCACAGCCTTCTGATAAACAGGTTCTGTTTAAGTGAAAACATTCTTTTTTTTTCATTAATTCATGCTCTATTTATCATTCCATGAACAGGGGCAGATTATGAGACAGTGGGGCAAAGCACAAAGCAATAGATACGATAAAATAATATAGAAAGCCATAAACCAAAGAAACCTGTGATGCAGCTTCAGCTTTTTTCAAGCAGACCTATTCTGCTGTAAATAGTTTGACTGTGTTTTTTTTAAAATTAACAATGCATTGTTCAGATATGAAGACAAATATTCCAAAATAAAAAACATACACCATTATTGTCTGCCCGGACAGCCCGCTCCGTAATTCTCCATGGTGGTGTAGTCGTTCATCGAAAGGATGCGGAGCAAGACATGTTTTATAGAAAGATTGGTTTGACCTTAAAATGCACAGCAGTTTGAGTGTGTTAAAATAATACTATAACATTTCACATGAAATGTCATGCTGTGGTCAGTGGATGCAAAAGGTTTTCAACGCCAACCCACCACTGATCCACTGTGCCACCCATTCAACACAATCGTATTTCATTCCACAGTTTTAATTTAATATTATCTTTATTTTTTTTGAATTACTGCAATTGCCTAGATAATGAAAACATTACATGATGAGACTTGAGGAAACCAAGCCAATGGTGATGACCTGTGAATAAAATGTTGCAATATTGAAATGAAATAGCTAAACTGGTGGCATTTTGTCCTCTGGTGAAACTCTACCAGATGCAGCATATGGGATGTAAATACTCTAGGCAGCACACGTGTGTGTGTGTGTGTGTGTGTGTGTGTGTGTGTGTGTGTGTTTGTGTGTGTGTGTGTGTGTGTGTTTGTGTGTGTGTGTGTGTGTTTGTGTGCACACTGATGCTTACACACACACACGTTAGGTCAAGACCACCCCTTCACCCTCAGGCTAAACACAATCAAACCTCACAACAATGTCCGAGAGTTGTCACAACAAACCGTATCCCCCCATTTCAATTTCAACGCAAGTAAAAGTATCACAACATCGTCTTCTTATTCTTCTTCGTCGTCGTCTGACTGAGGCTGTTGGAAGGGGTTTGTCCCAGCAGACGAGCGCTGCATAAAATGGCAGATGAAGAATTGCAGAATGAGCACAACAACAGAGATAATGTGTTTTATCTGCTGCTGGTCGTGGCCTCCTGACGAGTGGCGAGCTCACAGTGTGGCGTCCTGACACGCTCATCTTCACCAGCCTCATTAGTGAAGCGGTTTAGAGGAGGAACTAGGTGGGAATCAGTGTTCCTGCCAGGGTTGTTCAAGGTGATGCACCATAGCCTGTCCCCACTGCACCGCCGTGGGCAATGTTTAATTCATGGTTTTCTTTTTTTAAAGAGCTGGATGCTCTGACTCTGAAAGCCATTAGTGTCATCATCTTTTCTCTCTGTTGGTGCCTCCTCTCTTTTCAGTCGTCATCCCAATAATACGCCAACTTTCTTCATCAATCACTTTCCGTCTTCCTTGCCTTTCCTCCTATTCCTTCGGTTCCTCTGCCTGCACTCTCCGCCTGAGCACGGCCTCTTCCCTACACCCGCTCTCGTTCATACAACGTACACTGGTGCCATCTCTCTGCCTCATGTGAAACACAACACATGAAAATGTCTTTCTCCCCCGCCAGAACTTTTAGACCATCCTGAATTATTTACATCCACATATCTGCACCACGTCCTCTGACCCTGATGGAAGTGCGTTTATTTTCAACCCTAAGTAATGAAATCTGGATGGCCATCTTTTTTCCTATTCTCACTGACATGATTGTCTCACTGGGGGGGCGGGGGGGTTAATGGAGCGGAGGTGATCAGAGGCTTCTGGAAGCTTCCAGGAGGCAGGGAGGTGGATATCATGTCTTTTTCGTATGGTGAGAAAAGAAACAGTAGTATGGTCTGGTAGAGTAAAGAGGTCAAGGTTGCAATAAAGACAGAGCAGAGTGAAGGATTTTCAGAGATTTATTGCTGCTGCATCCATAAAATCACATCAATCAGACTCAGCAGACAGTCCCTTCTGAGCATGGCTGTATACCGTCATGCAACGCACAACCAACAAGTTAATTATATCATGGTAATATGCACATCTGGTTCGTCAAATAATGTTGTTAGCAGAGAAGTTAACATAATTTCGTCTTCAAATAGTCTTTCTAGTTTTAGAGCTAAGGGCCACACCAGCTAAAACCTGTTCCACACAAGTCATTTTATTTGGCTCCAAAGACAAAAAGTAGGTCAGAATTGTAGTGTAAATTGCATTGCAAAGTGCAGCCTCCAAAAGGATTACAGAGCTAAACCAAGACTTTTCTTACATAGTCTCAATAAGGTGAATGTCACAACTCTCTGAGAGGCAGGATTTATTGCAGGGATTGAAGCTATAATCCTAAAGATCTTCTTCTTTTTTTTTTTTTTTTTTACACAATTTATTATAATGAATAATGAATGTATATTGCTGATAATGCAAATGGAGCATCCTATTTCGGCGGCACTGCAAACAAACACACCATTTGCTCCTCTGTAATCACTGGTGTCACCAAGTCGACCAGTACGGCAATATCTTTAGGCCATATCGCTTGAAGAAGGACTTTTCACACAGACATGGAGGAGAATTTATGAGTAGCTGCTGTGAACCAGGCCTGTATAGTCCAGCCATTCTTTCTCCGACTCAATTCTGGTTGAGGTCAGCATAAAGTGGAACACAATATTTCAGAGCGTGTTTTCTTCTCAGGCATTCCACTACAGAATCGATGAATAAGGAGAAGACTATTTGCTGACCTCGGTCAATGTTGCTGGTGAAATAGAGCTGACGTTCTCTGCAAAGTGAGAGTAAAGAAATTATATTTGTACTATGACATTTTACGCGACACAATTAACTTTTGGGCATTATGGGAATTCACTTTTCCAATCAACTGAAACGGAAGTTGGTTTGGCTGTAGTTCACTCATTCATTGGAGAGGTATAGTGAGTAAATCCCTGGCTCCTCCAGTCCACCTCCGTTGCAGAACTTCAAATGACATGTTTGGTTTGTGTCTTTATAAAATGGTATAAGGTGTGCCAGCAGACGCAATCTTGTTCTTCAACGAGGGATTATCAGCTTAATGCACACACGTACAGATGAAAACAGGTGGAAGCACACGCCCACACAAACACATCTGTTCATTTGTCTGATTAAGGAACGCAATGATTTGATTGACTCAGACCTTAGAGCCCCTCAGCTCTCTTATGTGCGTGTGCTGTCTTGCAGCTGTATACACAAGACCTGCATTAGGAGGATTTACGTCAGCAGCAGCTACCACATTTTGAAATGGGATCCAAAAAGTGAACATACACCCAAAACAAGTCGATGCACATTGTCCCGTTGTTTGCAAATCTTATGTCTCCAGGGACAGTAAAATGTCACTTGGTCTTGTACATGTAGCCCAAACATGGGTTAGCTCACACTGAGTGTAATTACAATGAATCAAGTAAGGGGCACCAATTTTTGACCCAAATTATGTATGAACTCCCCAAGATCACTAGTTGAATGTCCTACGACTGTCCCATAGGTGCATATATACATGTATGTGTTATATGATCTGAGAAGGGATGCTGACCATGCTTGTGATAGTGAGGGAAGTAGTAACTGACTCTTTGAGCCAAAGGCAAGGGCAACACTTAAACACGTTCAAAACCTCTGTTAGTACATCTTAAGTGCTGTCTAAGAGCATTGCACTCATTACTGTCGGCAGAGCTGGGAATCTTTTATTCATTGCTGCGGCGGCAGAAGGGAACGGAGAGTATGATTAGAGCCCAAATGTACTATCAACACTGGGGATGTTTTGACATGGGTATCCAAAATGAACTGAAAATTAAAACTTAACTGCCAAGAACAGTGCATCAGCGCTGTGCAAACTACCTGAATGGATCAGTCTTTTAAATATTTACAGTTTGCTCTGATGTTTGTTCATAGGATGGGAAATCTGGGCATCCGTTTTTCATGTTGAGTTTACTTCCCAGTGCAGTGCTTTTTGTTTTGGTGTCCCTTTCGGTCATCTCCAGCCAACAGGCTGGACATACACAAACGTACATTTATTCACACTCCCACACACACACACACACAAACTAGATGACGTACAGAGCGATCAAATATTGTGTGCTGCTGAAAGTAGGTGATCCAGTGGGACAAGCTGACACAAGCCATTATGCTTTGCAGGCGATATCCAGAGGAGCCACAAAGACACAGAGAAAACTCAGGAAGTTTAATACTGCAGGGTCAGTTGGGAATGGCCTATACTAGTGGAGTGGAACAACTTTGTTGCTCTGGACTGCTACACACAGTACTCCTCCAGTCCAAAATGATCTATTCTGACTGTATCAACTGTTTCCATCCGGTAAGCATGTATGTTGTGGTCAGTCGATCTGTAGTTCCACACTGGTTACAGCAGCCAGTAGAAGCTGTTTAGATTAGTTCACTGAATAACACAACACAGGCAGGTGTGAGCACACGAACACCGGTATCTGGCACACAGCTTGCCCCATGTTCTAAGCTATTTGGGTGTGTAGCGTGAAAAAGGACAGATAATTGGGTTTATCACTGGTGTATTTTTAGTTCCCATTTCTGCACAAACAATTTAGAAAAGACTGAAAAAGGACGGGGGGAGTCTGTGCCCAGAAATGGAGAGAGTAGGGAATAACAGAAGGACATGGAGGACGGGAAGGAGAGGAATGGAGGTTAATAGACGATGGAAAGAGAGCAAAAGAAGGAATGGGCCACCATGATGGAGTTTGGCACATGTCCAGGTTTGGTGGAGTGTGTGAAGGAGCAGTAATGTTTCTGCTCCCAGGCACCAGTGCGGGTAGATGGAGCAGAACAAGCCTTCTTGATGACTGCTTCTTTTGGAGAGCAACGTTAGGAAACTGTAGCAAAGCACAGTGACAGATTTTCCACCACGAGGCCGACCTGGCAAACGTTGCAGGGCATGAACATTTTAAATCTGTTGGTTGTTGTGTGGTTTGAGGCATCACATCATGTTGAAAATTGAGATGTGGTAAATGTTGACAGTGATATTACAGATATTAAAGAAAATACTGATGATTTATCAATTTCGTGATAAATAATTTTTGATGAATCATTTTTGTATTGACAAAAATACAGTTAGGATGGGGGAAACTAGCTAGCTAGCCTGGCTCTGTCCAGAGATAACATAAAAACACTCACATTACATTACATTCATTAAGCTGACACTTTTGTCCAAAGCAACTTACAATAAATGCATTTAACCATGTTGATATAACCCAAAAAGTGCAAGAATCAACAGAGTACATGAACATGTATCACTTATTAACACATTGCATAATGTGTTTCATCCATACAGAAATGTCTTTACAAGTGGCTGTGTACCTATCAAGTCACAACCCACCAGGGCCGGAGTGGGGCCACTTTTCAGGCCAGTGGGCCAAGACCGGCCCACTTTTCTATGGTGTGGTGGAAATTGAATACACGAAGCAACAGTTCAGCTCTTACTACCGTGTAGTTTTTATTTATAATATGTTCTAACAAACGTATTCAATTCAATTCCATTAATTTTATTTGTATAGCGCCAAATCACAACATACATTGTCTCAAGGCAGAGAGAAATGCAGAGAACCCTTTGTACTGTCCCTGCATATTTGCTGCAACATCAGAGGAGTTGCCCACATGTGCCAATGTCAATGCTGAGTTTGTCTAATGTGTGTTTCAGCAGCTCTGTGAAATACTTGCCTGTGGATTTTTCACAGTCCACCACAGCGACCAACCGCTCATGAATGGCATTTGTGACATATCCGACAATGATAGCTCACTGGTCCTTTGGTGTGACCTCTTGGGTTGTATCAATTTGAACTGAAAACATTCCTGCCTCTCTAACCTCATCTGCAATCGTGTACTTTATCACCTGGCTGCGAACATCCACAACTTTACCAACAATGTCCTTTGAAAGTAGAGTCACAAGAGAACCTCTACCTTTTGCACCAGTGTAAAATACAACTGCTAATGTGCTGTTGAAGGCACAGATCATACTGGCTCAAAAGTATGACCAACTCTAGAAAGTTGCCATGATTGACTGCAGTTTTTTCATAAGCATTATAAGCAACCTTTGCTTGACCCGCTCTGTAACCAAGTCCACATTTGCCTATGACTTTTATCACGTCTATGATGTGTTCCATCACCTGACGCTTCTTTTTCACCTGCTCATGATGTAGAGACATTTGTTTGCCAGCCAGCAGGATTTTTACATCTGCCCTTTTAGCCAACAGAATGTAAGCATCACCACTATCTCTGTAGATCTTACTTTTCTCATGCGCCTCTATCCGCTGATCATGTTTTCATACCTCCCTTTATAAAAGGACTATCAGTTGCTGCAGGTGCAAATGCCAAACAGAACAATACAGTGATTGTGTTTTTTCACTGTCAGCCACTTGCGGTTGGTGCCATGCTTGCTGTTAAAAACTTTAGCTAGCAGGGGCTGTTTTGTGGGTTGCTGAGGATGGTAATGGAAAACGTGTCTGAATCCTGTGGTTGCAGATGAGCAAAATAATTTAAATGATCGGTCTCCTCGTCTACACTAGCATCTGTCTGTACCTCTGGGATCTTCTGCTGGGCTGCGGTTGTCTCACTGGATACTGTCTCTGTATCTCCTCTCTCAGCATCGGACTCCCCTGTATTGCATAGAATAAAAAACGCAGAAGGGTCAATCACGCAGCATTGCTGCCCCAAGGCATACGGTGCTTTACCATCTAGTTAACTCAATGGGACCATCATTTTGTAAATTAACACCATGCTGTATTGAAGAAAACTGAAATTATTAATGGCAAATGGCATAACCAATGGGATTCCCTGTGAATAATAATCTCAACATAATGCTTCCATACGATGCACAGCGTTAGCTTCTTTCCAAAGGGAGGTATTCTAAAAAGAGAATGGTTGTCGATAGTGTCAAGGTTGAGCAGAGAGCAGGACCCAAATGCAGGAGTGCACTTTAAATAGTTTTTAATCAAGCAAAAGAAACTAAACTTACGGCGTCTGTACACAAAAACAGAGTTCAAACTAAACACTAGAGCCAGGGGCAAAACCACAGACGTTCAGGAACAGATTGGGAGCCAAAACCACAGGGACATACCGGGGTTGACGACAAGGAAACCAACAGCATCTCATCAACAGACTCGGGGGAAACCAACATGCACAGACCGGGAGTATAACAGACGAACCAACACTGACAAAGGGAAGCACAGAGACTAAATACACACGAGGAGGGCGGGGCGAATAGAACACAGGTGAGACACATTAGGAACAGGTGCAGACAATCACAGGGGCAGGAGACACTGGCAAAGTAAAGAAAACAGACAAAAGACAGGGAAACAGGAAGTGCGGAAACACCAGGAAGTACTTCAAAATAAAACAGGAAATGAAAACACAAGATCATGACAGATAGCTGTCCACCACAGCAGAGCCTCGTAGTATTTTTGCTGATTTCCTGAAGTCAGGAATCGGAGCTTCACTTTTGCTGAGTTAAAAAGTTTGAGGAAGTTAACATCTTATCATAGTCTATTATATGTGCATGGTCATTCATGCGATGGTACATAAAAACTAACAGTGTGCTCTGTCTTCACGGCCTGTTGGAATGTGATGTTATTTTTCACCTGAGCCTGAAAGTTACTTTTTTTGTTTGCAGATGGAGTTCTGAAATTGTGGCATACACACGCGCACACACACGCACGCACACACAAACACACACACACACACACACACTCACACACACGCACTGTCCAATGACAGGATTTGACCCTGCATGTGGATTCAACCATTTTCCTCTTCACTTACTGGATATCCACTGACCACAACTAAGTTTTGAACTCAGTTAGTATAAGTATGTAAATGTGTGTGTGTGTGTGTGTGTGTGTGTGTGTGTGTGTGTGTGTGTGTGTGTGTGCGTGTGCGTGTGTGTGTGTGTGTGTGTGTGTACGTGTGAAAGAACTTACACTTTGAAACTTTAGTTAGTTTCATCTCACCGATTCCAATAATGAACAACAGTCAAATTTTACGCAGGACACATGCTGTTATGTGAACATGTATCCCTCAGGCAGAACAGTCATTTTACAAGCTCACATTCACAATGCTACTTGCGAACACAAAACACACACAACTGCTTGAATGCTGTCCCCAGAGCTGTTTGATCAGAACACGAAATAAAAAGGAAAAGTTAAAAATGCCTTTGAGGTCATCCACAGGAAAAAAAATATATTGTCACAAATGACACATTTGAGTCATTATACCAAATTTTGAAAAGTTTATAAATAGTAATGCCACCTTTGACCGACTCTGTCTGCCCTTTTCCCACACGCTGAACACCTTCTTTTATCCAACACTGTCAGCTTCAGTGCAGAATGTCAGTTATCCACAAAAGCAATAAAATTGAAATCTTTCCTTCCTCTGCTGTTAATTGTTCATCTCAGAGTAAGTCGGGACAGACAGGTGATTCACATCCTACACAGAGTCACCCCCATGTGTGTTATGAAGACAGGCTCGATAAGATCCTGACCTCGAACATCCATCCATCCATCGTCTACCGCTTTATCCATTTCGCGGGGGGCACAACTATTCACTCTCACATTCACAGCCAATTTACAGTCTCCAGTGAACCTAACCCCATTCTGCATGTCTTTGGACTGTGGGAGGAAGCCGGAGAACCCAGAGAGAACATGCAAACTCCACCCAGAAAGGCCCTGGTTTAACCGGGATTCGAACCCATAACCTTCTTGCTGTGAGGCGAAAGTGAGCTCGTACAATGACGCTCAAACACATTTTCACAGCTTGTGGTTTGATAGACTGGTGGCGGTAGAGGCCTTTTTTGAGAAAGTTTGGATGAAATGTGTGGACAAATGATTTAAACTGTATTGACAATGCTGGAGAAGAAGTAGTTCAGGATGTGTTGTCTGACCAGACCAGACAAGCTTGATCAGAAGGCAAAAGAGCCGAACCGCCTGAATTGAAGCCGAATCAGAAGATTGAATATAGTTTAGACACTGCGATAACAACGTGTATTTCTATATCTCTTAGAAAGCAGTCACAGTGTTGCTCAAAGTTGTTCACATAACTAGTTGTTGTATAAAGAATGAAAAGCAGGAATATTGAGAGAAACTCTCAGCCCCACATAGCAATGGACAGAAATGATCGGACACACCCCAACCTTAATAGAACAGGTTGCCCTTATCATAGTATTAATTAACATTATTTAGTATTGATTTTATTGTTTGCTGTGAAAAGGGGTGTATCCAAGAAAAGAAGAAGATAACGTTGGTGAACGAATGATTGAGGCAAAGGCTCGTTAAGTTCACAGCTTTTTATTCAACATGTAGTGAGTAAACAGTCGGTGTGAAATTTGCATATATGTATATGGGTATGCATGTATATATGTGTGTGTATAAGTACATACATATACACACATCTCGTGATTTGATATGGCACAAAAAATAGCAAAAAAATAAGAGAATGCAAGCAAGTGAGAGAAAGCAAGAGTAGAATGCACATTGGTTAACATAAGACAATGCATCGCATGCACTGTTTGAGAGATGCTGGAAATGAGGCGCACAAGAATCTGAAGCAGAACAAGCAAAAGATAGAGAGGTGCATTAATATTTTTGTAATATATATGAATATATTCTTTGTTACAATGAAGCTTGGTTTGAGAGGTGTACAGCAGAAGAGATTGTGGTCCATTGTACTGTACCAACATGAACAATTGGTGGGATGTCTAACAAAGTCTTACTTTTTACATGAATAATACTGCAGAGGAGAGCAGGCCTCATGCTCTCAAGACGTTTACTAGAAGTTATCATTGGTGTTGGGGTTTGTGTAAATTACTCTGTGCACAGGCCTCATCTTAGCTGGACAATAGTCACCTTGATGGAATTTAATGTTATAAAAAGTATCGCAAGATTGTCATGACAGTAATGACGGTGGAGCTTCGACGAGGGCATAGTCCAAAAATGGCAACCGTGCAGTTAAAAAAAAGAAAGTCTACCAGCATGAGGGTCTACTGCTGCTAACGCAGCTGGCGGCATTGATTCAGCCGGTAACGCTCAACCAGCGTGACGGATCAGAGCCGGGCCTGGTGCGGGTTCTCCGCTAAAGTTCCTACGAGAGTTGCTTACTCAGCTGTTTCCTCGTGCACGACACGCAAAACCTAGAAACCTCCAAACCTATGGAAAGAAAGAAAAAACACACTTCATTTAAATGAATTGATGCTTGGTCTTACAGTAGATATGTCCAGGAATTTTATGTTTCATCAGTGTGTGAAATAAGGAGAAATGTTCTGGTGGTTTGCATGAATTAACTATATAGGTGTTGTTTTGTCTTGGTCAGTACCTGATTCCTGTTCTTATAATTTTATCTTTGATTTGCAAATTTTTTTTTGTTTAAGTGGTTAAACAAAGAGATGCAGATGGCAGGTGCTCACTAAAGTGCTGTGCAGTGATGTACGCAACTGTGTGCTTCAATGCTGTAACTCACTCGGCGTCTTCGGCAGTGGGCGTGTTATAACTTTGGAACAGCGGCTGCATGAAGAGCCCCAGCGTTCCCACCACACACACCAGGATGAAGATCCACAGGAACAGACGGTCTATGACCATGGCCACGTACTTCCAGTCCTCTATGATCTGGAAACAAACCAATGCATGTAACTGGTACAGTTTCACAGGAGAGGGTCGGTGTGTGTGTGTGTGCAGATTGTTAGGGAAGCACCACGTGTGTCTTCTCTTCTCCCTAATTGTATTCGATAACATATTTTTTCTTTCCTATTTTTTTCATTCTTTGATACTATCTGTTCATTTTATTGCTCTTTTTTTATTTACTCACTCCTTCATCATCGTCTTCTATCTTCATATGTTCAGCGACGTATCTCACTCCATCCACAGCTTCCTCCAGATCGGCATCCCACTGAGCGGCCAAGGGCCTCCGCAAGTCCGAAAATCCGCCGCCCCCATCTGGGATGTCGCCCAGCCTCCAGCAAAAATTGTGGGCCAAGTCCTCATTCACGTAGAAAGACTCTGTATCTGTTCGGATCCCGCCGAGTCGGATGTTAGAGTACTGCTTCTTCTCTGTGCAGCCCTGGGGAGTGCTTTTGCCGACGGGACTCTGGCTGGCGTACTTCCGGCGAAGTTTATCGCGTACGTTGGAAGAGCCTGGACGCCTCATGAGGAGGAAGGTGGGCAGCTGGACTAAGAAGAGGCGTTTGACCCAGTCGGGCATGTGGTGGGTGGAGGGGGAGCGGTGGTGCACGTTGAGGTTGCAGACGGTGCATACAGTGGAGAAAGTGACCAGCACCATGGTGAACATCAAGTATTTACCTTGATGGGAGAGTGACGGAGAAAGAAATGATGAATGATAGTCTCTGCTCACCTTTAACTTTCTGCTAATAATGCTCAGCACTTGCTGCATGCGTTTCACTTTAAAAACCTAAACCTGCCGGGGATGGGCTCATGCCGCCTGCGGTTTTTAAGGTCAATTCAATTCAATACTTTTTTTAATCCTCAGATTCATCTCTTCATCAGCCCCTGCAAGTCAAACACCATCACCACCAGTGTTATGACTCCATGGGGGGGATTTATTCTCCCGCTGCTCAGGGCAGATGCCCTCGATTATAATATCTCCCCATTGAGTCCAAGCCCCAAAGACTCTATCAAGACTTGACATATCATTCTGTTAAATCTGTATTAAATAATTAGCCTTCCTCCACTATTCTCTCCGGAATGACAAGGTAAGGTCAAAACTTACAAGAATGAATGAAGGTGACTCAAAAGTAGAAATGCCTGGTTATTTAAGTCAAAGAGAGTTTTTTTTGCTATTTAAAAAAAAAAAGTGCGTTGTAAAGATAACCAGATAAATAGAAGAAAGTGTTGAGTTTGCATTGACAGTAAACAGCATCATAAGCAAAAAGCCAGCCAAAAATAACATCCTGCACAGGTACGGTAAACATGACCTTGGCCTTGACCTACTTGAGAAACGTGTAAATGCAACACAAAAACTTTGATGTAACATCTATGTCCAATATTTTCTTTCTATTCTTGCAAAAATGGATGCTGTTTCAAAAGTAGATACAAATATTAGAGACAGAACGATATATTGGTTGGCCGATAATATTGGCCGATTTGAGACGTATCACAGATATATCGGTATCAGCGCTTATGTTTACCAAAATGATTAGTGTGTATTTATGTTAACATTTTACCTAAAATATATAATTTGATTTTCTTAATTCAAGCTCTATATATTTGGTTGCATTTGTTTTTGGTTATTTATGGTTAAACTGTATCAAGCCTCAATTACATTCCTTTGTCATAAAGATCTGATAATGACCCTTTACTGTAGGAATCATTAACAGATTAAAATCACTCTACATAAATATATATCTGCCAATGTATAAATCTTGTACTCCCTAATATCGATATTGGCGGCATCGCCCCCCAAAAATTTATATTGGTCGGCCTCTAAAATATGTATATAAATCATTCTACAATTATGAGACACTTTTCCTTAAAGTACAAACAGATAAATCTGGCTGAAGGACATGTTTATGTTGTTTATTTACTATATTATAAACATCCAGGTGATAACACAGACAAACTTGAATAGGACTGACCGATGAGTGGCACAGCCAGAGAAGTTGGTGGCACTATCTTGGATATCAGCAGCAGGAACACAGTGAGGGCCAGCAGCACTGACATACACAGCGTCATCTTCTCCCCACAGTCTGATGGCAGGTAGAAGACCAGGATAGCCAGCGATGTGATCAGCACACACGGGATGATGAGATTAATGGTATAAAAAAGCGGCTTCCTCTTGATCACAAAGTCGTAGGTGATATCTAGGTAGGTGATGTCGTCGGGGTCCTCGTTTTTGCGTGCCGGCAGTGACACGATGTCCCACTCTCCGCTGGGTGTGAAGTCATCGCGGCTGGCAAAGTCACTGGTGAGGATGAGGTCCACCTCTGTGTGGTCGTAGGTCCAGGAGCGGAACTTGAGGGTGCAGTTCTGCTGGTCGAAGGGGAAGTTCTGCACCTCGATGGCGCAGGCCGATTTGTAAATTGCCGGGGGGAGCCAAAAAATGTCCCCCGTGTTGGAGACTACGGCATTGCAATAGAAGGAAACCTCATAAACACCGTCGGCACTGTGACAGATTAAAGAGAGCATTGATTCAGAAGTAGAAGAAGGCATATAAATCAAAGCCAAAAGACCTAAAGAAACACAAATTCAGTTGCTGTACTGCTGAGAGTTAAGAGAGAAAATCTATAACACTCCTAACCACAACATTAAAACCACCTTCCTAATATTGTGTCGGTCACTAAAATAGTTCAAGCCCGTTGAGACGTGGACTCTATAAGACAATTGAGGGTTTCCTGTCGTATCTGGACTTCAGCATTTGGGGCTGGTTGCACCAACTAGTCTAATGCCTGGTCTTCATTTTAGTCCAGCCCCATAGTTATGCCAGTTGCACAATCTTGGATTAAGGCCATTTCTCACTAAGAGCGGTTGAAAATATTCTACCCGGTAAGGTGCTTTTAATGTGTTGTCTGATACATTTAACATGGCAGATATGAGAGTGGCTACAATCTTTACACATATATTTCCAAAATTCCAAACTATTCCTTTAAACAAGGTATGTCTCAGCTAACCACTGGCTCTGAAGACCTATTTAATTCATTTATTTCCTTGTTGCAGTGATAATAATCAGAAAAACCCAATCACTCCCACATGACGAGATTATTCACTAATCTCCTTCACCTCAGCAAAATCCGGTTTGGAATAATGAAAGGAGAGAATAGATATTTCCCTACAGAAAAAAACATGCTTATTTTGACCACAGATTATCTTCTTGTAAAGCTTTGATGGTAATGCTGGAAAACATAATTAAACGTAACTCCATTAATATAAAGGCAGCTGACACACTTACACACAGGCTGTAAATGTATTTGTATTTCCTGATAGAAACTAATCCATTGTCCTTGTGGGAAGACATGCATCTACTAACTTGTTGTAGAGCACTATGTCAGGAAGCCAGATGTGTTTGGATGGGATTCGTAGCTTCTTGATGCCCTCATATTTTTCTGGGTCCCACCTAAGCCTGTAGTCATTCCATTCCTGCGAAGGGAGCGTTCACAAACTTTATTACAGACAAACGCACTGACATACTGAATACTACGTGTGCACTCAGCTGTGAAAAAGATTGTAATATACCTGACACAGCCATAAGTTGGTTGTCATGATCTGCTCTCTTTCATTCTGTAAGAAAAGATCAGTCAGTTGGTTGCACATTGTGCATATTCCCATGATAGATACATTAGACAGTAGACGTTTTTGTACTGGCCACTGGTGGAGGTTTTAGCAAGACCCACCAAAGGTCAAACCCAAATATCAAAGCACCGCTTAATGGGGTCGACACAATATTATATATATGAAAAGTTTTGCATTGCAGTTTTGTAAAGTTAGTTTTTGTGTGAGTAGGTATGTGGGATCAAAACTTCAAGAAACGAGTGTGTCCTCTGAATTTTGATCATGTCATTACACGTCAGTGTCTCCTATTTCCACTTCTCAAGATTTGGTCACTCCCTAAATGCCTTTGCACCATGCACTTTAGAAAATGATTTTAGATTGGTGAAATAGAGCTTTCAGTGACTTCTACACCTTGTTTATATCTTGTCTAATCTTGTTTACATCTTGTTTACATGTGCCACAGCCTAGACAAACATGCCGTGTCCAATGTGTGGTAGTTCAGAGAGTTCATGCCACACAATAAGTAACAGGCTTCAGTTAATATTCCAAAAACCATGGATAATCCAGAGATGGATTACCTTTAAAAAAACAAAAAAAAACAAATCTCCCCCAAAATGTTCAGTCGGTCCATTTTCTAAATTGCTTGCGTCCTGAGATTGAAGGGAAGCTGCAGTCTATCCCTTGCGTTCATTGCATACCCCAAATAGGTCACATCTATCACAGGGCAGAGTCAAACAGACACACTGTAAAATCGAATGAATTGGCTTTACTCTTTGCCTAAAACAAATTAAGGAAAGTAAGTTGAGATGGTTAGTAAGAAAAACGTGTTCATTCTGAGTATGGAACACTTTCAACTTGTGTATTCTGAATGTGCAACACGCGTTTTTCTCTTTTTGTGATTTTCCTGCTCTGGCCGGGCTGCGAACCCAGGTCCTCGGTGTAGGAGCAACCCGACAGCATGTGTCTAAAGGCGTGGACGAGTGATGTTTACAAACCGCACGCAGTAAGACATTTGTTTGGGGGTTTTTTGCGCACACACAGATTACACACAAATATCGCTCATTTTTACAAAATGTGTCTTGCTTTAGAATCGCTCGCTGCCCCTTTAAGCTGTAATGATATGTAATGTAATGAAATATAGGCTACCTTAGCATGGGAGTAAATGTACTTAGTTACACTGAACAAGGCACCTTTTCTAAGGACTTGATTCTTCTACATGAATCAAACTCAAGCATACCAAGTAAAGAAGACTTTTCAACCCCAAATTACAGGTAACTTGTTTGAACCGAATGTTTAGAACAGATTGATAAAAACTGAGTGAGGTACACTTATTATTTCTTATTAAACCCAAGGTCAGTATTTACAGTGATACTGACACCCATTAACACCTACAGGCAACTGAAAGCCTTGTTCCAACCTGCATGTCTTTGTACTTTGGCAGTGTGGTATTATTACAAAGCTTTTATTGTAACATATCATAATAATGTTGAATTTATTCACTGCTTTCAAGTTATTAATATAGCTGTTTTTTAAGGTAGACCAGCTGTCAATCATGACATTTCCCCCATTTTCATACCATCAAATGACTTATCAAAACCAGATTAGCTGGAATGCGATCAGAACTACCTTAAAATGACAGAAACCCTCTTTGAGGAAAAAGATTATTTAACATGTACTTTACTTTGTCCCATCCACTAACATGGAGTGGGCCGGGTTTATTACCCACATTGCAGCCAGCCACCAGGGGGCGCTCAAGATGATACCGCTTCACTTTTGGGAGCTGCCATGTCGTCCATCTTTAAACACAGTCTATGGTTTATACAGACCTGCCTAAAGTGTGAAATGTGCTACCTGCATGTAAATAATGACCCAGTATACTGAGAGACTCAACACAACTCCAGAGGCTTAGTTGGCGGGTCCAGGAGACAAAACAAATACAAAACATAGAAGGTTGATTTGCGTCAAGGTTTAGCAAAGTTGGAATTTGTGTGTCATGATCCTGCTGCAGAAATATTAAACTAGATTCTGCTCATTAAATTTGCTAACAAACCAATCAATTGAAACAAATGGTCTCTAAATGGTGGATATATGTTATTAACAATGAGAACTGGTGCGGAAGCCTTACAGGCTTGTTTTACATAATGATCTGTATTAGTGCATGTGCACAAATGTGTGTGTGTGTGTGTGTGTGTGTGTGTGTGTGTGTGTGTGTTTATGTATTTTAAATAGACTTACTACGCTGATGAGCTGTGACAAAGACACCTGTATGGAGATGGTGACCTGCTGGCTCTTATTGACCGCTGGTCTGATCAATTTATTGTAGCGCTCGGGACCCAACAGGTAGTTCACCAGCCGCTCCTCTGCATTCTCAGCCCTGCTGCCTACAGGACAAACACAGAGAGTGGGGAAGCGTCATATTATGAAAGTGTTTAAAAGGGCCATAAACCCCAGGAGGCAGGTATGCTTACAGTGTACAAACACCGCCGCACGTACCTTTACCGTTCTGCTTTAAAAGAACACAAGTCCGTCAGCCAACCATGAATGTCATGAGTAGACAATTCCCCCAAGCAAAGCAAAAACTTTGGTGGAAGGGTTTGTGAGTTTCCCTTTCAGAGTATAACACCTCAGCCTGTGCGTGTGTTGCAGTTCCAAGCTTGATATTCTCTTTATCGCAGTATGTTTTCAGTCCAGTGTCATCATGGATGATGAACAATAAACAAGTTGGCTGTAAATGAATCAAATTTACCAAAGGGCATAAAGGCTTTGTGTGTGTCCGTTTTTGTGTGTGTGGTCGTGCATCCTGCAGTCTCACGCTTTTACTGCAGGGTTTTTTAGAGCAAAAGAACAAACAAAAATCCAGTCATGCATCCATCCCTGGGAGAGGATCCCTCAAGCTTTGTGTTTCCTCAGCCCTAAATTATTGGTTATGTAAAAGCGACCGTATGAATAAGTCAGACACATTCTCTTGACTCCCGCAGCCGTTATGTCTGTACTTTGTCAAACAAAATGACAACAGCGCAGACGGCGTTTAATATCTGGACTGCCTCACCCCCCGCTGTGCCGCATGAATTGTCTGTTTTTGTATGATTAGTGAGCGTGGATGTTCTTTTTTCCCGCAGCACCCCGCTGCTTGAAGTTTTCATGGCACGGTGCATGCCAGTGGTTTCAGCTGTGAGAGAAGTGAGCAAGGGAAGGGAATCCATTAGAACTAAATGAAAGCTCTTTAGCCGGCAGATTGTTTTAACTTAAGGGGACACATGATACGTTAGCTTTCATCTGGAGTGGCCCCAGTGTGGCAGTATGGGCTGTTTCGTCAACGCGGGTGGTGATGCTTTAGATGGCAGCCCTCACATTTCAGTGTTATATTCAGTACACTGGTACAGTGTGTAGTGCTGGGGTGGGGTGATTTTTTTTAATTTTTTGCCTAATGGTTTTAAGCAAACAAGGTTTCTTGGAAATACTGTATAGTGTGGAGGAGCTTACTTTGTAAGTACAGTGTAGATTCCCGTTAGTATTTGAGTGGTACCCTGTGTGGAAAAAGATTGATGTAATGTGCAGGATGTGTTTTTAATACATTTTACAACAGTTTCCGTCAAAGTGATGAGGCTGTCACTGAGGAGAGGTGCCAAACATCATAGCATAGTGCCCGCTTAAATCCTCAGGCCGACCGGGAAACACAAACACTCACAACAACATGGTGGAAGACACAGGGAAGTGTTATGTGCCTTCTTGTTGTATTACATCATTTAAATAATTCAGACCTGCACTTAAGGAGATCTCTGCCTTGATGGATGCTGCAAAATAATGCTTTGCCGTGTTGCCTGTCATACCGGATCTTTGTCAGTCCAGCAGGCTTTCGTAGAGCGGACATGAACAACGATGGCACTGATTTGGTTTTTTCGCCTTGTTAATTCTTGTTGGGTTTTTTTAAATCCCAAAATGCCAGAGCTAAAGCCCCAGCCTGCAAACTTAATTTAGTGGGTAATGGATGGAAAACTCAGCAATCCATGAGACACAAAGTTGGGTTAGAAAAAGGAAGCTCCTCTTTCAGGACAAGTGGTCTGCTTAAAACACAGAATTGTTATTTCTTTGTAAGCATAAAATAGAAATCGTAAATTATTTAGAGCCCATCTACTTTCACCTTACAAGTATTTTATTAAGTGCAACCACTGCGTTTAGTTTTTTAAAACCTTGCCCTGAGGTAAAAGTTGTATAGAGGAGTGTTGTGGCTGCTTTTGATTTGACTAGATTTTCTCACTGAGTCTATTTCTCTGTTTTAGTTAGATGAACTCACATTTATGATCAAACACGACAATCAGTATGAATCAGGTTTCACAGAATATAAACGCAACTCATGTAAGACAGCAGCCACTATGTCTTGGCAACATGATCAAAACATTATGTTGTGATGTTCATAGCGACAATGTCATAAAACCCCAATGTCTCAAAAATCCCCAAAAACTGCAATTCCAAGCCCGTAGCATTAGCTCCTTTAGCATGTCTGCTTATAGCAGAGAATAATTTGGAACGTATAGCTCATCGTTTGATTCAAAGTCCATATCCCTCAACCTCTCTTCCATCCCACCTCTCCTGTCACCCCAACCTTTCGAGGCAGATGTTCTGAGTCCGGTTCTCTCTCCACAGTGGCCAAGTGCTGCCCATTGTGGGAACTGTTGGGTTTTTCTCTGTAATGTTGTGAGGTCTGTTGTGATTTGGCAATATACAATTCAAATTTTATTGAATGACAAGTGCTCCGGTGACAGTTTTAATGTAAGCTGTGAATGATTACTTGCAGGACACTGCTTTTGTTCATCTTTAGTTAGCGTACATCCTCTGCAGTTCACTCAGACCCGAGTTACTTCATTTCTATGGCAGTTTATTTCGCTGGTTGTGCTGATTTTACCACAATGGGAGTACTAGGTATAGTGTTCGTGTGTGTGTTAGTGTGTGTGTGTGTGTGTGAGTGAGTGAGTGAGTGAGTGAGTGAGTGAGTGTGTGTGTGTGTGTGTGTGTGTGTGTGTGTGTGTGTGAGTGAGTGTGTGTGTGTGTGTGTGTGTGTGTGTGTGTGTGTGTGTGTGTGTGTGTTGTGTGAGTGAGTGAGTGTGTGTGTGTGTGTGTGTGTGTGTGTGTGTTTGTGAGAGAGACAGAGAGAGGGGGGGAGAGGCAGGTTCATTTACATCTTAATTTTTCATGATGACAAAATGAAACTGATAGAACTCACGTGTGGGGGAAAAAAAACTTCTCTGAACAGTATTTTATTGCATCATTCATTCGATAACTCACAAAGACACACACACACACACGCGCACACACACACACACTCACTCACACAACACACACACACACACAAACACACACGTAAAGTTATTATATCAAACAACTCACTTGTGAGAGAGAGGATGGAGAGCAGGAGAAGAGTGTTGGCAGTCATGTCCTCTCTACTTTCCAGGAGAAACGTACTCCTCTGACTCAAGCCCGTCCTTCAGAAAAGAAGTGTGTGGACAAATGTCCACTGTTCACATTCCGCCGTGCTGCTTTCTTCACACACCCTCCTCTGCTGCCCGCTGGACGCCACACGCCTGCGCCAGCTGCTCGTCTGTCGCTGGAATCTTGAGCAGCGCCCAAAAATATATATTAAAAAAAATTCACAATGTGACCTCAGAGGTTACTTGTGCGAAATGTTTATTTACAAGATACAACATGTCCGCGGAGCCGGGCAGCCCGTGGTGCGCCGCCGCCGCATCGGCCACAAACCAGTCGGGGTGACATCTGAACTCGAATCCACGTCCGACGGTCCAAACGAGTGCGAGGTGACTGCTGTCGTCCAAAACAAGAGGCTCATTTCACCACCACCCGCCAGCGTTCACCTCACCTGCGGGGAGTTCGCCCCCCTCTGACGGAGCGCAGACAAGTTCTCGTGCGTAACGAGACGAGGGCGCAGCTCACAGTGCGAGGCGCACCGCCAGGACGCACTGGCTCCTCAACTTGTCCCAGTGAAAGTCCACAACGAAAGACCGGAGCTGTTTTTCTTCCATGGAGGGGGGGAGAAGGGGGAGAGGGGGGTCGCCGCTTGAGCTCCCTGAGTGGAAAGGATCCAAGTTAGATGTTGGACTGATGTTCGGCTGCTTTGCTAAAGATGACCTCTGTTCTGACCCTCCACGGCGCAGGGTGAACCCAAAGACAGAACAATACAGAGAAGACAACACAGAAAATCAGTAAATTGTAGATTTATACATTTAGTCAAGGTAAACACAAAATTGTATCCATACACATTCTGTCATGTTCCCCCACCTTGTGTATACGGAGTATGGCGTTAATTATTCAAAATGTATTCCAGTATTCTACCTCCTAGTATTATGTTTACTATCCATATTTATTCCAGCATCTTTGCACTCTGCACCATTGAACTAATGTCTTCCTACAACGTTATTGCTCTCCTTATATACATATATATGTATCTACATATATATATATACATATATATATACAATAAAGCTGATTCTGATTTACAGAAGATCAGATCACCCTTACATAGAATATCTATAGAACAATAATAACAGGAATGTGTAGACTGCAGTGTGTATGCAACAGTGCTGATTATGTTACAGAGTACTGTACCTTGTTTAATTGTATTCTTTTATCTGTTTCATAAGGAGAAGTATGTGAATTGTACAATATTGCTTACTCTTGATCCACACAATCACACGAATATTTCTGTGGACCCCAGGAAGAGTAGCTGTTGCCAAGGTGAAAGCTAATGGGGAGCCACATTCACGTAGCGGGACTTTTGACCTCTGCGTGGATTGCATCTGGAAAATGTAAGAATCTTTATCTTTCAAGATTGCCTCCAATCTTGTTATATTACAAATACGTTAGTAGTAGTTACGTTAATAGTTTGTGCCAGCACAATTTACTTTAAACTTTATTTAAAAATTAACTGAATTAATTCAATTGCCTTCCGGTCCAGAATCTATGGATATGCAAATATTTTTCAATTCAAAAGTCAAAGGTATAGACATAAAATGTCCCATATTTGAATGAAAACAACATTTGTTCGAGGGAGACTTTACAATCACAAAAAAATAAGAGTTCGGGAAATTCCAATAACCTAAAATTTGTTCACTCTAATGTCAAAGAAATAACTGTTAATGGTTTTCTTTGGTGAGAATAACACATTACTCATAATTATTTTTCACATTGTCACTTGTATGTGATCTGTCAGGCCATTTGAGATTTTCTTTTAAAACAATTCCTATATATTGCGAAATCTGCGGTTCATCTTACTTTTCCACATTATCTACTTCAGAGACCCTATACAGAATACTCATATCCGGTGCCTTATACAGTATGTGCAGGTTGCTTTTACATTTGTGTGCATGATTTGAGCTCACACCACGTGTATTTTTAACAGTTTCACTGGGAGCGCACGTGGCTACAATTTGATGGCAGTAAGAGGAGAGTCATGTCGCAGGCCACTCTGCTGCTGAAGTCACAGTGGGAACAGAGAGAGGCTTGGGTGTGAAAGCAACGAAGAGGAGAGGACATGAACGGACTGGACCTCTTTTAGATATTTCAGCATGTCACTCATGAATAATCCATTGCAGATTCAGAGGCTAACAGTCATAAGAATGGATGGGGGATGGAAGGGTTGTACGTTTTTTTTCTTTCCTTTGAAATACAATAAAGCACACAATAAAGATACAATAAAGCATACACTTTACAAAAACTATAGCGGCGACCACTCACCGATATAGTATGTGGGCGGTCTTGTGTTTCCTCCTTCAAGCTTGGGCTTGTTGGGGGTTCTCCGTAGTATCTTGTCAGTTCCTAGGATTGCACTCTTCCTTAAAGAGATATCGGATGTTGTTCCAGGAATCTGCTTCAGTCATTCTGCCAGTGTGGGGGTCACAGCCTGAGTGCTCCAATCACCCCTGGCACCACTGTTGCCTTCACTTTCCACATCTTTTCTAGCTCCTCTTTCAGCCCTAGGTATTATTCAAGCTTCTCATGATCCTTCTTTTCGACGTTGCTGTCTCTTGGGATTGCTACATCTATCACTACTGCCTTCTTCTGTTGTTTGTTGATCACCACGATGTCCATTTGGTTAACCATCACCATTTTCTCAGTCTGGATCATGAAGTCCCACAGGATCTTAGCTTGGTCTTTCATTTTGAGCCCATACTCTGCGCAGATGTTCCTGTACACTATGCCAGCCACTTGGTTATGGTGTTCCATGAATGTATACCTTCCTGCATTTTACACCCCACTATTATATGCTTAATGGTTTCAGGGGCGACTTTGCACAGCCTGCACCCGGGGGCACCTGTCTGGTGTGGTAGACCCCGACCTCTGTCGTTCTTGTGCTCAGCACATGTTCTTGACCTGCCATGATTAGCGCCTCTATGTAGCCATTGAGACTCGCCTTTGACAGCCATTGGTCTGTCCCTTCTTCTATCTGTCCGTAATACATGCTGGGGCCTGTCCTTCCATGATGGCTCCTCATCCACCTCATTGGGTTTCTGCTGCCTGAAGTGTTCACTTAGCAGGTCATCACTTGGGGCCATCCTCCTGATATACCGGTAGATCTTTGTTGTTTCATCCTGGACTGTGGCTCTGACCCTTGCTAGTCCTCGGCCTCCCTCCTTCCGCTTAGTGTATGGCCTCAGGGTGCTGGACTTTGGCCAGGTTATTTCACCAGAAGGGCGTATGTGTTGATGGCTAGTATCTTGTTCTTTCCGTTCCAGCTGACTTTTTAGGATCTGCCTTACTCTGTGTAGGTGCTTGGCTGTGGCTGACTTCCTTGGTAATCATGGTTAAGGGGGTTCAGGCCTTTGCAGAACAGAAGCAGGGACAGAGCATCTCCTTAGTATATGCCACACTTGATGATAACTTGTGCAGTTGGCTTTGAGTCTGTCTCTAGAGTCGTTTTCCAGTCACACTGAGTTCTTGATGAAGTCTCTTAGTGTCTTGTTGACGGTGTATAGTTCCAAGCATTACAGTATTCATGTGTGAGTCATAGGCTTTCTTGTTGTCAATCCAGGGTGTGGTTCATCTAGGTGGTTCAACCGTGCTGCCAGGCGTTCATGGAGTGCAGTTAGTTTCTTCCGCCAGTAGGTGTGGCTCATGTCAGGGCCCGGTGCTGTCCAGCTCTTCATATTTGACACCCTTTCTTGGATATCTGCTATTGTGCTGGTCACTGAATCTTGTTCTGGGAGACTTCTGTGGTCTGCTCTCAAATCCACGGCCACCGAGCATTGGTGTTATGTCATGCATCTTTCCCCTATATGTTTTCTCAGTACTGCTCAGTTCCAGCTCTGGGTGGGTCTGTTCTCATCGCATTACCCTTCCACTGAGAGTACACTTTGGTAGAGAACATCCTATTTATTCTCCTGGCTTCTGTTTCTCTACCTCTTCAGGTGGGTAGCCCGAGCTGTGAGTCTTTGTTTGGCAGTCTCCAGTGCCTCAGGTATATGTACATATATATAATCTTATGGAAACCTTATATATTATCTGAATATTCCAAACTAGAAAATGTGTATGTATGTGTGTATCACCCCCCCCCCCCACCCACCCCACACACACACATACACACACACACACAACACGACACCATATTCTCCTAACAGAAAAAAAGTGATGTCAAAAGAAAAGAAAACTGGTGAGAGATTGACTCCAGTGCCATTATTGATGAGTTTAGCATGTGCATAAATCCCTCACAGTCCAGGGCATATAACTAAAACATTACTCCCTAACGCGGCCCAGTGGAGATTTCAATCTGCCATAATGGAAGCGTGTGTCTGCTTCAGTCAAGTTAACTGGCACAAGGACGTCATAGCTTAAGACCATTCACAACACCCTCCTTACTGTAACTCCACTGCGCCTGCACACATACAGACAGCTTCAGGCTGCTACGGTACTATCATACCTGCCTTATTTATGTATTTGTAGTCAGGAGAAACTGCTGCGTTTGGTGGGACCAATACATCAACATACAGTATTACACAGAGGAGGGGACTACACAGTTAGAGCCCTATATACGTTGGGTTTTAGGCTAATCTTTATTTATCCTGATAAGGTCTGCTGAGTGTGCATGTTGGAGAGATTGCTAACAGAAAACACTTGATAGAAAACAACTGTCCTTCCCATTCACACAAAACAAACACACACACACACACACACACACACACACACACACACACACACACACAGACAGACAGACAGAAAGTCCTCCCTGAGTGAATTTGCTGATGTTAGCCAGTAAACAGCTCCAGCGGAGGTTAGTTATTTTATTAAAAAAATTTAAAGATTAATTGAAGTAGAAACATTGTCACATATTGAATCGTTTTTCTTTTTTTTCTTCTTTTTTTTCTGAGTCGTAGTCTTTTTTTCAATTGAAATTGAAATTGAAATTGATAACCCCAGATACTGTTTTTATAGTCTTTTTCAAAATACATACACGTCCCCTCAGTCCAAACCCACCACATATACAGAAAAATACCAAGATGGATAAACAAGAGTACAAAAAAACCCTGCAGAACAAATGTTTATCCATATACATATCCATGTATCCATATAAAATTCTACTACTCTAAGCAGAAAGACAAGAGGCATGCTGACATATAAGTCAACTGGTAAACTGCAGGAAATATATAGTTTCATTCAATTCAATTCAATTTTATTTGCATAGCGCCAAATCCCAACATACATTATCTGATATGTTACACAACCGGCTAACAAGCATTTTGAAAATATCCTTCTGGAATATCCTGGTGCCCTACAAACTGACTATGTAATCTCAGTATTCCTTGAAATACCCTCTCTTCCCAACATTTGTAGTCTCTGTAGCTCTTACCTCTAAAAACTGCACCAAACTGCCCCAAAACACCTCATTAGGAAAAGACCCGCGTTTTCCTGTGAGAAACGTAAAAAAATTTCATTCTTTTCTCATAGCCTGCAAGCTTGAGCTCCATACAACAAAAACATCCGCGGGCGTTTGATAGAAAATGTAACCAGAGGGATGCCAAAGGAGGATCAACTTTATCTTTTAAATAATCAGGTATAGATTATGGATGGATGTTATGTGGCCATTGCATTTACTATAACATGTTCACAACCAGCCAGCAGTCATGACCTAATGACCCCAATTCTGATGATACTGCCACCCAACAGTTTGTTGTGAAAGCACAGACACAATGATGAAAATATTCAGTCACTTATCATGTGTGTATTTCCGCATCAGCAAATCCTATGGAGTACGCTTTACTATTCTGTGGGCACATAGCATGTTTGTCTCATAGCCTGCAAGCTTGAGCTCCATACAACAAAAACATCCACGGGCTTTGGATAGAAAATGTAACCAGAGGGATGCCAAAGGTGGCAGGGATCAACTTTGTCTTATCCTCAAAAAAGGTTGGGATTCAGGCTTTGACAAACATGTCATGTGTGTGAGGAGAAACCGGGGCCTGGGGTTGTTTGTGATTGCATGTCAACAGAAAAAAAAGCACTGGCGTAGATGAATGGGCGCACGCATATGCAGAGGGTAACAGGTGTAATATGCCAGAGCGATTAAAGCCCCTGAGCTTTTGCCCTGGAATGAATCCCCCTCCTGTGCTCTTACATCATCACATTAACACAGGTTTAATTGACTGCACGCGCCCCCTCAAATCTTTTCATGCAACACGAGCATGTTTGTGGGAGCATAATTGTACATTTGTGTGTTCATATAGTTTTCTTATTATAGCTTAACACTTGTAGATATAAAAGGGAATCAATTTTATTCCATCAAGGCAATATGTTGATCAACCTGTATTTACTATATTCTATTATGTCATATATCGCCCTGCATCTCTTTCCATCACCCAATCACGGTTCCCTTTGTTCTGGTATAAGAACAGTTTTCATATCTGACTGGCAGGGCAATGTTTAACGCTGATACCAGCTCAAGGTCAAAGTGGAATTACCTGACCTCAGTGGAGGTGGAGGACAAGCAGTGGAAGGGGTGTCCATGGTGGGCAGGCAACCAAACGTAAAATTGCATTAGATGAGATTCATAGTCTTTTTTTTCCTTTTTTTTCAAACTGCCACGATTTTCTCAGTGAAGCTGATGTTAATTCCTGGGGCTCTGGAAGTATTCCACTCAGTTTAGGTGGATTAGATGACTCTCTGTGTAAACAACACCTACCACTTTACTTATCCATCTTGAAAGCAGCTTGGATCTGTTTCAAATAATCAGTCAAATGTTTTTTTTGTAAATCATACTATTCAAGCAACAGCCAATGACTCAGTTTAACTTGTCACTCCGGGTCTGTATGTGACGGCTGGTCTAAAGGCTGCTACTCATTCTCTCAGGAATTTGGGATGAGATAGATCAGGAGAAAGTTTTCTCTTCCATTCCCTGCTGTTCTTGAGCAATCTTACATTGATTGATTGATTGATTGATTGATTGAGAATTCATTTTGAACATAAAGGTAATAGAAAGAAATAATAATCTTACACAAAATAGATAGCTTACATGTCCGAAAAGACTTTTAAATAATCAGGTATAGATTATGGATGGATGTTATGTGGCCATTGCATTTACTATAACATGTTCACAACCAGCCAGCAGTCATGACCTAATGACCCCAATCCTGATGATACTGCCACCCAACAGTTTGTTTTGAAAGCACAGACACAATGATGAAAATATTCAGTCACTTATCATGTGTGTATTTCCGCATCAGCAAATCCTATGGAGTACGCTTTACTATTCTGTGGGCACATAGTATGTTTTAATCAGAGCCGTTGAGAGATTTTTGGAAGTCCAAAAATGCTTGCACGTCATTCCCGGAAGTTCTTGGCACACAGTTAGAATCCATTATTAGTAGCGACAGAACTGTGATTTTTGGTAATTATTAGTCAATAAATGTATCCATTTACAATATAGCAGCCCGACATGCCTATGTAGTTACAGTATGTAGTTAGTCAATATGTTTTTTTTATACAAATTATTTTAAAATAATCCACCTACATACTTTAATGCGCATGTTGATTTAATTCATGTGCTCATGATTTAATATATGATTATTTAAACGTCTTACCCTTCATAAGTGCAACACAGACGGTCCATTGACTCCATTCTGCTGCTACTCTAATGCGCTGCTGCTCACTTCAGGGAACTATTGAGAGGCTCCATGATCCGCCATTGCTGGTCCATTGAAGTGAACGGAGTTGTCGCTACTCTCTCTCTCTCAACGGCACTGGTTTTAATGCATTGCTATGCAGCTTTGAGAAGGCTATTTTAAGGTTGTTTTTTTCCACAGATGACTAGTGACCCTGTAGAAAATAAAATAAGTAATGTAACTTTTTTATTAACTTTATCAAAGTCATTTAATTTATTAGGCCTACATTTGATTTCTGTTTTATTGCTTTTCAAATAAATGGTTTAAATTGGGCCAAAGAAGCAAATTCCTTAAAACATAAATTTATTAATTACTACTTGAACATGCATAAATAAGTTGATGTGGATACGATATTCTTATGTTATCCTTAAGTGAATGAATGCTATGTAAATCATTTTTTAACATAAGAGCAATTCAAACAAAATGTGATAATAAGGCCTAAATATGTATCCCAGAAACAGAAATATGTACAGGCTGTCAAACTATAATGTCACAATAAGAAAAGGTTGTTAGCAGCAGCTATTCTAAAACTGCACAAATAGATTCATGCACTGGTAACTGCAGTAATAATGTTCACTATCATATCTGATCCCTGCAAACATTGCTACATTCATTCAATAGTTCCTTATCAATGCATGACAAATGGGAAGATAGACATGGGCTGATAAACATGCAGTGCCATGCACTACAATATAAGACATATTCATGGAAAAATTATTAAGTGACTGTATACTTCTTTTTTTTTACAGTACACGACACCACGCGTAAACCATACACAGACATAACGTGAACTGAACTTTCACATCAACCTGCCAAGTGTGACATTTACATCAGTGCATGTTAGCCTGTTCATAAAAATAAATAGAACAACAGTCAAAAATCAAGACATATCCAGAGAAAACACTGATTAAAAGAGTACAGCATGGTGCTGTGTCAATAACTATGATTAGTTTAATAGAGTATATCTAATATTAGGTACAAAGCTGGCATCTACAGGATGTAAAAGTTGGACAAGTGGTTGCTGTCAACACAATGTGATATTTTCTTTTCATTTCTGTGAAGAACGTGGCCTCAGATGTGTATTTCTCTCTGCTGTGGCTGTATGGACATTAGCTTTAAGTGCCTGTACTTTGAGAAAATGTTGCATTTGTCAGCTAAAGCAAAACAGGATAATTTCAGCCATAGTCAACTGTGGAACGGTTCTGCTTCAAGAGTTAACCCACATTCAGAACCAAAAAGTTGTGATGACGAAATGCGG